>NC_140463.1:51468662-52134912 GCF_051167445.1 Perissodus microlepis
ACAAGTACATTCTCACGCCCATCACTAGACTTTTCCAAAACACTGAAATCAATGGCAATGACTTCCAGGGGTTTAGAAGCCACCAAACCCCCCCTGAATGTGCGAACTTTTGGTTTTACAGCCTTTGCCAAGACACAACGATCGCACTCCTGACAATATTTCTCAATGTCACGTGCCATAAAGGGCCAAAAACACCTTTCTCTCACCAGGCTGGTAGTGCGTCCAATGCCTTGATGCCCATGATCATCATGTAAACTTTTCAGGACCTCTGTTTGCGAGCACTGGAGTAGCAATAGTTGAAACAAAACTTGGCCATCACCAGGTGTCTGAACTTGACGATACAAGACACCTTCCTTCAGCTTGATTCTGGGCCACTGTTGCACCAACTTTTTTACTCCCTTACTTACATTACCCATTTCCTGCTTGGTAGGCAGCCTCCCTCTTTCCCAATACTGTGAAAAAGGGCCAATTACCGGGTAAGCAGCTTGAAGGGATATTAGATCAGCTTTAGGTCGGGATGGAAATGCACCTATGGCTCTACACGTAGCGGCAACAGCATTTCCCAGTTGACCTACATCTGTCTGATCTTGCACTTCCTGTGGAACCTTCAACCCTGGAAGCAGGCCAGATGGACTCTGTGGATGCAGTTGCCGTGACAATGCATCAGCGTTGCGATTGCTGGGACCTGGCCTATATTTAATCTCAAAGTTGAACACAGCTAGTTCTGAGGCCCATCGCTGCTCTACGGCTCCCAATTTAGCAGTTTGCAAATAGCTAAGGGGATTGTTATCTGTGAACACAACAAACTTATTTCCCAACAGATATGAGTGACAGCCCATTTTAGTGCCAAGAATTCCAACTTCCTAGAGCTATAATTGGACATATTCCTTTCACTAGGTCGCAGGCCCCGGCTAGCAAAAGCAACTGGCCGCCTCTTTCCTTCTTGCTCCTGAGATAAAACTGCCCCTAACCCTGCCTGACTAGCATCTATCTCAAGGACAAAAGGTTTAGCAAAATCTGCATATGCCAATACTGGGGCACTAACCAGCAGCCTTTTTAGTGTTTGGAATGCATTGTCACATTCCTCACTCCAAAGGTGACACATTGCCCCACTGGCACCACTTCTACGTTTCTTCTTGTTACCTCCCAGCTCGCCCACCAGCCGGTGGAGCAGGGCAGCATACTTGGCAAAACCTTCAACAAAACGCCGATAGTATGAGGCAAATCCCAAAAATGACTGTAGCTCTGTACAAGTAGTCGGTCGTGCCCACTCAGCCACTGCACTAATCTTAGAAGGGTCAGTTGCCACCCCAGAAGTAGATATCACATGCCCGAGGTATTGAACCTCTGGCTGGAAAAAGTGACACTTCTCCAGCTTCAACTTTAGATTGTGCTCTTTGAGCCGCATTAAGACCAAGTCAAGACGCTCCAGATGCTGCTCAAAGGAGGATGAAAACACAACAATATCATCCAGGTACAATAAAAGGGACTGGAAACTTTGATCCCCAAAAATCCGCTCCATTAGCCTCTGAAAAGTGCTAGGGGCATTACAGAGCCCAAATGGCATTCGATTGAATTCGAACAGACCAAAAGGGGTACAGAAAGCAGTCTTGGCTTTGTCCTTCTCGGCCACTGGTACTTGATTATACCCACTTGCAAGGTCCAATGTAGAGAACCACTGTGCTCCCGTCAGGGCATCTAATGACTCCTCAATACGGGGTAATGGATAAGCATCTTTCCGTGTCTTGGCATTAAGCAAACGGTAATCAACACACAGCCTAATCTCTCCATTTTTCTTAAAAACCACCACAATTGGAGAAGAATAAGGGCTACTGCTTAGACGCACTACCCCCCGATCCAACAAATCTTTAATATGGGCTTTCACTTGTTCATACTGAGAGGGTGGGAGCCGGCGATACCGCTGTCGCACTGGGGCATCATCCATTAAAGGGATCTCATGTTCCACCAATGTGGTACATCCTAAATCTCCCTCCCCATGGCTGAAAACTGAGCAATACTTCCGCAAAAGTGACACTCCTTGTTGTGACTGTTCATTGGACAAGTTAGGCCATGAGAGCTCGGAAAAATCAAGGTGCGGATGCGCCTGTACAGTCACTTCGTGCATCATTATCTGCAACGTGGGATCATCAGACTCTCCGGTAATGACAGAGTCCCCAGATGATGGAAGGTCAACCAGATGCAATTCACCTAGTTGTGTACAGGGCGGTAACCAAACATCCTCAATTCCCACATTAACCACCGGAATGTCAACAACACCCTGTTCAACAGAAAGGAGGGCCGGGGAAACCAAGATGCCCCCTGGAAGGGGATTACCTGTCGCTATGGGCTCCAGGAGCACTGATGGAAGGTTAATGTTAGCAGCAGAGGGGCAGCTAGTACGTATCCATTTCAACGAACCAGCAGGGACACAAACAGCTCGACCGTGGACTTTTGCTTTACCTAAATACCCGGATGTATTCAAAGCCTCAATGCGCTGACACTTGTGAAGTGTCTCTTTCCACGTCTTACTGGCATTTTCAAGGGCAGGAGATTCAAACAGACGAGGGCCAAACTGCTCAAAGAGTAGGTGGTAACAACGGCTAATGATATTCATCCCCAAGAGGCCAGGCACAATCTGTGGCTGCTGAACGCTCCCATCTAGAGGGTCCTCCACCACTAACACGCCCATTTTTGTCAGGGTGCCACCAAAAACAGTCACATCAAGCTCCATGTAGCCTATATAGGGGATTTTCAACCCATTAGCTGCCCTGAGACGTAACCATTGGCATTTCTTTAAGTGCCCCACCCCCTGCGACCTGAAGTGCTTCTCAAAGAAACTCTCTCGAATAGTGGTGACCATGGACCCAGTATCCAAAAGACAGGGAACTATAACACCCCCCATTTCTATTTCCACCACTGGACAATTCCCAATTAATCGAGAGGGATCTTCCATAACAACTTCAGCTGAGCCTATAAACCCTGTTCCTGATGCCTGGCTCTCTGCACCAGAGGGACCTAGTTTCCCGATGGCTGAGACTCAGGGCCTTGTTCCACAACCTGACTTTGTACATGTGCATCAGCATGAGACCCACCACTATTCTTTATAGCTGGATGTTTTACCCTACAGAACCTGGCAATATGACCAGCCCTACCACACCGATGGCAAATTGGCTTTCCATCTGCCTGGAAACGAAAAGGCCTAGTTGTGGGAGGGGTCGGAGTTAGTCCAGTCTGAGAGGGCTGTGAAAAATGGACAGACATTTGCTTCATGAGCGTATCCAACTGAACCTGTTGTTTTCGAAGGCACTCTTTTATCTGTAGAATGTCATCCTTAGGCCTAGCGGTGACCGCATGCGTCTCTGAATTAACTCCCTCTACTACCTGACAGTTCGTATCACAAGAATAGGCTCGGGACCTAGTTTTCCCTCCCTGCCTACCTACATCAGCCCACTTAAGGGCAATACTGCGTAGGGCAAGAAAGGACATGTCTGGTGTTTGAAGGACCCGCTGTTTCAACTCTCTGCGCAGCATATCATCATGGACATGTTCAGTAAACTGGTCCCTTAGCAATATATCAGAATTTGGAATACCACCTGGTGTCTTACAGATTACAGTGTCCATTAAAGATTTAAGGGCATGAGAGTAATCTCGCAGAGATTCCCCTTCTCGCTGGGTGCGCTGGAAGAACTGTAGCTGGGCAGCTACATATGACTGAGTGCAGCTATAGTTCTCGACTAAAATATCAAAAATCTTGTCAGGAGTGTCTCTACTGGTACTCGAATGAAAACAGACCTCAGATTTAGCACTGCCATCAAGATGGTCCATCACAAACATCACTTGTGCTGCTCTTGACATAGGACGAATCTCCAGGCATCTACGTACTTCTTCAACCCACTGGTCAACAGTTAACAAGTCCACTGACAATTTACCAGTCAACCTTGGGCATTTACGCTCCCGAGGTGCATAAACGTAACACACATTTGTAGCTTCATTTATTGCGTTCATATTTGATGGCACAGTAGATGGACCCGGCACTGGACCAGTCACAGGAGAACGTTCCTGTAATTGGTCTCTCAACTGTTCATTTGCTGCTTTTAGCTCCTGAAGCTGCTCCAAGAGGGCCTGTACGTCGTCCATAGGGTCGGCGAAGGAGGTTTATTATCCCCGTGCCAGCCCAACCGTTGGCTTCTCCTCCGTAGAAGATGTCACTGTTTTTCCTCCTCTCCTCTAACACTCTTACTAAAATAAACAGGGCCACACTAAAATAAAAACCAAACACCGTAACTGATATGACCTGTATCCTGTCGACAACGCCAAATAATGTAGCGGGTAAAAGCCACCGAGTAACCGCTAAGGGCCTCTATACTACTTGTGCAAACTTTCAGGCCCACACCTCACAGGAACGAGCCCAGAATAAACGGGACAAGAGGGTCAATATCAGTCAGATATGTTAAAATTTATTATTTTAAAAGAACACAAAGGGTTTGCAAAAGGCCTAAAACATCAAAATGGGAAAGGTCACTAACGACCACAAGATAGCTGCATTGCTGGCAGGTTGCACCAAGACTATCACCTGAGGGCTTGCTTTACCCCGGTGGTCCCAGATGCTCGTTGCTTTAAAAGAAACAAATCCACCCCAAATTAATACGAGCCCAACAGAACACTTATCGCATGCACTAAGTGTTTTAGTTCAGGCAATAATCGGTGGCACTAAAATCACTCTTAATAAAACTTATTCACTGCAAATCCACACGGAGCACCTCTAAAAAGACCTACTTCCCCTAAGGTAAGAGCCCAGCTCAGGGATTGCACATTGCCCGACTAATATTGCACCAGCCCAGTAGAAATAAAAACAAACCCGGCATAAAAAACAGTTTTAAAAGGTGACCCTACTAAAACCAAAAACGCAACAAAAAGGAGAAGAAGGAAAAAACAGTGACAAATTCACATGTGCAGCCTGCCCTGTGTTTGCTGCACACCTGGCTTATCTTGGCTTATCTTCTAAAAATCACTACTAAACACATAAAGTACAATAAACATCAAATACATTTCGACAAATTAAAAAAAAACACTAAAAGAAAAACAGCCTGTACCTCGAACCTCTGCTGTAGAGGGTTGAAACAACTGTGTGTGTAGCAGACAATTAAAACTTCTCAGGCTCTTCACCTACTCACACAACCATTGTTCACAGCCGCTCGTCAGTGGAAATGAAGAGCACCTGCTGCTACTTCCTCTTTTATACCCTCCATTGGGTCCTAAAGCCTTCCCCATTTTATATATATATATAGACCTTTGCAGGTGGAGTTCCACCAACAGCCTGCTTCCAAGTCGTGATTTTTTCACCCGTGTCGCTTGAGGTCATGGCATGTTATTGACTTTCTATGGTTGCTTCTAAGCCAAGACTACTGGAGCCTGGCACTGATAAGGCCAAGTTCATGGCTTCAGTCCCCAACCTGGCCATTCGAGCCTCGTTTGAGAACTCGTGGAGTCTTTGTTGAAGGACATGAAATTGACAACAGCGTAGCAATTTTGGATGACATAAAGGATCCGAGGTTGGCCTGCTGCGAAGGCATGCCTGCTCCTCAAGGACTCACAACCAACCACGAAGGGACTCGAACCCTCAATCTTCTGATCCGAAGTCAGACGCCTTGTCTGTTAGGCCACGTGGTCTGGCAGAAGCTCCTACTTTTCACGAACATTCGTTGGAGTCTGTTTGAGCCAACTGCTGGTATTGGGTTGGTCACGTGGCTGGTGGATATTGCTTGATTGTTGCTTGAAATAAGTGCATGCCACAGCATTTCTCCCATGTATCACGCTCTTAAAAACGTGGTCCTACCTGCCACATGCACAGTGGATCCACCCACTAAGCCAGAGTATCATCTGCCAATGGAGGTCATAAAGCTTACGTGGCCCGATCTGTCACCTGGAAGAGGTTTTTTTCTTGGATCCCACCAAACAAAAACCACAGTCTACTATGAGACAGTACCTTGGATGGCTGTTGGAATGGCCAGTATGGGGATTGAACCCATGACTTTGGCGTTATTAGCACCACGCTCTGACCAGCTGAGCTAACCGGCCCACAACTTGGGTCTAAACCGACCCCTTTTTTTGGTCTAATATACCAAAAAGAGGGGGGAAGAACTGTTAAGAACACAAGAGAAATGTGTGTTTAGAAGAAATTACTTCAACATATTGAGAAAAAAAAGTCTTCTGTTGGCTTACAAAAAATGTTTTAAGAAGAAATTTGCCACAAAACAATACATGGTGTGCGTCTTCTACTGTTAGGGTCGATAGGTGAGGATATAAAGCAGCAGTTTTTGATGCAGTATGCTGTGTCACACTTTGGAAATGAGTGATTTATCCAGAAAGTAGCTTGAAAAATGATTTGGAGATTGTAGCTAAGCATGTAATGTATTCATTAGCGTGTCATGTGTCAGTGAATTTTGTGGTTTGCTGTCATTTGTAGTTGCGTACATCACTCACCTGGAAGTTGGCAGAGGTTTTTTCTTTGATCTAACCAAAGAACATGCACAATCTTTCATGAGACAGTACCTTGGATGGCTGCTGAAATGGTCAGTACGGGGATTGAACCCATGACTTTGGCGTTATTAGAACCACGCTCTGACCAGCTGAGCTAACCGGCCTACGACGTGTGTGAACCCATCCTTTTGTTGACTAATATACCAAAAAAGAGGGTGGAAGAACTGTTAAGAACACAAGAGAAATGTGTGTTTACAAGAAATTTCTTCAAGCTGTACCAATGAAAGCCAACTCTTGGAAGCTCCTACTGATCAGAAGCCACCTATGCAGGTGGAGTTCCACCAACAGCCTGCTTCCAAGTCGTGATTTTTTCACCCATGTCGCTTGAGGTTATGGCATGTTATTGACTTTCTATGGTTGCTTCTAAGCCAAGACTACTGGAGCCTGGCACTGATAAGGCCAAGTTCATGGCTTCAGTCCCCAACCTGGCCATTCGAGCCTCGTTTGAGAACTCGTAGAGTCTCTGTTGAAGGACATGAAATTGACAACAGCGTAGCAATTTTGGATGACATAAAGGATCCGAGGTTGGCCTGCTGCGAACAAACTGGGAACGCATGCCTGCTCCTCAAGGACTCACAACCAACCACGAAGGGACTCGAACCCTCAATCTTCTGATCCGAAGTCAGACGCCTTGTCCGTTAGGCCACGTGGTCTGGCAGAAATTCCCACTTTTCACGAACGTTCGTTGGAGTCTGTTTGAGCCAACTGCTGGTGTTGGGTTGGTCACGTGGCTGGTGGATATTGCTTGATTGTTGCTTGAAATAATTGATTGTTGCTTGAAATAAGTGCATTCCACAGCATTTCTCCCATGTATCACGCTCTTAAAAACGTAGTCCTACCTGCCACATGCACAGTGGATCCACCCACTAAGCCAGAGTATCATCTGCCAATGGAGGTCATAAAGCTTACGTAGCCCGATCTGTCATCTGGAAGTTGGCAGAGGTCTTTTTCTTGGATCCCACCAAACAAAAACCACAGTCTACCATGAGACAGCACCTTGGATGGCTGTTGGAATGGCCAGTATGGGGATTGAACCCATGACTTTGGCGTTATTAGCACCACGCTCGGACCAGCTGAGCTAACCGGCCTACAACATGTGTGTGAACCATCATAATTTCATATTTTGTCAGCACTGCCTAGTTGTATGTAACTACACAATAAATGTCAGGGTTTGCGTGTCGAGATATAAATGGAGGACCCAAGATGTAGGCACTGCTGGTGTGAGCGAGCTTTTTTTATGGAGAGTGACATACAAACAAAGGTGAGGGAGGTGAGAAACAAAACTAGGAAAACCTAACCTGGGAAAGCTGAGAACCAAATAACAAACCTGGACACGAGGGAATGGAGTTAAAACACGAAGGATGACAAGCAGGAAAAACAGCATGGAGGAACACAGTAACGCACACAAGAGGACGAATGCTATAAATTAGTGACGGCCCGCTTGAAGCTGACGCTCCGGCGCGTGTGTCAAAAAACACCAACACACCGATTCAGAAGCACTCTGTCGATGCTTGATTCGTTTGGCCAGAGTCACGTGATCAGTAACGTCCAATTGTGAATTCCACTTTGCAGAGTGGGCAATCATAATGAAACAGTTCAGTTTTTTTTGTAGATTCAAGCTGCTCTTCAGTCAAAGGAGCTTGCAAAGAAAAGCGTCTGGACTTCTTTAAGTTTACTTGAAGACGTTTCACCTCTCATCCGAGAAGCTTCTTCAGTTCTAAGGTCAAATGGTGGAGAGTCCCAGATATAAACCTAGTGGGAGTATCCCCCCACAGAGGGACAAAAGGACCCCCTGATGATCTTCTAATCGCCTGAGCCAAGGTGTGAAACTGGGTGTGGGTCCCAATCAGCCAGAGTTTCGGGTGTGTTCATTGTGAAACCTGGCCCCACCTTATCATGCGAATTCCTGAGGTCAGATGGCCCAGGATGTGAGTGGGCGTTAAGGCGTCTGGGAAGGGATCTCAAAACTGGATTATAGATGGCAGAGAGTTGGTGTCGTAAACCCCCGCCTCTGTTCAAAGATGGTCGCTCACAGTGGACATAGATGGCTTCTTTCACTCCTCTTTCAAACCATCTGTCCTCTCTGTCCAAAATGTGAACATTGGCATCCTCGAAAGAGTGTCCTTTATCCTTAAGATGCAGATGGACTGCTGAGTCTTGTCCTGTGGAGGTGGCTCTTCTGTGTTGTGCCATGCGCTTGTGAAGTGGCTGTTTGGTCTCTCCAATGTAGAGGTCTGGGCATTCCTCGCTGCACTGTACAGCATACACCACATTGTTAAGTCTGTGTTTTGGCGTTTTGTCTTTCGGGTGAACCACTTTTTGTCTGAGCGTGTTGCTGGGTCTGAAATGCACCGGGATGTCATGCTTGGAGAAAACTCTCCTAAGTTTTTCTGATTCACAAGCGCATGGCACAACACAGAAGAGCCACCTCCACAGGACAAGACTCAGCAGTCCATCTGCATCTTAAGGATAAAGGACACTCTTTCGAGGATGCCAATGTTCACATTTTGGACAGAGAGGACAGATGGTTTGAAAGAGGAGTGAAAGAAGCCATCTATGTCCACTGTGAGCGACCATCTTTGAACAGAGGCGGGGGTTTACGACACCAACTCTCTGCCATCTATAATCCAGTTTTGAGATCCCTTCCCAGACGCCTTAACGCCCACTCACATCCTGGGCCATCTGACCTCAGGAATTCGCATGATAAGGTGGGGCCAGGTTTCACAATGAACACACCCGAAACTCTGGCTGATTGGGACCCACACCCAGTTTCACACCTTGGCTCAGGCGATTAGAAGATCATCAGGGGGTCCTTTTGTCCCTCTGTGGGGGGATACTCCCACTAGGTTTATATCTGGGACTCTCCACCATTTGACCTTAGAACTGAAGAAGCTTCTCGGATGAGAGGTGAAACGTCTTCAAGTAAACTTAAAGAAGTCCAGACGCTTTTCTTTGCAAGCTCCTTTGACTACGATGACCTGGATGACTGAGAACCTTCACAGACAAGCTGCTCTTCATATTTTTGACCACCAGATGTCACCACAGAGGACTGTGTTAAAAAGCTTCAAGTAATGAATCGTTTTTCAACACAAGCTTAAGAAAGCTTTGTTTGGCCATCACTACTATAAATACACACAGAGGGAAACGAGTTAACTGCACACAGGAGGGGGAAACAGCTGAGCCTAATGAATCTGACGAGACGGGTCATTCATGTACTGTACATGATGCGGGTAGATGCTGTACGTTTATGGGCTGCAGGAGAGGCACAGATTTGTGCAGCTGAGGTTGCTTGGGGTGCCTGCGTGTTCGCCTGCTGGGCCTGAGCGAGCCTCTCCACATCTGTGGCCCGGCGGTCTCTTCTCTTGCTGAGGATCTTAATGTAGTTGGCTGGGACGAGCCGGTGGTCTCACCGTCCACGCTGGCCAGGAGCCAGCCACGCACACGGGGCTGTAGCTCTAAACACGAGGGAGATAGTTGTAAACATGGGGCACGCTCACACAAAAGAAGAGCCCTCATCTGTTATTTTTAAGATAAGGAAAACAAAAATAGAAGGTTTGGGGTCAAAGCACTCAGAATCAAATGTCCCGCAGCCAGTAAAAAGCTCTTCACCTTTAGGAGCGAGGTTGAGCATCTCTCCAGCTTGCATAGAAAGCTCCTCCTGAGAAGCAGCTGTAAAGTCATATTCTCCTCTGGCCACCAGGTGGTTGTCCTCCTCGCTCGCCCAGTTAGTGTCTAAACCAAGCAAGGAAACTGAATGAAAGACATTCATAATTTTAACTGGTCTTAACCAAAAACAAGTCCTTCTGCTTTTCCTTACACTTGTAAAGTAACAGAGTTGCACAAAGGCACATATGATGTCATAGAAGCAGACTCATCTTTACACGTGTACTGCAGCCCTGAACATTACCAGGTTCAGATTCTATTATCAAACTTTGCAACAGCAGCCTTAATTACTTTTAACTCAAAACAATTAGCACCTGCAGCCACTGTCCTGTGTTGAGTACACCTCTCAAAACAACAAAATGTACTCATATGAATATGTGAGTGCTTGCTGTTCCATTTCTTCAGCCTGCTGCACAAATCTGCTGGGGGCACGTCATCAAGGTGAGGCGTGTGTCTGTATCCTCCCAGGCTGTAGCCACCACCATAGCTGTAGCTGTAAGGCCTGTAGCCACCATAGATGGAGCTCTCATAGGGGCTGTAAGAGGGGAGAAGGAGCTGCTGGGTGGACGGTAGGACTGCTGGACCTGATGAGGGGGCACCGGGGGCGCCATCCTGGGCAGGACAGAAGAGCCAGCGGAGGTGGAGGAGCCTGTAGCTAATCCCAAATCTGTAGATCTGTTTGGTGACAACATAAAGATAGAATATCAGTAAAATCCACCCATAATTCATTGCAACATTATTTGGGCAAAGCATTAGTTAAGAAAGTTAATGGAGTCAAGCTAAACCACAAACTGAATGAACAGCTCATAGAGTGGCTCTCTTCCACAGCGTGTCCTTTGTCCTTTCTCCCTCCCCTCAACCCCAATCAGTCCTCAGAGGCTGCCCCTCCCTATACCTGGTTCTACTGGAAGTTTCTTCCAGTTGAAATGGTGTTTTTCCTTCCCACAGTCACCAAGTGCTCGCTCAAAAGGGGTTGTTTTGATCATTTAGTTTTCTCTGTATTACAATAGGGCCTCCACCTTGCAGTATAAAGTGTCTTGAGGTGACTGTTGTTGTGATTAACGCTATATAAATAAACTGAAATTGAATTAAGTCAACTCTTCCTCCTGCCTCATCTCCAGCTCTGCTACTCTTCATCTGTACAGACTGTGGAAATACACAATAAATTCACCATCAACCAGCAGCTAGCAGCAACTTTTAGCATGGGATGTTTTCTCACATGAGCTGACGTTATGAACCAGTCAACACACCTTAAATATCCTTAAATATCATTATCACAGCTCTGATTGTTCAGCTTCTCCAATCTGATGACCATATTCTCTTAACCTTAAAAAGACATGTTGATATGTCCAAAAGAGATAAAGATGTATCCAGATTTAATTCCATTTCCTCACTTAAAGTGGAAAAAAGTGTCAGGGTGGGGGGACTGATTGAACTGTGATTGTGGAATTTGCCTCACACGGGTGCGTTCACTGTTGCTTGTTTGAAATTACTGCTGTATATATACAAATGGTGACTGCATAAACAAACGGTTGTACATATATTTTTTTAGAACTATCTGAATATATTAAGTAAAAGACAATAAAAAACAATGACTTGCAGCATCAAGCGGAGGACTTTAATCTTCTCTTGTTTACGAGTTTGGGGACAGGTGAGGAGAGGACTGACCGATGAAAAAAATTAGCTTTCTCTAAGGGTGTTGCCTCTCCCTTAAAGACAGGCTGAGGAGTTCAGTTACTCAAAAGGGGCTCAGAGTAGAGCTGCTATTCCTACACGTTGAAGAGAGGCTGATGAGAAAAGGAGAAAGAGGCCCAGGGCAGACCTAGGACACTCTGGAGAGGCTATATCTCTCAGCTGGCCTGAGGATGTCTTGGTGTTATCCCAGAAGAAGTGGAGGAGATGGCTGGGGAGAGGGAGATGTGGGCTTCTCTGCTTAGGCTGCTGCCTGGGTAAACCAGTCCTTGATAAGCAGAAGAAAGTGGATGGATAACAATAATAAGCAGAAGAAGCTAAAAGACACAAATTTAAAATAAAACATTATTAGTTATGAATTGAAAGATATAATTATTCAGCTATATAATAACTCAGCTTATAAATATATATGTAGGCTTTTTTTTTTAAACAAATTATCGGGCAAAGGGACTGAGTTTGTTGACAAACAGCAGCTACATTTTCTTCTGAACTGACAGTTAGCAAGTACAGAACAAACAGAAATGCAATGAAAAAATTTCTGGGGCTTTTATTAATTTCACTTATTAACCAGAACTGCACAAAACAAACAAACAAAACCGCTCAATTAACAGAAGAGAGAGAAATCTAGTGAGACACACTGACTAGGGCACGGCCTCAGAGGACCAAACTAGCAGTCAGCCACTTGTACGGCTGTGCAGATAAATAATTAGTTGCTTTTTTATTCCCGGGACTTCTGATCCTCTCCAAATACACAGGGAAGTACCTGATGCAGCTAGTTTTGGGTACTACCATCACCAAGCATTTAAAAAATCTATTAGAGGATAATAAAGTGTTTTCACCAACTTGGCCCAGAAGAAAAACATATTTTAGCGTATAAAATAGCAGTCTCTTCCAAACAAGTCCTTTAGCATGCTGATGTTACAAAATATCATGTAGAGTAAGACAGGCATAGAGAACAGCACTGACTGGGAGAGGCTTTGAACAGATGACATACTCAGATCAATTCAACATATAAGACTTTAACAATGCACAAGCATCTATCAAAAACCTATTTAATCTATCATCTGTGATATTATTACGTGTCATTAGTATATAAGTTATTGGTAGCGATGTGAATTAGCCGTGACGCTAACGATTAGCAGCTAGATCTGATTCATTAGTTTGTGCGGAAATCTCGTGGCGCTTTTGTGGATTTATACCTGTACCGGGCTGTAATCACAGCAGATATAGACTGGTGGATCACACTATATTTTGTTTATGTTTATTTCATTGTTGCACTGTAAGAAATATTAGTGATTTGAGCTTAAAGACTACCCATAAGGCAGTGCGCCTATAAGAGTTGTGTGAGACTGAAAAAGTGTGTAACGTTGTGCTATGTCTACATATATGTTTGCAGATACAGTAAAGGCGAACTCACAAAGCCACACTGGTTTCAATTCATTTTAATCCAAGTGTGCAACAGATATATACAATTATAATGTATTGTTCATCTCCCTTAAATAAACAGGCAGCCTTAAGGTATGAAATATTCATTTGTCTACTGTTTCAGTGGCTGATAGTGCCCCACAGGCCTCAATGTGAGTTTGAAGCCATTATAATGTTTAAGTTGTTTAACGATAAACAGATTTTGAATGAAAGCCACGGAACTTCGGTAGCACAAAAAAGTCTATATTCTTTGTGTCCATATGGATCAGTCATATTACCATTATTTCCCCCTAAGGTTGCCAAAAGCACCAAGTTAATACTTGAAAAAACTGCAACAATACACAAAAATATAATCAATATTCTGTTTACTTGGTGACAACGCTGCTTTTAGCCTTCAATCAGAAAGCTTGAGTTGGCTAGTTAAGCATCGGGCTAACATTTAAAGCTTTCACTTCGGGGAAGTAACTCGTATTACTGCTGCTGCTGTGTAATCTTGGTTAAATTCACAGCATATTCCATAAATTACCCTGCAATAACTAACTGTTAGAATAGCGGCACCGTATTGCATCACACTGAGTGCATTTCAATCATTTATCCCGCGAGTTTGCTAGCTAGAAAAATAATAAAAACGATTTCAAAAATTAGCATGTGTAACGTACACACTCGAGAAAATCATTTACTAGGACTTACGCAAACTCCTCCACAGTGAAAATGTACAAATCCTTCTTGCAGACTCCTTGTATTTTTCGTTTTCCAGCAAACACTCATTAAAACGGCCTCCAGGCACGTTAGTGCGCTCACCCCCGACTGTTCGGGGAGGGGGGTCACACATTGAAACAGACTGACGTGCAGAGGTACAAGGCAGCCCAGGCAGAGAAATGTTGCTTTTAGACTTTACCACTCATTTTATTTCTCTATCTGATAAGAAAACTATTCAATCAGATAGTTAATTGTGGTGAATGAAATACAGTTTCAAGACGTTTTAAGCACCAAATCCGAAATAGAAGCACTAAATCCAAGATTTTTCAAGGATTTCAATCACCCGTACGAAACCTGCATATGAAGTTGATGATTGTTAAAATTAAATAGAACATTTTCATCAATTACTTGTTTGCTTCGAAATCTACGACATGGCTATATACGGAAAAGCTCGACATGTTATGCAAAAGAAAAAAAATACACGAACAAAAATTCTCGTAATTGTAAGTTTCATAATTTCAAAATTCTCCAAAACTAACATTTTCTTTGATTGACTCATATCAAATTGCCTACGGTCAAATTCAGTGTGAACAATATTACACAAACAAACATGTGTGTGTGCACCTGCGCATGCATTAGAATCACTTTGATCCCTTGTGACGCGGTAGCTTTGCTTCGATCCTTCATGACGTGGTAGGGTGGCTTTGATCCTAAAACCCATAAATACGAGCGCTCACCCATTATACTTTATGGCATAACGGACGTTGACCTGACACCAACCCAAACCCTTTCGAGATGTTTTCAGAGCATTTTACAAAAGAAACCAAAACAAGTTCAGTTTTGTTTCTAACCAATTCACAGAGCAAACAGACAGATTGTGGCTATTAAAGTCAACTAGAGCGACCCTGAAATTCTGCAACTGTCATGATCCTGGGCCATGTTGGCCTAGTATTCTTAGTTTTCATGTATTTTTGTATTTTGTTCCTTATTTAGGCCATGCTTCCTGGGTTGCCCTGTTACGTTGTTATGTGTTTTCCCCTTGTGACTCTTAGCCCCTGTGTGCCCCTCTGTGTATTTGTGACCCCTCGTCTCTCCTTGTGTTTTATTCCATGTTTTCCCCAGCCAGTTATGTCTGTGTTCTCCCTGTGCTCTCTCTCCTCATGTCTGAACCTCTGTGTACTTCCTGTTTTACTTTGCCTGTCTCCCGTCAGTGTTGCGTTCACTCCTGCCGTGTCTTGTTATGATTATCAGTGTCACCTGTGTTCCCCGTGTGCTCCCACTTCCCTCGTTAACCCTCTGTGTATTTATGTCTGCGTCTCCCTCAGTTCTGTGTCGTGTTCTCCCTCATGCTGTGTGTGATTCTCCCCGTGTCTCCTGGTATGCATTGTAATTAGCTTTTTCCAGTTTAGTTTTGTATTGCTTGTGTTCTATTTTCCCAGCAATAGAGCTGTGTTTTTGAGTTCAGTCCTGTTTTCCCGTGAGTTTGCGTTTGGGTCCTCTCCTGCCTGCACACAGCCTGATCATGACAGAAGAACGCGACCAGACAATGGACCCAGCAACTCACAACCCCTCGGCTGAGCTCCGTGAGGATTTAATTTACACAGTGGAGTATCACTGTCAGGAGTGGGTAGCGCTGCCAGGGGAAGAGTATCGGGAGACCGTAGCCATCCGTTTAGAGGATGGTGTCCGGACTCCCATGGCTATTCGGCGCGCTACACCCCCACATCCAGGACTTCCTCGTCTCCACCGTAGGCATCCGCCCGGAGCAGCCGCTCCAGTATGAAGAGTCGGAGGATGTTCAGCCCGGTCCGCTGGAGGATTCGCGGCCCGGCTTGTCTCCTCCCCCTTCTCGGCGAAAACGGCGTTCACGCCGCTGTCGCGCCAGTACAGCTGAGCAGGCTTCACCCGTGGGAGAGAGCGACTGTGCGTCACACACTCAGCCCAAACGTTCTGAACCCGGACTTCATGACTTATCCACCACCGTGAGTAGCACTGTTTGGCCCTCCGTGGATATTATGTTGCCTAACTCAGACAATTCTGCCACTTTGTGTTTGGACTCTAGAGACACTATACAGCGAGGCACCTCCGTGTCAGATTATTCACCAGTTGCTCTCGCTAGTAATCTTTGTGTTTTTATGCCCTCAGATTCTTGTAATTCCTGTCTTCCTTCTCTCACCCCAACCGGTCGCAGCAGATGGCCGCCCCTCCCTGAGCCTGGTTCTGCCGGAGGTTTCTTCCTGTTAAAAGGGAGTTTTTCCTTCCCACTGTCGCCAAAGTGCTTGCTCATAGGGGGTCATATGATTGTTGGGTTTTTCTCTGTATCTATGAAGCGCCTTGAGGCGACTTTTGTTGTGGTTTGGCGCTATATAAATAAAATTGAATTGAATTAATGCTCGCGGTGATCTCCCTGAGTTAGCCGATATGAATGTTTCACCTGTAGAGGTAGCTGAACCGAAGACTGTTATTCCACACCAGACTCACCTACATACTGCTACCAGGATTGTAGCCCCGCAGAACTGTTTTACTCAGCCTTTAGATTCTGAGGTTTCCCAGTCTGAGCTCAGCCACACACCATCAGTATCATCAGCTCTAGATGTAACCGTGCATGCTGAGAAACACATACCCCCTGAAGCCGTGTGTTCTATAGCTAATGCTCCTCCTAGTGACTGTTTCGTGTTCCAGCCTATTTTGTCTTTAGACATTCCTGATATTTCACAGCCAACTCCTCAACCAGCCATTGCTCTCTCAGCTCCCCAAGAAGTTACTGAGAATGAGACCTGTGTTGCTGAGCAAGCCAATCTAACGTCTACTCCTAGCGTTCTGCCTGAGCCAGGTGACACAGAGACTATTATCCATTCCTCTGCTATGAACGGTTTAATCTTCAAACCAGCTCTTATATCTGTGACTCCCAGTGTTGCTCCATCAGTTTCTCAGGCTGTGGTTTTTTCTGTGCCACAACTTGAAAGTGTTAACTCGGACGTTACCTGTGTAACCTCACCTTCTCTCGTGCCTGCTAAGCAGGAGACTGTTTCTGTTTTTCCTCGTGGACTCCTTGAAACTGTGTATTCAATGCCTGCTAAGGTTAAGAGCCGCAAGGTTTCATCTGCTATACATAGACTGGCAAAAGATTTTAGTTTGAGCACTGCAGAGCTGGTTGCACAGGTTAACTTTTCTGTTCCCCGGTCATGTCAGTTTAACTCTGTGCGCCATGCTTTTCGGCTAAGTTTCATGGACTCTGTGTGTACTATGTCTCGGGCTACATCCTGTACGACTGTGTGTAGTGTTGTTTCACATCCAATTTATCCAGACGCTGCTTGTGTGAGTTCTCCAGTACCTGTGACTGTTCCTAAACTCACTCTTTCTACGACTGCTAATTATGACATGGACAACTTAAGTACAGCAGAGTTGCTAGAACCAGCCCACCATAAATCGCGGTTTGCTGAAACTGTGTTTGGCACCATTAACCTTGTTTACCCAGTGACTGTTATCGCTCCTGTGCTTCGCTCTCCAATTCCAGTTCCTGTAACCAGGGCAGCGCAGGCCCAGCTTTCCCTTGCACCCGTATCAGCTCCTCGGGTGAGGGTGGCTGAGGTCCAGCTGGTCCCTGCTTCTGTCCCCAGCCTGGCAGAGGCTCCGTTCATCCCGGTGTTCTGGGAATTTCTCCTACCCCGTAAACCGTCCTACCCGTTGTTCCTGAGCATGTGCGCGCATGCGCACAACACAAAAAGGGAAGCTAAGCGCATCCGGCTGTGATTTCACGCTACTCCGTTGTCATATTTGCAGGAGAATAGGTAAGTAGTAAGTATTAGTACTTTTTATTGACGTTGATACTTGATTCTTTAAGCCTTTGTGATTGTTTGTCAATATTAAAGTGAAGTCGCTATCTGCTTTCTGCACAAAACTGTCGAATTTGCAGATTCGGTGAAGTCTGCTGTCAAGTTACTGGACACGTGGTATTTGCACAACACTTTTGAGTCCGCAACTTCGGTGTTTTAAGGCTGTTTCGGTAATGTCGTTATTTAATAAGTTTAATTATTTGCATTGTTAACTGCACATATTGAAGCTCATAAGAAAATGTTTACTGACATTCGTAGATATGGAGAAGAAGTGGGAAGAGATTTACGCGTTCATTTCTGCGGGCTCCTACCCTTCAGGATATGACAAGACTCAGAGGCAAAACCTCAGAAGATATGCCTCAAAATTCAAACAAAAGGGTCAGTAATTTATTGTTAAAACTAACAACTCATATATGTGGTTAAATTAATTTCTAAATATATATTGTATTACTGCAGATGGAGAACTCTTTGTTGGAACCAGAAGAGTAGTAAAAACCATGGATGATGCCAGGAAGATATTTCATGAGTTTCATTCATCTCCAATTTGAGGACACACTGGCACACACAAAACGCTAAATGCAGTGTGTTCCAGATTTTACTGGTTTGGTATGACAGTTGACATTAAAACATGGGTATGTATTAACTGTTTGTACTGTTGTTAAATAGCGTTTAAAATAAGCAAATTTTTTGATATCAGTTAAAAGAGAAACTGTACACTTGCAAAATATAAATAAATATGGTTAATTAGTGATATTACAGTAATAACCTGTAGGCCTGGCAGAGATTTGAAGACGCGCACACAAACTATTGTTGCTAAAGTTTGTTCATTAGAGAATATGTCATTAAGTGTTTTTGTTTTTTACAAATGAGAATGTTGAACATTTACGTGAACTCCATAAATATTTTTACCTTAAAGATTCTGGAATGTGACCAGTGTCAAAAAGTTGGGAAACCACTGACTGCTGTGCAACCGTTGCAGTGTATTCAGGTAAATATTATGCCCCGTTTACCCATCAAACTATGCTTGTAGCTCATATTCATAAAGGCAGGAGAGTTTGCCAACTAATTTTAACCATCAGTGATAATGTGTACATTATACAAATTGTTATTCAAATTATTAATTTGTCCTTGATAGGTGTCTGAAGTGTGGGAACTTATTGGTATAGATCTTACTGGACCTCTTCCTAAAACTTCAAGCGGCTTCCAGTATATACTTACTGCAACTGACTACTTTTCAAAATGGGTTGAAGCTTTCCCATTAAAAACAAAATCTGCATCTGAGGTAGCCCAGCACTTGTGCTCCATTATATATAGACATGGCTGCCCCAAAAGTATTTTGTCAGATCAAGGCAGAGAGTTTGTGAATGAAGTAAGTGTTAAATAATTTTCAGTTACATTTTTTAACTTTACTTCACTGGGGTCAAAGTTTTTTTTTTTTTTTTTTTTTTTTTTCTTGTGTGCTTGTATAAGAAGTATAACCTTGTCCTTATCTGTTGAAGCTCAACTCTGATCTTTGCAAGTTATTGCAAATTGAAAGAAGTGTCACAGCAGCATACCATCCACAGACCAATGGTCTAGATGAAAAGACCAATGACAACATAAAAGGTATGCCTAATTTTTATCTAACAGTTTTTAATAACATTACTTATGTTATTCAAACGTAATTGTTACTTAATAATTTATTAATTTATTTACTTCTAATTAAACTTTCATTACTGTCTTTACATACTTCTATGCCTGCATTTAGAGCCCTCCGAAAACTGGTGAATGACCAGCAGAATAACTGGGATCTGTATCTAGAGCCCACCCTGTTTTCACTTCGGTCAAAAGTACACACCACAACAAAATACACACCTTTTTTTCTGATGTATGGAAGAGAGGCAGTATTTCCATCAGAAGTGCCTGCTCAAGTGCCGGTGAGTGTTTGTCAAATTCTTTCTATGTTAGAACAAAGAATTGAAACCATTTAAGAAAAAAACCCAGTAATGTCTTTATGAATATGATATCATCTTGTTTTAATTGCTAATATCTACAAAATTTTAGATTTCCAACATCATTCTGCCAGACGACAAAAGGTACAGTGACTATGTACAGTCTGAAAGTGAAGCACAACATGCAGTTAAAGAAACTGCACAAGAAAACATTGCGAAGTCACAAGACAAGCAAAAGGTTGCATACGCCAAGCGGGCCCTGAAAAAGTACAAAAATGTTGTGTACAATATAGGGGATCAAATTCTGCTTCTAAATATGAGGAAACGTGGGCGAAAAGGAGGAAGACTTGAACCGGATTTTTCAGGTCCCTACACAATTGATGACTTCAGTGGAAAATGTGTTAGACTGAAAAACGCTGAGGGAAATACTTTAAAAAGTCTATACAGTATTGGCCACATTAAACCCTATAGAACAAGCCACCCTGTCCAAGTCTCAACTCCAACTGAACCTGTTGAGAGTAGCCCATCTTCTGAGATGTGGCCTTGCAGTCCTCAGCATCATCATGAAGCGCTGCAAAATAACAGATCCTCTGTCATTCAGTTTGCACCAAAAATAGCTCAGGTAAAATCAGTCCAAGCACCAGAAGAGCTTGTACCAGTGATCCCCCCCCAGAAACCCAGCATGCAGGAAAAAGGTGGCATAGCTAAAAATCTCATTCTGACCGGTTGGTCAATTGTTGCCAGTTTGGCTAGTCAAATGGATACTCCCCGTTGGCCCTTGTCCGCTTGTGGCCCGTTGGCCCTTGTCCGCTTGTGGCCCGTTGGCCCTTGTCCGCTTGTGGCCCGTTGGCCATTGACCGTGATTTTCAAATGGCAACTGTTATTACTAAAGAAACTTATCATATTTTGTTTTTTAGTGAAGTGGCTTTGGGCTGCAAAAGACACCGGGCGTGTAGAGGCAGTCGTTGGGCCATACAAATTGTATGACTCTTCTTTTCGCACACTGGAGGACAGTGGGTGGCTTTCTGATGAGGTAAGTGAAGTAATACGACGTGTCTGTCGCCGTGATGAGAGGAGGTGGAAAAAAGAAACTTCAGGTTTCTTATGATATGTTACGGACCAGCCGCTCACAGTTTCAAACTGCTGCTAGAATGGCTAAGGCATCTTTTCTTTCCAAAGTCATTGTGGCTAATGGTCACAACCCCCGTATGCTATTTAAAATTTTTAATTCTGTTGTTAATCCCTGTCCTGATATGCCTTTACTGTATTCACAAGCTCTTTGTGAGCGTTTTCAAATTCTTTTTTTAGATAAGGTTTCATCCCTTAAGCTTTCCTCTTCGTCTGCCTCTTGTCCTGTCTTTTCCTCTGAGTGTAATTCAACTTTTCATCAATTTGAGCCCGTGTCGCTTTCGACTCTGAAGCAGCTGGTTGATCAACTGAAAAACACCAATGCTGTGTTTGATATTCTCCCATCACGCATTGTTAAGGGCTGCTTTGATGTAATTGGACCGAGCATTTTATTCTTAATGAATTTTTCTCTACTCTCTGGATCTGTCCCACTGGCCTTTAAGCATGCTGTAGTCCAGCCTATTCTGAAAAAAGAAGAATCTTGATTGTTATGATCTTTTGAACTATCGACCAATCTCTAAGCTTCCGTTTCTGTCCAAGATCCTGGAGCGACTAGTTCTCTCTCAGCTTCAGGCATACTTGGACGCGAACAACATTGCAGAGAAATTTCAGTCTGCCTTTAAGCCACGGCATAGCACTGAAACAGCCTTGCTTAGAGTTCTCAATGACCTATTTGTAAGCACTGACTCTGGACGCTCTGTGGTCCTGGTCTTATTGGACCGTTCCTCTGCTTTTGATATGGTTGATCATAACATTCTTCTACTAAGACTTGAGCATACTGTGGGTATAAGAGGCACTGCCCTCAACTGGTTTAAATCTTATCTTGCTGACAGGTCTTTTTCGGTTAATTTGGGCAACTTCTCATCTTCCTCGGTACCTGTACGCTGTGGTGTGCCTCAAGGATCTGTATTAGGCCCTATTCTCTTTTCGCTATATCTGCTCCCTCTTGGAGCAATTTTTGAGAAGTATAATATTGCCTTTCATTGCTATGCTGATGATATACAGATTTATTTTGAGATTACTGACGATCTTGCTATGTCTTTTCACTATTTTCGTGAATGCATGCGTGAGGTTAAAGGTTGGTTCAAGAGTAATTCTCTTGTCCTGAACGAAAAGAAAACTGGTGGTGGTGTTTGATAGTAAAATCCCCCGCGACCAACTGTGTGCTGCTCTGATGCCTTTTGCTAGCTCTCCTTCTGATTATGCCAGTAATTTGGGCATACTACTGGATAGCTCGCTTAAATTTGACAAGCAAGTGTCTGCTGTTGTGAGGTCTAGTTTTAATCAGCTGCGCCTCATTTCTAAGGCTAAGCGCTATATTCCGCACATTGACCTGGAAAAACTCATTCATGCATTCGTGACTTCCAGGTTGGACTACTGCAACTCTCTTTACATTGGCCTTTCCTCCACCCTTCTCGTTAGATTGCAGACTGTCCAGAATGCGGCGGCACGCCTTTTGACAGGTAGCAGGAAGTTTTCTTCCATCACTCCTGTTCTTGCTGGCTTGCACTGGCTTCCAATTAAATACCGTATTCAATTTAAAATATTACTTTTCACCTACAAAACCATTAATAACTTGGCGCCAAGCTACCTCAATAAGCTTCTCAGGTTACAGACTCCTGTCAGAGCACTTAGATCTGCTACCCAAATTCTTCTGGAGCAACCTCGCTCTCGGCTGAAGTCTCGTGGTGACCGCGCGTTTGCTGTAGCTGCCCCGGTCTTATGGAACAACCTTCCTGTTGCTATCCGGGCGTCTGACTGTATGCCACTGTTTAAATCACGGCTGAAGACTTATTTGTTTAATCTTGCCTTTCCACCTAGTTAACACTTGGTGTGCGTTGTACATTTTTATCCGTTATGCTTGTGAACTACTTTTATATCTTATGATTGTCAAGGTTTTTATAATTGATACGTGCCAGGTCCTTTCTCTTTTCCCTCCCATCTCCCTTTTCCTATTTTATTTTTGTCAAGCACCTTGGTATACCCTTGGTTTTTTAGTGTGCTTTATAAATAAAGATTATTATTATTATTATTATTATTATTATTATTATTATTATTATTATTATTATTAATCAATCATTTTTGGTCCTAGTGGTGGTCTGTAAAAATCTTCTTTTAATCCAAACAGGTCATTGATGCATACCTGCACTGCCTCATTAGGAAACAAAAGGCAAGTAAGAACGTATGCCGGTTATTTCACAAAAGTATTTTATACGATTTTGTAATCTTTAAAAAAAAAAAAAAAAAAAAAATCTTGCATTTTTCAGAAACCCGTGTATCAGTTGTCTTGCGTTGTTGCAACCTCTCTGTTTTCTGGGAAGTTTAAATGTGTCAGCAAGGTAATGTAGATGTTATATTGGTTATATAGTGTATGTTATGTAAATAAATCTAAACCTTTATAAACTTAAAAATTTTCCACAGATGTTGTTTCCGGCTGAGGACATTTGGTTGTGCCCACTGAACTCTGGTGCACACTAGATCCTTGTGGTACATGTTCACACCTCATGTGGTTTTTTTTTTTTTTTTTTTTTTTTTTTTTTTTTGTTTTACTGTTCTTTTTAGCAGCATATTCTTATTTTGAAAATGCTTACAATTGATTATGTTTACTTAAGTGAGTGTAATACACATATTCTACTAAATACAATTTTTATTTTAGGTTGTCAAAATCTCCTCACAATCTGTACTGCTGTTAGACCCTCTTGGAAATGAAGGTTGTTATGAAAGGAAAGTTATGCGTAACTGGAGGTATTCATCATTCATTAATTATCTGTTTTGGGTTGTTTGGTTTGTGGTTTTTTTTTTTGTTTTTTTTTTGTTTTTTTCTTTTTATTTGGAGCAAAATGCTGGCTACATTTTAAAAACTTGTTTTGTTTTTATTAGGAATTTTCTGAAGATGAAAGGAAAGGAAGAGTCCAGAGTGGATTGAAAAATGGAGACTCTGCCACACAACAAGCAGATGGACTCCAGCAGTTGTGGAGTTTTAGTGTTGAAGGTATTTAATAAGCAATTGTATTTAATGTATTTAACTAGAATTAAGTTAATCAATTGCAATTACTGTAACATATTTTACAGTTTGCCGAACACTACCTTCTGAGTGGAGAGGTTACTAGGGTGCTGTCTACTCCAGAAGCCATTGGGCTGCACCGCACTGAAATTGCTTGCGAACTGCTAGAACATCAAAGTAAGTTGAGTCATGTGCTTTTGTATTGCAATAGCACTTTCAGTTTTGTTTAAAACTGTTAGGTTGAACGTCAGTGTGTTTCTAGGTAATGCTGATGACTACTGTGTGGTTTGTTCCATGCTGGAAGCCGATCCTGACTCCAGTATGATTGAAATGGTAAAACAAATAAACCACAAATGCAATATACAGTGGCTTGCAATAGTATTCGGCCCCCTTGAACTTTTCCACATTTTGTCACATTACAGCCAAAAACACAAATCAATTTTAATTGGAATTCCACGTGAAAGACCAATACAAAGTGGTGTACACATGAGAAGTGGAACAACAATCATACATGATTCCAAACAATTTTTACAAATGAATAACTGAAAAGTGGGGTGTGCGTAATTATTCAGCCCCCTGAGTCAATACTTTGTAGAACCACCTTTATCTGCAATTACAGCTGCCAGTCTTTTAGGGTCTGTCTCTACCAGACGGATAGAGACATTGGTCTTTCACGTGGAATTCCAATAAAATTGATTCATGTTTGTGAATGCAATCTGACAAAATGTGGAAAAGTTCACGGGGGCTGAATACTTTTGCAAGCCACTGTAGTAATTATTTTCTCATCAAATTCATAATGTTGGTTAACACACTTACACCCCCCCCCCCCCTTCTCCCTCTTCAGGTGCAGTGCGAGTTTTGTTCCAGATGGGCACATTTTGGATGTGCTCAATATGAGAGCAGCCTGGTCAAGTACCTGTGCGACAAATGTGCATAATTTGTACACTGTTTCTTTTTCAGTCCTTTCTCCCTGTGTTCTGTTGGATCTATAAATGTCAAATATATGTATCTGTAAATATATACTGTAACTATAATGGAGTGAGTTCATTGTCAAAGTTTATATAGTCAGGTGTTCCAATCACTTCAATGGTGACAGCTGTATAACTTAAGCACCTTGGCATGCAGACTGCTTCTACAAACAAGTGCCAAAACATGTTACCGTTGTTATTATAAACTAGAAGCATAATTCTGACGGGAAGAATTATGTGCCAAAACGTGCTACCTTTGTGAATGTGACCTACAAGCACACTTTAATGGGTAAAAAGAAGTGTCAAACCATACTGGCTTTATGAATATCAGCTACAAACATACTCTGATGGGCAATGTTAAGTGGCAAACCATCATACCTACTTAAATTTTTGCTGGAATTATTGTTTGGCAGCAGAAATGTGCATAAATTATGTACAGTAGGACATTTTGCCAAAGTAGGACTGTTTGTCAGGGGACACCGTAAAATTATCCTACGGGTAGGACGTTTTGCCAAAGTAGGATGGTTTGTCAGAACACCGGCACCCGTACCTGCTCCTCAGGTGGGGTTGATGGACACCCAGCTGTTGCCTGTGCCTGTTCCGGCCCCCCGGGTGAGGTCAACTGTGACCCTGCTGGCTCCTGCACCCGTTCTAGTTCCTCGGGTGGGAGCGGCAGAGGTCCAGCTAGCTCCTCCACCTATACCGGCCCCCAGGGTAAAGGCAGCCAGAGCCCAGCTCGTCCCTGCACCCGTATCTGTTCCTCGGGTGGGGATGGCTGGTGTTCGGCCAGGCCCAGCACCCGTTCCTGTTCCCCGGAGGAGAGCAGCCAAGAGTCAGTCACCTGCTCAATCACAAGTTCAACTACCTGCTGTTCCACCATCACTACAACCACAACTACAACTTGCACTCCTGTCCATAGCGCAGTCATTAGCTCAGTTATTAGCACAGTTTCCTGTTTTGTCACCAGCTCAGTCTCTAACACAGTTATCAGCTCCATTACCTGCTCAGTCATCCGCTCTGTTACCACCTCGGTTTATTGCTCCATTGCCTGTTCGGTTATCAGCTCAGTCATTAACTCTGTCACCAGCTCAGTTCATAGCTCAGCAACCCGCTCAGACACTGTCAACCTCAGCTGAAAGCCTTTGTGGGCTTTCTCCGCCAGCTGAGGACTGCGTGGTACTGACGGACTTTGGACAGACTGTTTGCCCTGCACAACCCCAGCCGTTGCAGCCCAAGCCGACTGCGTGCCCTGTGCAGCTACAGTTAGCGTCCGCTGAGCCAGAGGTCTCTGCACCAGCTGGCTCTGCGTCTGTTCTTGCTGGGGGTTCAGGCGAACCTCTCCAGCCGCTCCTCGTCTCCGCTGGCGGCTCTGGTCAGCCCGGCCAGCACCTCCTCGTCTCCGCTGGCGGCTCTGGTCAGCCCGGCCAGCACCTCGTCGTCTCCGCTGGAGGGTCCGAGGGGCCCGTTCAGCCGTTGCCTGGTCCAGCATCGGCATCAGCTCCGCCTTCGCCCGGTCCGGCCTCTGCATCAGCTACACCCACGCCTGGTCCGGCCTCTGCATCAGCTGCACCCCTGATACTGCTGGATAAACAGAAGCTCACTCAGGAACGAGGTCACACAGAGCTCAGGTTTTCACTCGCGAGAGGGAAGCAGTTCTCTCCAACCCACTTCAACTTGCCTTCCCTCTTCAAGTTGTTTTTATTGGTTACAAACATGAACATTCATAAAGCATGTTGCTGTATTACCTATGAGAAATGACTATATCTGGTTACAAAGTGTAATTGTGCTGTGAAAGCATGGTTATACAATGTGTGGTTATATGATGGGAGTGCAGCTCTCCCAGATTGTTGTCGGTAGACTCTGTTGTCTGTGAAGGTTCTCAGTCATCCAGGTCATCGTAGTCTAAGGAGCTTGGAAAGAAAAGCGTCTGGACTTCTTTGAGTTGCTTGAAGACGTTTCACCTCTCATCCGAGAAGCTTCTTCAGTTCTAAGGGTCAATGGTGGAGAGTCCCAGATTTAAACCCAGTGGAAGTTTCCCCCCAGAGAGGGACAAATGACCCCCTGGTGATCCTCTACCTAATCACATGAGCCAAGGTGTGAAAGTGGGTGTGGGTCCCAATCAGCCAGGGTTTCAGGTGAGCTCATTGTGAAACCTGGCTCCACCCTATCATGTGATTTCCTGAGGTCAGAGGGCCCAGGATGTGAGTGGTTGTTAAGGCGTCTGGAAGGGATCTCAAAACTGGATTATAGATAGCAGACAGTTGGTGTCGTAAACCACCTCCTCTGTTCAAAGATGGTCGCTCACAGTGGACGTATATGGCTTTTTTCACTTCTCTTTCAAACCATCTGTCCTCTCTGTCCAAATTGTGAACGTTGGCATCCCCGTGGAGGTGGCTCTTCTATGTTGTGCCATGCGCTTGTGAAGTGGCTGTTTGGTCTCTCCAATGTAGAGGTCTGGGCATTCCTCGCTGCACTGTACAGCATACACCACATTGTTAAGTTTGTGTTTAGGAGTTTTGTCTTTCGGGTGAACCAGTTTCTGTCTGAATGTGTTGCTGGGTCTGAAATGCACCGGGATGTCATGCTTGGAGAAAACTCTCCTGAGTTTTTCTGATACACCGGCTACATAGGGGATGACAATGTTGTTGCGTCTGTCCTTCTTATCCTCCCTCGCTGGTGTCTGATCTTCTTTTCTGTGCCTCTTTGCTGACTTTAAGAACGAAACAACAACAACAACATCTTAACGCCATCTTCATGAACTGCTGAGCCAAACCTGATCCATCAGTGCCGGACTGCACAGATAACTACATGCCACAAGGAGACTGCTGTTTTATGAACTGCCATACCAGTGTGTCTTCAATGGAGAAGATGACACACCCATCACCTGACCTCCTGCCTGATCTGGAGACCATCATCTTGCTGCCACACTACACACCTCTGAGACCATCAATGATGACTCATAATGAGGAAACTGTATTTCCTGTCAGAGATGCTCAGTGATCCTCAGAGTAGAAAGAGATATGATTCTTTATCTTTGATAAAAATAAGTGTTTTTAATTCAATTATTAATTTGAATCCTGTTTATTGCATAAATAACTCCACACTGAAATGATTATACTTGACTGTTGGGATATGTTGGGATTCCGGAATGTTGGGATATTTTGGGACATGTTGGGTTTGCGGAATATTGGGATATGTTGGGATATGTTGGGATTCCGGAATGTTGAGATATTTTGGGACATGTTGGGTTTGCGGAATATTGGGATATGTTGGGATATGTTGGGATTCCGGAATGTCCCAACGTAGCCCAACATATCCCAACATTCCGGAATCCCAACATATCCCAACATATCCCAATATTCCGCAAACCCAACATGTCCCAAAATATCCCAACATTCCGGAATCCCAACATATCCCAACATTCCCAAATGCCAACATTTCCCATTATATCCCATCGGAATTCCAGAATGCGCCATAGTTCTGGAATGTTAGGAATTCCGGAACCGCCATAGTTCCGGAATGTTCGGAATTCCGGAATGCTCCAAGGTTCCGGAATGTTCGGAATTCCGGAACCGCCAAGGAACCGCCAATGTTCAGGATTCCGGACCCGCCATAGTTCCGGAATGTTAGGAATTCCGAAATGCGCCAAGGTTCGGATATGTTCAGAATTCCGGAATGCGCCATAGTTCCGGAATGTTCAGTATTCCGGAACCGCCAAGGTTCGCCATAGTCCGGAATGTTCAGAATTCCGGAACTGCTTAGATTCCGGAATGTTCGGAATTCCGGAACCGCCAAGGTTCGGATATGTTCAGAATTCCGGAATGCGCCAAGGTTCCATAATGTTCAGGATTCCGGAACCGCCAAGGTTTGGATATGTTCAGAATTCCGGAATGCGCCATAGTTCCGGAATGCTCAGTATTCCGGAAATGCCGAGGTTCGCCATAGTTCGGAATGTTCAGAATTCCGGAATGCGCCATAGTTGCTAAATTTTAAGGATTCCGGAACTGCTTAGATTCCGGAATCTTCGGAATTCCGAGATGCGCCAAAGTTCCGGAATTTTAGGAATTCCGGAATGCGCCATGGTTCCGTAATGTTCAGGATTCCGGGACCGCCAAGGTTTGGATATGTTCAGAATTCCGGAATGCGCCATAGTTCCGGAATGTTAGGAATTCCGGAATGCGCCAAGGTTCGGATATGTTCAGAATTCCGGAATGCGCCATAGTTCCGGAATGTTAAGTATTCCGGAACCGCCTAGGTTCGCCATAGTTCGGAATGTTCAGAATTCCGGAACTGCCAAGGTTCTGGAACCGCCAAGGTTCCGTAATGGTCGGAATTCCGGAATGCGCCAAAGTTCCGGAATGTTCAGAATTCCCGAATGCTCCAAGGTTCCGGAATGTTCGGAATTCCGGAACTGCTTAGTCCGGAATGTTCGGAATTCCGGAACTGCTTAGTCCGGAATGTTCGGAATTCCGGAACTGCCAAGGTTCGGATATGTTCAGAATTTCGGAATGCGCCAAGGTTCCGTAATGTTCAGGATTCCGGAACCGCCAAGGTTCGGAATGTTCAGAATTCCGGAATGCGCCATAGTTCCGGAATGTTAGGATTTCCGGAACTGCCAAGGTTCTGGAACCGCCAAGGTTCCGGAATGGTCGGAATTCCGGAATGCGCCAAAGTTCCGGAATGTTCAGAATTCCGGAACCGCCAAGGTTCGCCATAGTCCAGAATGTTCAGAATTCCGGAACCGCTTAGATTCCGGAATGTTCGGAATTCCGGAACCGCCAAGGTTCGGATATGTTCGGAATTCCGGAACCGCCAAGGTTCGGATATGTTCGGAATTCCGGAATGCGCCAAGGTTCCGTAATGTTTAGGATTCCGGAACCGTCAAGGTTTGGATATGTTCAGAATTCCGGAATGCGCCATAGTTCCGGAATGTTAGGAATTCCGGAATGCGCCAAGGTTCGGATATGTTCAGAATTTCGGAATGCGCCATAGTTCCGGAATGTTAAGTATTCCGGAACCGCCTAGGTTCGCTATAGTTCGGAATGTTCAGAATTCCGGAATGCGCCATAGTTCCGGAATGTTAGGAATTCCGGAACTGCCAAGGTTCTGGAACCGCCAAGGTTCCGTAATGGTCGGAATTCCGGAATGCGCAAAAATTCCGGAATGTTCAGAATTCCCGAATGCTCCAAGGTTCCGGAATGTTCGGAATTCCGGAACTGCTTAGAGTCCGGAATGTTCGGAATTCCGGAACCGCCAAGGTTCGGATATGTTCAGAATTTCGGAATGCGCCAAGGTTCCGTAATGTTCAGGATTCCGGAACCGCCAAGGTTTGGATATGTTCAGAATTCCGGAATGCGCCATAGTTCCGGAATGCTCAGTATTCCGGAACCGCCGAGGTTCGCCATAGTTCGGAATGCTCAGAATTCCGGAATGCGCCATAGTTCCGGAATGTTAGGATTTCCGGAACTGCCAAGGTTCTGGAACCGCCAAGGTTCCGGAATGGTCGGAATTCCGGAATGCGCCAAAGTTCCGGAATGTTCAGAATTCCGGAACCGCTAAGGTTCGCCATAGTCCAGAATGTTAGGAATTCCGGAACTGCTTAGATTCCGGAATGTTCGGAATTCCGGAACCACCAAGGTTCGGATATGTTCAGAATTTCGGAATGCGCCAAGGTTCCGGAATGTTAGGAATTCCGGAATGCGCCATGGTTCCGGAATGTTAGGAATTCTGGAATGCGCCAATGTTCCGTAATGTTCAGGATTCCGGAACCGCCAAGGTTCGGATATGTTCAGAATTCCGGAATGCGCCATAGTTCCGGAATGTTAGGAATTCCGGAACTGCCAAGGTTCTGGAACCGCCAAGGTTCCGTAATGTTCGGAATTCCGGAATGCGCAAAAATTCCGGAATGTTCAGAATTCCGGAATGCTCCAAGGTTCCGGAATGTTCGGAATTCCGGAACTGCTTAGAGTCCGGAATGTTCGGAATTCCGGAACCGCCAAGGTTCGGATATGTTCAGAATTTCGGAATGCGCCAAGGTTCCGTAATGTTCAGGATTCCGGAACCGCCAAGGTTTGGATATGTTCAGAATTCCGGAATGCGCCATAGTTCCGGAATGTTAGGAATTCCGGAACTGCCAAGGTTCTGGAACCGCCAAGGTTCCGGAATGGTCGGAATTCAGGAATGCGCCAAAGTTCCGGAATGTTCAGAATTCCGGAACCGCCAAGGTTCGCCATAGTCCGGAATGTTCAGAATTCCGGAACCGCCAAGGTTCGGATATGTTCAGAATTCCGGAATGCGCCAAGGTTCCGTAATGTTCAGAATTCCGGAAACGCCGAGGTTCGCCATTGTTCGGAATGTTCAGAATTCCGGAATGCGCCATAGTTCCTAAATGTTAAGGATTCCGGAACTGCTTAGATTAAGGAATGTTCGGAATTCCGGAACCGCCAAAGTTCCGGAATTTTAGGAATTCCGGAATGCGCCATGGTTCCGGAATGTTAGGAATTCCGGAATGCGCCAAGGTTCCGTAATGTTCAGGATTCCGGAACCGCCAAGGTTCAGATATGTTCAGAATTCCGGAATGCGCCATAGTTCCGGAATGTTAGGAATTCCGGAACTGCCAAGGTTCTGGAACCGCCAAGGTTCCGTAATGGTCGGAATTCCGGAATGCGCAAAAATTCCGGAATGTTCAGAATTCCCGAATGCTCCAAGGTTCCGGAATGTTCGGAATTCCGGAACTGCTTAGAGTCCGGAATGTTCGGAATTCCGGAACCGCCAAGGTTCGGATATGTTCAGAATTTCGGAATGCGCCAAGGTTCCGTAATGTTCAGGATTCCGGAACCGCCAAGGTTTGGATATGTTCAGAATTCCGGAATGCGCCATAGTTCCGGAATGCTCAGTATTCCGGAACCGCCGAGGTTCGCCATAGTTCGGAATGCTCAGAATTCCGGAATGCGCCATAGTTCCGGAATGTTAGGATTTCCGGAACTGCCAAGGTTCTGGAACCGCCAAGGTTCCGGAATGGTCGGAATTCCGGAATGCGCCAAAGTTCCGGATTGTTCAGAATTCCGGAACCGCTAAGGTTCGCCATAGTCCAGAATGTTCAGAATTCCGGAACTGCTTAGATTCCGGAATGTTCGGAATTCCGGAACCACCAAGGTTCGGATATGTTCAGAATTTCGGAATGCGCCAAGGTTCCGGAATGTTAGGAATTCCGGAATGCGCCATGGTTCCGGAATGTTAGGAATTCCGGAATGCGCCAATGTTCCGTAATGTTCAGGATTCCGGAACCGCCAAGGTTCGGATATGTTCAGAATTCCGGAATGCGCCATAGTTCCGGAATGTTAGGAATTCCGGAACTGCCAAGGTTCTGGAACCGCCAAGGTTCCGTAATGTTCGGAATTTCGGAATGCGCAAAAATTCCGGAATGTTCAGAATTCCGGAATGCTCCAAGGTTCCGGAATGTTCGGAATTCCGGAACTGCTTAGAGTCCGGAATGTTCGGAATTCCGGAACCGCCAAGGTTCGGATATGTTCAGAATTTCGGAATGCGCCAAGGTTCCATAATGTTCAGGATTCCGGAACCGCCAAGGTTTGGATATGTTCAGAATTCCGGAATGCGCCATAGTTCCGGAATGCTCAGTATTCCGGAACCGCCGAGGTTCGCCATAGTTCGGAATGTTCAGAATTCCGGAATGCGCCATAGTTCCGGAATGTTAGGAATTCCGGAACTGCCAAGGTTCTGGAACCGCCAAGGTTCCGGAATGGTCGGAATTCAGGAATGCGCCAAAGTTCCGGAATGTTCAGAATTCCGGAACCGCCAAGGTTCGGATATGTTCAGAATTCCGGAATGCGCCAAGGTTCCGTAATGTTCAGGATTCCGGAACCGCCAAGGTTTGGATATGTTCAGAATTCCGGAATGCGCCATAGTTCCGGAATGCTCAGTATTCCGGAACCGCCGAGGTTCGCCATAGTTCGGAATGTTCAGAATTCCGGAATGCGCCATAGTTCCGGAATGTTAGGAATTCCGGAACTGCCAAGGTTCTGGAACCGCCAAGGTTCCGGAATGGTCGGAATTCAGGAATGCGCCAAAGTTCCGGAATGTTCAGAATTCCGGAACCGCCAAGGTTCGCCATAGTCCGGAATGTTCAGAATTCCGGAACCGCCAAGGTTCGGATATGTTCAGAATTCCGGAATGCGCCAAGGTTCCGTAATGTTCAGAATTCCGGAAACGCCGAGGTTCGCCATTGTTCGGAATGTTCAGAATTCCGGAATGCGCCATAGTTCCTAAATGTTAAGGATTCCGGAACTGCTTAGATTAAGGAATGTTCGGAATTCCGGAACCGCCAAAGTTCCGGAATTTTAGGAATTCCGGAATGCGCCATGGTTCCGGAATGTTAGGAATTCCGGAATGCGCCAAGGTTCCGTAATGTTCAGGATTCCGGAACCGCAAAGGTTCAGATATGTTCAGAATTCCGGAATGCGCCATAGTTCCGGAATGTTAGGAATTCCGGAACTGCCAAGGTTCTGGAACCGCCAAGGTTCCGTAATGGTCGGAATTCCGGAATGCGCAAAAATTCCGGAATGTTCAGAATTCCCGAATGCTCCAAGGTTCCGGAATGTTCGGAATTCCGGAACTGCTTAGAGTCCGGAATGTTCGGAATTCCGGAACCGCCAAGGTTCGGATATGTTCAGAATTTCGGAATGCGCCAAGGTTCCGTAATGTTCAGGATTCCGGAACCGCCAAGGTTTGGATATGTTCAGAATTCCGGAATGCGCCATAGTTCCGGAATGCTCAGTATTCCGGAACCGCCGAGGTTCGCCATAGTTCGGAATGCTCAGAATTCCGGAATGCGCCATAGTTCCGGAATGTTAGGATTTCCGGAACTGCCAAGGTTCTGGAACCGCCAAGGTTCCGGAATGGTCGGAATTCCGGAATGCGCCAAAGTTCCGGAATGTTCAGAATTCCGGAACCGCTAAGGTTCGCCATAGTCCAGAATGTTCAGAATTCCGGAACTGCTTAGATTCCGGAATGTTCGGAATTCCGGAACCGCCAAGGTTCGGATATGTTCGGAATTCCGTAACCGCCAAGGTTCGGATATGTTCAGAATTCCGGAATGCGCCAAGGTTCCGTAATGTTTAGGATTCCGGAACCGTCAAGGTTTGGATATGTTCAGAATTCCGGAATGCGCCATAGTTCCGGAATGCTCAGTATTCCGGAAACGCCGAGGTTCGCCATAGTTCGGAATGTGCAGAATTCCGGAATGCGCCATAGTTCCGGAATGTTGAGTATTCCGGAACCACCAAGGTTCCGGAATGTTCGGAATTCCGGAATGCGCCATAGTTCCGGAATGTTCAGTATTCCTGAACCGCCAAGGTTCGCCATAGTTCGGAATGTTCAGAATTCCGGAATGCGCCATAGTTCCGGAATTTTCGGAATTCCGGAACCGCCAAGGTTCGGATATGTTCAGAATTCCGGAATGCGCCATAGTTCTGGAATGTTGGAATGTTGGAATGTTCTGGAATGCCAACATGTCCCAACATTCCGGAATCCCAACATGTCCCAACATTCCGGAATCCCAACAAGTCCCAACATTCCGGAAACCCAACATATCCCAACATTCCGCAAACATATCCCAACATATCCCAACATTCCGGAATCCCAACATATCCCAACATATCCCAACGTATCCCAACATTCCGTAATCCCAACATGTCCCAACATTCCGGAATCCCAACATATCCCAACATTCCGGAATCCCAACATATCCCAACATATCCCAACATTCCGCAAACATATCCCAACATATCCCAACATTCCGGAATCCCAACATATCCCAACGTATCCCAACATTCCGTAATCCCAACGTTCCGCAAACATATCCCAACGTATCCCAACATATCCCAACATTCCGGAATCCCAACGTATCCCAACATATCCCAACATTCCGGAATCCCAACGTATCCCAACATATCCCAACATATCCCAACATTCCGGAATCCCAACATATCCCAACATATGTTGGGATTCCAACGTATCCCAACATTCCGGAATCCCAACATATCCCAACGTATCCCAACATTCCGGAATCCCAACATGTCCCAACGTACCCCAACATTCCGGAATCCCTACATGTCCCAACATATCCCAACATTCCGCAATCATATCACAACATATCCCAACATTCCGGAATGCCAACATATCCCAACGTATCCCAACATATCCCAACATTCCGGAATCCCAACATATCCCAACATATCCCAACATTCCGGAATCCCAACGTATTCCAACATCCCTTATGTTAAGGGATGTTCGACTAATGCCACTCTCCAGTGACATGCGGCGAGTGCAACGCTGTGGGCTCTTGCTGAATGAAGCTAGGACAGCCACTGATGTTTTTTTCAATAGTGACAGTTTTATTGCGTCCACATTTTGGCAAATCCAACGCTGAGCCAGTTTCACGAAACTTAGCAAGCAGTTTGCTAACTGTAGCATGGGAGATGGGTGGTCTCGTAGGGTGTCTTGCATTGAAATCTGCCGCAATGACCCGGTTACTGCATTCACCAGATATCAACACAGTTTTGATCCGCTCCTCACGTGTTAACCTCTTCAACATGTCAATGGCTGTGAACAAAGAGAAACTTGTAAATAACTCATGAAAGAATAAAGTTACGTTTAAACCCAGCACACCATTGTTTTTCTTGTGACATTACCAATAAGTTTGATCTGTCACATGGCCCTCTTCCTATTGAAAAAACAAAAGTTGTATCCAAGATGGCCGACTTCTAAATGGCCACCATGGTCACCACCCATCTTGAGGAGTTTGCCCCCTCACATATACTAATGTGACACATGTCTCCTTTACAGCAGCGGTCGCAAACAGGGCCACAGACCGGTACTGGTCCGTGAGTCGTTTGGTACCGGGCCGCAAGAGTTGAGGCTCGGGTGTGAAATGTATGGTTTGCAAGGTTTTTAATTGTTAAGTCGGTTTCCCTGGGTCTTTTCCCGTGTTGTAGTCGTGTGTTTTATTTTGAAAGAAATTACGCGTTACCATAGCGACCAGAGAGCATCAAGAAGCAGAGAGGAGGATGTTACTCTCAATGTTGTTGGCGCATTTCAGGAGTACGCTGCTAATAAAGTTACACAATTACACAGCTGAATTTGCGTTATTATTATATTTACAAAATACCACAGTTTTTGTCTTTGTCTGTATCATTTTATTTTCTTGTATTTATCCACAACACCTTAAAGGCCGGTCCATGAAAATATTGTCTGACATTAAACTGGTCCGTGGTGCAAAAAATGTTGGAGACCGCTGCTGTACAGTACACAATGCGTTTAGCTTGTCGAATTCATATAAATCTTCGATCGCTAGCTGTGTGACTCTGAAGTGCTGTACTGTATGTTTGTAAGTTTTCTCCTCAACAAACACAACAATGCCGACTAAACGTTTTGCACGGTTTCATTTTTTAATGGACTTATGTTTCTATGATTGGTTGAACTTTAAGAGTGTATAAACAAAAGAGAAAAGTGAGAAAATGTTCATGCCTGTCTGAGAAAAGTGTATAAAGCATGTAGTGAGGGGTTTTACAGTCTTAAAACATCTATAATAATTGTAAAAAATAAAGTTGGCTACTTCGCGGATTTCACCTACCGCGATAAACGAGGGACCACAATATTATTAATAGTAGAGTCTGGGACATTTAATTGATTAACATCAACACTGATTATCATGCAAAATATAAAACTCTCTCTCAGCTTGTTCGTTACCAAAAATGGCCACTTTTGTGTATGTTCACAAAATGCTGTAAAATGTATATTTATTAAAACATTTAAATACTTTTACCGACTTGACTCTTTAAATTAGCACCAGTCCTTTTCAACAAAAAACCCAACATTTTATCTACATTCTTTTTTTTTTACACTTTAAATGCCAGTTAGGCTATATATTACCAGTAACTTTCCAGATAAAACGGTGATAAAGTCCTAATGGTTTCATAAATCTTCCTATGTTTTTTCATATAAGCATGCAGGTTTTCATGGGACAAAGGCATTATATTCCAAGATCTGGGAGATTGTAGAAATGAGTAGTGATGCCCTTCCTACCATCTTTCCAGAAATATAAGTGATCTGGAAACTGTTCGGCTTACTTACAGCAGCAGCACTTTCTGCACCTGCATAAACTCCAGGACACATTTACAAATTGTGTTTGTTGCTGTATGTGCTGCAGCTTTGAACATTTTTTGAGAGTTAATATTTTGGCTATGGTTCAAGGTTCTTTATTTGTCACATGCATAGTTATACAAGTATAACACACAGTGAAATGTAGCCTGACACGCTCCTCGACATGTGCAAAAATGGGGGGGGTAGAGGAAGAACATTATATATATATATATATAGTATATACATTGGGTGAATGTGCAGTAGTAGCAGCAAGCAGGTGAATTCTGTACATTAATATGAATAGACATCTGACTATTTTACAGGATAGACAATATGAACATATTTAAAATTAAAGGAATTTGGAATGTACATTGTGCCTTGGTTTAGAGTGTCTGGAAGAGAGTCCTGTCTCAGTCAATTATAGATGATGTGAGAGGGCGGGTGTGTGTGTTTAGGGCCCGGATGGCTTGGGGATAGAAGCTCCTCTTGAGTCTCTCTGTCCTTGCCCGGATGATGCGGAACCTTCTACCAGATTGCAGAAGTTGGAACAGTTTGTTGCCAGGATGGGACGGGTCCTTCAGTATCTGCGCTGCTCTAGTCCGGCATCTCCTGGTGTAGGTGTCCTGAAGCGGGGGGAGAGCAATCCTGCAGCAGCGTTCTGCTGTACGGATCACTCTCTGGAGAGCTTTTTGGTCCTTCACACAGCTGTTCCCAAACCACGATGTCATGTTCTGTGTGAGGATGCTCTCCACAGCGCCTGTATAGAAAATCCTGAGGATCTTTGGAGAGACCCTGAACTTCCTCAGTTGTCGTAGGTGATACAGGCGCTGCCTAACCTTTTTGGTCTGGACCTGAATGTGGGCAGCCCATGTCAGGTCTGAGGAGATGTGGACACCAAGATACTTGAAGGACTGCACCCTCTCCACTGGAGCTCCATTGATTATAATGGGCTTGTAGTCTCTGTGCTGACCCCTTCTGAAGTCCACCACCAGCTCCTTGGTCTTGCCGACGTTCAGCTGGAGGTGGTTGTCCTGGCACCATGATGCCAGATTCTTCACTTCATCCATGTAGGCCGCCTCATCGTTGTTGGAGATGGCACCCAACACCACTATGGTGTCTTGTTATGAAATCTACAAGAGTAAAAGTGTTTTTAGCATGTGCTTCAAAGATAAGTTTGACTGGGAAACTCAAAGCTCAATAGTCTGTATCACCAAAATTTCACTGCAGCCTGTGTAATATTTGATGCGTCATAATTTATCCCAGTCTATCTTGCAAATACATATTTGCGTTGCAATGTCATGCACAAACACACACAACTATTAGATCCTTAAGATCAAACCTGTGTCATTGTTTTGGTCCACTGCAGTGTAGCAGTCATAAAAAAGAAAAAGAAAAAAAGAAGTGAAGTGGCCACAAATGGCCAGGATAGAGCCCAGAGGGTTAATGCATAAAATGCGTAAAATATTATTGATTACTGGGTAATACATTAATGTTAATAGCAACTGTAAGCTTTTTACTTTGAAGTTACAAGTATAGACAATGCTGTTACATTTACACTTAAATCTTTTACTATAAGTATGGACATGGAAACAAGTGAACAACATTTTATAATAAGTTTAACTGGAAGTCTGGAAGTCTGCACACTGACACCCCCCCCCAAAAAAAAGAAAAAAAGAAAAAAGAAAACAAACATAAAAAACACAAACAAGCAGCCAGTGCCTTCATCTGTCCATTAAATGTCAAACATCGCACTGACCCGTAGTCCCTGCTCGTCACCACATGCTTTTAAAAAGAGCTCCATGTCCTCTGCAAACTGAAAAACAAAGAGGAAGAAGTCCCTCTACACAAAAACACTGCAGATGACAGGCCAGGCAAACATCTATTGACCTGTTTGAATGCCTCCTCATCATGTGAGCCTTGAAGTTTTTTTTTGTAAGAAGAGTAAGACCACAGTGAGGCCATTTCATTTTCATGGACTTTCCACAAGCCACAGTTTCATTTAGCACAGAGGGTAGAGCACATGAATGTTCTACTGAAGATTCAGAAAAAAAAAGAAAAAACAACTTGTAATTTAAATGTATAGAATGCAATCAGTTTATCTAACAATCAGATTGTACATATTAACAAAAACATCCAAGCCATCCTCAATAATGAAAGCAAAATGCTGTGGATCACAAGAGCTGTCAAGAAATGTGGTGAACAAGAAAAAAAGTATTTAATGAAAACACACTTTTTTCTCTCGCTGATGAATGCACTGAACTGTACAGTGTGAAAAGAAACTTTTAAGTCAACAAAGAGACTGCAGAAGTGCATAACTCATAACTTTCACTATGAGGTATATTTAATACCAACATACCTTTGAGGGCAAAGCATTTTTAATGTGTCCATTTATATGCTCTTCAATCTGACAGTAGAGCTGAGAGTCGGGCACAGAGGGCAGTGAAACAGCCAACACGTGGTGCATTCCTGCAATTCTGGCTTGGAGGCAGAATTCCAAATTGATATGTGCATTTAAAACAGAGAGAAAAACAGATAAACACCATATACAAATTTAAGTTCAGGTTTTAGCAGAAATAACACGTTACAGTTAGCATGTAAGAAATTTGGGGAGAAAATTCTTTACAAAAACATAATTTACAATTTATTTGTGACATACGTATCTATTGACATATAACAGACAATTTAACAAGTGCTAACTAAAATCTGGGCAATAAAAAAGCAGAACAGAATGGAGTAGAGAATATAAGTATTTATAAATATATAAACTTCTTTGTGACGAACTTTACTATGTTTTTGCAGGTGGAATGAAAGACACGAATAAAGTGCAATATGCAGTAAATGGAACAATGTGCATTGATGTTACAGATAGTGAAAAGTAGTTCAATAACAAGCAAAAATCAAATACGTTTGAAACTGACCACTAAATGCTAACCGGAGGTGTCAAAAGTGCACACATTCCTTACTAAAGTTTAGATACCTCGGAGGTCTGACTGTTGTTGTAACGCTAACAAAGTGCCAACGTAATCAGTGTAAGGAAACTAGATGATTTCTAAAATTATATAATTATTAACGGCAAATTTATACATGAAAGACTCTGTGCCAACCTTTATGATCCACTTGCAAGGTTTCCACAGTCGATGATCCATGCAGGAACGTATTTCCGGCTACTGTGGAGGTCACGTGTTTCCACCTACTGTGGAAGTCACGTATTTCCGCCTACTGTGGAGGTCACGTATTTCCGCCTACTGTGGAAGTCACGTGTTTCCGGCTACTGTGGAGGTCACGTATTTCCGGCTACTGTGGAGGTCACCTGCTTCCGGCTACTGTGGAGGTCACGTATTTCCGCCTACTGTGGAGGTCACGTGCTTCCGGCTACTGTGGAGGTCACCTGCTTCCGCCTACTGTGGAGGTCACGTATTTCCGGCTACTGTGGAGGTCACGTGTTTCCGCCTACTGTGGAGGTCATGTATTTCCGGCTACTGTGGAGGTCACGTGCTTCCGGCTACTGTGGAGGTCACCTGCTTCCGCCTACTGTGGAGGTCATGTATTTCCGCCTACTGTGGAGGTCACGTATTTCCGCCTACTGTGGAGATCACGTGCTTCCGGCTACTGTGGACGTCACGTAATTCCGCCTACTGTGGAGGTCACGTATTTCCGCCTACTGTGGAGGTCATGTATTTCCGGCTACTGTGGAGGTCACATGTTTCCACCTACTGTGGAGGTCATGTATTTCCGGCTACTGTGGAGGTCACGTGCTTCCGGCTACTGTGGAGGTCACGTATTTCCGCCTACTGTGGAGGTCACGTATTTCCGCCTACTGTGGAGGTCACGTGTTTCCGCCTACTGTGGAGGTCACGTGTTTCCAGCTACTGTGGAGGTCACGTATTTCCGCCTACTGTGGAGGTCACCTGCTTCTGCCTACTGTGGAGGTCACCCGCTTCCGCCTACTGTGGAGGTCACCCGCTTCCGCCTACTGTGGAGGTCACCTGCTTCCGGTTACTGTGGAGGTCCCAATATGGCGCTCCCCAGTGGCTGCAGCCAGACCCTTCTCCAATGTTTCTGCGCAGACGCAGTGCATGCGCACAACACCAAACCCACATTAACTTCTTTTTCTCTCACCCATCTGGAATACTTCTTAAGGCTATGGTTATGGTTATCCCCTTCGTATATTTTATTTATATGTCTCTGTATTTATATATGTGTGTGTATATATATAATATTCTGCTCACGCTCTGTAACTTCTGTCGGTGCTCTGCTTTTGGAAACCGAATTTCCCAGAGGAACCCACCCGAGGGATTAATAAAGTTTTATCTTATCTTATCTTATCTCTTATCTATACTGAACATAAACAACTGTGTTAGTGTGATGCCCTGCATAATTGAAGGATTACGATAAACTTCAGTTCTTACTGAATCTTTAACATTGCCTTGATCTGCCTACATCATTTTAAAATGCATTTTTTAAATAGTTTGTGTTGTTAAATGAGTTTTGTGTCACTGTGCACAGTGAAAAACTCACCTGATGTAGTGGTAAGGCCATGTTCACCACTAGATGGTGACAACCTGGCACAGGTATTTTCTATACACACTAAATTTCACACTGAAAAGCCTTGGTGGGAATTTTTGTTTGCATAGAAAGTCAAGGAAAAAATGTCCTGAGGTTTTCCAGTGTTTTCAAAATTGTGTTTTTCAGATACACATCAAAACTTCACACAGACAAACACACACACAAAACAACAAAATATGTCAAATTACATAAGATAAGATAAGATAAGATAAGATAACCTTTATTAGTCCCACACGTGGGAAATTTGTTTTGTTACAGCGGTGGACAGTGCAAAGTTACATGGAGAATTAGAAAAAAGAAAAACATCTCATTTGTAAAAAAATAAACCAAAACCATCCTTCAGCTGCTTTCAATCACATCTCCGAGTCTCTGTGAGCAGACGCAGCTCGTGCTCGTCTTCAGGGTGAAGCTTGAAGTGCTAATAAAAGAAAACATGTTTGCAGCTCAATTTCAAAACACTGTGTGGGTTTCTCTGGTTCATTTGTGCAACTGTTTCTTGGTAAATTATACAAGAACAGGAAACATAAAAATGGCTGTTGTCATCCAACATGCCCATAAAAGGCTTCATGATATACTGCTGCTGTTCACCTGCTTGTCTTACTCTGCTGGACTTTTCAGAAGTCGTCTGTTTCACATATAGAGTGCTGTTTCTTATTATTTTAATGTGCTGAATCCAAACCCGACAATTAAAATATCTGATTAGCTGCTGTCTCCAAGACATTTATTTTTACACTACATGTTGTTTGGATGAGTTTTTCATATGTGTTTGGTAATATCTGACCTTTCTTCATTATGAAACAATAATCAGAGAAAGGTCAACACAGATTAGTCTTAATATGAAACATTAGAAAGCACAGCAGGGTTATTGCAGCCCCGCCCTCACATTGTGAGCAATGCTGTGACATTTCTCAGTTACAATAATGTGACATAACTTCTGCCAAGCAGCTTCTGTGTTTGGTAGCGTTGGTGTCACTGTGTCTGTAAACACGATAACTGGAAACAGGCATGTAGAGTGGCCCAGTGTTAACAATCCATTCAGAAGTTGCCTGGCGTCCACTGAGGTCATCAAAGTCCGTCCACCTTCTTCCACTTATCAGGGTCGTGGGGGGCTGGAGCCTATCACAGCTGTGATAGGGCAAGAGGCGGGGTCAACCCTGGACAGGTCGCCAGCCCGTGGCAGGGCTAACACACAGACAACCATTCACACCGATCCCCACTAACTGCATGTCTTTAGACTGTGGGAGGAAGCTGGAGAGAACATGCAGACTCCACACAAAGACCCCGGCCTGATGAGGTTAGGGTCCTGAGTTCGATACCCTAAACTGAACGCAGGACAGAGGAAGGGATGGGTGATGTTCATGTGTGCCCAGGTGTATGATGTGGCTCTTTGCGGTGACACAGTAAAAAATGTGGCTCTTTGTCTGTGACTGGTTGGCTGCCCCAGCCCTGGCCCTTCATGTATTTCAGTAATGTCTTTTTCTCCCGTCTCCTCCTCTCGTTTACATGTTTTGCCCTTGTGACCCACTCCTTCTGTCACGTGTGTTTTCCCCCCCAGCCATCATGTTCTGTTTGTGCTTAGTTATGTCCATGTCTCATCTCTAGTCCTCTTTTCCCTCTGTATGTATTCACAGTGTACGTGTTCCTCGTCGGTTCGTCATGCTAAGTCTGCGTGTCTTATTCCGTCATGTGTCATGTATCACTCCAAATCTCACTGACTTTAACTGATAATAACTGTTTGCTGAGTGTTATGTCTAAAAGGTATTGCACAATCGCCTCTAGTAGAGGATCAGGTTTGTTTTCCACTGATAATGGATTTTAACATGACTGACCAAAGATTGTGGAGCACGTCCATGTAGGATCTTATAAATACAATGAGCAAACTTAAATGTTTTAAAATGTTCAAAACTTAATATATTATATTTCTGAAGTATGACGGAAGGGAAAAGTTACATTATTTCATATTTTAAAAAAATCCAATTTCATATGATCAAATTTATGTCAAAAAGTTCATATTTATTCTCTCCTATGTCATGTGTGAGTACTGTACTGTAAATGTCATATATATCAGATGATACTGATAACCTAATGCTAATAACCATGCAGAGGTCTCTAGGCCTCGACTTTTATGGAGCATGTGAAGTTTGGGGCACAGTGGACAAAGAAAAGTTTCTCAGCAGGTTCAACAGGTTGCTACAACACAGGCCGATGAAGTACTGCACTCACTCATCCAAACTGGCAAACATGTAACATACACCCTAAGACTGATCCTGCTTTTTACTCCTTTGCTATGATTTAATTTGATATTATGTAGCCTTGGAGACAGTTTGCATAGATTAGAATGTTAGATTCCTATGATGTCATCAATGCCCGATGTTTTGTTTTAATGTCTTGTGATAGTTCTAAGTGCAGACAAAGTCCGAGTTCAAGGGAGTTTAGTCCAATTTTGATCCAGTTTCTGACATGTGGTCAAAATCTTGGCCGACCTTTACCACACCACGTGCTGTGGGTGTGCGTAAATATCTAGGTGAGTAAAGTCCTTTACCTGTTAAATTCAATTTGTTTTGTCTCTCTGTAGAGGACTTTGAAGAAAAATACGAAGAGCAGGATAAGCTGGGTGAAGGAGGCTTTGGGACTGTCTTCTTTGGAAAACGCAGAGAAGACAATTTCCCAGTATGGCTTCTTATGTGTGCACTTTACAATTCTTCTAGTTCCTCCTGTTCTCTTTTTCTAAAACACATTTTCTCTGTAATGCAGGTGGTGATTAAGCATGTTGCTCAGTTTTTAGTCAGCCAACGTGTACCTCAAACAGCCTAATGTTTGAACACTGACCTTGATGTTCTGTTTCTCAAGCTTTTTAAAAGTTGTGGAAGTGGAGTGGGTAGGGGTGAGCTGCCGTTTCTTTTGATCACCCGTTTTCTCCTGTTTTGAATTAGTTAAGGATGTCAGACTCTGTCTTTATTTTTGACTTTGTTTTGGTAAGGTCAGGGGTGCGGGATTTGTGTAGATTAGTTTTGTTTATTATTTTGGCCTTGGCTCACCCTGAAGTGTTGACACTCCCGTTTTGTTGTTCCTTTTTTTCCACATTGTAAATAAATCACATTGTAAATAAATCACATTGTAAAGAACGGATTTGTTTCCTGTGGCTGCTTGGGTCTTGGGGGGGGAAGCGAGTGCCTCACTCATGTTATTGCCTGGCCCTAGACGGGTCGTAACAATTGTAAGGTCGAGACCCTACAATAATGCAGAAAAACTCCAACACCCTAGAGCAAGCACTTTGGCGACAGTGGGAAGGAAAAACTCACTTTCAAAAGAGAGAAACCTCCGGCAGACCAAGGCTGGGGTGGCCATCTGCCTCGGCCAGTTGGTGATGAGGGAAGGAAGTTGGGAGAAGAGTGTTTCTTTTTAACCACTCTGGTTTGAAAAGTTCATTTAGATGCCCAATCTAAATGAATATTTTAAACCAATTTAAGAGTTTTGTCACATAATTACATGCACGTGTCAGTTCAATTTTAGCGTGCACACGAGAAAACCCTAAAGATGATGTTTGGTCTCCTCAGTTTGGCATGTTTTTTAAAGGTTGCCATGATTAGTTTTTCAACCAATGAGTTGCTTGACCTCAGTATTGAAGGAGGCCACGTTTCTTGGAGTTCAGTGTATATTGTCAGGCTGAGTTGTTCAATGTTCTCCAAGGACATTTTGTAGTTTTTGGACACAATTTTGTTCCACATCTTACCGTTAAGCCTCTGTATAGTAAACTCAACTATATCTGGATCTGCTGACTTATTTCTTTGGTTCATAGTGTGCATTATCACATCTTCAATGACATTTTTCACCACTTCCTTGTACTCTTGCCTGTTTTTAGAGACACTGAGTACTCTTCTTGGTAATGCAAACAGGTGTTTGGTGAAGGTTGGGACAGTAAAGTTATCGAGCTGTTCCCTCAGATTAAAAATCAAATACTTTTCCTTGCAGTTGTGTGCTATGCAAAGATCCTTGAGAATGGCCTTGTCAAGATTTTTCAGCCGTTTTGGGGACAGATCCAAATGTTTCATTGTTTCAATTTCAGGCCAGATTTTCTGAATCAGGCGATCGCTGATGCAGTCAGGAGTGAGGCGCTCTGTGAAGAGCTTGTATTTAGAGGAGACTTTTTCTATGGCCTGTGAAACCACCAACTGGATCAGTCTGTTCACACACAACTTATCCTCCATTTGCAGTGCTTTCTCCCATGGTGATATTTCAGCCTTTGTCTCCTGTATTTGGTTGAGCTCATCTGCGCTCAGATACATCTGGAGGATGTATCTCTCTGGGGTTACCGTTTCTACTGTCTCTGTCTTTGCCTCCGCTAATTCTTTTGTCTGCTCGTCCGTTTTTTTCTGCATTTCTTTTATGTCCGTCACCACTTTCTGCTCTTCCAGGACTTTCTTATTTTCTTCCTCCAGGACTTTCTTCTCCTGCTCCAGATTCTCTCTGTGTGTTTTCTCATGCCACAGAGTTTCTTCCAGAGAGGCCTCATGTTTCTGAAGCTGTGCGAGTTCAGCAGACAGACTTTCCTTCTCCTGTTTGAGGATCAGGATTTCGCTGTCCCTCTGCTGAAGCTGCTGTTTCAGACGGTTCATCTCAGGGTCAAAGGTGATGATCTCTTCCTGATCTGAACAAGCCAGTTCCTCTTTTTCTTCTCCAGCTTGGATCTTATATTGTTCCAGCTTGGCACGCATCATTGAAATTTGGGCCATCATGTGTTTGATTTGCTCCCTGGCTGTCTTTGAATCCTCTTTTAAAGGTTGATTTTCAGACAGAGCTTTTAGGAAGGCTTTTCTAACCTGAATAAGGTCGTCCAGTGTACTCCTTGGCAGAGTGCACACAAATGTTGGTTTGTCGTGTGTCTGAAGCTTTGCAAGTTCGGCAGACAGACTGTCCTTCTCCTGTTTGAGGATCAGGATTTCGCTGTCCCTCTGCTGAAGCTGCTGTTTCAGACGGTTCATCTCAAGGTCAAAGGTGATGGTATTTTCCTGACCTGAGATGAAAACACAACAAGTCTGATCCCCTTTTTCGTTGGTGGTGCTGCTCATTTTCACTTTGCATGACACTGATTCATCAGTGAGTTCTCCGGCTTGGATCTCATACTGGCCCAGCTTGGCATGCATCAGTGAAATTTTGGCCATCAGCTGTTTGATTTGCTGTCTGGCTGTCTTTGTATCCTCTCTTAAAAGTTGATTTTCAGAGAGCGTGTTTTGGAAGGCTTTCCTAACCTGAATAAGGTTGTCCAGTGCACTTTTTGGCACAGTGCACACAAATTCTGCTTTTGCTTTTTGGTTGCTCATTTCTGACATTAGAAACAAAGCTAACAAAGCTAAAAACAGATATTGAGATAAGAGTGAGGGAAGCAGAACAAAAGTTCATCCAGTGAGTTGCTCGTGACTGTAAGTAAGAAACGTGCTTGTCCAGTGTGCGGTTTCACCTGCTATTAAGGATTTGAGTTGACTGTGATGTCACGGCCTGATTCTCTTACCTTTCAGCTTTGAAACTAACCCCACCCACAGCAACGCTGCCTATTGGCTGATTGAAAATAGGTAACGCCCACAAAGAACAGTCTGTCACAATTTCTGACGTCATGGCCCGATTCTCTTGCCTTTCATGTTTGAAACGGGCCATCTGGCTCATTACAGTCTCGTATTGATTATTGGCTAATTTCTGATCCCTTATCCGAATAGAATAGAATAGAATAGAATAGAATAGAATAGAATAGAATTCAACTTTATTGTCATTGCACATGCACAGGTACTGGGCAACGAAATGCAGTTTGCATCCATCCAGAAATGCTTTAGTGATATAGATATATTACAATATATATTAGCAATAATATAGATATGTAAGTATATTACAGAAATGGGTCTATTATGGTATGTTATAATGTACACGGTATGAAGTATGTTGTGAATATTCTATAACTATAGGTATGTACAGGCTGTAGTGAGTACAAGCTATGTACAGGCTATGAACAGGATATAAATATGAAAAACTATACAGAATATGAAATAAATAACTTTACAGAAATCTGAGATATACAGTTATACAGAAATGGGAACTATGCAAGTTGTAAACAGTTGTGGGGTTAAAAATTATCGTATGTACAGAATGATTATTTACAGAGCTATACAGTAGTGCAGTTAAGATAAATTAGATATGTGGATAATTTCTACAGTATCTATATAAAGTGCTAGTGGTTGTGAGTGGTGGTTCAGTCCATGTTATTATTGTGTGTTTGAGGGTACAGTTGTCCATTGTGGGTGTGTGTATGTTCAGTCCATGTGTTAACGTGGATCAGATGTCAGGAGGCAGAGTTCAGGAGTCTGACAGCTGTGGGGAAGAAGCTGTTCCGGTCTTAGTCCGGAGGCTCCTGTAGCGCCTCCTAGAGGGCAGGAGGGTGAAGAGTCCGTGTGATGGGTGACTGGGGTCTCTGATGATTTTCCCAGCCCTTTTCAGACACCGCTTCCTGTAGATGTCCTTTATGGCAGGAAGTGGTGCTCTGGCGATGCGCTGGGCAGTTTTCACGACCCTCTGCAACGCCTTCCGGTCCGAGGCAGAGCAGTTCCCGTGCCAGACTGTTATACAGTTGGTCAGGATGCTCTCGATGGTGCAGCGATAGAAGTTCACCAGGATGTCTGAGGACAGGTGGTTCTTCCTCAGAGTCCTCAAGAAGAAGAGGCGCTGGTGAGCCTTCTTGACCAGCTTGGAGCAGTTGGTCGTCCAGGTGAGATCCTCGGAGATGTGGACTCCCAGGAACTTGAAGCTGCTCACACGCTCCACAGCCGTCCCCTTAATGTGGATGGGTGGATGTGGGTCAGCATTCCTCCTGTAGTCCACGATGAGCTCCTTGGTCTTCTCGGTGTTGAGCAGCAGGTTGTTTGTGTCGCACCACTCAGCCAGACGATCCACCTCCTCCCTGTAGGCGGCCTCATCGTTGTCACTGATGAGGCCAATCACCGTGGTGTCATCTGCAAACTTAATGATGGTGTTGGAACCATCAGCAGGTCTGCAGTCGTGGGTGAAGAGGGAGTAGAGGAAGGGGCTCATCACACAGCCTTGTGGTACACCGGTGTTCATTGTGATGGTAGATGAGCAGTGGTTATCCAGCCGGACATGTTGGGGGCAGTTGGTCAGGAAGTCCAGTAACCATTTGCAGATGAGGGAACTGATGCCCAGGTCTGTCAGTTTCCTGATGAGTTGTGAGGGGTGGATTGTATTGAACGCTGAACTGAAGTCTATAAACAGCATTCTGGCGTAGGTGTTGTTGTTGTCCAGGTGTGAGAGGACAGAGTGCAGTGCGATGGAGACTGCATCCTCTGTGCTCCTGTTCTGGCGGTATGCGAATTGGTGGGGGTCCAGGGTGGGGGGGAGACAGGATTTGAAGTGTGCTAGGACCAGCTGCTCTAAGCACTTAGTGATGATGGGGGTGAGTGCTACTGGGCGGTAGTCATTGAGGCAAGATGGGTTGGAGTTTTTGGGTATCGGGACGATGGAGGTGGATTTGAAGCAGGCCGGTACCACAGCGTGGGCCAAGGACAGGTTGAATATGTCTGTCAGCACTCCTGCAAGCTCCCCAGAACACGCTCTGAGAACACGCCCGGGTATGCCATCAGGGCCTGCAGCCTTGTGGACATTGATCCTGCTCAGCACCGCTCCTACATCGGTGGGGGAGAGAGTCAGAGGTTGGTGGTCTGGCGTCACGTCTGCTTTGGTTGTGGTTGTGGGGTTCCCTCGCTCAAAACGAGCATAAAAGTTGTTGAGCTCGTTGAGGAAGGAGACATCAGAGGATGCGGGGGAGGGTTTGGTGGTCCTGTAGTCTGTAATGGTCTGGAGTCCTTGCCACATGCGTCGGGGGTTGGAGTTGGAGAAGTGTTCTTCTACCTTCTTTTTGTAATGGTGTTTGGCTTTTTTGATGCCCTTCTTTAGATTAGCCTTGGCTGTGCTGTAGGCGTGTGCATCTCCTGACCTAAAGGCGGTGTTGCGGGCCTTCAGGAGGAGACGAACATCCCGGTTCATCCAAGGCTTCTGGTTGGGGTACATGGTGATCCGTTTCTGGGTGGTGACACTGTCTGTGGTTTTGGAGATGTAATCCAGTACAGATGAGGCGTACTGGTCCAGGTCTGTGTGGGTGAACGTATTCCAGTCGGTGTTTTTAAATCTGTCCTGGAGCACTGCGTCTGTCCCCTCTGGCCACACTTTAATTGTCCTCACAGCAGGTTTCACACGTTGGATGAGTGGTGAATACCGAGGTGTGAGGAACAGGGAGAGATGGTCCGATTGTCCAATGTGGGGGAGGGGTGTGGCTTTGTAGGCTCCAGCCAGATTGGAATACACATGGTCTAAAGTCTTGTCTCCTCTGGTGTGGCAGGAGACATGTTGGTGGAATCTGGGGAGGACTGTCTTTAAGTTGGTGTGGTTGAAGTTGCCAGCAACAATAAAAGCAGCCTCGGGGTGTTTATTCTGGTGTTTGTTAATGGCTGCAGAAAGTTCTTTCATGGCCAACCTAGCATTAGCGTCGGGGGGTATATACACGGCAGTGAGTATGATCGAAGTGAGTTCTCTGGGGAGATAATAAGGTCTGCATTTGACCATTAAAAACTCCGCATTAGGTGAGCAGTGACTCTCAGTAGTAGTGGAGTTCATGCACCAAGCATTGTTAATATAAATGCACAAACCTCCACCTCTGGTCTTGCCGGAGTCATCTGCTAGCCTGTCGGCTCGGTGTGTGTGGCGTCCTGCTAACTCGATAGCATTGTCCGGGCAGCTGTTGTTCAACCATGTTTCGGTGAAAAACATGACATTTGAGTCCATAATCCGTCTGTTGTTAGTGATGGAGAGCCGTATCTCATCCATTTTGTTTGCCAGAGAACGGACATTGGCGAGGAAAATACTGGGTAAAGGCAGCCGGTGTGGTGTTAGCTTTAGCTTAGCCCGTAGCCCTCCGCGCCTACCTCGCCTTTGTTTACGATCTCGGCGCTGTCTGCGTGCACTTCCGCCCGGCCGGGGAGAGTGGGCAGCCTCCGGTGTTCTGGAGATCTCTGGGATGAGTCGGAGATCGGCGATAAAACTGTTGGAGTTATGAGTCCAGATGTCCAGAAGCTCTTGTCTGCTGTAGGTCAGCAACGCACAGCAATTCTGGACGAATAATCCGGTTAAAAGTAGATAAAAAACCGCTAAATAGCAGATTCTGGAGAGACACTGAGCCTCGCGTTGTTCACGCGCCGCCATCTTATATGCCATCTAATATGTTTCTACATCAAAAATGTTGCCTACACCCTTGACAGATCATAAAACAATTTTTTTGGAGATATGTTTGTATGCCAGTAAACCGTCTAAAAGAGTGAATTCATATTGGAAATTAAATAATTCTCTTCTACTGAATGATTCTTTGGTAAAGGAAATTAAAACAAAAATAGATGAGTATTGGAACAAGGCATGTGTTGAAAATGCTTTTTGTAAAAATTGGGAGCTTATGAAATTTGAATTGACGTCCCTTTTAATGAAAAGGGGAGCTGAAACAGTTAAAAATAGAAAAAAAGAAGAGTCAGAAATAATTTCTGAAATTATCACTTTGTCTAGATCACCTGATAATTTATCTGAAGATAACCGGAACAGACTTCAAATTCTACAATTAAAATTAGATAATATATATATTTACAAGGCAAAAGGTGCCTTTGTGTGGTCAAGAAGGAAATGGCTTGAAGACGGAGAACAAAACTCTAGCTATTTTTTCAAATTAGAAAAACACCATAATGCTCTTGCCAGCATGACTAAACTTTGTTCAGATGGGGTCATCACACAAGACCCTCAAGTGATTTCCAAGACTTGTGAACTTTTCTATAAAAAATTTATATAAATCTAATCTTTCTACAGAAGCCATGGAAGAATTCTATAATTCCTTAGGTAATATTAAAACAATTAGTGACAATAATAAAACCATGTGTGATGCCCCCATCGCAATACTAGACATTGAAGGTGCTATTAATAAAATGAAACTTAATAAGAGTCCAGGGAATGACGGTTTGACTTCTGAATTTTACAAATTATTTTCAAAGGACTTATCACGCTCTTTACATAAAGTATATATTGAAAGCATTGATAATGAAAAGCTCCCTCCTTCTTTGACTCAGGGGCTAATTACTTTGATTCCAAAACCTCAAAAAGACACCCTTTTGATAGAAAATTGGAGACCTATTTCACTGCTGAATAACGATTATAAAATAATTGCTATGTGTTTGGCTAAAAAGTTAAAATGTGCACTTAATGATATCATTGATGAAACACAGTCTGGTTTTATGACTGGCAGACACATAACTAACAACATAAGACTGGTAATTGATATTTTGGATCATTCAGATTTAATCACAGATAATAGTTTCATTCTTTTTTGGATTTTTATAAAGCTTTCGACTCCATTGAACATGAATTCATGTTCAGAGCACTTGATATTTTTGGTTTTGGAAATATCTTTAAAAAATCAATTCAAACTTTATATGCAGATGCAAATAGCTCAATCAAACTCCCATTTGGTACAACGAAAAGATTTGATATCAACTGTGGGATCCAGCAAGGTTGTCCAATTTCTGCACATCTTTTCCTTCTTCCTATGCAGTTACTCTCTATTCATTTTAAAAACAGCAGTGTAGTGGGTCTCTCTATTGCTGGCAGAGCATTATCTATTACTCAACTAGCGGATGACACAACACTTTTTTTAAAGGATAAATATCAAGTTGATGAAGCGCTCAAAGTTGTCAATAATTTCTCAATAGCCTCTGGTCTTAAACTCAACATTCCAAAATGTGAACGTCTCCCTGTTAAATTCTGCACAGATACTATTATATCAGGTGTTCCTGTTAAAAATAAGGTTAAATATTTTGGTATTATCATTCAAAAAGACCAAGATGCCAGATTATCTGAAAATTTTGACCCTCTTATAACCAGTGTTGGGTAAGTTACTTTAAATTAGTAACTTAGTTACATTACTAGTTACTTCTATCAAAAGTAACTCAGTTACTTCAAGTTACTCGTTACTTTCAGAGTAACTAGTTACTAGGGAAAGTAACTTTGGTTTTACTCAGAATTCTCTTGTTAATGTGTTGCTTCCGTAACCCAGCAAGATTGCCAGTCTTCTAGATTGCTTACTTGCCACAAGTGCACTGTGCCACCTACCAATAGAAAGGAAAAAATAATGTGCACATTTCCACGAGAGAAATCCCATGCCTGATTCTATCCTAGCCTGCTTTTTACATCCAACACAAAAACTGCAGTCGTGGTGCTTTCGATTGTACTCAGAACTCGGAAATTCTGCCTTCTGAATAGGAAGATGTAGGTAACACCAGACTGAAGATGAGCTGCATACAGAGCTGGACTGGGACAAAAAAATCATCCCGGGCATTTTGACTAGAGACCGGCCCACCATTACAGGAAAAATCATAAAGCCTTTGAATGAAAATAAACACTGTTGTGACAGTGATGTACACTGTTCTGATGGTATATATGTATCAATCTATCAATTGTTTGTTGTAAGACTCAGATAATTATTTTTTAAAAGTGAGACATTTTAAATGAGAATAAAAAAGTATTTCCTTGTGCCCCCCTTTCCCTTTTAATGCCCTACATGGACCCCTGGCAACACTTTGCTAGACCCGCCCCTGCACAGTTACCAGCTGTCAGCTACTTAGAAAAGGATCCTGGTGTTATTTGTCTCTCAGAAACAGTTCATAACTTCCCTTCAACTCATTCATGTCACCTAAAAGGTAAACCTGTTTCTCCATCACAGCTCTGATGATTCAGTAAGGACATCTCCTGGTTTCATCTTCATGTTTCCCACTCATCACATAACCAAACCGATATCATGACCAGCAGCTTTACAGCTGTGGCTCCAGCAAACATCAGCTGATACTAGAAATTAATATTAAATAAATTCTAACAACAGCTGATCAAGCTTAAAAGTGCTGCTGTTGTTTAGCGCGACATCCGCTGGTTTCCTCTTTCTGGCGCAAAGTGGGCGATAAATAAAAAAGAGAGAAAAGCCGATCAGCTGATCATTGATCAGTTTCATGATTGAAGTAGAAACAGGAGAGGGAGGGTGAGAGGATGAGAAAAGAAGAGGCAGCTGTGCAGCGTAAACACAGAATAACTCCAGCTTTGTGTATTTTTTATTGTAGCTGAAGTCCGGGACAAACTGTTCCTTTTCACCTCAATACGAAACGCGTAATAGTTTCTCTGAATACGAGACGATTCCGTTTTTTACGGGACGGTTGGCAACTCTAGTAATTAACCTTAAGAACAAAATAAAGTTCAACATCAGTAACATAGCACCCACCCAGCTGTATAGAAACTCCGTCATGCTAGCTAGCACGCAGTACGAAAAAGTCAGCATAACGAAAATAAACTCCACCTAAACTTGGTTCATATCTGACCCAGATGGACTGCAGGTTATAACTTCTTACCTGAAGTTCAGTTCACCTGACACTCTCGGACCAGCGGCCGCTTCGGGTCTCTCCTCCTGCCTCCCTTTTCCTTCATCCACCTGCTGGCTTCCACCACTTGCTAATGTTATTGAATCTGTGGAAGCTCCGCGATAGCCACCACACGAAGTAACGAATAACGAGCCTATCTAAATCCCAGTAACGAGTAACGCGTTCCCGGTTTTGGCATAATAACTAGTTACCGTGCTCGTTACCACAATAATAACGTAGTTACTGTAACGCGTTACTTAATAACGCGTTAGTCCCAACACTGCTTATAACTGCAATACAACATAGATTTAATCTTTGGCTTCAAAGAGATTTATCCATTACTGGAAGATCCTTGGTAGCCAAAGTTGAAGGCCTCTCCCGACTTATTTATGCAACTATGGCACTTGATGTTGTTGTGTGCCCACCTTATTACTAAATTAGGCAGAGCACTCTGAATTGAATCAGGACATAAAGCACGGTCTTTATCTGGCTTTATTGAATACTGTCCATCTTACAACTAGCCACTTAACGGGGCTTCCTTCGGACACCAACATCCGTTTCAAAGGTCATCACATTAAGACATAGCCATATATCAATACATGACATCCCCCTTTTCCTTAGACTCAAACTTTAGTTGTAATAACTTTGATGTCTTTTTTTTTTTTTTCCAACATTGAACATTCTTCTTGTCTTACTTTCTAACAATTATATAATCTAACTGTCTCACCACACATGTACTTTTCTTTTTTCAATATATACATGTCGACATACACATATGAACTTGAAACTTGCCAATTTTAAGGTACCTCTTCACCTTAACATATTATAGTTCATTTCACCACAAAATCACGAAACCTCTCGGGTATCTTTTTAGCCCTCTGTGATCTACTTGGTCTCTCTGGCCCCTGGGAGCCCTCTTGTGGTGTTGGAGTGAAGGTGTCAGTCTTTGTGGGTGTTTCACCTTCCTCCCTTTCAGGTATTGTGTCATAGTGTCCTTCTCTGGTCTCATTTGTCTCGTATTTCTTCACATGTGTGGTATTCCGGTGATAGCGAGCTCCTGTTGGTGATTCAATAATGACTTGGTTTCCAGTTCTGCTTACAACTTTGTGTGGTGTTGCGTTGAATGGTGTTGTAAACTTGTCCACTTTGTCTTGTTGAACCAGCACTGTGTCTCCCGTGTCAACTTTTGAATACTCAGCTCCCCTTCGTTCATCAGCATAAATCTTTGATTTTCCTTTCTGTTCAGCGTCTCTGTCACGCACGTCCAACTCCGTTGTTTTTGCCTCCCTGATGTTCGGTAACTTTCCTCTCATTTTGCGGTTGAACAGGAGTTCTGCTGGACTTTTGCCCATGGTTGGATGTTCAATGCTGCGATACACTGTTACATATTTTCTTAGCTCTCGCTTCCAGTCAAGTCCTTCGGCTTGTGCGATCCTGATTCTTTTCATCAATGATGCATTTTGACGTTCCACTTCTCCATTTGCTTGAGCCCATTTTGGTGTAGTTCTTATATGTTTGATTCCATTAGTTTCACAATATTCTCTGAACAGCTCAGATTTGAACTGTGGGCCGTTATCAGATTTGATGGTAACTGGTAGCCCATGTCTGCTAAATATACAGTCAATAGAGTCAATGACTTTTTCAGCAGTTGTAGATGACATTACATCATACTCATAGTACCGACTGTAGTAATCTATCAGTACAAGTATTGAGTGGTTCGAAGGTAGCGGTCCCAGTAAGTCTACCACCACATCTCGCCATGGTCCATCCGGTAAAAGTGTGCTTCTCAGTGGTTCAGGTGGATCTGGTCTGGCTACTATTTGACATCCGTGACAAGCTTTACAAAACTTTTCTGCAGCTTTGTCCATCCCTGGCCACCAAACTTTTGTTCTGAGATGCTGTTTGGTTCCAACAATTCCTAAATGTCCTTCATGAGCTAGTGACAGTGGTTGAGCTCTGAGGTTTTCTGGCAATACAATGCGAGTTCCCCGCAAAACTATGTAGCCGATGACACACAGTTCATTTGCAATGGGTGAATATGTTTTGCATTTTTCAAAGTGTCCATTTTCAATAGCTCTTCGCACTTCTAGACCTCAGTGCAGCGTTCGATACTGTCGACCATAATATCCTATTAGAGCGATTAGAACATGCTGTAGGTATTACAGGTACTGCACTGCAGTGGTTTGTATCATATCTATCTAATAGACTCCAATTTGTGCATGTAAATGGAGAGTCCTCTTCACACACTGAGGTTAATTATGGAGTTCCACAGGGTTCAGTGCTAGGACCAATTCTGTTTACATTATACATGCTTCCCTTAGGCAGCATCATTAGAAGACATAGCATACATTTTCACTGCTATGCAGATGACACCCAGCTCTATCTGTCCATGAAGCCAGATAACACACACCAATTAGTTAAACTGCAGGAATGTCTTAAAGACATAAAGACCTGGATGGCCGCTAACTTTCTGCTTCTTCATTCAGATCAAACTGAGGTTATTGTACTCGGCCCTGAAAATCTTAGAAATATGGTATCTAACCAGATTCATACTCTGGATGGCATTACCTTGGCCTCCAGTAACGCTGTGAGGAACCTTGGAGTCATTTTTGACCAGGACATGTCCTTCAACGCACATATTAAACAAATATGTAAGACTGCTTTCTTCCATTTGCGCAACATCTCTAAAATTAGAAATATCCTGTCTCAGAGTGACGCTGAAAAACTAGTTCATGCATTTATTACTTCCAGGCTGGACTACTGTAATTCATTATTATTAGGATGTCCAAAAAACTCACTGAAAAGCCTTCAGCTAATCCAAAATGCTGCAGCAAGAGTACTGACAGGGACTAGAAGGAGAGAGCATATTTCTCCTGTTTTGGCTTCCCTTCATTGGCTTCCTGTTAAATCCAGAATTGAATTCAAAATCCTGCTCCTCACATACAAGGTCTTAAATAATCAGGCCCCATCTTATCTTAATGACCTTGTAGTACCATATCACCCTATTAGAGCACTTCGCTCTCGCTCTGCAGGCCTACTTGTTGTTCCTAGAGTATTTAAAAGTAGAATGGGAGGCAGAGCCTTCAGTTTTCAGGCCCCTCTTCTGTGGAACCAGCTTCCAGTTTGGATTCGGGAGACAGAAACTATCTCTACTTTTAAGATTAGGCTTCAAACTTTCCTTTTTGCTAAAGCATATAGTTAGGGCTGGACCAGGTGACCCTGAATCCTCCCTTAGTTATGCTGCAATAGACGTAGGCTGCCGGGGGATTCCCAAGATGCATTGAGTTTTTCCTTTCCAGTCACCTTTCTCACTCACTATGTATTAATGGACCTCTCTGCATTGAATCATATCTGTTATTAACCTCTGTCTCTCTTCCACAGCATGTCTTTTATCCTGTCTTCCTTCTCTCACCCCAACCGGTCTCAGCAGATGGCCGCCCCTCCCTGAGCCTGGTTCTGCCGGAGGTTTCTTCCTGTTAAAAGGGAGTTTTTCCTTCCCACTGTCGCCAAAGTGCTTGCTCATAGGGGGTCATATGATTGTTGGGTTTTTCTCTGTATCTATGAAGCGCCTTGAGGCGACTTTTGTTGTGATTTGGCGCTACATAAATAAAATTGAATTGAATTGAATTGAATTGAACTTCTGTTAATTCTGAGTCTGTAGCAGAGGCTTCTTCAACCTCTCTTGTTGTGAGTGCTTTTGGAGTAGCATTAACTGCAACAAATCTCACATATTCTTCAGATTCATGCTTATGTATCTCTTTTGACGTGGTGTCAGACAGCAGTCTTGACAGTGAATCCGCAATGTTTTGTTTTCCCGCGATGTGCACTACTTTAAAGTCATATGGTTGCAGTCTGAGAACCCATCTTTCTATGCGTGCACAAGGTTTAGATTTCTGGCTGTATATGACCTCTAACGGCTTGTGGTCTGTGATTAGGTCAAACTTCCTGCCATACACATATGGATGTAGTCTCTCACATGCCCATACCAGTGCTAGGGCTTCTCTTTCTGTTTGAGAATATCTTCGCTCACAGTCTGTTAAACTCCGACTTACGTAGCACACTGGTACCTCTTCTCCGTTCTGTATTTGTATTAGCACTGCGCCCAAGCCTACAGGGCTTGCATTTGCTATGACTCTGGTTGGGGCTTCTTTGTCAAAATAGGCTAGGGTACCTGCTCTGGCTAACTCAGTCTTTAGTCTTTCAAATGCTTGCTTTTGTTCTGGCCCGAATGTAAACATAGTTTCTTTTCGAGTTAAACGTCTAAGTGGTTCAGAGAGTGTAGCAAACTGTGGTATGAACCTGCTACTGAAGCCTACCAGTCCAAGAAAGCTTCTCACCTCAGTAGCATTCTTCGGTTCTCGGGCTTCCACCACAGCTCTCACTCTTTCTTCAGTTGGGCCTATGCCTTTCTGTGTCAGCAGTATTCCCATGAACACGAGTCTGTCCATGTTGAACTGACACTTCTCTGAGTTTAGTGTCAGGCCACAGTCAGAGAGTCTCTTCATCACAGCATGCAGGCGCTTATCATGGGTTTCCTGATCTGGCGCGTGTATGATTACATCATCTGAAATGTTCTCAACTCCTTCAATGCCAGCTAGTGCATTGGCAATCTCATGCTGATATTGCTCACTAGCTGATGAGACTCCAAATATTAGCCTTTTGTACCGGTATACTCCGTTGTGCACTGCAAATGTAGTTATCTCTCTTGACTCCGGGGTAAGCTCTAGCTGATGGTATCCCCACTTGAGATCGAGTTTGGTGAAGATTGCAGAGCCGTTTAGTCCTTGCAAAATTTCATCCACAGTGGGTATGGGGTATCTTTCCCTGATTATTGCCTCATTTGCTTTTCTCATGTCTAAGCACATTCTGATATCTTTGTCACATTTCTTTGGGAGTACCACTACAGGATTTACCCAAGGTGTAGGTCCTTCTACACGTTCTATGATGTCCATGTCGATTAGTTCATTGATCTTTTTCTCCACTGCATCCCTCAAATGATAAGGTATGCGCCTCAGTGGCTGTGCTACTGGTTTCACATTTGGATCAATGTACAGGCTGATCTGTTTGGTGTTTAGCTTTCCTACTCCTTTGAACACTTTTGGATACTTTTCTTTAAGAGTGTGCTTTAAATCTGTGACAGCCGCCACATTTTCACCTATTTTCAACACTCCTAACTTTATGGCAGTCTTTTTCCCCAGGAGTGGTTCACCATTACCTCTAATCACAATAAATTCAGCCTCTTCAGTCCTGTCACCAATCTTGATTTCACATCTGAATGCACCTTTAACCGTGAGTGCCTGTGCTGAGGAATATGCATATAAATTCCTCTGCTCTTTGGGTACATATGAGTGACATTTTATCTTTTCAGCTTTTAGCTTTTCCCATATGTTTTCTCCCATCACATTACTTGTAGCTCCAGAGTCAACTAACATTTTCAACTCTATTCCCCCAACAGAAAAGGTAAGTTTCTCAGGTACATTATCATCATTCACAGTAAATGCATAATCATCTTGTTCAACAGCATTCACATTTTGTTTCTTTTGTCTTTTTGTACGACACATTTTTGAAAAGTGGTCCTTACCATTACACTTGTGACATGTTTGTCCTCGTGCTGGGCATTTGGGATCTTTGCCCATGTGGTCAGTATAACCACACCTGTAACACTGTCTGTCTGTTTTATTATCATCTTTCATTTTTCCTTTTGGTCTGTTGTTCTTCTCTTTCTTTGCTGTAAAAATCCGGCTGACCGTGTCCTCTCCTTTCTTTTCCCCGGCGACGCTCATCGCCGCCATCTGCTCCTCCACACGTTCACAGTGTGAAGCCACCTCCAACGTGCGCGTTAGAGTTAAGCCTGGACCCTCCTCAAGCAGCTTTCTCCGTACATATTCAGAAGTGCATTTACTCAGGATAGCGTCCCGTATCTGGTTATCATTGTCAGCTTGAAAGTCACAGTCCTTTGCAGCTCGCCTCAAACGTGTACAAAATTGTTGCACAGTCTCACCTGGTGTTTGGGACAATTTGTGGAAAGTTTGGCGTGCGTATGCTGCATTCACTTGAGGAACAAAATAAGTGTTGAGTGCAGTCACCGCAGCGGTGTAATCCATCGCCTCTCCCATCTGTGGTAGAGTGGAGAAGACGTCCTGCACGTCCTGTCCGGCCATGTGCAGTAGAAGAGCGCGTCTCCGCTGTCTGATCGCGGCTGTAGCATCATCCGTCAAAATAAGACCTTTCCCATCAGCAAACAACTCGAAGGATGTTAACCAGCGCGTCCATCTCGGTCCAAGCGTAGCTGGATCAGTGTAGCAGGCGAACGGTTGAATACCCGACTTTTCCATGTTAGCCCACAAGTTTTTCGCTAACACCGTGCCGCCGCTGGGTCTACTTCTCACAAAAACAAATTCAGGTCCATCCCATCCTCGTCGCCATTGTTGTGTGCCCACCTTATTACTAAATTAGCCAGAGCACTCTGAATTGAATCAGGACATAAAGCATGGTCTTTATCTGGCTTTATTGAATACTGTCCATCTTACAACTAGCCACTTAACGGGGCTTCCTTCGGACACCAACATCCGGTTCAAAGGTCATCACATTAGATAAGATAAGATAAGATAAGATAAAACTTTATTAATCCCTCGGGTGGGTTCCTCTGGGAAATTCGGTTCCAAATAAGCACAGCACCGACAGAAGTTATAGAGTTACAGAATATTATATATATATATATATACACACACACACATATAAATACAAAGACATATATAGATAAAAATATACAAAGGGGATAAATAGAATAAATAGGAATAAAATAAAAATAAAAATACAAGTGGATTGCACATTTCAAGTATGGAGTCTATTGCACCGTTGACTATTAACAAAAAGTATTGCACAAAGGTAATTGCACAGTGAGGTGAAGAGGCACTACAGCTTAGTTGTTCCCCCCTCCTTTGTCCTCCTGTTTCCCCTCCCTCTCCCCTCCAGAGAGGAGTTAAACAGTCTGATGGCGTGTGGGACAAAGGAGTTTTTAAGTCTGTTGGTTCTTGTCTTGGGGAGAAGCAACCTGTCACTGAACAGGCTCTTCTGGTTGTTTATGGCCGTGTGCAGAGGATGCCCAGCATTGTCCATAATGTCCAGCAGTTTCTTTAGTGTCCTTTTCTCTGCCACTGTCACCAGAGTGTCCAGCTTCATGCCGACCACAGAGCCAGCCTTCCTGATCAGTTTTTCCAGCCTGGATGAGTCCTTCTTTGCTGTGCTGCTCCCCCAGCACACCACAGCATAGAAAAGTACTCCATTAAGACATAGCCATATATCAATACATGACAGATGTTTCGAAAGAATTATGCACAAAAATTGATAAAATATTTGGTCAACACCCCCATCTCCTAGTAGACTTAATTTTTGGCCTGTTAGCCAGAGATGGGACTGAAACACCTCAGAGCTATGCTAAAAAGTGGGCTTTGTGGATGGAAGAGGCTTATCATACTGCAGCTGAGAACAGCCAGCACTCTAGTGCAAGGGGTAGAAGAACTATGATCATCACACACAGAACACAGTCACTCTCCAACCTGGTGAGACAGTGTCCTAGTCTGTAACATGAGTGAGAGGGGAGGACCTGGAAAATTGAGACCTTACTGGGAACAAACTTTGTATGTTGTCAAACAACAAGTGAGTGACAGTCCCATTTACAAAATGTGTTCAGAGAAGTAATGTGTTTACTTCATAGAAATCTCCTACACCTCGTGACTGACCTACCTGTTGACCACTGAGGGACCACTTCCACGTAGAGGGAACCAAAAGAAAAGAAGTCATCGTGTTGGGAGACGTGACTGGATGGAGACACCTGAAAGCAGTGACTGTGAAAACTCTGAAACAGCCAGAGTACAGTACTGGCTTAGAGTATCACCACAAGCTCAGCATCAAACAGTGAATCTGAGAGCAACATATCAGCTTCAGAGGAATCCAGAGAGAGCCCAGAAAACAAATACACATATTATATGTCAGAGCAACCCAGAGTCACCTCACCTGAAAGGGAAACTGAACAAGAACAGATTTCCTCTGTTCATTATCTCTCCTGTTTTACAGGATTGTAATCTGTGGTCATGCCTACTACAGCAAGGCCTGTAACATAAACAAATAAATACCACCAACAAGTGTCCCTAGGGGACTGGCGAGACTTTTAAGGCAAGTGATTACTTGCCAGGTTACTATAGCTGCAAAACTGTGACGCAATCTGCTGTGGTGGCATTAAAGTCCTGCCAGTTTACAGCGGCTGATTTGGTCCCTAAAATCCATGTAATTATTCATGGTAAGGAATTCATGTGGACACTGAGCGCGTGGACACTAAGCCTGTGGGCAGGCAAGGACATTTAAACAGTGAGGCTGACGACCTGCCATTTCTTCGTGTGACTGCTTCTGATCTAAAAGGGACTCCAATACCAAAATTGATGAATTTGACACATAGAAATGCTGGATGATCAGGCAATGTGTCAAACACAATATTGTCTGGCTTAATGTCTCGATGGAAGACACCCTTGGATTGCATTTCAGCGGCTGCATGTACCAGCTGTCTCATTATGACCAGACAGACAAATGAAAAATACGTTCAAATAATCAGATTTACATTATCCATTAAAGTTTGCCATATATGTTATCTTGCCACTCGCTGACCTTAACCTCCCTCTCGTGCACAAAGGTTCTTCTGTTTGCCAGGTAGGCTTCCAAGTCTATGTTTTTTTGGCCTTTCAAAGACATTTTCCAAAGAAGACAGTCCCAAAGCCTCCTTCACCCAGCTTATCCTGCTCTTTGTAGTTTTCTTCAAAGTCCTCTACAGAGAGACAAAACAAACACAGGGGTTGTGATTAGTTGTATGTAGGAAAGCTGACTTTGCCTCAATGTGCACATTCATACAGTCTTTGTTAGAAGCTTCCTAGTGATTAGCAGATGGATACCAGCTAAACTCTGAGAGCTTGGGAAAGAGGCTCTATCACTGCAGGTGTGGTGTGAACTTACCTATGTACTTCTTACCTTTAGTGTGACTTTTATATGTGCTGTGTGTATCTGACTCATAGACGGAGCAGCTGGCCTCCTCCTGTCAGCTTGATGTCTTGCTCTTTTTACTGCGTGGTTGTTTTGTTCCATCGCTGCAGGACTTTCCTTTGCCTTATATCTGGAACAAACTCCCAGTTGTAACAGCAGGATCATTCACACACACTGTTCTCCTGATTTGGAGGTTCTGGCAGTCTCGTGTAGACCTTTTTACATCCCGAGGGAGTTTACAGTAGTTATTGTGATAGCTGTTTATATACCGCCGGATGCTAACGTTAGCACGGCTCTCAGCCTCTTGCTCAACACCATAAACAAACAACAGCTTGCCCACCCCGATGGGGTTTTTATTGTCGCCGGCGACTTTAACAAAGCGTGCCTAAAGACTGTGCTTCCTAAATTTGTCCAGTTTGTGGACTTTGCTACGAGAGGAGAACACACTTTGGACCATGTCTATTCAAACATCAGGCATGCTTTCAGAGCGACACCCCTCCCCCACCTGGCTGGATCTGACCACCTCTGCATGTCCCTCACCCCCACCTACACCCCCCTGCTGAGAAAAACAAAGCCCCAGACAAAGACAATAAAAACCTAGCCTGAAGGAGCCCTTTCTCAACTGCAGGACTGCTTCTCAACAACTGTATGGGATTTATTCTCCAGCCACAACCTCCAGGAGTACACGGACACTGTACTCTCGTACATCAGGAACTGTGTTGACAATGTCACCGTCAACAAAAGGGTCAGGGTGTTTCCAAATCAAAAACCCTGGATGAATAGCGAAGTACAATCCCTCCTAAAAAGCCGCAACACTGCCTTCAAGTCAGGGGACAGGGCTGCGTATAGGGCGGCCAGGGCAGACCTGAGTAGAGGCATCAGGAAAGCTAAAACGGACTATAGGAGAAGGATTGAAGATCACTTTGCTGACAACGTCCCCAGAAAAATGTGGCAGGGGATCAATCACATTACCAACTACAGAAGCAATAACCAGGCGACATCTAGGACTGATGCCTCGCTGGCTGAGGATCTAAACCGTTTCTTCGCCCGCTTTGAGACGACCAGGCCCCCAGCTGCCACACCACTTCCACCCGCCCCCAGCACTGGCACACTAACACTCAGGGAGCATCAAGTGAGGTGTGTTCTAAGGTCAGTGAATCCCAGGAAGGCGGCAGGTCCTGATGGAATACATGGAAAGGTTCTCAGAGCATGTGCTGACGAACTGACCGGAGTCTTCACTAAAATCTTCAACCTTTCCTTGTCATCAAACACCGTCCCGCCCTGCCTCAAAACCTCCACCATCATCCCCATCGCCAAGAAGACAGCTGTGGCCAGCCCAAATGACTACAGGCCTGTTGCACTTACGCCTGTAGTGATGAAGTGCTTTGAGAGACTGGTCTGTCAGCACATCAGGGCCGGTCTGCCTCCCACTCTGGACCCCCACCAATTTGCCTACAGGACAAATCGATCCACCGAGGACGCTATCACCATAGCGCTCCACACTGCGCTGAGTCACCTGGATCACCGAGGAAGCTATGTGAGAATGCTCTTCCTGGACTTTAGCTCAGCATTCAATCATATCATCCCGGAGATCCTGGTCCAGAAACTGTCTCACCTGGGACTCTCCACCCCCATCTGCCTCTGGATCAAGGACTTCCTGACAAATAGACCACAGTCTGTCAGACTCGGCCCCCACCTGTCCAGCACCATCACACTCAGCACCGGGTCTCCACAAGGATGTGTTTTGAGTCCCCTCCTGTTTACGCTCTACACATCCGACTGCTCCCCTACCCATCTCTCAAACACCATCATAAAGTTCGCGGATGACACCACAGTGGTTGGACTCATCTCAAGGGGGGATGAGTCGGACTACAGAGATGAGGTCAACAGACTGACTGAGTGGTGTTCAGTTAACAACCTCCAACTGAACACCACGAAAACTAAAGAACTTATCTTGGACTTCAGGAAGGGCAGAGCAGACCCGGCCCCACTCTACATCCACGGGAACTGTGTGGAGAGGGTACACTCCATGAGGTTTCTGGGCGTGCACATCTCTGATGACCTCTCCTGGACTGCAAATACCACGGCGGTGGTTAAAAAGGCCCAGCAGCGTCTCCACTTTCTGAGAGTGCTCAGGAGGAACAACCTGGAGGAGAGGCTGCTGGTGACATTTTACAGAGCCACCATAGAGAGCATCCTAACGTACGGCATAACATCATGGTATGCAGGGTGCTCAGCTGCGGACAGGAAAGTACTGCAGAGGGTCATCAACACAGCCCAGAAGATCACTGGCTGCTCTCTGCCCAGCCTGGAGGTCACTGCAAACTCTCGGTACCTCAGCAGAGCTGGCAATATCATCAAGGACTACTCTCACCCCAGCAATCAACTGTTTGAACTATTACCGTCAGGCCGACGGTACAGGTCACATAAAACCAGGACAAACAGATTCAGGGATAGCTTCTTTCCCAGAGCTATCACCGCAGTAAATAAGCACAAAAACAATTGAACCTATTCCATACCGTCACTGTCATTATATTATGCTGCTACTCATACTGTCATTATATTAATGCTGCTATCCTATATATATTGTACATACTATTGTTTGAGTAATACGATTGTTTTTTGTTTTGTTTTTTTGTACTTTTTATATTTTACATTTGTATTTATTATTGAAACTTGCACCAAGGGAGTGGCACTCCAATTTCGTTGTACTCTGTACAATGACAATAAAGGCTATTCTATTCTATTCTAGAAAGCCTCAGATCAGCTGAAACACTCAGTTTATTTAAATCCAGGTTGAAGACTCACCTATTCTCAGCTGCATTTGAATAAAGCACCAAATCCACACTTTTAAGCTTAAATTTCAAAACTTACATTTAACTACTGATTTTATCTACTCTTCTGATTTTATCTGTTTTGATTTTATATACTGTTTTGTCTGTCTTTCTGTGGCACAATCTTTCCGTTTGGAGCTCTTGATTCGCCCATCTGACGTCCTGTCCTCTATCCTGAGGAAGCAGGGATCAGTGTGGCGGTCTGCAGTTTGTACAAAGATCACTTGGTTACTACTGAATCAAAACACCTGAAGTAAAAGCCCCAAATTAAGATGAATTTAACAGGTAAAGGACTTTACTCACCTAGATATTTACGCACAGCACGTGGTGTGGTAAAGGTCGGCCAAGATTTTGACCACATGTCAGAAACTGGATCAAAATTGGACTAAACTCACTTGAACTCGGACTTTGTCTGCACTTAGAACTATCACAAGACATTAAAACAAAACATCGGGCATTGATGACATCACAGGAATCTAACATTCTAATCTATGCAAACTGTCTCCAAGGCTACATAATATCAAATTAAATCATAGCAACGGAGTAAAAAGCAGGATCAGTCTTAGGGTGTATGTTACATGTTTGCCAGTTTGGATGAGTGAGTGCAGTACTTCATCGGCCTGTGTTGTAGCAACCCGTTGAACCTGCTGAGAAACTGTTCTTTGTCCACTCTGCTCAAAACTTCACATGCTCCATAAAAGTCGAGACCTAGAGACCTCTGCATGGTTATTAGCATTAGGTTATCAGTATCATCTGATATATATGACATTTACAGTACAGTACTCACACATGACATAGGAGAGAATAAATATGAACTTTTTGACATAAATTTGATCATATGAAATTGAATTTTTTTTTTAAATATGAAAAAATGTAACTTTTTCCTTCCGTCATACTTCAGAAATATAATATATTATGCCACAGCATTTCTCCCATGTATCACGCTCTTAAAAACGTAGTCCTACCTGCCACATGCACAGTGGATCCACCCACTAAGCCAGAGTATCATCTGCCAATGGAGGTCATAAAGCTTACGTGGCCCGATCTGTCACCTGGAAGTTGGCAGAGGTCTTTTTCTTGGATCCCACCAAACAAAAACCACAGTCTACCATGAGACAGTACCTTGGATGGCTGTTGGAATGGCCAGTATGGGGATTGAACCCATGACTTTGGCGTTATTAGCACCACGCTCTGACCAGTTGAGCTAACCGGCCCACAACTTGTGTCTAAACCGACCCCTTTTTTTGGTCTAATATACCAAAAAAGAGGGTGGAAGAACTGTTAAGAACACAAGAGAAATGTGTGTTTATAAGAAATTACCTCAACATATTGGGAAAAAAAAGTCTTCTGTTGACTTACAAAAAATGCTTTAAGAAGAAATTTGCCACAAAACAATACATGGTGTGTGTCTTCTACTGTTAGGGTCGATAGGTGAGGATATAAAGCAGCAGTTTTTGATGCAGTATGCTGTGTCAGACTTTGGAAATGAGTGATTTATCCAGAAAGTAGCTTGAAAAATGATTTGGAGATTGTAGCTAAGCATGTAATGTATTCATTAGCGTGTCATGTGTCAGTGAATTTTATGGTTTGCTGTCATTTGTAGTTGCGTACATCACTCACCTGGAAGTTGGCAGAGATTTTTTCTTGGATCCCACCAAATAAAACCCACAGTCTATCATGAGACAGTACCTTGGATGGCTGCTGTAATGGCCAGTATGGGGATTGAACCCATGACTTTGGCGTTATTAGCACCACGCTCTGACCAGCTGAGCTAACCGGCCCACAACTTGCGTCTAAACCGACCCCTTTTTTTGGTCTAATATACCAAAAAAGAGGGTGGAAGAACTGTTAAGAACACAAGAGAAATGTGTGTTTACAAGAAATTACCTCAACATAGTGGGGGAAAAAAAAGTCTTCTGTTGACTTACAAAAAATGCTTTAAGAAGAAATTTGCCACAAAACAATACATGGTGTGCGTCTTCTACTGTTAGGGTCGATAGGTGAGGATATAAAGCAACAGTTTTTGATGCAGTATGCTGTGTCAGACTTTGGAAATGAGTGATTTATCCAGAAAGTAGCTTGAAAAATGATTTGGAGATTGTAGCTAAGCATGTAATGTATTCATTAGCGTGTCATGTGTCAGTGAATTTTATGGTTTGCTGTCATTTGTAGTTGCGTACATCACTCACCTGGAAGTTGGCAGAGATTTTTTCTTGGATCCCACCAAATAAAACCCACAGTCTATCATGAGACAGTACCTTGGATGGCTGCTGGAATGGCCAGTATGGGGATTGAACCCATGACCTTAGCGTTATTAGCACTACGCTCTGACCAGCTGAGCTAACCGGCCTACAACATGTGTGTGAACCGATCCTTTTGTTGACTAATATACCAAAAAAGAGGGTGGAAGAACTGTTAAGAATACAAGAGAAATGTGTGTTTACAAGAAATTACTTCAAGCTGTACCAATGAAAGCCAACTCTTGGAAGCTCCTACTGATCAGAAGCCACCTATGCAGGTGGAGTTCCACCAACAGCCTGCTTCCAAGTCGTGATTTTTTCACCCGTGTCGCTTGAGGTCATGGCATGTTATTGACTTTCTATGGTTGCTTCTAAGCCAAGACTACTGGAGCCTGGCACTGATAAGGCCAAGTTCATGGCTTCAGTCCCCAACCTGGCCATTCGAGCCTCGTTTGAGAACTCGTAGAGTCTCTGTTGAAGGACATGAAATTGAAAACAGCGTAGCAATTTTGGATGACATAAAGGATCCGAGGTTGGCCTGCTGCGAACAAACTGGGAACGCATGCCTGCTCCTCAAGGACTCACAACCAACCACGAAGGGACTCGAACCCTCAATCTTCTGATCCGAAGTCAGACACCTTGTCCGTTAGGCCACGTGGTCTGGTAGAAGTTCACACTTTTCACGAACGTTCGTTGGAGTCTGTTTGAGCCAACTGCTGGTGTTGGGTTGGTCACGTGGCTGGTGGATATTGCTTGATTGTTGCTTGAAATAATTGATTGTTGCTTGAAATAAGTGCATGCCACAGCATTTCTCCCATGTATCACGCTCTTAAAAACGTAGTCCTACCTGCCACATGCACAGTGGATCCACCCACTAAGCCAGAGTATTATCTGCCAATGGAGGTCATAAAGCTTACGTGGCCCGATCTGTCACCTGGAAGTTGGCAGAGGTCTTTTTCTTGGATCCCACCAAACAAAAACCACAGTCTACCATGAGACAGTACCTTGGATGGCTGTTGGAATGGCCAGTATGGGGATTGAACCCATGACTTTGGCGTTATTAGCACCACGCTCTGACTAGCAGAGATAACCGGCCCACAACTTGTGTCTAAACCGACCCCTTTTTTTGGTCTAATATACCAAAAAAGAGGGTGGAAGAACTGTTAAGAACACAAGAGAAATGTGTGTTTACAAGAAATTACCTCAACATATTGGGAAAAAAAAGTCTTCTGTTGACTTACAAAAAATGCTTTAAGAAGAAATTTGCCACAAAACAATACATGGTGTGTGTCTTCTACTGTTAGGGTCGATAGGTGAGGATATAAAGCAGCAGTTTTTGATGCAGTATGCTGTGTCAGACTTTGGAAATGAGTGATTTATCCAGAAAGTAGCTTGAAAAATGATTTGGAGATTGTAGCTAAGCATGTAATGTATTCATTAGCGTGTCATGTGTCAGTGAATTTTATGGTTTGCTGTCATTTGTAGTTGCGTACATCACTCACCTAGAAGTTGGCAGAGATTTTTTCTTGGATCCCACCAAATAAAACCCACAGTCTATCATGAGACAGTACCTTGGATGGCTGCTGTAATGGCCAGTATGGGGATTGAACCCATGACTTTGGCGTTATTAGCACCACGCTCTGACCAGCTGAGCTAACCGGCCCACAACTTGCGTCTAAACCGACCCCTTTTTTTGGTCTAATATACCAAAAAAGAGGGTGGAAGAACTGTTAAGAACACAAGAGAAATGTGTGTTTACAAGAAATTACCTCAACATAGTGGGGGAAAAAAAAGTCTTCTGTTGACTTACAAAAAATGCTTTAAGAAGAAATTTGCCACAAAAACAATACATGGTGTGCTTCTTCTACTGTTAGGGTCGATAGGTGAGGATATAAAGCAGCAGTTTTTGATGCAGTATGCTGTGTCAGACTTTGGAAATGAGTGATTTATCCAGAAAGTAGCTTGAAAAGTGATTTGGAGATTGTAGCTAAGCATGTAATGTATTCATTAGCGTGTCATGTGTCAGTGAATTTTGTTGTTTGCTGTCATTTGTAGTTGCGTACATCACTCACCTGGAAGTTGGCAGAGATTTTTCTTGGATCCCACCAAATAAAACCCACAGTCTATCATGAGACAGTACCTTGGATGGCTGCTGGAATGGCCAGTATGGGGATTGAACCCGTGACCTTAGCGTTATTAGCACTACGCTCTGACCAGCTGAGCTAACCGGCCTACAACATGTGTGTGAACCGATCCTTTTGTTGACTAATATACCAAAAAAGAGGGTGGAAGAACTGTGAAGAATACAAGAGAAATGTGTGTTTACAAGAAATTACTTCAAGCTGTACCAATGAAAGCCAACTCTTGGAAGCTCCTACTGATCAGAAGCCACCTATGCAGGTGGAGTTCCACCAACAGCCTGCTTCCAAGTCGTGATTTTTTCACCCGTGTCGCTTGAGGTCATGGCATATTATTGACTTTCTATGGTTGCTTCTAAGCCAAGACTACTGGAGCCTGGCACTGATAAGGCCAAGTTCATGGCTTCAGTCCCCAACCTGGCCATTCGAGCCTCGTTTGAGAACTCGTAGAGTCTCTGTTGAAGGACATGAAATTGACAACAGCGTAGCAATTTTGGATGACATAAAGGATCCGAGGTTGGCCTGCTGCGAACGCATGCCTGCTCCTCAAGGACTCACAACCAACCACGAAGGGACTCGAACCCTCAATCTTCTGATCCGAAGTCAGACACCTTGTCCGTTAGGCCACGTGGTCTGGTAGAAGTTCCCACTTTTCACGAACGTTCGTTGGAGTCTGTTTGAGCCAACTGCTGGTGTTGGGTTGGTCACGTGGCTGGTGGATATTGCTTGATTGTTGCTTGAAATAATTGATTGTTGCTTGAAATAAGTGCATGCCACAGCATTTCTCCCATGTATCACGCTCTTAAAAACGTAGTCCTACCTGCCACATGCACAGTGGATCCACCCACTAAGCCAGAGTATCATCTGCCAATGGAGGTCATAAAGCTTACGTGGCCCGATCTGTCACCTGGAAGTTGGCAGAGGTCTTTTTCTTGGATCCCACCAAACAAAAACCACAGTCTACCATGAGACAGTACCTTGGATGGCTGTTGGAATGGCCAGTATGGGGATTGAACCTATGACTTTGGCGTTATTAGCACCACGCTCTGACCAGCTGAGCTAACCGGCCCACAACTTGTGTCTAAACCGACCCCTTTTTTTGGTCTAATATACCAAAAAAGAGGGTGGAAGAACTGTTAAGAACACAAGAGAAAGGTGGGTTTACAAGAAGTTACTTCAAGCTGTACCAATGAAAGCCAACTCTTGGAAGCTCCTACTGATCAGAAGCCACCTAAGCAGGTGGAGTTCCACCAACAGCCTGCTTCCAAGTCGTGATTTTTTCACCCGTGTCGCTTGAGGTCACGGCATGTTATTGACTTTCTATGGTTGCTTCTAAGCCAAGACTACTGGAGCCTGGCACTGATAAGGCCAAGTTCATGGCTTCAGTCCCCAACCTGGCCATTCGAGCCTCGTTTGAGAACTCGTAGAGTCTCTGTTGAAGGACATGAAATTGACAACAGCGTAGCAATTTTGGATGACATAAAGGCCCGGGGTTGGCCTGCTGCGTACGCATGCCTGCTCCTCAATGACTCACAACCAACCACGAAGGGACTCGAACACTCAACCTTCTGATCAGTAGTCAGACGCCTTGTCCGTTAGGCCATGTGGTCGGGCAGAAGCTCCCACTTTTCACGAACGTTTGTTGGAGTCTGTTTGAGCCAACTGCTGGTGTTGGGTTGGTCAGGTGGCTGGTGGATATTGCTTGATTGTTGCTTGAAATAATTGATTGTTGCTTGAAATAAGTGCATGCCACAGCATTTCTCCCATGTATCACGCTCTTAAAAAAGTAGTCCTACCTGCCACATGCACAGTGGATCCACCCACTAAGCCAGAGTATCATCTGCCAATGGAGGTCATAAAGCTTACGTGGCCCGATCTGTCACCTGGAAGTTGGCAGAGGTCTTTTTCTTGGATCCCACCAAACAAAAACCACAGTCTACCATGAGACAGTACCTTGGATGGCTGCTGGAATGGCCAGTATGGGGATTGAACCCCTGACTTTGGCGTTATTAGCACCACGCTCTGACCAGCTGAGCTAACCGGCCCACAACTTGTGTCTAAACCGACCCCTTTTTTTGGTCTAATATACCAAAAAAGAGGGTGGAAGAACTGTTAAGAACACAAGAGAAAGGTGTGTTTACAAGAAATTACTTCAAGCTGTACCAATGAAAGCCAGCTCTTGGAAGCTCCTACTGATCAGAAGCCACCTAAGCAGGTGGAGTTCCACCAAGAGCCTGCTTCCAAGTCGTGATTTTTTTCACCCGTGTCGCTTGAGGTCATGGCATGTTATTGACTTTCTATGGTTGGTTCTAAGCCAAGACTACTGGAGCCTGGCACTGATAAGGCCAAGTTCATGGCTTCAGTCCCCAACCTGGCCATTCGAGCCTCGTTTGAGAACTCGTAGAGTCTCTGTTGAAGGACATGAAATTGACAACAGCGTAGCAATTTTGGATGACATAAAGGATCCGAGGTTGGCCTGCTGCGAACAAACTGGGAACGCATGCCTGCTCCTCAAGGACTCACAACCAACCACGAAGGGACTCGAACCCTCAATCTTCTGATCTGAAGTCAGACACCTTGTCCGTTAGGCCACGTGGTCTGGTAGAAGTTCCCACTTTTCACGAACGTTCGTTGGAGTCTGTTTGAGCCAACTGCTGGTGTTGGGTTGGTCACGTGGCTGGTGGATATTGCTTGATTGTTGCTTGAAATAATTGATTGTTGCTTGAAATAAGTGCATGCCACAGCATTTCTCCCATGTATCACGCTCTTAAAAACGTAGTCCTACCTGCCACATGCACAGTGGATCCACCCACTAAGCCAGAGTATCATCTGCCAATGGAGGTCATAAAGCTTACGTGGCCCGATCTGTCACCTGGAAGTTGGCAGAGGTCTTTTTCTTGGATCCCACCAAACAAAAACCACAGTCTACCATGAGACAGTACCTTGGATGGCTGTTGGAACGGCCAGTATGGGGATTGAGCCCATGACTTTGGCGTTATTAGCACCACGCTCTGACCAGCTGAGATAACCGGCCCACAACTTGTGTCTAAACCGACCCCTTTTTTTGGTCTAATATACCAAAAAAGAGGGTGGAAGAACTGTTAAGAACACAAGAGAAATGTGTGTTTACAAGAAATTACCTCAACATATTGGGAAAAAAAAGTCTTCTGTTGACTTACAAAAAATGCTTTAAGAAGAAATTTGCCACAAAACAATACATGGTGTGTGTCTTCTACTGTTAGGGTCGATAGGTGAGGATATAAAGCAGCAGTTTTTGATGCAGTATGCTGTGTCAGACTTTGGAAATGAGTGATTTATCCAGAAAGTAGCTTGAAAAATGGTTTGGAGATTGTAGCTAAGCATGTAATGTATTCATTAGCGTGTCATGTGTCAGTGAATTTTATGGTTTGCTGTCATTTGTAGTTGCGTACATCACTCACCTGGAAGTTGGCAGAGATTTTTTCTTGGATCCCACCAAATAAAACCCACAGTCTATCATGAGACAGTACCTTGGATGGCTGCTGTAATGGCCAGTATGGGGATTGAACCCATGACTTTGGCGTTATTAGCACCACGCTCTGACCAGCTGAGCTAACCGGCCCACAACTTGCGTCTAAACCGACCCCTTTTTTTGGTCTAATATACCAAAAAAGAGGGTGGAAGAACTGTTAAGAACACAAGAGAAATGTGTGTTTACAAGAAATTACCTCAACATAGTGGGGGAAAAAAAAGTCTTCTGTTGACTTACAAAAAATGCTTTAAGAAGAAATTTGCCACAAAACAATACATGGTGTGCTTCTTCTACTGTTAGGGTCGATAGGTGAGGATATAAAGCAGCAGTTTTTGATGCAGTATGCTGTGTCAGACTTTGGAAATGAGTGATTTATCCAGAAAGTAGCTTGAAAAGTGATTTGGAGATTGTAGCTAAGCATGTAATGTATTCATTAGCGTGTCATGTGTCAGTGAATTTTGTTGTTTGCTGTCATTTGTAGTTGCGTACATCACTCACCTGGAAGTTGGCAGAGATTTTTCTTGGATCCCACTAAATAAAACCCACAGTCTATCATGAGACAGTACCTTGGATGGCTGCTGGAATGGCCAGTATGGGGATTGAACCCGTGACCTTAGCGTTATTAGCACTACGCTCTGACCAGCTGAGATAACCGGCCTACAACATGTGTGTGAACCGATCCTTTTGTTGACTAATATACCAAAAAAGAGGGTGGAAGAACTGTTAAGAATACAAGAGAAATGTGTGTTTACAAGAAATTACTTCAAGCTGTACCAATGAAAGCCAACTCTTGGAAGCTCCTACTGATCAGAAGCCACCTATGCAGGTGGAGTTCCACCAACAGCCTGCTTCCAAGTCGTGATTTTTTCACCCGTGTCGCTTGAGGTCATGGCATGTTATTGACTTTCTATGGTTGCTTCTAAGCCAAGACTACTGGAGCCTGGCACTGATAAGGCCAAGTTCATGGCTTCAGTCCCCAACCTGGCCATTCGAGCCTCGTTTGAGAACTCGTAGAGTCTCTGTTGAAGGACATGAAATTGACAACAGCGTAGCAATTTTGGATGACATAAAGGCCCGGGGTTGGCCTGCTGCGTACGCATGCCTGCTCCTCAATGACTCACAACCAACCACGAAGGGACTCGAGCACTCAATCTTCTGATCAGTAGTCAGACACCTTGTCCGTTAGGCCACGTGGTCTGGTAGAAGTTCCCACTTTTCACGAACGTTCGTTGGAGTCTGTTTGAGCCAACTGCTGGTGTTGGGTTGGTCACGTGGCTGGTGGATATTGCTTGATTGTTGCTTGAAATAATTGATTGTTGCTTGAAATAAGTGCATGCCACAGCATTTCTCCCATGTATCACGCTCTTAAAAACGTAGTCCTACCTGCCACATGCACAGTGGATCCACCCACTAAGCCAGAGTATCATCTGCCAATGGAGGTCATAAAGCTTACGTGGCCCGATCTGTCACCTGGAAGTTGGCAGAGGTCTTTTTCTTGGATCCCACCAAACAAAAACCACAGTCTACCATGAGACAGTACCTTGGATGGCTGTTGGAATGGCCAGTATGGGGATTGAACCCATGACTTTGGCGTTATTAGCACCACGCTCTGACCAGCTGAGCTAACCGGCCCACAACTTGTGTCTAAACCGACCCCTTTTTTTGGTCTAATATACCAAAAAAGAGGGTGGAAGAACTGTTAAGAACACAAGAGAAATGTGTGTTTACAAGAAATTACCTCAACATATTGAGAAAAAAAAGTCTTCTGTTGACTTACAAAAAATGCTTTAAGAAGAAATTTGCCACAAAACAATACATGGTGTGTGTCTTCTACTGTTAGGGTCGATAGGTGAGGATATAAAGCAGCAGTTTTTGATGCAGTATGCTGTGTCAGACTTTGGAAATGAGTGATTTATCCAGAAAGTAGCTTGAAAAATGATTTGGAGATTGTAGCTAAGCATGTAATGTATTCATTAGCGTGTCATGTGTCAGTGAATTTTATGGTTTGCTGTCATTTGTAGTTGCGTACATCACTCACCTGGAAGTTGGCAGAGATTTTTTCTTGGATCCCACCAAATAAAACCCACAGTCTATCATGAGACAGTACCTTGGATGGCTGCTGTAATGGCCAGTATGGGGATTGAACCCATGACTTTGGCGTTATTAGCACCACACTCTGACCAGCTGAGCTAACCGGCCCACAACTTGCGTCTAAACCGACCCCTTTTTTTGGTCTAATATACCAAAAAAGAGGGTGGAAGAACTGTTAAGAACACAAGAGAAATGTGTGTTTACAAGAAATTACCTCAACATAGTGGGGGAAAAAAAAGTCTTCTGTTGACTCACAAAAAATGCTTTAAGAAGAAATTTGCCACAAAACAATACATGGTGTGCTTCTTCTACTGTTAGGGTCGATAGGTGAGGATATAAAGCAGCAGTTTTTGATGCAGTATGCTGTGTCAGACTTTGGAAATGAGTGATTTATCCAGAAAGTAGCTTGAAAAGTGATTTGGAGATTGTAGCTAAGCATGTAATGTATTCATTAGCGTGTCATGTGTCAGTGAATTTTGTTGTTTGCTGTCATTTGTAGTTGCGTACATCACTCACCTGGAAGTTGGCAGAGATTTTTCTTGGATCCCACCAAATAAAACCCACAGTCTATCATGAGACAGTACCTTGGATGGCTGCTGGAATGGCCAGTATGGGGATTGAACCCGTGACCTTAGCGTTATTAGCACTACGCTCTGACCAGCTGAGCTAACCGGCCTACAACATGTGTGTGAACCGATCCTTTTGTTGACTAATATACCAAAAAAGAGGGTGGAAGAACTGTGAAGAATACAAGAGAAATGTGTGTTTACAAGAAATTACTTCAAGCTGTACCAATGAAAGCCAACTCTTAGAAGCTCCTACTGATCAGAAGCCACCTATGCAGGTGGAGTTCCACCAACAGCCTGCTTCCAAGTCGTGATTTTTTCACCCGTGTCGCTTGAGGTCATGGCATATTATTGACTTTCTATGGTTGCTTCTAAGCCAAGACTACTGGAGCCTGGCACTGATAAGGCCAAGTTCATGGCTTCAGTCCCCAACCTGGCCATTCGAGCCTCGTTTGAGAACTCGTAGAGTCTCTGTTGAAGGACATGAAATTGACAACAGCGTAGCAATTTTGGATGACATAAAGGATCCGAGGTTAGCCTGCTGCGAACAAACTGGGAACGCATGCCTGCTCCTCAAGGACTCACAACCAACCACGAAGGGACTCGAACCCTCAATCTTCTGATCCGAAGTCAGACACCTTGTCCGTTAGGCCACGTGGTCTGGTAGAAGTTCCCACTTTTCACGAACGTTCGTTGGAGTCTGTTTGAGCCAACTGCTGGTGTTGGGTTGGTCACGTGGCTGGTGGATATTGCTTGATTGTTGCTTGAAATAATTGATTGTTGCTTGAAATAAGTGCATGCCACAGCATTTCTCCCATGTATCACGCTCTTAAAAACGTAGTCCTACCTGCCACATGCACAGTGGATCCACCCACTAAGCCAGAGTATCATCTGCCAATGGAGGTCATAAAGCTTACGTGGCCCGATCTGTCACCTGGAAGTTGGCAGAGGTCTTTTTCTTGGATCCCACCAAACAAAAACCACAGTCTACCATGAGACAGTACCTTGGATGGCTGTTGGAACGGCCAGTATGGGGATTGAGCCCATGACTTTGGCGTTATTAGCACCACGCTCTGACCAGCTGAGATAACCGGCCCACAACTTGTGTCTAAACCGACCCCTTTTTTTGGTCTAATATACCAAAAAAGAGGGTGGAAGAACTGTTAAGAACACAAGAGAAATGTGTGTTTACAAGAAATTACCTCAACATAGTGGGGGAAAAAAAAGTCTTCTGTTGACTTACAAAAAATGCTTTAAGAAGAAATTTGCCACAAAACAATACATGGTGTGCTTCTTCTACTGTTAGGGTCGATAGGTGAGGATATAAAGCAGCAGTTTTTGATGCAGTATGCTGTGTCAGACTTTGGAAATGAGTGATTTATCCAGAAAGTAGCTTGAAAAGTGATTTGGAGATTGTAGCTAAGCATGTAATGTATTCATTAGCGTGTCATGTGTCAGTGAATTTTGTTGTTTGCTGTCATTTGTAGTTGCGTACATCACTCACCTGGAAGTTGGCAGAGATTTTTCTTGGATCCCACTAAATAAAACCCACAGTCTATCATGAGACAGTACCTTGGATGGCTGCTGGAATGGCCAGTATGGGGATTGAACCCGTGACCTTAGCGTTATTAGCACTACGCTCTGACCAGCTGAGATAACCGGCCTACAACATGTGTGTGAACCGATCCTTTTGTTGACTAATATACCAAAAAAGAGGGTGGAAGAACTGTTAAGAATACAAGAGAAATGTGTGTTTACAAGAAATTACTTCAAGCTGTACCAATGAAAGCCAACTCTTGGAAGCTCCTACTGATCAGAAGCCACCTATGCAGGTGGAGTTCCACCAACAGCCTGCTTCCAAGTCGTGATTTTTTCACCCGTGTCGCTTGAGGTCATGGCATGTTATTGACTTTCTATGGTTGCTTCTAAGCCAAGACTACTGGAGCCTGGCACTGATAAGGCCAAGTTCATGGCTTCAGTCCCCAACCTGGCCATTCGAGCCTCGTTTGAGAACTCGTAGAGTCTCTGTTGAAGGACATGAAATTGACAACAGCGTAGCAATTTTGGATGACATAAAGGATCCGAGGTTAGCCTGCTGCGAACAAACTGGGAACGCATGCCTGCTCCTCAAGGACTCACAACCAACCACGAAGGGACTCGAACCCTCAATCTTCTGATCCGAAGTCAGACACCTTGTCCGTTAGGCCACGTGGTCTGGTAGAAGTTCCCACTTTTCACGAACGTTCGTTGGAGTCTGTTTGAGCCAACTGCTGGTGTTGGGTTGGTCACGTGGCTGGTGGATATTGCTTGATTGTTGCTTGAAATAATTGATTGTTGCTTGAAATAAGTGCATGCCACAGCATTTCTCCCATGTATCACGCTCTTAAAAACGTAGTCCTACCTGCCACATGCACAGTGGATCCACCCACTAAGCCAGAGTATCATCTGCCAATGGAGGTCATAAAGCTTACGTGGCCCGATCTGTCACCTGGAAGTTGGCAGAGGTCTTTTTCTTGGATCCCACCAAACAAAAACCACAGTCTACCATGAGACAGTACCTTGGATGGCTGTTGGAATGGCCAGTATGGGGATTGAACCCATGACTTTGGCGTTATTAGAACCATGCTCTGACCAGCTGAGCTAACCGGCCCACAACTTGTGTTTAAACCGACCCCTTTTTTTGGTCTAATATACCAAAAAAGAGGGTGGAAGAACTGTTAAGAATACAAGAGAAATGTGTGTTTACAACAAAGTACTTCAAGCTGTACCAATGAAAGCCAACTCTTGGAAGTTCCTACTGATCAGAAGCCACCTATGCAGGTGGAGTTCCACCAACAGCCTGCTTCCAAGTCGTGATTTTTTCACCCGTGTCGCTTGAGGTCATGGCATGTTATTGACTTTCTATGGTTGCTTCTAAGCCAAGACTACTGGAGCCTGGCACTGATAAGGCCAAGTTCATGGCTTCAGTCCCCAACCTGGCCATTCGAGCCTCGTTTGAGAACTCGTAGAGTCTCTGTTGAAGGACATGAAATTGACAACAGCGCAGCAATTTTGGATGACATAAAGGCCCGGGGTTGGCCTGCTGCGTACGCATGCCTGCTCCTCAGTGACTCACAACCAACCACGAAGGGACTCGAACACTCAACCTTCTGATCAGTAGTCAGACGCCTTGTCCGTTAGGCCATGTGGTCGGGCAGAAGCTCCCACTTTTCACGAACGTTCGTTGGAGTCTGTTTGAGCCAACTGCTGGTGTTGGGTTGGTCACGTGGCTGGTGGATATTGCTTGATTGTTGCTTGAAATAATTGATTGTTGCTTGAAATAAGTGCATGCCACAGCATTTCTCCCATGTATCACGCTCTTAAAAACGTAGTCCTACCTGCCACATGCACAGTGGATCCACCCACTAAGCCAGAGTATCATCTGCCAATGGAGGTCATAAAGCTTACGTGGCCCGATCTGTCACCTGGAAGTTGGCAGAGGTCTTTTTCTTGGATCCCACCAAACAAAAACCACAGTCTACCATGAGACAGTACCTTGGATGGCTGCTGGAATGGCCAGTATGGGGATTGAACCCATGACTTTGGCATTATTAGCACCACGCTCTGACCAGCTGAGCTAACCGGCCCACAACTTGTGTCTAAACCGACCCCTTTTTTTGGTCTAATATACCAAAAAAGAGGGTGGAAGAACTGTTAAGAACACAAGAGAAAGGTGTGTTTACAAGAAGTTACTTCAAGCTGTACCAATGAAAGCCAACTCTTGGAAGTTCCTACTGATCAGAAGCCACCTATGCAGGTGGAGTTCCACCAACAGCCTGCTTCCAAGTCGTGATTTTTTCACCCGTGTCGCTTGAGGTCATGGCATGTTATTGACTTTCTATGGTTGCTTCTAAGCCAAGACTACTGGAGCCTGGCACTGATAAGGCCAAGTTCATGGCTTCAGTCCCCAACCTGGCCATTCGAGCCTCGTTTGAGAACTCGTAGAGTCTCTGTTGAAGGACATGAAATTGACAACAGCGTAGCAATTTTGGATGACATAAAGGCCCGGGGTTGGCCTGCTGCGTACGCATGCCTGCTCCTCAGTGACTCACAACCAACCACGAAGGGACTCGAACACTCAACCTTCTGATCAGTAGTCAGACGCCTTGTCCGTTAGGCCATGTGGTCGGGCAGAAGCTCCCACTTTTCACGAACGTTCGTTGGAGTCTGTTTGAGCCAACTGCTGGTGTTGGGTTGGTCACGTGGCTGGTGGATATTGCTTGATTGTTGCTTGAAATAATTGATTGTTGCTTGAAATAAGTGCATGCCACAGCATTTCTCCCATGTATCACGCTCTTAAAAACGTAGTCCTACCTGCCACATGCACAGTGGATCCACCCACTAAGCCAGAGTATCATCTGCCAATGGAGGTCATAAAGCTTACGTGGCCCGATCTGTCACCTGGAAGTTGGCAGAGGTCTTTTTCTTGGATCCCACCAAACAAAAACCACAGTCTACCATGAGACAGTACCTTGGATGGCTGCTGGAATGGCCAGTATGGGGATTGAACCCATGACTTTGGCATTATTAGCACCACGCTCTGACCAGCTGAGCTAACCGGCCCACAACTTGTGTCTAAACCGACCCCTTTTTTTGGTCTAATATACCAAAAAAGAGGGTGGAAGAACTGTTAAGAACACAAGAGAAAGGTGTGTTTACAAGAAGTTACTTCAAGCTGTACCAATGAAAGCCAACTCTTGGAAGCTCCTACTGATCAGAAGCCACCTAAGCAGGTGGAGTTCCACCAACAGCCTGCTTCCAAGTCGTGATTTTTTTCACCCGTGTCGCTTGAGGTCATGGCATGTTATTGACTTTCTATGGTTGCTTCTAAGCCAAGACTACTGGAGCCTGGCACTGATAAGGCCAAGTTCATGGCTTCAGTCCCCAACCTGGCCATTCGAGCCTCGTTTGAGAACTCGTAGAGTCTCTGTTGAAGGACATGAAATTGACAACAGCGTAGCAATTTTGGATGACATAAAGGATCCGAGGTTGGCCTGCTGCGAACAAACTGGGAAGGCATGCCTGCTCCTCAAGGACTCACAACCAACCACGAAGGGACTCGAACCCTCAATCTTCTGATCCGAAGTCAGACACCTTGTCCGTTAGGCCACGTGGTCTGGTAGAAGTTCCCACTTTTCACGAACGTTCGTTGGAGTCTGTTTGAGCCAACTGCTGGTGTTGGGTTGGTCACGTGGCTGGTGGATATTGCTTGATTGTTGCTTGAAATAATTGATTGTTGCTTGAAATAAGTGCATGCCACAGCATTTCTCCCATGTATCACGCTCTTAAAAACGTAGTCCTACCTGCCACATGCACAGTGGATCCACCCACTAAGCCAGAGTATCATCTGCCAATGGAGGTCATAAAGCTTACGTGGCCCGATCTGTCACCTGGAAGTTGGCAGAGGTCTTTTTCTTGGATCCCACCAAACAAAAACCACAGTCTACCATGAGACAGTACCTTGGATGGCTGTTGGAATGGCCAGTATGGGGATTGAACCCATGACTTTGGCGTTATTAGAACCACGCTCTGACCAGCTGAGCTAACCGGCCCACAACTTGTGTTTAATCCGACCCCTTTTTTTGGTCTAATATACCAAAAAAGAGGGTGGAAGAACTGTTAAGAATACAAGAGAAATGTGTGTTTACAACAAAGTACTTCAAGCTGTACCAATGAAAGCCAACTCTTGGAAGTTCCTACTGATCAGAAGCCACCTATGCAGGTGGAGTTCCACCAACAGCCTGCTTCCAAGTCGTGATTTTTTCACCCGTGTCGCTTGAGGTCATGGCATGTTATTGACTTTCTATGGTTGCTTCTAAGCCAAGACTACTGGAGCCTGGCACTGATAAGGCCAAGTTCATGGCTTCAGTCCCCAACCTGGCCATTCGAGCCTCGTTTGAGAACTCGTAGAGTCTCTGTTGAAGGACATGAAATTGACAACAGCGTAGCAATTTTGGATGACATAAAGGCCCGGGGTTGGCCTGCTGCGTACGCATGCCTGCTCCTCAATGACTCACAACCAACCACGAAGGGACTCGAACACTCAACCTTCTGATCAGTAGTCAGACGCCTTGTCCGTTAGGCCATGTGGTCGGGCAGAAGCTCCCACTTTTCACGAACGTTCGTTGGAGTCTGTTTGAGCCAACTGCTGGTGTTGGGTTGGTCACGTGGCTGGTGGATATTGCTTGATTGTTGCTTGAAATAATTGATTGTTGCTTGAAATAAGTGCATGCCACAGCATTTCTCCCATGTATCACGCTCTTAAAAACGTAGTCCTACCTGCCACATGCACAGTGGATCCACCCACTAAGCCAGAGTATCATCTGCCAATGGAGGTCATAAAGCTTACGTGGCCCGATCTGTCACCTGGAAGTTGGCAGAGGTCTTTTTCTTGGATCCCACCAAACAAAAACCACAGTCTACCATGAGACAGTACCTTGGATGGCTGCTGGAATGGCCAGTATGGGGATTGAACCCCTGACTTTGGCGTTATTAGCACCACGCTCTGACCAGCTGAGCTAACCGGCCCACAACTTGTGTCTAAACCGACCCCTTTTTTTGGTCTAATATACCAAAAAAGAGGGTGGAAGAACTGTTAAGAACACAAGAGAAAGGTGTGTTTACAAGAAGTTACTTCAAGCTGTACCAATGAAAGCCAGCTCTTGGAAGCTCCTACTGATCAGAAGCCACCTAAGCAGGTGGAGTTCCACCAACAGCCTGCTTCCAAGTCGTGATTTTTTTCACCCGTGTCGCTTGAGGTCATGGCATGTTATTGACTTTCTATAGTTGGTTCTAAGCCAAGACTACTGGAGCCTGGCACTGATAAGGCCAAGTTCATGGCTTCAGTCCCCAACCTGGCCATTCGAGCCTCGTTTGAGAACTCGTAGAGTCTCTGTTGAAGGACATGAAATTGACAACAGCGTAGCAATTTTGGATGACATAAAGGATCCGAGGTTGGCCTGCTGCGAACAAACTGGGAACGCATGCCTGCTCCTCAAGGACTCACAACCAACCACGAAGGGACTCGAACCCTCAATCTTCTGATCTGAAGTCAGACACCTTGTCCGTTAGGCCACGTGGTCTGGTAGAAGTTCCCACTTTTCACGAACGTTCGTTGGAGTCTGTTTGAGCCAACTGCTGGTGTTGGGTTGGTCACGTGGCTGGTGGATATTGCTTGATTGTTGCTTGAAATAATTGATTGTTGCTTGAAATAAGTGCATGCCACAGCATTTCTCCCATGTATCACGCTCTTAAAAACGTAGTCCTACCTGCCACATGCACAGTGGATCCACCCACTAAGCCAGAGTATCATCTGCCAATGGAGGTCATAAAGCTTACGTGGCCCGATCTGTCACCTGGAAGTTGGCAGAGGTCTTTTTCTTGGATCCCACCAAACAAAAACCACAGTCTACCATGAGACAGTACCTTGGATGGCTGTTGGAACGGCCAGTATGGGGATTGAGCCCATGACTTTGGCGTTATTAGCACCACGCTCTGACCAGCTGAGATAACCGGCCCACAACTTGTGTCTAAACCGACCCCTTTTTTTGGTCTAATATACCAAAAAAGAGGGTGGAAGAACTGTTAAGAACACAAGAGAAATGTGTGTTTACAAGAAATTACCTCAACATATTGGGAAAAAAAAGTCTTCTGTTGACTTACAAAAAATGCTTTAAGAAGAAATTTGCCACAAAACAATACATGGTGTGTGTCTTCTACTGTTAGGGTCGATAGGTGAGGATATAAAGCAGCAGTTTTTGATGCAGTATGCTGTGTCAGACTTTGGAAATGAGTGATTTATCCAGAAAGTAGCTTGAAAAATGATTTGGAGATTGTAGCTAAGCATGTAATGTATTCATTAGCGTGTCATGTGTCAGTGAATTTTATGGTTTGCTGTCATTTGTAGTTGCGTACATCACTCACCTGGAAGTTGGCAGAGATTTTTTCTTGGATCCCACCAAATAAAACCCACAGTCTATCATGAGACAGTACCTTGGATGGCTGCTGTAATGGCCAGTATGGGGATTGAACCCATGACTTTGGCGTTATTAGCACCACGCTCTGACCAGCTGAGCTAACCGGCCCACAACTTGCGTCTAAACCGACCCCTTTTTTTGGTCTAATATACCAAAAAAGAGGGTGGAAGAACTGTTAAGAACACAAGAGAAATGTGTGTTTACAAGAAATTACCTCAACATAGTGGGGGAAAAAAAAGTCTTCTGTTGACTTACAAAAAATGCTTTAAGAAGAAATTTGCCACAAAACAATACATGGTGTGCTTCTTCTACTGTTAGGGTCGATAGGTGAGGATATAAAGCAGCAGTTTTTGATGCAGTATGCTGTGTCAGACTTTGGAAATGAGTGATTTATCCAGAAAGTAGCTTGAAAAGTGATTTGGAGATTGTAGCTAAGCATGTAATGTATTCATTAGCGTGTCATGTGTCAGTGAATTTTGTTGTTTGCTGTCATTTGTAGTTGCGTACATCACTCACCTGGAAGTTGGCAGAGATTTTTCTTGGATCCCACTAAATAAAACCCACAGTCTATCATGAGACAGTACCTTGGATGGCTGCTGGAATGGCCAGTATGGGGATTGAACCCGTGACCTTAGCGTTATTAGCACTACGCTCTGACCAGCTGAGATAACCGGCCTACAACATGTGTGTGAACCGATCCTTTTGTTGACTAATATACCAAAAAAGAGGGTGGAAGAACTGTTAAGAATACAAGAGAAATGTGTGTTTACAAGAAATTACTTCAAGCTGTACCAATGAAAGCCAACTCTTGGAAGCTCCTACTGATCAGAAGCCACCTATGCAGGTGGAGTTCCACCAACAGCCTGCTTCCAAGTCGTGATTTTTTCACCCGTGTCGCTTGAGGTCATGGCATGTTATTGACTTTCTATGGTTGCTTCTAAGCCAAGACTACTGGAGCCTGGCACTGATAAGGCCAAGTTCATGGCTTCAGTCCCCAACCTGGCCATTCGAGCCTCGTTTGAGAACTCGTAGAGTCTCTGTTGAAGGACATGAAATTGACAACAGCGTAGCAATTTTGGATGACATAAAGGATCCGAGGTTAGCTTGCTGCGAACAAACTGGGAACGCATGCCTGCTCCTCAAGGACTCACAACCAACCACGAAGGGACTCGAACCCTCAATCTTCTGATCCGAAGTCAGACACCTTGTCCGTTAGGCCACGTGGTCTGGTAGAAGTTCCCACTTTTCACGAACGTTCGTTGGAGTCTGTTTGAGCCAACTGCTGGTGTTGGGTTGGTCACGTGGCTGGTGGATATTGCTTGATTGTTGCTTGAAATAATTGATTGTTGCTTGAAATAAGTGCATGCCACAGCATTTCTCCCATGTATCACGCTCTTAAAAACGTAGTCCTACCTGCCACATGCACAGTGGATCCACCCACTAAGCCAGAGTATCATCTGCCAATGGAGGTCATAAAGCTTACGTGGCCCGATCTGTCACCTGGAAGTTGGCAGAGGTCTTTTTCTTGGATCCCACCAAACAAAAACCACAGTCTACCATGAGACAGTACCTTGGATGGCTGTTGGAATGGCCAGTATGGGGATTGAACCCATGACTTTGGCGTTATTAGAACCATGCTCTGACCAGCTGAGCTAACCGGCCCACAACTTGTGTTTAAACCGACCCCTTTTTTTGGTCTAATATACCAAAAAAGAGGGTGGAAGAACTGTTAAGAATACAAGAGAAATGTGTGTTTACAACAAAGTACTTCAAGCTGTACCAATGAAAGCCAACTCTTGGAAGTTCCTACTGATCAGAAGCCACCTATGCAGGTGGAGTTCCACCAACAGCCTGCTTCCAAGTCGTGATTTTTTCACCCGTGTCGCTTGAGGTCATGGCATGTTATTGACTTTCTCTGGTTGCTTCTAAGCCAAGACTACTGGAGCCTGGCACTGATAAGGCCAAGTTCATGGCTTCAGTCCCCAACCTGGCCATTCGAGCCTCGTTTGAGAACTCGTAGAGTCTCTGTTGAAGGACATGAAATTGACAACAGCGTAGCAATTTTGGATGACATAAAGGCCCGGGGTTGGCCTGCTGCGTACGCATGCCTGCTCCTCAGTGACTCACAACCAACCACGAAGGGACTCGAACACTCAACCTTCTGATCAGTAGTCAGACGCCTTGTCCGTTAGGCCATGTGGTCGGGCAGAAGCTCCCACTTTTCACGAACGTTCGTTGGAGTCTGTTTGAGCCAACTGCTGGTGTTGGGTTGGTCACGTGGCTGGTGGATATTGCTTGATTGTTGCTTGAAATAATTGATTGTTGCTTGAAATAAGTGCATGCCACAGCATTTCTCCCATGTATCACGCTCTTAAAAACGTAGTCCTACCTGCCACATGCACAGTGGATCCACCCACTAAGCCAGAGTATCATCTGCCAATGGAGGTCATAAAGCTTACGTGGCCCGATCTGTCACCTGGAAGTTGGCAGAGGTCTTTTTCTTGGATCCCACCAAACAAAAACCACAGTCTACCATGAGACAGTACCTTGGATGGCTGCTGGAATGGCCAGTATGGGGATTGAACCCATGACTTTGGCGTTATTAGTACCACGCTCTGACCAGCTGAGCTAACCGGCCCACAACTTGTGTCTAAACCGACCCCTTTTTTTGGTCTAATATACCAAAAAAGAGGGTGGAAGAACTGTTAAGAACACAAGAGAAAGGTGTGTTTACAAGAAGTTACTTCAAGCTGTACCAATGAAAGCCAACTCTTGGAAGCTCCTACTGATCAGAAGCCACCTAAGCAGGTGGAGTTCCACCAACAGCCTGCTTCCAAGTCGTGATTTTTTTCACCCGTGTCGCTTGAGGTCATGGCATGTTATTGACTTTCTATGGTTGCTTCTAAGCCAAGACTACTGGAGCCTGGCACTGATAAGGCCAAGTTCATGGCTTCAGTCCCCAACCTGGCCATTCGAGCCTCGTTTGAGAACTCGTAGAGTCTCTGTTGAAGGACATGAAATTGACAACAGCGTAGCAATTTTGGATGACATAAAGGATCCGAGGTTGGCCTGCTGCGAACAAACTGGGAAGGCATGCCTGCTCCTCAAGGACTCACAACCAACAACGAAGGGACTCGAACCCTCAATCTTCTGATCCGAAGTCAGACACCTTGTCCGTTAGGCCACGTGGTCTGGTAGAAGTTCCCACTTTTCACGAACGTTCGTTGGAGTCTGTTTGAGCCAACTGCTGGTGTTGGGTTGGTCACGTGGCTGGTGGATATTGCTTGATTGTTGCTTGAAATAATTGATTGTTGCTTGAAATAAGTGCATGCCACAGCATTTCTCCCATGTATCACGCTCTTAAAAACGTAGTCCTACCTGCCACATGCACAGTGGATCCACCCACTAAGCCAGAGTATCATCTGCCAATGGAGGTCATAAAGCTTACGTGGCCCGATCTGTCACCTGGAAGTTGGCAGAGGTCTTTTTCTTGGATCCCACCAAACAAAAACCACAGTCTACCATGAGACAGTACCTTGGATGGCTGTTGGAATGGCCAGTATGGGGATTGAACCCATGACTTTGGCGTTATTAGCACCACACTCTGACCAGCTGAGCTAACCGGCCCACAACTTGTGTCTAAACCGACCCCTTTTTTTGGTCTAATATACCAAAAAAGAGGGTGGAAGAACTGTTAAGAACACAAGAGAAATGTGTGTTTACAAGAAATTACCTCAACATATTGGGAAAAAAAAGTCTTCTGTTGACTTACAAAAAATGCTTTAAGAAGAAATTTGCCACAAAACAATACATGGTGTGTGTCTTCTACTGTTAGGGTCAATAGGTGAGGATATAAAGCAGCAGTTTTTGATGCAGTATGCTGTGTCAGACTTTGGAAATGAGTGATTTATCCAGAAAGTAGCTTGAAAAATGATTTGGAGATTGTAGCTAAGCATGTAATGTATTCATTAGCGTGTCATGTGTCAGTGAATTTTATGGTTTGCTGTCATTTGTAGTTGCGTACATCACTCACCTGGAAGTTGGCAGAGATTTTTTCTTGGATCCCACCAAATAAAACCCACAGTCTATCATGAGACAGTACCTTGGATGGCTGCTGTAATGGCCAGTATGGGGATTGAACCCATGACTTTGGCGTTATTAGCACCACGCTCTGACCAGCTGAGCTAACCGGCCCACAACTTGCGTCTAAACCGACCCCTTTTTTTGGTCTAATATACCAAAAAAGAGGGTGGAAGAACTGTTAAGAACACAAGAGAAATGTGTGTTTACAAGAAATTACCTCAACATAGTGGGGGAAAAAAAAGTCTTCTGTTGACTTACAAAAAATGCTTTAAGAAGAAATTTGCCACAAAACAATACATGGTGTGCTTCTTCTACTGTTAGGGTCGATAGGTGAGGATATAAAGAAGCAGTTTTTGATGCAGTATGCTGTGTCAGACTTTGGAAATGAGTGATTTATCCAGAAAGTAGCTTGAAAAGTGATTTGGAGATTGTAGCTAAGCATGTAATGTATTCATTAGCGTGTCATGTGTCAGTGAATTTTGTTGTTTGCTGTCATTTGTAGTTGCGTACATCACTCACCTGGAAGTTGGCAGAGATTTTTCTTGGATCCCACCAAATAAAACCCACAGTCTATCATGAGACAGTACCTTGGATGGCTGCTGGAATGGCCAGTATGGGGATTGAACCCGTGACCTTAGCGTTATTAGCACTACACTCTGACCAGCTGAGCTAACCGGCCTACAACATGTGTGTGAACCGATCCTTTTGTTGACTAATATACCAAAAAAGAGGGTGGAAGAACTGTTAAGAATACAAGAGAAATGTGTGTTTACAAGAAATTACTTCAAGCTGTACCAATGAAAGCCAACTCTTGGAAGCTCCTACTGATCAGAAGCCACCTATGCAGGTGGAGTTCCACCAACAGCCTGCTTCCAAGTCGTGATTTTTTCACCCGTGTCGCTTGAGGTCATGGCATGTTATTGACTTTCTATGGTTGCTTCTAAGCCAAGACTACTGGAGCCTGGCACTGATAAGGCCAAGTTCATGGCTTCAGTCCCCAACCTGGCCATTCGAGCCTCGTTTGAGAACTCGTAGAGTCTCTGTTGAAGGACATGAAATTGACAACAGCGTAGCAATTTTGGATGACATAAAGGATCCGAGGTTGGCCTGCTGCGAACAAACTGGGAAGGCATGCCTGCTCCTCAAGGACTCACAACCAACAACGAAGGGACTCGAACCCTCAATCTTCTGATCCGAAGTCAGACACCTTGTCCGTTAGGCCACGCGGTCTGGTAGAAGTTCCCACTTTTCACGAACGTTCGTTGGAGTCTGTTTGAGCCAACTGCTGGTGTTGGGTTGGTCACGTGGCTGGTGGATATTGCTTGATTGTTGCTTGAAATAATTGATTGTTGCTTGAAATAAGTGCATGCCACAGCATTTCTCCCATGTATCACGCTCTTAAAAACGTAGTCCTACCTGCCACATGCACAGTGGATCCACCCACTAAGCCAGAGTATCATCTGCCAATGGAGGTCATAAAGCTTACGTGGCCCGATCTGTCACCTGGAAGTTGGCAGAGGTCTTTTTCTTGGATCCCACCAAACAAAAACCACAGTCTACCATGAGACAGTACCTTGGATGGCTGCTGGAATGGCCAGTATGGGGATTGAACCCATGACTTTGGCGTTATTAGCACCACGCTCTGACCAGCTGAGCTAACCGGCCCACAACTTGTGTCTAAACCGACCCCTTTTTTTGGTCTAATATACCAAAAAAGAGGGTGGAAGAACTGTTAAGAACACAAGAGAAAGGTGTGTTTACAAGAAGTTACTTCAAGCTGTACCAATGAAAGCCAACTCTTGGAAGTTCCTACTGATCAGAAGCCACCTAAGCAGGTGGAGTTCCACCAACAGCCTGCTTCCAAGTCGTGATTTTTTCACCCGTGTCGCTTGAGGTCATGGCATGTTATTGACTTTCTATGGTTGCTTCTAATCCAAGACTACTGGAGCCTGGCACTGATAAGGCCAAGTTCATGGCTTCAGTCCCCAACCTGGCCATTCGAGCCTCGTTTGAGAACTCGTAGAGTCTCTGTTGAAGGACATGAAATTGACAACAGCGTAGCAATTTTGGATGACATAAAGGCCCGGGGTTGGCCTGCTGCGTACGCATGCCTGCTCCTCAATGACTCACAACCAACCACGAAGGGACTCGAACACTCAACCTTCTGATCAGTAGTCAGACGCCTTGTCCGTTAGGCCATGTGGTCGGGCAGAAGCTCCCACTTTTCACGAACGTTCGTTGGAGTCTGTTTGAGCCAACTGCTGGTGTTGGGTTGGTCACGTGGCTGGTGGATATTGCTTGATTGTTGCTTGAAATAATTGATTGTTGCTTGAAATAAGTGCATGCCACAGCATTTCTCCCATGTATCACGCTCTTAAAAACGTAGTCCTACCTGCCACATGCACAGTGGATCCACCCACTAAGCCAGAGTATCATCTGCCAATGGAGGTCATAAAGCTTACGTGGCCCGATCTGTCACCTGGAAGTTGGCAGAGGTCTTTTTCTTGGATCCCACCAAACAAAAACCACAGTCTACCATGAGACAGTACCTTGGATGGCTGCTGGAATGGCCAGTATGGGGATTGAACCCATGACTTTGGCGTTATTAGCACTACGCTCTGACCAGCTGAGCTAACCGGCCCACAACTTGTGTCTAAACCGACCCCTTTTTTTGGTCTAATATACCAAAAAAGAGGGTGGAAGAACTGTTAAGAACACAAGAGAAAGGTGTGTTTACAAGAAGTTACTTCAAGCTGTACCAATGAAAGCCAACTCTTGGAAGCTCCTACTGATCAGAAGCCACCTAAGCAGGTGGAGTTCCACCAACAGCCTGCTTCCAAGTCGTGATTTTTTTCACCCGTGTCGCTTGAGGTCATGGCATGTTATTGACTTTCTATGGTTGCTTCTAAGCCAAGACCACTGGAGCCTGGCACTGATAAGGCCAAGTTCATGGCTTCAGTCCCCAACCTGGCCATTCGAGCCTCGTTTGAGAACTCGTAGAGTCTCTGTTGAAGGACATGAAATTGACAACAGCGCAGCAATTTTGGATGACATAAAGGATCCGAGGTTGGCCTGCTGCGAACAAACTGGGAACGCATGCCTGCTCCTCAAGGACTCACAACCAACCACGAAGGGACTCGAACCCTCAATCTTCTGATCCGAAGTCAGACACCTTGTCCGTTAGGCCACGTGGTCTGGTAGAAGCTCCCACTTTTCACGAACGTTCGTTGGAGTCTGTTTGAGCCAACTGCTGGTGTTGGGTTGGTCACGTGGCTGGTGGATATTGCTTGATTGTTGCTTGAAATAATTGATTGTTGCTTGAAATAAGTGCATGCCACAGCATTTCTCCCATGTATCACGCTCTTAAAAACGTAGTCCTACCTGCCACATGCACAGTGGATCCACCCACTAAGCCAGAGTATCATCTGCCAATGGAGGTCATAAAGCTTACGTGGCCCGATCTGTCACCTGGAAGTTGGCAGAGGTCTTTTTCTTGGATCCCACCAAACAAAAACCACAGTCTACCATGAGACAGTACCTTGGATGGCTGTTGGAATGGCCAGTATGGGGATTGAACCCATGACTTTGGCGTTATTAGCACCACGCTCTGACCAGCTGAGCTAACCGGCCCACAACTTGTGTCTAAACCGACCCCTTTTTTTGGTCTAATATACCAAAAAAGAGGGTGGAAGAACTGTTAAGAACACAAGAGAAAGGTGTGTTTACAAGAAGTTACTTCAAGCTGTACCAATGAAAGCCAACTCTTGGAAGCTCCTACTGATCAGAAGCCACCTAAGCAGGTGGAGTTCCACCAACAGCCTGCTTCCAAGTCGTGATTTTTTTCACCCGTGTCGCTTGAGGTCATGGCATGTTATTGACTTTCTATGGTTGCTTCTAAGCCAAGACCACTGGAGCCTGGCACTGATAAGGCCAAGTTCATGGCTTCAGTCCCCAACCTGGCCATTCGAGCCTCGTTTGAGAACTCGTAGAGTCTCTGTTGAAGGACATGAAATTGACAACAGCGTAGCAATTTTGGATGACATAAAGGATCCGAGGTTGGCCTGCTGCGAACAAACTGGGAACGCATGCCTGCTCCTCAAGGACTCACAACCAACCACGAAGGGACTCGAACCCTCAATCTTCTGATCCGAAGTCAGACACCTTGTCCGTTAGGCCACGTGGTCTGGTAGAAGCTCCCACTTTTCACGAACGTTCGTTGGAGTCTGTTTGAGCCAACTGCTGGTGTTGGGTTGGTCACGTGGCTGGTGGATATTGCTTGATTGTTGCTTGAAATAATTGATTGTTGCTTGAAATAAGTGCATGCCACAGCATTTCTCCCATGTATCACGCTCTTAAAAACGTAGTCCTACCTGCCACATGCACAGTGGATCCACCCACTAAGCCAGAGTATCATCTGCCAATGGAGGTCATAAAGCTTACGTGGCCCGATCTGTCACCTGGAAGTTGGCAGAGGTCTTTTTCTTGGATCCCACCAAACAAAAACCACAGTCTACCATGAGACAGTACCTTGGATGGCTGTTGCAATGGCCAGTATGGGGATTGAACCCATGACTTTGGCGTTATTAGCACCACACTCTGACCAGCTGAGCTAACCGGCCCACAACTTGTGTCTAAACCGACCCCTTTTTTTGGTCTAATATACCAAAAAAGAGGGTGGAAGAACTGTTAAGAACACAAGAGAAATGTGTGTTTACAAGAAATTACCTCAACATATTGGGAAAAAAAAGTCTTCTGTTGACTTACAAAAAATGCTTTAAGAAGAAATTTGCCACAAAACAATACATGGTGTGTGTCTTCTACTGTTAGGGTCGATAGGTGAGGATATAAAGCAGCAGTTTTTGATGCAGTATGCTGTGTCAGACTTTGGAAATGAGTGATTTATCCAGAAAGTAGCTTGAAAAATGATTTGGAGATTGTAGCTAAGCATGTAATGTATTCATTAGCGTGTCATGTGTCAGTGAATTTTATGGTTTGCTGTCATTTGTAGTTGCGTACATCACTCACCTGGAAGTTGGCAGAGATTTTTTCTTGGATCCCACCAAATAAAACCCACAGTCTATCATGAGACAGTACCTTGGATGGCTGCTGTAATGGCCAGTATGGGGATTGAACCCATGACTTTGGCGTTATTAGCACCACGCTCTGACCAGCTGAGCTAACCGGCCCACAACTTGCGTCTAAACCGACCCCTTTTTTTGGTCTAATATACCAAAAAAGAGGGTGGAAGAACTGTTAAGAACACAAGAGAAATGTGTGTTTACAAGAAATTACCTCAACATAGTGGGGGAAAAAAAAGTCTTCTGTTGACTTACAAAAAATGCTTTAAGAAGAAATTTGCCACAAAACAATACATGGTGTGCTTCTTCTACTGTTAGGGTCGATAGGTGAGGATATAAAGCAGCAGTTTTTGATGCAGTATGCTGTGTCAGACTTTGGAAATGAGTGATTTATCCAGAAAGTAGCTTGAAAAGTGATTTGGAGATTGTAGCTAAGCATGTAATGTATTCATTAGCGTGTCATGTGTCAGTGAATTTTGTTGTTTGCTGTCATTTGTAGTTGCGTACATCACTCACCTGGAAGTTGGCAGAGATTTTTCTTGGATCCCACCAAATAAAACCCACAGTCTATCATGAGACAGTACCTTGGATGGCTGCTGGAATGGCCAGTATGGGGATTGAACCCGTGACCTTAGCGTTATTAGCACTACACTCTGACCAGCTGAGCTAACCGGCCTACAACATGTGTGTGAACCGATCCTTTTGTTGACTAATATACCAAAAAAGAGGGTGGAAGAACTGTTAAGAATACAAGAGAAATGTGTGTTTACAAGAAATTACTTCAAGCTGTACCAATGAAAGCCAACTCTTGGAAGCTCCTACTGATCAGAAGCCACCTATGCAGGTGGAGTTCCACCAACAGCCTGCTTCCAAGTCGTGATTTTTTCACCCGTGTCGCTTGAGGTCATGGCATGTTATTGACTTTCTATGGTTGCTTCTAAGCCAAGACTACTGGAGCCTGGCACTGATAAGGCCAAGTTCATGGCTTCAGTCCCCAACCTGGCCATTCGAGCCTCGTTTGAGAACTCGTAGAGTCTCTGTTGAAGGACATGAAATTGACAACAGCGTAGCAATTTTGGATGACATAAAGGATCCGAGGTTGGCCTGCTGCGAACAAACTGGGAACGCATGCCTGCTCCTCAAGGACTCACAACCAACCACGAAGGGACTCGAACCCTCAATCTTCTGATCCGAAGTCAGACACCTTGTCCGTTAGGCCACGTGGTCTGGTAGAAGTTCCCACTTTTCACGAACGTTCGTTGGAGTCTGTTTGAGCCAACTGCTGGTGTTGGGTTGGTCACGTGGCTGGTGGATATTGCTTGATTGTTGCTTGAAATAATTGATTGTTGCTTGAAATAAGTGCATGCCACAGCATTTCTCCCATGTATCACGCTCTTAAAAACGTAGTCCTACCTGCCACATGCACAGTGGATCCACCCACTAAGCCAGAGTATCATCTGCCAATGGAGGTCATAAAGCTTACGTGGCCCGATCTGTCACCTGGAAGTTGGCAGAGGTCTTTTTCTTGGATCCCACCAAACAAAAACCACAGTCTACCATGAGACAGTACCTTGGATGGCTGCTGGAATGGCCAGTATGGGGATTGAACCCATGACTTTGGCGTTATTAGCACCACGCTCTGACCAGCTGAGCTAACCGGCCCACAACTTGTGTCTAAACCGACCCCTTTTTTTGGTCTAATATACCAAAAAAGAGGGTGGAAGAACTGTTAAGAACACAAGAGAAAGGTGTGTTTACAAGAAGTTACTTCAAGCTGTACCAATGAAAGCCAACTCTTGGAAGTTCCTACTGATCAGAAGCCACCTAAGCAGGTGGAGTTCCACCAACAGCCTGCTTCCAAGTCGTGATTTTTTCACCCGTGTCGCTTGAGGTCATGGCATGTTATTGACTTTCTATGGTTGCTTCTAATCCAAGACTACTGGAGCCTGGCACTGATAAGGCCAAGTTCATGGCTTCAGTCCCCAACCTGGCCATTCGAGCCTCGTTTGAGAACTCGTAGAGTCTCTGTTGAAGGACATGAAATTGACAACAGCGTAGCAATTTTCGATGACATAAAGGCCCGGGGTTGGCCTGCTGCGTACGCACGCCTGCTCCTCAATGACTCACAACCAACCACGAAGGGACTCGAACACTCAACCTTCTGATCAGTAGTCAGACGCCTTGTCCGTTAGGCCATGTGGTCGGGCAGAAGCTCCCACTTTTCACGAACGTTCGTTGGAGTCTGTTTGAGCCAACTGCTGGTGTTGGGTTGGTCACGTGGCTGGTGGATATTGCTTGATTGTTGCTTGAAATAATTGATTGTTGCTTGAAATAAGTGCATGCCACAGCATTTCTCCCATGTATCACGCTCTTAAAAACGTAGTCCTACCTGCCACATGCACAGTGGATCCACCCACTAAGCCAGAGTATCATCTGCCAATGGAGGTCATAAAGCTTACGTGGCCCGATCTGTCACCTGGAAGTTGGCAGAGGTCTTTTTCTTGGATCCCACCAAACAAAAACCACAGTCTACCATGAGACAGTACCTTGGATGGCTGCTGGAATGGCCAGTATGGGGATTGAACCCATGACTTTGGCGTTATTAGCACCACGCTCTGACCAGCTGAGCTAACCGGCCCACAACTTGTGTCTAAACCGACCCCTTTTTTTGGTCTAATATACCAAAAAAGAGGGTGGAAGAACTGTTAAGAACACAAGAGAAAGGTGTGTTTACAAGAAGTTACTTCAAGCTGTACCAATGAAAGCCAACTCTTGGAAGCTCCTACTGATCAGAAGCCACCTAAGCAGGTGGAGTTCCACCAACAGCCTGCTTCCAAGTCGTGATTTTTTTCACCCGTGTCGCTTGAGGTCATGGCATGTTATTGACTTTCTATGGTTGCTTCTAAGCCAAGACCACTGGAGCCTGGCACTGATAAGGCCAAGTTCATGGCTTCAGTCCCCAACCTGGCCATTCGAGCCTCGTTTGAGAACTCGTAGAGTCTCTGTTGAAGGACATGAAATTGACAACAGCGCAGCAACTTTGGATGACATAAAGGATCCGAGGTTGGCCTGCTGCGAACAAACTGGGAACGCATGCCTGCTCCTCAAGGACTCACAACCAACCACGAAGGGACTCGAACCCTCAATCTTCTGATCCGAAGTCAGACACCTTGTCCGTTAGGCCACGTGGTCTGGTAGAAGCTCCCACTTTTCACGAACGTTCGTTGGAGTCTGTTTGAGCCAACTGCTGGTGTTGGGTTGGTCACGTGGCTGGTGGATATTGCTTGATTGTTGCTTGAAATAATTGATTGTTGCTTGAAATAAGTGCATGCCACAGCATTTCTCCCATGTATCACGCTCTTAAAAACGTAGTCCTACCTGCCACATGCACAGTGGATCCACCCACTAAGCCAGAGTATCATCTGCCAATGGAGGTCATAAAGCTTACGTGGCCCGATCTGTCACCTGGAAGTTGGCAGAGGTCTTTTTCTTGGATCCCACCAAACAAAAACCACAGTCTACCATGAGACAGTACCTTGGATGGCTGTTGGAATGGCCAGTATGGGGATTGAACCCATGACTTTGGCGTTATTAGCACCACGCTCTGACCAGCTGAGCTAACCGGCCCACAACTTGCGTCTAAACCGACCCCTTTTTTTGGTCTAATATACCAAAAAAGAGGGTGGAAGAACTGTTAAGAACACAAGAGAAATGTGTGTTTACAAGAAATTACCTCAACATAGTGGGGGAAAAAAAAGTCTTCTGTTGACTTACAAAAAATGCTTTAAGAAGAAATTTGCCACAAAACAATACATGGTGTGCTTCTTCTACTGTTAGGGTCGATAGGTGAGGATATAAAGCAGCAGTTTTTGATGCAGTATGCTGTGTCAGACTTTGGAAATGAGTGATTTATCCAGAAAGTAGCTTGAAAAGTGATTTGGAGATTGTAGCTAAGCATGTAATGTATTCATTAGCGTGTCATGTGTCAGTGAATTTTGTTGTTTGCTGTCATTTGTAGTTGCGTACATCACTCACCTGGAAGTTGGCAGAGATTTTTCTTGGATCCCACCAAATAAAACCCACAGTCTATCATGAGACAGTACCTTGGATGGCTGCTGGAATGGCCAGTATGGGGATTGAACCCGTGACCTTAGCGTTATTAGCACTACACTCTGACCAGCTGAGCTAACCGGCCTACAACATGTGTGTGAACCGATCCTTTTGTTGACTAATATACCAAAAAAGAGGGTGGAAGAACTGTTAAGAATACAAGAGAAATGTGTGTTTACAAGAAATTACTTCAAGCTGTACCAATGAAAGCCAACTCTTGGAAGCTCCTACTGATCAGAAGCCACCTATGCAGGTGGAGTTCCACCAACAGCCTGCTTCCAAGTCGTGATTTTTTCACCCGTGTCGCTTGAGGTCATGGCATGTTATTGACTTTCTATGGTTGCTTCTAAGCCAAGACTACTGGAGCCTGGCACTGATAAGGCCAAGTTCATGGCTTCAGTCCCCAACCTGGCCATTCGAGCCTCGTTTGAGAACTCGTAGAGTCTCTGTTGAAGGACATGAAATTGACAACAGCGTAGCAATTTTGGATGACATAAAGGATCCGAGGTTGGCCTGCTGCGAACAAACTGGGAACGCATGCCTGCTCCTCAAGGACTCACAACCAACCACGAAGGGACTCGAACCCTCAATCTTCTGATCCGAAGTCAGACACCTTGTCCGTTAGGCCACGTGGTCTGGTAGAAGTTCCCACTTTTCACGAACGTTCGTTGGAGTCTGTTTGAGCCAACTGCTGGTGTTGGGTTGGTCACGTGGCTGGTGGATATTGCTTGATTGTTGCTTGAAATAATTGATTGTTGCTTGAAATAAGTGCATGCCACAGCATTTCTCCCATGTATCACGCTCTTAAAAACGTAGTCCTACCTGCCACATGCACAGTGGATCCACCCACTAAGCCAGAGTATCATCTGCCAATGGAGGTCATAAAGCTTACGTGGCCCGATCTGTCACCTGGAAGTTGGCAGAGGTCTTTTTCTTGGATCCCACCAAACAAAAACCACAGTCTACCATGAGACAGTACCTTGGATGGCTGTTGGAATGGCCAGTATGGGGATTGAACCCATGACTTTGGCGTTATTAGAACCACGCTCCGACCAGCTGAGCTAACCGGCCCACAACTTGTGTTTAAACCGACCCCTTTTTTTGGTCTAATATACCAAAAAAGAGGGTGGAAGAACTGTTAAGAATACAAGAGAAATGTGTGTTTACAACAAAGTACTTCAAGCTGTACCAATGAAAGCCAACTCTTGGAAGTTCCTACTGATCAGAAGCCACCTATGCAGGTGGAGTTCCACCAACAGCCTGCTTCCAAGTCGTGATTTTTTCACCCGTGTCGCTTGAGGTCATGGCATGTTATTGACTTTCTATGGTTGCTTCTAAGCCAAGACTACTGGAGCCTGGCACTGATAAGGCCAAGTTCATGGCTTCAGTCCCCAACCTGGCCATTCGAGCCTCGTTTGAGAACTCGTAGAGTCTCTGTTGAAGGACATGAAATTGACAACAGCGTAGCAATTTTGGATGACATAAAGGCCCGGGGTTGGCGTGCTGCGTACGCATGCCTGCTCCTCAATGACTCACAACCAACCACGAAGGGACTCAAACACTCAACCTTCTGATCAGTAGTCAGACGCCTTGTCCGTTAGGCCATGTGGTCGGGCAGAAGCTCCCACTTTTCACGAACGTTCGTTGGAGTCTGTTTGAGCCAACTGCTGGTGTTGGGTTGGTCACGTGGCTGGTGGATATTGCTTGATTGTTGCTTGAAATAATTGATTGTTGCTTGAAATAAGTGCATGCCACAGCATTTCTCCCATGTATCACGCTCTTAAAAACGTAGTCCTACCTGCCACATGCACAGTGGATCCACCCACTAAGCCAGAGTATCATCTGCCAATGGAGGTCATAAAGCTTACGTGGCCCGATCTGTCACCTGGAAGTTGGCAGAGGTCTTTTTCTTGGATCCCACCAAACAAAAACCACAGTCTACCATGAGACAGTACCTTGGATGGCTGTTGGAATGGCCGGTATGGGGATTGAACCCATGACTTTGGCGTTATTAGCACCACGCTCTGACCAGCTGAGCTAACCGGCCCACAACTTGTGTCTAAACCGACCCCTTTTTTTGGTCTAATATACCAAAAAAGAGGGTGGAAGAACTGTTAAGAACACAAGAGAAAGGTGTGTTTACAAGAAGTTACTTCAAGCTGTACCAATGAAAGCCAACTCTTGGAAGCTCCTACTGATCAGAAGCCACCTAAGCAGGTGGAGTTCCACCAACAGCTTGCTTCCAAGTCGTGATTTTTTTCACCCGTGTTGCTTGAGGTCATGGCATGTTATTGACTTTCTATGGTTGGTTCTAAGCCAAGACTACTGGAGCCTGGCACTGATAAGGCCAAGTTCATGGCTTCAGTCCCCAACCTGGCCATTCGAGCCTCGTTTGAGAACTCGTAGAGTCTCTGTTGAAGGACATGAAATTGACAACAGCGTAGCAATTTTGGATGACATAAAGGATCCGAGGTTGGCCTGCTGCGAACAAACTGGGAACGCATGCCTGCTCCTCAAGGACTCACAACCAACCACGAAGGGACTCGAACCCTCAATCTTCTGATCCGAAGTCAGACACCTTGTCCGTTAGGCCACGTGGTCTGGTAGAAGTTCCCACTTTTCACGAACGTTCGTTGGAGTCTGTTTGAGCCAACTGCTGGTGTTGGGTTGGTCACGTGGCTGGTGGATATTGCTTGATTGTTGCTTGAAATAATTTATTGTTGCTTGAAATAAGTGCATGCCACAGCATTTCTCCCATGTATCACGCTCTTAAAAACGTAGTCCTACCTGCCACATGCACAGTGGATCCACCCACTAAGCCAGAGTATCATCTGCCAATGGAGGTCATAAAGCTTACGTGGCCCGATCTGTCACCTGGAAGTTGGCAGAGGTCTTTTTCTTGGATCCCACCAAACAAAAACCACAGTCTACCATGAGACAGTACCTTGGATGGCTGTTGGAATGGCCAGTATGGGGATTGAACCCATGACTTTGGCGTTATTAGCACCACGCTCTGACCAGCTGAGATAACCGGCCCACAACTTGTGTCTAAACTGACCTCTTTTTTTGGTCTAATATACCAAAAAAGAGGGTGGAAGAACTGTTAAGAACACAAGAGAAATGTGTGTTTATAAGAAATTACCTCAACATATTGGGAAAAAAAAGTCTTCTGTTGACTTACAAAAAATGCTTTAAGAAGAAATTTGCCACAAAACAATACATGGTGTGTGTCTTCTACTGTTAGGGTCGATAGGTGAGGATATAAAGCAGCAGTTTTTGATGCAGTATGCTGTGTCAGACTTTGGAAATGAGTGATTTATCCAGAAAGTAGCTTGAAAAATGATTTGGAGATTGTAGCTAAGCATGTAATGTATTCATTAGCGTGTCATGTGTCAGTGAATTTTGTTGTTTGCTGTCATTTGTAGTTGCGTACATCACTCACCTGGAAGTTGGCAGAGATTTTTCTTGGATCCCACCAAATAAAACCCACAGTCTATCATGAGACAGTACCTTGGATGGCTGCTGTAATGGCCAGTATGGGGATTGAACCCATGACTTTGGCGTTATTAGCACCACGCTCTGACCAGCTGAGCTAACCGGCCCACAACTTGCGTCTAAACCGACCCCTTTTTTTGGTCTAATATACCAAAAAAGAGGGTGGAAGAACTGTTAAGAACACAAGAGAAATGTGTGTTTACAAGAAATTACCTCAACATAGTGGGGGAAAAAAAAGTCTTCTGTTGACTTACAAAAAATGCTTTAAGAAGAAATTTGCCACAAAACAATACATGGTGTGCTTCTTCTACTGTTAGGGTCGATAGGTGAGGATATAAAGCAGCAGTTTTTGATGCAGTATGCTGTGTCAGACTTTGGAAATGAGTGATTTATCCAGAAAGTAGCTTGAAAAGTGATTTGGAGATTGTAGCTAAGCATGTAATGTATTCATTAGCGTGTCATGTGTCAGTGAATTTTGTTGTTTGCTGTCATTTGTAGTTGCGTACATCACTCACCTGGAAGTTGGCAGAGATTTTTCTTGGATCCCACCAAATAAAACCCACAGTCTATCATGAGACAGTACCTTGGATGGCTGCTGGAATGGCCAGTATGGGGATTGAACCCATGACCTTAGCGTTATTAGCACTACGCTCTGACCAGCTGAGCTAACCGGCCTACAACATGTGTGTGAACCGATCCTTTTGTTGACTAATATACCAAAAAAGAGGGTGGAAGAACTGTTAAGAATACAAGAGAAATGTGTGTTTACAAGAAATTACTTCAAGCTGTACCAATGAAAGCCAACTCTTGGAAGCTCCTACTGATCAGAAGCCACCTATGCAGGTGGAGTTCCACCAACAGCCTGCTTCCAAGTCGTGATTTTTTCACCCGTGTCGCTTGAGGTCATGGCATGTTATTGACTTTCTATGGTTGCTTCTAAGCCAAGACTACTGGAGCCTGGCACTGATAAGGCCAAGTTCATGGCTTCAGTCCCCAACCTGGCCATTCGAGCCTCGTTTGAGAACTCGTAGAGTCTCTGTTGAAGGACATGAAATTGACAACAGCGTAGCAATTTTGGATGACATAAAGGATCCGAGGTTGGCCTGCTGCGAACAAACTGGGAACGCATGCCTGCTCCTCAAGGACTCACAACCAACCACGAAGGGACTCGAACCCTCAATCTTCTGATCCGAAGTCAGACACCTTGTCCGTTAGGCCACGTGGTCTGGTAGAAGTTCCCACTTTTCACGAACGTTCGTTGGAGTCTGTTTGAGCCAACTGCTGGTGTTGGGTTGGTCACGTGGCTGGTGGATATTGCTTGATTGTTGCTTGAAATAATTGATTGTTGCTTGAAATAAGTGCATGCCACAGCATTTCTCCCATGTATCACGCTCTTAAAAACGTAGTCCTACCTGCCACATGCACAGTGGATCCACCCACTAAGCCAGAGTATCATCTGCCAATGGAGTTCATAAAGCTTACGTGGCCCGATCTGTCACCTGGAAGTTGGCAGAGGTCTTTTTCTTGGATCCCACCAAACAAAAACCACAGTCTACCATGAGACAGTACCTTGGATGGCTGTTGGAATGGCCAGTATGGGGATTGAACCCATGACTTTGGCGTTATTAGCACAACGCTCTGACCAGCTGAGCTAACCGGCCCACAACTTGTGTCTAAACCGAACCCTTTTTTTGGTCTAATATACCAAAAAAGAGGGTGGAAGAACTGTTAAGAACACAAGAGAAATGTGTGTTTATAAGAAATTACCTCAACATAGTGGGGGAAAAAAAAGTCTTCTGTTGACTTACAAAAAATGCTTTAAGAAGAAATTTGCCACAAAACAATACATGGTGTGCGTCTTCTACTGTTAGGGTCGATAGGTGAGGATATAAAGCAGCAGTTTTTGATGCAGTATGCTGTGTCAGACTTTGGAAATGAGTGATTTATCCAGAAAGTAGCTTGAAAAATGATTTGGAGATTGTAGCTAAGCATGTAATGTATTCATTAGCGTGTCATGTGTCAGTGAATTTTATGGTTTGCTGTCATTTGTAGTTGCGTACATCACTCACCTGGAAGTTGGCAGAGATTTTTTCTTGGATCCCACCAAATAAAACCCACAGTCTATCATGAGACAGTACCTTGGATGGCTGCTGTAATGGCCAGTATGGGGATTGAACCCATGACTTTGGCGTTATTAGCACCACGCTCTGACCAGCTGAGCTAACCGGCCCACAACTTGCGTCTAAACCGACCCCTTTTTTTGGTCTAATATACCAAAAAAGAGGGTGGAAGAACTGTTAAGAACACAAGAGAAATGTGTGTTTACAAGAAATTACCTCAACATAGTGGGGGAAAAAAAAGTCTTCTGTTGACTTACAAAAAATGCTTTAAGAAGAAATTTGCCACAAAACAATACATGGTGTGCTTCTTCTACTGTTAGGGTCGATAGGTGAGGATATAAAGCAGCAGTTTTTGATGCAGTATGCTGTGTCAGACTTTGGAAATGAGTGATTTATCCAGAAAGTAGCTTGAAAAGTGATTTGGAGATTGTAGCTAAGCATGTAATGTATTCATTAGCGTGTCATGTGTCAGTGAATTTTGTTGTTTGCTGTCATTTGTAGTTGCGTACATCACTCACCTGGAAGTTGGCAGAGATTTTTCTTGGATCCCACCAAATAAAACCCACAGTCTATCATGAGACAGTACCTTGGATGGCTGCTGGAATGGCCAGTATGGGGATTGAACCCGTGACCTTAGCGTTATTAGCACTACGCTCTGACCAGCTGAGCTAACCGGCCTACAACATGTGTGTGAACCGATCCTTTTGTTGACTAATATACCAAAAAAGAGGGTGGAAGAACTGTTAAGAATACAAGAGAAATGTGTGTTTACAAGAAATTACTTCAAGCTGTACCAATGAAAGCCAACTCTTGGAAGCTCCTACTGATCAGAAGCCACCTATGCAGGTGGAGTTCCACCAACAGCCTGCTTCCAAGTCGTGATTTTTTCACCCGTGTCGCTTGAGGTCATGGCATGTTATTGACTTTCTATGGTTGCTTCTAAGCCAAGACTACTGGAGCCTGGCACTGATAAGGCCAAGTTCATGGCTTCAGTCCCCAACCTGGCCATTCGAGCCTCGTTTGAGAACTCGTAGAGTCTCTGTTGAAGGACATGAAATTGACAACAGCGTAGCAATTTTGGATGACATAAAGGATCCGAGGTTGGCCTGCTGCGAACAAACTGGGAACGCATGCCTGCTCCTCAAGGACTCACAACCAACCACGAAGGGACTCGAACCCTCAATCTTCTGATCCGAAGTCAGACACCTTGTCCGTTAGGCCACGTGGTCTGGTAGAAGTTCCCACTTTTCACGAACGTTCGTTGGAGTCTGTTTGAGCCAACTGCTGGTGTTGGGTTGGTCACGTGGCTGGTGGATATTGCTTGATTGTTGCTTGAAATAATTGATTGTTGCTTGAAATAAGTGCATGCCACAGCATTTCTCCCATGTATCACGCTCTTAAAAACGTAGTCCTACCTGCCACATGCACAGTGGATCCACCCACTAAGCCAGAGTATCATCTGCCAATGGAGGTCATAAAGCTTACGTGGCCCGATCTGTCACCTGGAAGTTGGCAGAGGTCTTTTTCTTGGATCCCACCAAACAAAAACCACAGTCTACCATGAGACAGTACCTTGGATGGCTGTTGGAATGGCCAGTATGGGGATTGAACCCATGACTTTGGCGTTATTAGCACCACACTCTGACCAGCTGAGCTAACCGGCCCACAACTTGTGTCTAAACCGAACCCTTTTTTTGGTCTAATATACCAAAAAAGAGGGTGGAAGAACTGTTAAGAACACAAGAGAAAGGTGTGTTTACAAGAAGTTACTTCAAGCTGTACCAATGAAAGCCAACTCTTGGAAGCTCCTACTGATCAGAAGCCACCTAAGCAGGTGGAGTTCCACCAACAGCCTGCTTCCAAGTCGTGATTTTTTCACCCGTGTCGCTTGAGGTCATGGCATGTTATTGACTTTCTATGGTTGCTTCTAAGCCAAGACTACTGGAGCCTGGCACTGATAAGGCCAAGTTCACGGCTTCAGTCCCCAACCTGGCCATTCGAGCCTCGTTTGAGAACTCGTAGAGTCTCTGTTGAAGGACATGAAATTGACAACAGCGTAGCAATTTTGGATGACATAAAGGATCCGAGGTTGGCCTGCTGCGAACAAACTGGGAACGCATGCCTGCTCCTCAAGGACTCACAACCAACCACGAAGGGACTCGAACCCTCAATCTTCTGATCCGAAGTCAGACACCTTGTCCGTTAGGCCACGTGGTCTGGTAGAAGTTCCCACTTTTCACGAACGTTCGTTGGAGTCTGTTTGAGCCAACTGCTGGTGTTGGGTTGGTCACGTGGCTGGTGGATATTGCTTGATTGTTGCTTGAAATAATTGATTGTTGCTTGAAATAAGTGCATGCCACAGCATTTCTCCCATGTATCACGCTCTTAAAAACGTAGTCCTACGTGCCACATGCACAGTGGATCCACCCACTAAGCCAGAGTATCATCTGCCAATGGAGGTCATAAAGCTTACGTGGCCCGATCTGTCACCTGGAAGTTGGCAGAGGTCTTTTTCTTGGATCCCACCAAACAAAAACCACAGTCTACCATGAGACAGTACCTTGGATGGCTGTTGGAATGGCCAGTATGGGGATTGAACCCATGACTTTGGCGTTATTAGAACCACGCTCTGACCAGCTGAGATAACCGGCCCACAACTTGTGTTTAAACCGACCCCTTTTTTTGGTCTAATATACCAAAAAAGAGGGTGGAAGAACTGTTAAGAACACAAGAGAAATGTGTGTTTATAAGAAATTACCTCAACATATTGGGAAAAAAAAGTCTTCTGTTGACTTACAAAAAATGCTTTAAGAAGAAATTTGCCACAAAACAATACATGGTGTGCGTCTTCTACTGTTAGGGTCGATAGGTGAGGATATAAAGCAGCAGTTTTTGATGCAGTATGCTGTGTCAGACTTTGGAAATGAGTGATTTATACAGAAAGTAGCTTGAAAAATGATTTGGAGATTGTAGCTAAGCATGTAATGTATTCATTAGCGTGTCATGTGTCAGTGAATTTTATGGTTTGCTGTCATTTGTAGTTGCGTACATCACTCACCTGGAAGTTGGCAGAGATTTTTTCTTGGATCCCACCAAATAAAACCCACAGTCTATCATGAGACAGTACCTTGGATGGCTGCTGGAATGGCCAGTATGGGGATTGAACCCATGACCTTAGCGTTATTAGCACTACGCTCTGACCAGCTGAGCTAACCGGCCCAAAACTTGTGTTTAAACCGACCCCTTTTTTTGGTCTAATATACCAAAAAAGAGGGTGGAAGAACTGTTAAGAATACAAGAGAAATGTGTGTTTACAACAAAGTACTTCAAGCTGTACCAATGAAAGCCAACTCTTGGAAGCTCCTACTGATCAGAAGCCACCTATGCAGGTGGAGTTCCACCAACAGCCTGCTTCCAAGTCGTGATTTTTTCACCCGTGTTGCTTCAGGTCATGGCATGTTATTGACTTTCTATGGTTGCTTCTAAGCCAAGACTACTGGAGCCTGGCACTGATAAGGCCAAGTTCATGGCTTCAGTCCCCAACCTGGCCATTCGAGCCTCGTTTGAGAACTCGTAGAGTCTCTGTTGAAGGACATGAAATTGACAACAGCGTAGCAATTTTGGATGACATAAAGGATCCGAGGTTGGCCTGCTGCGAACGCATGCCTGCTCCTCAAGGACTCACAACCAACCACGAAGGGACTCGAACCCTCAATCTTCTGATCCGAAGTCAGACACCTTGTCCGTTAGGCCACGTGGTCTGGTAGAAGTTCCCACTTTTCACGAACGATCGTTGGAGTCTGTTTGAGCCAACTGCTGGTGTTGGGTTGGTCACGTGGCTGGTGGATATTGCTTGATTGTTGCTTGAAATAATTGATTGTTGCTTGAAATAAGTGCATGCCACAGCATTTCTCCCATGTATCACGCTCTTAAAAACGTAGTCCTACCTGCCACATGCACAGTGGATCCACCCACTAAGCCAGAGTATCATCTGCCAATGGAGGTCATAAAGCTTACGTGGCCCGATCTGTCACCTGGAAGTTGGCAGAGGTCTTTTTCTTGGATCCCACCAAACAAAAACCACAGTCTACCATGAGACAGCACCTTGGATGGCTGTTGGAATGGCCAGTATGGGGATTGGACCCATGACTTTGGCGTTATTAGCACCACGCTCTGACCAGCTGAGCTAACCGGCCCACGACTTGTGTCTAAACTGACCCCTTTTTTTGGTCTAATATACCAAAAAAGAGGGTGGAAGAACTGTTAAGAACACAAGAGAAATGTGTGTTTACAAGAAATTACTTCAAGCTGTACCAATGAAAGCCAACTCTTGGAAGCTCCTACTGATCAGAAGCCACCTATGCAGGTGGAGTTCCACCAACAGCCTGCTTCCAAGTCGTGATTTTTTCACCCGTGTCGCTTGAGGTCATGGCATGTTATTGACTTTCTATGGTTGCTTCTAAGCCAAGACTACTGGAGCCTGGCACTGATAAGGCCAAGTTCATGGCTTCCTTAACCTTGACTTTCGAGCCTCATTTGAGAACTTGTAGAGTCTCTTTTGAAGGACACAGCCAGGGTCTGCAGTCTTAAAGGCTGCATTTCAAGACCGATTACGTCACAGCCACACGATGAAGGCTGTCCCAATTCAAAGGCTGCTCGAAATGCGGCCCTCAAATGCGTCCTTCATTTCCCTGAATTTTAAGGATGGGTTGGTGTAGCCTTCATGGCCCAACATATCCCAGACTTCATAGCGCGGCGGTGGTGTGGATCATTTTTTCCGAAAAAAACGGTGGAATCGGAGCGGCCAAAGAGTAAACTTTCAAAAGTAAGTACTCAATATTATGTCACTTATTTATGCGCAAATGTTTAATAATGAAGAACATTAAAACATTACTGTTGGCCACATGTCGGCAAAGTTATGTGACATTAGCGATGTTTTTACTTTTTAAAGTAAAAGTAGAAACATTTATTTCAAAATATACGCCGTTCAATAGTCGGCCTTAATCTTACAAAGAATGTGATGATTTTATGGATAATTAAAGTCAGTCATATATCCACAAACACAACAAGCTGAAAGTCAGTGATGCTGCTCGGTTTGCAGTCCTGAACATCACGGCACAAGCAGGATTCACTGCACTGTTAATGTTAGCTATGTTATATTGCTGCCTCTGTTCGGTGGTGTCGAGCCAAACGGACTTTAACGTCTGTTTGAACGAGCTGACGGTTCACTCGTTAAGCTGAAAGAAAGATGCTTTAATCACAGGAGTCACACATGTGTCCACTGTACCATCTGGGAACTCTTCTTGTTTAGCACTCGTAATAACACAAACACTAAATCCTCCTTCTCTGGTGCTGTTTTGTAGCAGTGTAAACACCTGAGACTGTCACCTGTCTGTCTGTCCTGCACTCTCTCTCTGTTTCTTTCTCTCTGATTGTGGAATAAAAGCATGAACATGTATTTATAAGTTACACTTGTGTTTGAATCCTGCAGCTTATCACACATTTGATTTCCATGTGTGACAACTGCAAGTGTCCAGAGTGAGGACAGACTGAGGGACCCACTGCTGCACATCATCTGTGAGGCTTTGCACCCCTGATGATCCACCAGGACAAACTCAGCAGTGTGTGAGGAAGAGGAGGAGGAAGAGCAAGCAGCAGCTGACAGATGGAGAGAATAGACAGACTGTTCCCTGTTTGTGAAGGACTGCTAGAAAAGTTTAAATAACTAATTGTCTGTCCTGAATCAGTCTTATTAGGTAATGTTCAAATAATGTTATCATCCCAGTGTTTTCAGTGTGGGAGAAAGTACTCAGGGCCTTCAAGTCACACACTATGAAAGGCAGCAACAAGTTTAATATTCAGAAACCTAAAGTATGTATCAGCAGCAGAATGGAGCTAAAAATAAATGTTTGTTTCAGTTCTATGAAGCTTTGAGTATTTTGGATCAGTAGCACTGCTGTGTTTGTTGCATCATATTGCTGTAATTGTTTATATGCTTTATATGTTCTGAGGTAAGTTGATCTATAGTGTTACATCATATTCTATAAGGATGTTATGTGTTTGTAGACTTTCTGCCCAGTTTGACCCATTTAGCAGAAGTCAGCCTGTTTAAGGCTCTGATATCTATTCTGTATGACTTAAAGCAGTTATGACATGGTCTGATTTTCTCACCCAATAAAGGAATATTTCATATATCAGTCTCCTCTTCATTCTATCAGACACAGTTATCACAGCTCGTACATTTGCTTTTTACACATATATGTAAGCATTGAGCCAAATGTAATAATGCCAACATACTGAAGGAACAACATTTGTCTCATATATAATACATCTATATATACACTGTCAAAGATACTTGAGTGTCTTTGAGTGAAGATTTAAGGTGATAGGACATATAAATAGCTGCAACTTGAATCTTTACTGAAGCTCAGTATTTGACACAGAGTTCACTCACATGTGCTATACCAGTGTACCTGCACATGTGATGTGACAATAGAAGTGATTTGATTTGAGAGTTCAAACTCACTGCTATAATAACTGATAATGATTAGTATAATAACTATAATATTGGCCATATAATATTTACACTGACTTTAGTCTCATGAACAACATTAACTATTTGTTATTTACTAGCTAATCTTATATGACTGTTCAGTACAGATATGAAGCCCAACAATCATGTTTTACAGTCATGTGGTCTCAGCCTCAGATACTTATTAAATCACACAAAGCTCATGCAGAAACAAACAAACGAACAAAATATTTTCTCCTTCATTTCTGTCGACCACACGTTTCCAGCTATCATGGTTGCTAGGCAACCTGGGCAGCGCGACGGAGGCTAGACCGTCCCATTTTACAAGCCTCACACTTCCGGCCTTAGCGGTCTTTGAGTACGCGGTCCTTGAGGGCCGTTGAGGCTGCGTACTTTAAGGCCGCAGACCCTGAATTGGGATACAGCCCTAGATACACAAACATGGAAACAGGAGACAGCAGCACCAAAAACACACATGTCCATAACTTCTTACAGGCCCTGGGTCACCCAGACCCCGGTCCCATGACAATTTCTCAAAACTAAGTAGGCCTATACACCCCGGTTTGGACATTGTGGATCCAAACTATACTTAAACTTTACCCTTTTTTGTGTGTCACCAAATACACTTTAATATCTTCTAGACAAGAATGTAGTGGCATAATCTTTAACCTCCTAAGACCCGAACTCCTCTGTGGCATTCATTTTTAATTTCTCTTTGATATTTGGGCTGATTGGGACCTGATGAATGTAAAAACAAAGAATTACCAGATTTTTTTTTTTTTACCAAATTTTTGTTTGTGAGAAAAACGAGAGCCACATATGAGGATATTGGTCTAAAATTTCGATAGCACAGTGGCAGTATAACATCCTCGTAAGTGGATATCAGGCCCTTGTAGAGCAAAATTGAGTATTTTGGTCTAAAAAACCCAAAATGTGATGTCCACATATGTGGACGCCAGGTCCTAGGAGGTTAAATATCTGCTCACTTTGTCAAAATGAACCTAATCATCTCTGATGAATTCAGTGATGTCTGCCAGCTCACCTTGCAAGTGGTCGAGTTTATACCGCCGACAACGCGGCACACAACTTGTAAACCCCCTGCTGACTATCACCTCTGGAGTTATTTATTTATGTTAGTTTCAACTGTTCCTGGAAAAAGTAAGCACGTGTTACTGATAAAAAGTCCAATAGAAGCAAAGTCTAAACTTTAAAAACAAAAAACAAAAACCTGTCTGATTAAGATCTGATCTTTGGGGGGGTTTCAATAAGCAGTATGACCCGTGTATATGCATCAGGGGTGGGTTTTGATTATCGATTTATCGATTAAAATCGATTCTCGCTTGGATAACGTGATATCGATTCATTAAAATCCTGAATCGATTTTTTTATATAAATTTATTTTGGCCAAAACGCCAGAATCTCAGATTAAACCTCCAAAATTTCAACAACCACCAAACAGCTAAAACAGTAAATGAGAGCAGGAACACGGATTCTGCACAAAGACGTAAACACAAAGCGCGGAGCCGCCGACACATCAGAATCAGTGAGATGTGACTTTCTCACCTGACTGCACGGACACGAGCTGAAAGCCGACAGCTCGCTGATTCTGATGTTTCGGCGGGTCCGCGCTTTGTGTTTATGCCCTTTTTGCGCTGATTCTGAAGCTGCAGGTTTTATCTCTCTCCAAACAATATTGAGTAAACCAGCAGCAAAAGAAGATCCAAACTACGCTTCACATAAACATCGTCATGAATTCCCTCTGATTGTTTTGCTGCCACCACAATAAAATCACACTTCCTGCACAGCTCTCTCGCTCTCTCTCTCTCTCTCTCTGTACTTCAAGAACAGTTTCCCGTCTAAAAATCTGTTTTCTGCATTATTCGCTTGCTTGTTATGCACAAGTCTATCGTTCTTACAGCCTGTCGGCCGCTGTTTTTTTTTCTTTTACTTACTTCCGAAAACAAAGCCTCATTTCTGCTGTTCAATACTGAACAAATTTAAACTTTTTAAAATGATGCAAAATTGCAAAACGCTCAGCTGTGTCTGGAATAAAACCTCTCTAACTTTGCTCTGCTTCATGACAGCAGCACCAGGTAATGTTCATATGTTCATTAATGGTTTTCTTTCGTTTTTGATGTACTGCAGAATATTTGTATAAAATCCCAGGCCAGGAAAACCTTCATGTTTTTCTGTGTTTTATCCTCAGCTACTTTGACACAAAGGCATCTGCTGTGATGCTCACACCTTTAATAATAGATTGGATTTATAGAGCGCTTTTCAAGGCACCCAAAGCACTTTACAATGCCACTACTCACTCACTCTCGCATTCACACACTGGTGGAGGCAAGCTACGGTTGTAGCCACAGCTGCCCTGGGGCAGACTGACAGAAGCGAGGCTGCCATATCGCGCCATCGGCCCCTCTGGCCAACACCAGCAGGGTAAAGTGTCTTGCCCAAGGACACAACGACCAGGACAGAGAGCCCGGGGATCGAACCGGCGACCTTCCGGTTACAGATACGCTTCCCAACCCCCTGAGCCATGGTCACCTTTGATAAAGTCTCGCAAGTGTCAGATTTCTTTTTATAGATATAAAAATATAAAAATGTACTGATGCATGACCTGAATTATAATATTTCTGACTGTCTGAGGCAAAATTTCCCCGATTCAAACTGAATGGAATCGTGGTTCGAATCGATTTGGGACCTTGTGAATCGGAATCGAATCGATTCTAGAAATGAGTGACGATACCAGCCCTAATATGCATGTTTTAATAAAAGAGCTTGGTCACGTGATGGTGTCAGACTGAGCGGAGGTCTTTCCTGAGCTCCCGCCGCCACTGAGCATATCCTGCTTTATTATCGATACGTTCTGTACAACCTTGAGGGATAAAAACTTTAAACAAGAGTCTGTTAAAATGCCTCCTACAAGAGCTGCAAAATCTGCATCCAACAAATCTCCTGAAGAATCAGAAGCGAAAAAGGGTATGTTGACGAGCACAGCTACCACTCCAAGTACACCTGTGGACACCGACGCGCTCGCTGCGGAAATATCAAAGACAGTCGTGGACAAAATATCTACTATGATGGAGAATAAATTCGATGAGCTCTCATTATCACTAAAAAGTATATCGGCACAACTGGAATTAAATTCTCAACGGATCTCTGACACGGAGAATCACATTTCAACTGCAGAAGACTCGCTGTCAGGTATGGAAACTAGACTGGCTGATATGGAGACTAAAGTGAATACTCTTATGGAAAAATGTCTAGACTTGGAGGGCCGGAGCCGAAGAGACAACATTGTAATTCTGAACTTAAAGGAAGGCACTGAAGGTCGTGAACCGGTGAAATTCCTCGAAGGCTGGCTACCGACTTTGTTGAGTATTCAAACTAAACAGGGGAAAATCAAAATCGACAGAGCCCATCGGTCCATTGGATTATCAAGACCTAATCACCCTCGTGCAATGATTATTAAGGTGCATAATCCGGTAGACAAGATTAGGATCCTCACTGCAGCTAAAGATAATGGCCCCCTGACTTATGATGGACAGATCATTCATATTCGACAAGATTTGGCAACAGGAGTAAAAGAGATGCGACGTGCGTTTAACGGAGTGTGCCAAAAACTTATCCGGAAAAATATGCGCTTTTATATGCGCTATCCTGCTACACTTAACTTTTCTCACGGAGGAAACAATTACTCCTTCCGTAAATCTGAAGATGCTCTTGCTTTTTTGAACAATTTGAGTTAAATTGAACACCGACAGCAATTGATTGAATATGATTAGCTCTATTACGGCACTTAAATATTACACATACTCTTAATTTAAGGATACCCAGTCCATGTTAAGGTATATTGGAACTGGAAGTTGTACAGTTATTAAGGAATGATTTAACTGTCCCGTCCCTTCTTATTTGTTTTTTCTTACAAACTTTATAAAGTAAAACATGTTTAACTCAGAAATATAAATGAGGTTCTCTCGGTGGCATGCGGGAGTTTGGAGAGGAAGTTTTGTTTCTTTTTCTTTTCCTTTTTGCCTCTCTGTCAGTGACTTTTGCTCGGTTTCACGAAACCAAGTTTTCTTTTTTGATGGATCGTAGGATCGTTTTTTTGGGGGGAGGGAAGGGGGATTTTAGGGGTTGTTATTTTCCTTTTTTTTTATCATTAATATGCGTGGTTATTGTTTCTGTTGTTTATTTATTTATTTTTTCATGTTTGTGTCTATATAATGTATCTAAAATTACCTGCATTCCCTTCTATGGAAACATCTGTTTGCTTAATTGCAGTAGCGCACTCCGAAAAATGGTTTCCCACACATCATGTTATAATAGAGGGGGGAAAAGAAACTATAACAAAAGAGATTGAGCTGATATGACTGACCTTAAAATAATTTCTTTAAATGTTAAAGGGCTGAATAATGTTGTTAAAAGACAAAAACGTCTTTCATTCTTGAAAAAGGAAAAAACACAAATTGCCTTACTTTCAGAAACTCATTTAAATGATTTGGAACACTCAAAACTAAAAAGAAATTGGGTTGGCCAAGTTTTTTACTCATCATATAACACAAAAAGCAGAGGAGTAGCCATCCTTATCCGTAGCAAGTTGCCTCTAACCATAGAAAAAGTCATAAAAGATAAGGAAGGACGCTACATTCTTATATCTGGTTTCTTATTTAGAGAATCTGTTTCTATAGGATGTATTTATGGTCCAAATTCAGAAGATGTCTCTTTTTTCCCAATCTCTTAACCCATGTTTCAGCCATAGCTTCCCCATATTTGGTGTTGGGAGGTGATTTTAATTGTGTTCCTGATCCTAGGGTTGATAAATCTCCACCAGGGAGTGAATTGTCGCCAAGAAGCATTAGATTGAAAGAGTTCTGTTCTGATCTAGAAATTTTGATTCCTGGCGAGTAGCTCACCCCACAGATAGGGACTTCAATTTTTTTTCCTGCCCCCACCAGAGTTTCTCAAGAATAGATTTGTTCCTGTCATCCAGGATGGTGTTGGATAGGATGGAAGAGTGCTCAATAAGGTCTTGTCCATTATCTGATCATTCAGTAGTAAGTATAAATATTCACCCACCTTATTTTGAGCCAAATTCCCGCCGATGGAGGATGAATCCTCATTTATTGAGTAACCCCTTATTTATTGAGTATATCACTAAAGAGAGGAATGTTTTTATGACCACTAATAAAACGGAAGATGTAAGCCCATCTTTATTGTGGGAAACTGCTAAAGCCTATCTTAGGGGTAGTATTATCTCATACACTATAGCGCAGAAAAAGGCGTCAATGAAAGAACAACTCGATTTAGAGCACATAATACAAAAACTAGAAGTGCAGTTTAAAATCTCCAGGTCCAAAACTATACTTAAGAAGTTAGAAGCAGCCCGCTCAGCTTTAAATCAATTACTGACTAAAAGAGCAAAGGCAGCAATTTTCTTTGCTAAGCATAAATTATATGAATCTGGGAATAAACCTGGCCGTCTCTTAGCAAAAATAGCAAAAGGCAGGACAGATACAAACGTTATACAATCACTGTTTGATAATAAACATGTTAAGCATTATAAAACAACGGATATTAATCGAATTATGAAGCAGTTTTATATACACTTATACTCATCAGAGTGTAGTAATACAGATGGGAAGATGCGGGAATTTCTAGAGAAGGTGCCTGTTGTATCGTTATCAGAAAGTCACAGGAAAGAGTTAAATAACCCTGTGACAGAGGAGGAGGTGCGACTTGCTATTAACTCCCTTAAAGGAGGAAAAGCACCAGGACCTGATGGTTTCTGCCCAGAGTTTTATAAAAAACTAAGTCACCTTCTTGTAGGACCATTGACTGATATGTTTTTAGACTCTTTTAAGAATGAACAGTTGCCCCCAACACTCAGACAGGCTAATATTTTGTTAATTCTAAAGAAAAATAAATCTCCAGATAGGTGTGAATCATACAGACCGATCAGTCTCATCAATGTCGATGCTAAATTACTCTCCAAGCTATTAGTAAGGAGGCTTGACGGCATTCTCCCACTGCTCATAAACCCTGATCAAAAAGGCTTTATCCAAAATCGTTTCTCATCTACAAATATTAGACGACTATTAAATATTATACAATACTTGAATCAGACAAATCATAAAGCCTATGTTATATCTTTAGATGCCGAAAAGGCATTTGACAGAATCGAGTGGACATATCTATTTAGTGTATTAGAGAGATTTGGCTTAGGCGAGGGTTTTATTGCATGGATTAAAACTATCTACAAATTTCCAGAAGCTTTTGTCATAACTAATGGTATACAATCATCAGCGTTTCCATTGCAAAGAGGTACGAGGCAAGGCTGTCCCCTGTCCCCTCTCCTCTTTGCATTAGCACTTGAACCTCTAGCTGAGGCTATTCGCCAGCACCAAGATGTGCATGGTATAACAGTGGGTGGAACAAATCATAAGATAGCATTGTACGCTGACGATATTCTGCTGTTCTTATCAAAACCAGAACAATCAATACCAGCTATTATGTCTACCATACATGAGTTCAGCTCATTCTCTGGTTACAGAATTAATTTTGGGAAATCAGAAGTTATGCCGCTGGGTGATCAGATTAACTCTTTGCCAGATATCTCTAATGCCTTTCAATGGTCCCCCAGCAGCTTTACATACCTTGGGCTAAAAATTCCACCAGTTCTTAAAGATTTATGGAAACTGAACTTATCACCCGTTATAATAAAAATAAAAAAAGATTTAGATAGATGGCAAAAACTGCCGCTTTCTCTTATGGGGCGTGTGAACTTAATCAAAATGAGTATTCTCCCGCGTTTATTATATCCCCTACAAATGCTACCTTTACTGATCACCCAGAAAGTTTCTTGTGATATAGAAAAAGCCTTTTCAAAATGTATCTGGCGTGGCAAGAAACCTAGATTAAGGATTGGAACTGTGCAACTGCCTACAGATAGGGGAGGCTTAGGCTTACCAAATTTAATTTTTTATAATTGGGCATGTCATAGCCGTGTCTTATCGGAGTGGCTACATGCTTATCTAAATTCTCACTCTCACCTAGACTCTTGGTCCACTTTACCTTATTCCCTTTGGAGCTTAGCTGTCTGTGACAAAAAAACAATATTAAAAATGGGGATTAAGAATAACCCAATCATTTATAATACAATAAGAGTCTGGGCGGAAATGCGTAAAAGGTTGGGTAGAGAAGATTGCACTTCATTCTTGACTCCTTTACTGAGAAACAAAGATTTTGTTCCAGGAATGTCTTGTAGCATGTTCGATAAGTGGCACAAAAAGGGATTGAGGGTAATTGGCGATTTGTATCAAAACAACACACTGATGAACTTTGAGCAATTGCAGTCAAATTTTAATATTCCTAGAGACCATTTTTTTGGCTTTCTCCAGGTTCGTAACTTCGTTCATTCTAGAATTCCACAGTCTTCAGAAATAGTTATATATGATGATACTGAGACATTTCTTATTAAGCGAAAAGACAGAACTCATTTTATCTCAGCTTTTTACTCTCTCCTATATACTCTTAGTAGCAACACACTGAGCGCTATTTATAAATGGGAGAGAGATCTTAATAATCAATATACTGAAGAGGAGTGGAAAGGAGCCATTAACATGAGTAGTTCCACTTTTACTTGTAACCCCTTGCGAGAAACCCAATACAAAATCATACATCGCCTTTATATAGCTCCTAATGTCTTGCATAAGATTGCACCTCACATTTCACCATCTTTGTAGTAAATGTCAAAAAGAAACTGGCACTTTTTTTCATTACTTTTGGGAATGTAAATTAATCAAAAGATTTTGGAGCTTCATATCTCAAGAACTAAGTAATATTTTTAACAATCTGATTCAAAGGGACCCCGGGTATTTTCTTCTTGGCCTACCCTCAAAAGAAGTAACATTGAATCACTTGCAGCGCAAATTATGTGACAAACTATTGCTGGTAGCTAGGAAATGTATTCTCATTAATTGGGTTAAGGATAAACCTCCCTCTGTGACGTTGTGGTACAGAGAATTATTCCTCACGAAAGAACTGCTGCTATTTTAGGAGGAAATGAGGGTCTCTTTCTCAATGTTTGGTCCCCTTTGCTTTCTTATTTGCCAAATGATTTGTCCCAACTGTTGAGGGGGGGTGGTTGCGATTAAGATGCTCTCAGTTAAATAGGAAGTAAGTGTAAAGGACAATTCATTCTTGGAGTTTATCTTTTTCTCTTTCTATATCTGTGGGTAATTGAGTGAAAATATGTTTTTTGTGTGTGTGTGGATGTGTCTTGTTTTGTTTTTTTCTTTTTTTTCTTTTCTGTTTGGTTGTTATGTTTTATGCTATTCTTGATAACGAATAAAAATTGTATATCTAAAAAAAATAAATAAATAAAAAAATAAATAAAAGAGCTAATGTTGGTGTTTCAGTCATGTAGTAACTGTTAGGTTTAACTCTAAAAAGCTTGTTAGACATAATGAAACACATCGTACAGATTTCTGGATGTTAGACTATAATTTTTATTATGATTATTAATCTTGAGTCTAAAAAGTCAGTCAAGTATATCCAAGATATCTTTCTGTTAACTGGATTCACTGACCCTAACACTGGGACCAGGATAAGCGGTCGCATAAAGCTGGTTATCAGCTGACAATCTTATGATTTAATTAAGTTATTTAATTTTTCTAATTTTTCCTCTACATTTCCCCTGAAATGAAGGGATTGTGTTAAACATGCTTTAGTTCCTCACATTTTTCTGCAATCTCTTTGTTCAACCCCCTGAATTAAAGCTGAAAGTCTGCACTTCCAACACATCTGAGTTGTTTCATTTAAAATTGATTTTAGTGTATGTACAGAACCAAAATTAGAAATTAAGTTCTCTCTGTCCAGATATTTATGGACCTAACTGTATAATCTCTACAGCACGTAAAAAATGCTATAAATAAAGAAGTCTGTGAAAATGTGGCGCTTCCAGGTCAATTTAAACTGAAGTGATATAATCTTCTCCCCACAGTTTGAGTTTGTATTGTCTCAGCTGCAGACAGACTATGATACAAATGTGGAGGTGCCAACCACTATTAATATTATTAGTTATAAAGGACACCTTCCTGCCTTTAGTCTTATTCATGATGATTATTAGTCGTCTTCTAATGTCCACAAGTCTGTATGATGTGTTTCATAGTTTCTAACAAGTCTTTTAAACTTAAGTTACTGCATTGCTGAAACATCAACATCTGCTTATTGAACAAAACAAAAACAACCAAAAGACCACACATCTGATTTTATTTTTATTTTAATAGACTTCCAAAAATTATACCAGATAACTGGCCTCAGAATATAATTGAATAAACATGTTTAAAAACGATAACCTAATCCTGTCTTGACAGGCTGAGCTCTTCAGTATCCACCAACAGCATCGTCATGCTGAGTCAGACGTTTCTGCTCCTGGTGGAAATACTCTTCCTCTTTCCACATTGTACCAAATGTTTTTAAATGTTAGTTTCAATTTAAAATTAAAGATTAAAAAAGTGTAACACATATAAACATCAGATAATTAAGACAAGCGAATGGTTCAGTTCCACATGTGCTCCGCTGACACATTAAACTTCAGTAAAATGATGCAGTTATGAAACAACTTTAATCTAAAACAAACTGATTTGCTCAGGAGCAAAAACAGTGAAGTAAGTGACTGTAAGTGAGTGAGCTGTGCTGGTGACTGGATATCAGATTTCCAGTCATTAGAGCAGATAAGTGGCAGAACTATATTACTGAGGTACACGTTTACTTATTTAATTGATGTCTGTCAATAAATCTATTTGATTTAAATGCAAATAGCCCAAATCCTTATTAAAGCATCAGGTTCACTTATAAAGTATTCTGTAGTTATCTTAGTGTCCATCGCCCTTCCCAACATGGGAATAAAGCAGCTGTGAGAGAATTAAACATGAATGAATCAACGGTACGGAAGTGGAGGAAGCAAGAAGAATGAGCTGAGTAAAGTTTGACTTATGCAACATTTTTGTTTCGCTTAATGCGTCTTATAATCCAGTGAGTCTTATGGTCCGAAAAATACGGTACATTTGCAAATTGTGTGCACAATATTGGAACTAAATTCTTTTATATTGACAAACAGTGGCCCGCATTAAACTGTGACTGTCACCAGGTAATGTGGGCGTGTTTCCTGAATAAGCAGCAGGTGGTAAACAGCTGACAGGTGAACAGGATGCATGCAGGTAAACTCGAGGGCCCTTTGAGCTGATCGGTGGAGTCGTGAGGAGAATTTCAGCTCATTATTCATGTTACAGAAACACAGAGGTACGAGACCAGGCAGAAGACTTTCTGATTAATTTTCTTTAGTTAAAATAATTCCATTGTTGTCTAGTGATGGTGTGGTAAAGCTCTGTGAATGTGTCGAATGTTTCTGGCCAGTTGCTTCGCCCAAAGGCAGATCACACAAAGCCTCGTTTAACTGCTTATATGAAGAACTGACATCTGCTGGTCATTTAATGTTCAGCAGCACTGCTGTGAGAATACCTGTAGGATACATACCAGTGGATATGTAAGCACATGCACAGCTGCAGGGCTAGAAGGGCCCAAATGAATTAAATAAATAGATTCTTAAATATATAATTAAATGTGTCAGTAAGTGATTAATTAAATATAGTTAAAAAACACTAAACTTCTAATTAATTTATTGGAAATTACATGGCATTAAATCAGTAATGTATATATTTAATTTATTAAGTATTTTGAACTTAATTCATTAATGACGTTTAATTAATTATTTAATGATGACTCATTGATTGATTATTGATGATTAATTAACCCTCCACATGATTTAACCTCTATAGAGATGATATTTTATCTAGATCATGTTTTTTCAAAGGTTCAGACCAGAAAGTTTAACATGATTATTTTTCTCATTATTGTCTCTTCAGATTGAGTGTCTGTAATCTCTCAGAGGGAAGCTGTGAAACTCTGTCTTCACTACTCAGCTCCCAGCCCTCTAGTTTGAGACAGCTTGACCTGAGTAACAATGACCTGAAGGACTCTGGAGTGAAAGTTTTGTCTTCTGGACTGAAAAGTCCATATTGTGAACTGGAAACACTCAGGTCAGCGTTCTTGAAATGTTCAGTAGATGAGGTTTAGAGGTTTACAATCTAAGGTTTAGATTGACTAATGGCCATTTTTAACTCCTGTTTCATGTTTGGCTGCAATTTCCTGTTTGCATTTAGCTATTTTTCTCTTCTCTAAGAGTATTTGTCATGTCTGCAGGCTGTCAGGCTGCCTGATCACAGAGGAAGGTTGCAAGTCTCTGGTCTCAGCTTTTAGCTCCAGTTCTTCCCATCTGAAAGAGCTGGACCTGAGTTACAATAACCCAGGAGAGGCAGGAGTGAAGATGCTTGAGCAGCTAAGACTGGACACTGTGAGGTATGTAGATGGCCGTTACAGCCACAAACAGTGTCTTATAGATGAGGAAACTGGCTCTGTCTGATTACTTAATGCTGGAAACCAGTGTTATTTGAACAATCACACATATAGGAACATTTTTCCCATTCTGGTCTAACTTAAACAGTAGATGTCTGTCCTGTTCAAACTGATCTCTGGAAAGGAACTGACATTTTCACTCTCTTTATTTATTTTAAGTTTTCTCTGTGTGCAGAGACCATGTCCAGGACATGTTTAGCCTGGCCCAGCATAAACTAGAATTAGGGGGAAGTTGTTTCCCCAGCTTAGAAAAAAATATTAGTAAAAGTAAATGGATTACTAGGTCACTCAACTTAACTGGCCACCTACTAAAATGGGCTATTTTGCACTGCTAGTTTGCTGCTTCTGAGCGTTTACTACTGAAACTTGTTTGTGCTAAAATATCAAATTTATCTTCTGGACTTTGTGATAATAGTTAGTAGAAAACAACAGAAAAATAGAATGCAGTCAAAGTGAATTAACTTTGGTCGATCAACCTTGAAATTATAATTATAATAAGAAATAATCATTCCAACAGAAAGAAGAGATTAAGAAACAAAGGGATGGAGCTGGTGGAGGAAACAGGGTCACCGATTGGGTGTTAGGCCCAGACTAGTGGGTGTTTTTGACTGTAAAGTGGATGTAGCATTAACAACCACTGGTCCTGTTACCCTGCAGCCTGCACTGCAGGATATGTGTTGCAGCACTGAGAGCTCCAGAAAGAGCCTTCATGGTGGCCCTGCAGCCAACCAGCACTTCAGTCAAATGCTGTCAAAAGTGGTCCCAGAGACACTGTGAGCTGTAACCATCAATGACCAAGAATTGTGTCATTTAATTCAGGGTTTCTCTGTATTATTGTTTGATATCATTTCTGAATAAATAAATCAAGATGACGAGCCTTTAAATGCACTTATGTTAGTATAAATATACAAAAATAAAAGATAATTTTCCTGTTAGGAGAATAAGAAATAAATATATTCATCACATGCATCAAACCACAACCTCCTCCTGCAAGAGTGCAGCATTGTGATTGGTTGATGCTGTTTCCATCATTTATGTTTGTTTACCTTCAACAAATTTGCTCTACAGAGCATTTATTAATTAGAAGGATTATTAATAAACATCTTTCTCTCCTGCTTTTGGTGGAGTGAAATAATAACTCCTATCTCCAGAGGTACACAGGTCCACTGGCACCTGGTCCTAACTTCACCCATGTCTGCACCCTCAGACATCCCACTGTGGAGGCATCCTCGCCTGGACCAGTGGCTGCCCTTGTGAGACAGACTTTATGGTCACAAACACCCCTAACACTAGAATTACTGAGCCTTTTTTCCCCTGGTGCAAGTCCCTACTACTAGATTTAGTAGCCCTGCGCAAATTTGCGTAAATTCCCCCGACCCTAACACCTCTTGGCACCCCGCTGAGATTTTCACAGGTCTTCAGCTCCATTGTTCTCCTGCTTTTGTTGTGCAAACACACCCTCCCCCATTCATGAGAGATTCAGGTCTTTCCTTCCCTGCAAGGCTACTTTCCTTCCTTACCTGCAGCGTACAATACACCATGGTAGTTTCTATGTGCAATATTTCTCATATGCAATATTAGTTCTTGTCAATCCTTGTCACTACATTGCATGCCTGTCCATAAACATATATACAAAGAGTTGTACATATATTTATATAGCCGCACCTTACATAATATGCATAAAGTCTAGTTATACACACACACACATCTACATATATATATATATATATATATATGTGTGTGTGTATATATATAGATATATATATATACATACATACATACATACATGCGCGCGCGCACACACACACACACACACACACATAGATAGATAGATAGATAGATAGATAGATAGATAGATAGATAGATAGATAGATAGATAGATAGATTGTATAGTACACTTTCTACACCGTGCTCTTTGTACAGTTTTTATTTAGCTGCTTTTGTCTTGCACTGTACACTTTTTTGCAATGACAATGCAGATTTTCCACTTGTGGGACAAATAAATGCAGATTTGCTGTGTTTGTGTGTGTGAGTGTGTGAGTGGGTGACTTTTACTGCTACCTTTCATTACATAATTACCAACAAGAATAAACTGTTAATTACCACCAAAGAACAGCTCACTTCCAGATGTTAGCTGCCAAAAGATTTTGTCAAATGTTTATTATCATTTATTTTTCAACCTAAATATCACCTGCTTTAAAGTAGCCTGGTTGTCTAGCAGTACTAGTTTATGTCTCTAGATGGCAGTGTAGGCTTTGGTATGTGTTTGATCACTTTGTGTTTTTCTGTTTCTGGTGTGATCACCAGTGTTGGTCAAGTTACTTGAAAAAAGTAATCAGTAACTAATTACTGATTACTTCCCCCAAAAAGTAATCCCGTTACTTTACTGATTACTTATTTTCAAGAGAAATTAATTACTTAGTTACTTTTTAAAAACACGATTTACAACCTGAATAGGTGATAAAGTGATAGATCTTTCAGCCCAATTCTACTTTTTCTACATAATCCATCATACAAAATGTAATCAAATGGAAAAGTCCCTTTTTAAAACTTGTTTTATTAGTTTTAATCTTTTAACTTTATGCATCAAGCAAAAATTTAATTATATGCAACATTCTCTGACTGGAAGAAATTTGTTTAATATTTAAACCTATTTTCTTCACATTCCAGCACATAATTTTTGTGTGTGTGTGTGTTTACACTCACTCTTTCAAATAGATGCAAGTAAAACACAGCAGAAAATAAATAAAGTCAAAGACTAGCGGTCCTTTTGCTCTATTTTCACCTGTAAAGCAGGAGTAGGGTAGGCGGAGGTTTACCCTGGTGCAGGTGTGCCGCAGCAGTCAGTGGAAGAATCCGCGAGTTTCTCTGTGAATTTCCCATTACGTGGTAGCTACTCGGTGCTTGCTTGGAAGTTTAGGGGGTTTTTTTTCGGTGTAAAAAGAAGTTTTCTTCCCACGCACAACGGACACTAATGTTTTTGTCACTTTTTATGGAATCAAACTCAAAGTAAGGTCAGTACTTCCACGCTTTAAACGCTCCACGCTCATACTCTCTCCCGCACTCTATATATTATCCACTGTTGATCTGCAGACAGCTGTTGTCAAGAACGTCGCACTTGCTTACGTCACTGTCATGAGACATTCTCGCAAAAAAATCACGGTTTTAGTAACGCAGTAACGCAGTGTTCCTACGGGAAAGTAACGGTAATCTAATTACCGTTTTTGCAATAGTAATCCCTTACTTTACTCGTTACTTGAAAAAAGTAATCGGATTACAGTAACGCGTTACTTGTAACGCGTTACTGCCCATCTCTGGTGATCACAGCTGAGACTTTGTTTGGTTCTGTGGGCCTTTCAGTTTCATCTAAAACTTCCTGAAGGTCTGAATAATCGTCACCTTCGTTGAGATCAGACAAAAGCACTAACTAACAATAACGACTAGTAAGTGCCTCAGTTACCAGAAATTACAGTCAGAGATAAGTATTTATGAAACCTCAGAGAAATCAAACTTCATAACATTTATAGAACCAGAATTATCCTGTATGTTAATCATCTGAAACATTATTATTATCTAAATACTTCATTAATTATTTTCTAAGTAATAAACCTATAATTTACAACCATAACAGCTCCTAAATAACTGGTCTGTCTGTGTGTCATACTTTAGACATATAAAAATGCTGTCACTGATGATGTTCTGAACTTATTGATCCAGATCTTTTAAATCTGTCTTAATGGAACCGGCGTGTTCCTACGTTGTGTCCGACAATGAAAGGTCAAAGAAACAAAGACCTCCAAGTCATTAACTTGCTCGCTCCAGCTCCTACAACCAAATGCAAACAGTAGGGAAGAGGGTTAGCTCCACCCACCACAACTTCCAAGCTAGCAAGAATGATCTATTCATGCTAGCATAGACTGTGCCTGTAACACATTTGTGGCACACACGTACTACAAATTTACAGCATCTAGCAAAGACAGGCACAATGATGACAATAATTGAACTAAAAACACAATCAGAAATATCAGGGTGGCTAAATATACATTATATCTGTGTTGTACAGTGTTTACGAAAGAAATGACACCGACTTCTCCCACAGGGGAATTGTAGAAAAGGGGAGGGGCCAAAGGGGTACCCCAAAATTTACAGGGTTGCACCAAAGAAGAAGAAGAAGAATGAGGAGGGGCTCCAACTGATAATAAGTGCAAACTTTAAGGTCCTGAAAGTCGGGTATAAAAGGAACAGTTTGGGGTCTGGTTCCATTAATAAATTACATACTAATGCTCACTATTGTGTAGTTATTATAAAGTGTGACTAAGTCCTCCCTCTGGATTGGAAGAGTCCATGTGTCAGTATTCAGACACCTGACTTGGGTTTCTGGAGCTAATTTGTCACCTGTGAGGACTCTGAGACAAACCCAGAGCATGCAGGACAGGGTTCTGGCATCTGAATTGCAGCTTCCACTCCAACCATCTGTATTTTGGTCAGATAGTACCACGGCACTCAAGTATATCAGCAATCAAACAAGTAGATTCCATACCTTTGTGGCTAACTGTGTGGATGCCATCTTGAAATGTTCCAGTCCAGAGCAATGGAGGTATATCAACACCTCACTGAATCCTGTCGACTTTGCGTCAAGAGGGCTCCAAGCAGAGAGCTACCTGCAGTCCCACACATGGTTACAGGGGCTGGACTTTCTCACCAAGCCCATGGAAGAGTGGCCAGGAGAGGTGCACCCAGTTGAAGACCGTAACCTGGTGTGTGCTAGTACAACCAAGGAATGTGAAGATGTAGTGCTGGAGTTCCTGCAGTACTTCTCATCCTGGTTTAAGCTTAAAAGGGTAGTGGCATGGATGCTTAAAGTCAAGAGCATTCTGCTGCAACTGTGTCGCAAAAGGAAGGAGTTGAGTGCTGTTAAAGCTCAACCTGAAGTCGAGAGGGATATGAATGGTTTCAAGGACAGCCTGTTTCAAGGGGACACCAACAAGCTAACTGTAGAGAACCTTGCTAAGGCTGAAGAAGCAATCATTCACTACTGTCAAAGGAGGACATTTTCCAAAGAGATCACCGCACTTTCTAAAGGTCAAGGGGTGAAGAGGACTAGTAGTCTTTTCAAACTGAGTCCAGTACTTGAACAAGGCATCCTCAGGGTCGGAGGGCGACTCAGCAGAGCAGCATTACCCGAGGGATCTAAGCGGCCAGCAATCCTGAACAAGGATCTTCACGTCACAAAGCTTATCCTCAGAGAAATACATGAGAACTTCGCTCATTGTGGTCGCAATCATGTTATCTGATATGGTTTATTCACAGTGAACACAATCACCAAGTGGCTATATACAACGTGCAGGGGAAACGGGTCCGGGTCGCCAGGGTCCGTGGGAAACAGGGTTAGGGGAAAGGGTGCTCCACACTTTCTGTACAAAAGTTCCTCCTCAGTCACTCCTCTCAGAATCCGGTTCCAAAAACGATCTAAACACAAAAGGTCGGGTTAGCGGGATAATAACAAAAGGCTTTCAAGATACAGGTTGGCTGATACACAAGTTTAACTGACGCTGATAGCTCAACGATCCAGCGAAGACTAGTGCAGACTCGCCATCTAAGTAGTGCCGTAATCAGCTGGGATCAGCGGCCGGTGCGGTGATGAGCAGGTGTGTGGGCCAGCAGCGGGAGCCCGCAATGAGCGTCGCTGCGGCAAGAGAGAGAGCGAGAGAGAGCAAACAAACCACAAACATATTGCCCAATAGAGGGTCGACCAGCGGGGCACAGGGACCATGACATTATCTCTAAGTTAAGAACAAAATTTTGGGTACCCGGTGCCAACTCTACAGTAAGAAAAACACTCGCTAGGTGTATTGCCTGCCGGTGTGCACATGGAGTTGCAGGAGAGCAGCAGATGGCCGACCTACCCCAAGACAGAGTTCTGCTAGATGACCCTCCATTTACTCCAACTATGGAGTGAACTACTTTGGTCCGTTCAAGATCAAACGTGGTCGAAGTACAGTGAAGAGGTATGGAGTCATCTTCACCTGCCTAACTACTCGTGCAATACACTTGGAGATGGCAGCCTCGATGGAGACAGATTCCTTCATCCATGCTCACCGTCGCTTCATAGCCAGACTAGGCCAGATAAAGATCTTTCGTTCTGACAATGGAACTAACTTCATTGGTGCAGAGCGTGAACTTAAAAGAGCCATTGCTGAATGGAATGTGTCCAAAATTGAAGACCACCTAAAACAACAAGGCATTCAGTGGACATTCAACCCTCCCTCAGGACCCCATCATGGAGGGGTCTGGGAGAGATTAATCAAGTCAGTGAAGAAAATCCTAAACGTTACCTTGAGGCTGCAGACACTGGATGAAGAGAGCCTGCATACACTTCTGTGTGAGGCAGAGGCCATTATAAATAGTCGGCCAATAACCAAAGCGTCCAGCAATCCAAATGATCTGGAAGTACTCACTCCCAATCACCTGTTGCTTCTCAGGAACAAACCATCTCCTCCTCCCGGACTGTTTGACAGGCAGATTCTCTACGCAAGAAGAAGATGGAAGCATGTGCAATACATGTCGGAAATATTCTGGAAACGATGGGCAAGGGGATATTTGCCGCAACTTCAAGAGAGGCAAAGGTGGACCCGTCAATCTCGCAACTTTTTGGTTGGAGACATTGTGCTTATTGTTGACGATACAGCCCCACGCAACTCTTGGATTACAGGGAAAGTAATCCATACCATCTCGGCCAAGGCAGAAGAATGTGTTCGTCAGATTGGGATGCTAGCACGGATATATCTGTGGTTACTAGCCAAATGGCTAGCATAGCTGAAGACAGTCATGTAGAATGGAGCGGCAGGTTAGGATCAAAACCAAAACGAGTGTACTGGACAGGCCCATTACGAAGATTTGCCTTCTGCAGGAATCGGACTGAAGTAATCAGCTGCAGAGACTGAAGTTTGTGTACTTTGGCTCCACAAGTTTAATTTGGTAATTGTGTAATAGAGTCACAATTAGGGGCTGGTATGTGGGAGCCAAGTTAATATAGTTCATATGTTTTAGTATTTATATTTTGCTGTTGTTAAACTTGTTTGTGTAATTAATAATTTAAGAAGTAAATGCATGTTTATGGTGGTGGATTAAATTTTTTTTTTTTGTTGCTGTGTTGGTTTGGTTACGTAGTACCGTGAATACATCTGCCTTAAAGGCTTGTGTTTATAGTTAAAATCTGGGCGTCACGGATGTATCCAAATGAGCGCATGCGGGGCAGGAGGGGAGAGAGAGAGAAAAAGCAATACGCGGCAGACGGGGAAAACAGAGCCACACTTATTAACCATGTTAATAAGATCTTGTTGTTTCCTGTGGATCCGACACAGAGAGTCGACTTCAGACAGAAACCGTGGAAGAGATTTTAGAGGCCGTGTGTGGCAACAGGAAGTTTCTGTGTGTTTGCTGATCTTACATGTGGAAAACAACACGTGATGTTTGTGGAGTTCTACAATGATCATTGTTCTCACAGCATTTTGAGTGGGAACAGTTCAAACTGAGAGTAGTGGGAGTTATTTACTGATTGAAACAAACTGAATGTTTCTGTGCACGATGAAGATCAGCAGCTCAGCTGATCAATGAATTGACATCTATCAGTCATTTCATGAGATGAAGTCATCAGCAGACATTTGTTCTAACTGTGTGATGAATGTCAGAACGTCAGGGCTCTGCTTTAGTCACTGCTTGATGATCATTGGCTCATTGTTGAATCCAGTGGCCCAGTCTGACCTCTGACCCTTTGCTGCAGGTCTTCTGTGTTATCTCCACTTTCATATCTGATCTTCTGCTGTATCGTCCAAAATAAACATCTGAATCATTTCCAACAGTTCAGCAGATCTTTAGTTTGGGCAGTACAGTACAAAATAACACATATTGTACTATACTGCCCACTTCCTGATCTTATTGGATCTGTGTGTGAGGTTGGTGAAGGAAACACATGTTTACTGAGTGAATCGCTGCCATTAGGAACTAGTTTTTCATATCACAGCCTAGAAATCACACAGGACCATTTCTGCAAGTGAAAAGTCCTAATTGGAGGAAAATAATTGTATCGTTTGTGCGACTGAAGAATTGTCCCAACTACATGTGCTGCTGACCTTTGACCTTTTCTTTAGGTGCACAGAGGAGTCTGTGGAAACATCCAGAACTGAGGCAGTGCTACAGATGTCTTCAAATAAAGTGGTGTATTATCCATGTTTTTTATGGATCACATCCAGTATCCTGATCTAACGAGCCCCCTTTTTGTGGATTTTAGAGCCTCTGACTTTTGCTGCGTCTGCGTCTCATTTCAAGCACAAGAGCAAGAAGTGGATGAAGAAATGGGGCGAGTGGGGTCAGTGTGGTGCACGTCAGCTGTGCTCACACATGCTTTCACAAAGAACACGTGTATTCATTGGCAGCATTAAGGTGCTCTTTAGTCTTCATAATAATAAAGTATTCTGACTTTATTATTCTGAATCCTCACAGTCATGTTGCAGCTCTGCTTTGCTTTAAGAAAATGTTCTACCAGGATCTTACTTTCCTAAACGTGCTCTCCAAATGTTCCAAAGACTTTGTTCTAAGTAGTTCTACATGATGAAACATCCACACTAAGTTTAAGAAGGACACACAAACACCATCTGTCCTTTCATCATGTGTACAAACGTGTTCAGTTGTCAAATGTACCGTGAATGGATGCAAATGTGGATCGTTCCAATAAAATGAGACAGTTTTGTAAGTGGATCACAGTTTGAAGTTCATTGAAACCTATAAGAACATGTTATTCAAACCAACTTTCTCCAACAGGAAGAAGCATCAGGGGAACAGGAAACATTCATACATGTTTACTGTAAGAACTGCACAAAGGAAGGAAAACACAATCCTACACACGACCACTTTAAAATGGACATTTAGCTTTTCAAACATCAGCTGCAATAACAACACTGTGCCCATTCTGATCAGATTGAAAGATTTATAGAGATTTATCCATGTGCTGGAAAAGGATTTGATATCAACATATATGCAGATTAGTAGGAGCATTTTCTTCATATTGATTTAGAGTTCAGTACTAGGAATATGTAGAATTAACATCTGTGTACATGACGAGTTATGAAAATTCAAACTTTCAAAGGACGTCAGAATTGGTGTCTCTATCTGTGACTGTCCCAGAGGAACCTGCCTGAGGGATTATTAAAGATCTGTCTATCTAGAAAGACTTGCATTGATTCACAGTGTACAATTCTTTCTAATCTATTAACATCTTCCTCCAAATCCTGTTTCTGCTGCATCAGAAGGGCTCAAACCTCCTGCTGTTTCTACTGGACCATCAATTCTACTTTATGATGATCTTCAAAGATAAAAACGTGAGTTTATTTGTGAACTCTGTGAAATGCATCTGATGTTTAGTTTGAATCAATCCTGTGTCAGCTGCAGCCACATCATTGCCACGCATACAAATGGGTGCGTTCCTGTTTAGACCTGCTGGCTGTCAATGGGCTTCATTCCATTTCAGACTGCCGGTGGTCGGCTGTGATCTAAACTCAACATGGCTCCTGTGTTAGAAGAGCCTCTGAGTTTAAATGTGCACATTTAATAGTTTCTTTCCAACACTATGGAGCTACCAGCCCAGTATATGTAGCCCACAGTAGATGGAGTTATCAAGCTGGACTGACAAACATCAGGACTCATGTAATCCCTACATGTGGACCTTTCACAGATGGATCCAAGTGCAGATTCAACTCTGCATTACATTTGACTTCAGCTGTTACACACTTTCATTTTCTAGCTGTGTCACTTCCTGCTTTTTGGATCAGATAGTTTATCCATGTCCACAAATGTTTGGCTGCATATTTTCATAATCTATATCAGAGGCAGAGCCAGACATTTGAAACACCCCGGGCTTAGCCCTAAAGGGTAGTATGCATGTGGGATTTTTTTTTTCTTTTTTTTTTTGGGGGGGGGGGTGTAGAAATGACTGAAAGATTAATTGGCTCTGTTTTGAGTTTTGTTCAAAAAAGAATGACTTCATATAGGAAAAAAATATATCACATATGCAGGACACCTTAAACTAGGTTTTTAAGTTAATGTCACAGTTTGCCAGGGCAAGCCGTGTGGAATATTTAGGACCAGGACGCGGCAGCCCTGGTGCAGGTGAGTATTTATTAACAAAGGGCAAAACAAACAACAAAAGCACTGGGAACATGAAACTGGAACCTAAACTGGATAAAACTAACAAAACAAACCAGAAACGAAGATGCAGGGAGGTCCGGGGAAATACACATGGAGAGATGCAGGGAGACCGAGGGGAAACAACACAGGCAAACCAGCAACTATTATGACAGAAGACACAACTTAAATACACTCAGAGAACACAGGGAGATTACACACAGGTGGGGAACACAGCTGGGAGTGATTAACGTGACGAGACTAGGGAGGCAAACTGAAAACACTCACATAAGACGCAGACCTTCACAATAAAACAGGAACTACGCATGAAAGGACTCCAACTCAGAAACGCGGACTAAATACAAGAACACACGGCAGAACAGAGTAAACACTAAACAGAGGAAGAACAGAAAACACCAAACGCTGGGTCAAAAGGACCCAGGATCATGACAGTTAAGCAGCAAGGCAGAACAAGGTCAGGGCTGTATCAAGACACGAGGACTAAACCCCAATTCAACCAGACCCAGAACTGATCCAGAATTAAAACAGGACTACAACAGTTCAAAATCAGGACTACTGAGGACTTAACCAAGACAGAACCAGAATCAGAACTAGATGATAGTAGCACTAAAAATCATCATAGACCTGCACTACACTTATTTTTTAATTCTACCAAAGTCCACTATTTAGATTGAGAAAAGTTTATATAATTATTTAGCCTTGTTGTGCAAACAAGCCTGCATAACTTAATAAATGTAGAATTTGAAAAATAGTAAACCTAAAAAGAAACACTAGGTACGAGATACATGAGTGCCTATGATACGGTGATACTTTTGGTAAACAACCATTTGACTAACATGTGTGTCTCACCTGCTCTTGTTCATCTCTGTTCTGTCCTCATTCTCCATCTCCCTCTCTGTTCCTCTCTCTCCCTCTCTGTTCCTCTCTCTCCCTCTTTGTGCTGACAATCATCAAATATACAGTTGAAACCAGATATTTACAAACTCTTCAGATAAAAACACTTTTTTAATTGTAACATCAAATCAGACTAAATGTTTATTTTTTTAGATTGATAAATATAAAAAACATATTTGTTAACTTTAAGAGTAAAGAGATAAATTGTTTGTATTTCTTAATTGTAAATGGCACCAAATTGTATTCAAAATTGAGCCACACTTATGGAGCTCCACAATTCTTTTCCTGGTGTTTTGGTTGACATCTCTTGATTTTCCCATGTCACAGAAACAGGCTCTGTGTTTTGCCTTATATGCATCCACAGCTGTGCCACCAATTTACTCACATGGACTCTACGAACCTATCAGAAGCTTCTTCAGCTCAGAATGGAATCATCTGGAGTTTTCTTATTAATTAACAATAAACTTAGTGTATATGTACTCCTAAATTTGATGAAAGTGATAAAAAATAGACAGCTCTCTCTCTCTCTTTATTCTGACATTTATTTATTTTTTTATTATTATCTCTTTTATTGGGACAGCTGTTGAACATAACAGTAGTTTACCTTTTTACACTTTCTTTGCTGTCACATTTTAACTTATAATTTAAAAATAAAGAAAACAAAAAAAGAAGAGAAAAAAAAGACAAAAAAACAAAACAAACAAAACAAACAAAAAACAAAACAAAACAAAACAAAACAAAAAAACTAGGGTTAGGAGGCAGCAGGGCAGGAAGGTTTACGTAGTACTCAGGGTTGTAACATCATATACAAAATCACACCTCATATGCTTAACATAGTCTGTCCATTTAGACCATATTCCGTAGAAGGTATCCCTCTGAAGTTTAAGAGAAAATTACACTTTTTCCATCGTATAGATCTCTTGTACAGAATGTATCCAGTCTTCTATCGTTGGTGGTTCAGGCTTAAGCCATCTTCTCGTAAGGGGCTTTTTACTTGCGGCCAGAAGGATTTACAGGAGTCTTCTGTCATTGAAATTCAGTTTATCCGTTGGTGCATTGCACAAAAATATGGTCTCAAAAGTTGAAGGAAAAACAAATGAAAAAACATTTTGTAAATGATCATGGATTAGAGACCAATACTGGCGAATAACTTTACAGTTCCAAAAGATGTGAAAATGGTTAGCTCCGTCTCCCCCACATCTCCAACATTTATCACCAATTCCTCGATATCTTTGTTGAGCAGGGGTAATGAAAAATCTCATAATGCTTTTCCAGCAAAATTCACGCCAAACATTAGACCCAGTGGTAGCCCACTGTATCTTGCATGCGTGAGCCCAACACTTCTCTGTAATTGTCAAATTACCCTCCTTTTCCCACTTCGCTTTAATATACAGAGTGCTGTCGTTTTTACACCGCCGGATGCTGTTATATAATTTAGAAATAATTTTACTTTGCACTTCAGATTTGGTTAATAATAAGAATGTTTCTACAAATTGTAATTCGTTTAGGTTCACTTTTAAGTTTTGATTAAAATAATTTCTGATCTGTAGATATCTAAAAAAATCATCTGATCCCAAGTCATATTTACTCCTTAAAAATTCAAAGCTTTGAAATGCACCCTTATAGACAAATGAATAATAATTAGTTATACCTTTTGAAATCCAGTTTTTGAATCTATTATCATATTGATTTGGGGTAAAATCTGAATCATATGCACACCATCTTAAAACCTTAGAGGCATTTTCCAAACCACCAATTTTTATTACTTCTTTCCAAGCAGATATCATTATTTGTAGTATAGGTTTATCTGCCATATGTATTTTATTCTGCAATTTTATGTCCGATATTAAAGCTGAAACTGGTATTTCTTTTACTATTGTTCCTTCAACATCTTTCCATCCGGCGGTGTAGTCTGGACAACAGAGACAAATCAGTGGTCTTAACTGAGCTGCACAATAATATTCTCATAGACAGGGAAGCCCACGACCTCCCTTTTCTTTCTTTAATTGGAGCGTTTTATATTTAACTCTAGCTTTTTTCCCATTCCAGATATATTTTGACAATGTTCTATCCCATGCCGCAAACTGTTTTTGTGGTATGGCAATCGGTAGAGACTGAAACAAATACAGCAGTCGTGGAAGAATATTTAATCTGATTGATTCAATATTCTGACATTTAACTAATTCAAAAGATATTTCAACAGTTATTTATTTAAAACAAAACAAGTTTACTCTAAATTGATGTTGTACAGTAAAAAAATGTTCTTGTGTTTTCCATAAAGTGTATGTAAATATCTGGTTTCAACTGTGAATATCCTGCTGTGTATTGAAATTCCTCTTGTTTTGCATAGAAATACACTGAACAACATACAAAGCATAATATATAAAAATACTACCAGAGTTTTTTCTTTGAAAGAAGCCCCTTATGTCCATTCTTGTATATCAGTGCATTACTGAAACCGATTTATTTAGCCGTGGAGGGAAACAACTGAAAATATGAAATAAACACATGTAAGCTGAGACTCTCTGAAGAAACAGCATTGTTGTTGTTCGGCTTTTCATTTCGCCATTTGTTGTTTCACTCGAAGAGCAAGTAACGTAATATGGGTCAAGTGATCAGTTTGATATCAATCTTTTGTGATACACCGTCATATTTACATTATTTGTACAGTACCAATGATTTGCTTTGGTACCTGGTCGAACTTCAGTTCTCCTCTGTCTGCCTGGCTCCGTTTCTCCAACAGCGCACTCGTAGGCAGCAGCTGCCCCGCCCCGCTTAGTGCCTGAGCTCGGATCATACCAATATTAGGGGGGATTTACGCACAGTTGTAAATTCCCTACAGTTGTCAGCCAGGCATCTAACTATGAAAAAATTACACTCCAAAAGACCCCGGGCTTCTGAAAAAACAATCCGGGCTTAAGCCCAGTGAGCCACCCCCCCGCTCCGCCACTGATCTATATTTTCCAGTCTTCATACAGCCTATATTTCATGTGAACTCCAATCTGCCACCTGCCATCACGTTTTCAGGGTTCATTCAGTGTTGGAAATGTCGGACAAACAGCAGCACATGTTCTCTAAATGTTTGCAGTCATTTTTAAATGAAGCTGATACTACATGAGACATTTTCCACATTTATTGTCTTTGAACAGAGAATAATAAAGCCATCAAACATATACAGGCTTGTGCAAATACAAACTTCTGTGGTGCATTTGATGACCTGCAGAGGAGAACAAGTCGGGCTTTTCAGCCCTAACACAACCTCTTTGTTCTCAATACTACAAAACCTTAAAAGGCTGATATGCAAGTTTGCATGAATCACCAACACAGTTGTATTTGTTTCTAGTATAGTTATAAATAAGGTGATCAAATATCTGCTGACTGATTAGATCCAGTATCTATTACACATAAACTGGATATCACAGTGCATGTTGTTAATCCGTCATGTGTTGCGAAATCAGTTTTACCCCGGTTCTTTTTATTCCTCGAGCATCCAGAGACGGCACCGGACTCAGTAGTCATTTTCACAAAACTTTATTCATCTTTACTCATCTTTTACTCATCTTTACTCATCTTCATTTATCCTCATTTAAGCATGCATCTTCTAGAAGGGAAGACTTGCCAGTCCGGTGCCCCTCTGCAAAATCTTCACTCCTTTGTCTGTGAAACACAGTTTTGTAGGGGCGACCCTATCATAACCCCCCCCACGGTGTGCTGCAAACTCTGTGTCTGTGTCTATGTGCACGAGCACATGAATGCCTACATGTGCACGTTCCCACGTGTCTATGTGAGTGCTTGTGAGTGACTGTGTACGCATACCTGTGTGTATGTGTGTGCACGTGAGTGAGTGTGCGTGACAGTTAAAACACTGTGGGTGTAGGTGACTCCCTAGAGGTCATAAAACCCATCTCCCTTCCAGACCACAGTTCTCCAGTTACAAATGTTGAGACCCCCACACAGGCATCCTCTGGGGAATTTCCACTCAGCATTAACTCCTCTTTGTCTTACTTTCATAGTTCAAGTGAGGGAGGGGTCTCCTACAATCTACTCCTAAGTTCATGACATAGTCAGGCCTTTATTACATTGAGGGCAGTGTCAGTGTCTCTACAATAATTCTACATTCTATGTTAACACATTTCTAAACTCTAAATCAGCTAAACATTTCTACACATGTCAAACTAAACAGTGTTGCTGGTTTAAATATCCTCCAATAAACTCAGATGAGGGCTGCTGTTGCCAGGTAACGATGATGTCACACTGGATCTTCTGATCTTTAGCATCGTAGCGCTCGGAGTCTGATGTTGGCTCATGTGTTGTCAAACAACAACATGACGTTCTACTAGTCAAGGCCTCACCTTAACCCACTGATGCTGATCACACAGACCCACTAATAGAACTCTTTTATCAGGTTTATGCAGCGTCACCATTAATGTCACATTTAATCAGAACACATTTACATTACAAGCCCACTACAACCATTATCAACATTTAAATTACATTATACATCTGCAGTGATTTAAAGCACCACTATTTTAACCTGATTCATTTTCTCCTCAAATGAAGCAAACAAATGTACCAACACATAATTTAATATTTATTTTCCCAGAGTGGAAGCTGCTCATATAGAGTCCAACCCAGGCTAAAAGTAAGTTGAGTAGACCAGCATCATCAAAGTGTCAGCTCTCTGAACACGGTGCAAGATCGCCATCTGCAGGACAAAACTAGTTTTTCTCGCCGTCTCTTTTTTTCTGCAAAATGATAACCAAGTCAGCCTTTTCTGTTGATACAACACACCTCCTTTGGTTGGAACCGGTGCTTAAAGAATGGAGAACACAAACTTTGTCCTAAAACCTAAAACCTAAGACAACAATGTTAGCCTTTTCTGCAGCTATAGGGCATATATGGTATCACTCTATCAAACAAGAAGACAGCCGCATGTAGCTATGATGGTGTTTGCTAGTTCACCTTACATGCATTAATGTAATAACGTGGTTAGCCTACTCAACGTAAATTACACACGAACAACATTAAGCTACTCACGCAGAGAAGAACGGCTGCTGCTGCATCATCATCATCCGTCATCATTTCTGCTACACTGGCAGGGCTAGGGGCCAGGACTCTCCTCTTCGGGTTTTTGGAGGATGTTGCTAACTCCGGCTCCGATAACAGGCACCACACCCGCAGTAGATGTGCTCGGTGTGAGGTCTCGCAGCAAGCTATCAAATACGGTGCATTTCTCGGCTTTTAACATCGCTGGGTGTTTCATCAGATGTCAGGTGTTACCTCCTTTGACAGTATCACAGTATCCCCTTAAAGCACTTGTTGCAGGCTGCTGAGTTTGCATCTTTTGCTGTGAAGTACAGCCAGACTTTGACCGCTTCGCCTTGGGCATTTTTAATCTGTAGCTCTGCTCTAAAAGAACGTACGTACCTGGGCCCGCCTACTATCCTCGGAAAGGTAAAATGATTGGCTGGAATCCAAAGTGTGTGACTCAGGAAAAAAAAGCACAGAAAAAAGCACCGAAATGTGCGCTGCTTTTCAGTCTGGTTACTTACGTTTATGTCAGATCCGGTGCCATAATGGCTCCGGATACCGGTACCCATCCCTAGTTAGGAGGCAATGGTAGAGAAGGAAAGACAGGAGAGTGGAGGTGATGTATCTAAATGCATCTGAACAAAGCAGAAGTACTCACCAAACTCAACGGATAGTCAAATGTAGAATCACAGAACAGAACTGCAGGCTGAGTTTGGATGTTTGACTTTGTCTTTCACACCTCTCTGTGGCTCACACACACAGTGAGGTCAGACACATTCACACTCACGGTTTCATCTGCTTTGTGAACAAATTCATTACTTTCTTCCTTCAATGATCTACATACTACGTGCTGCCCAGTGAATACTTTGCAATGTATTTCATCCCCTTTCAAGGCAGAATTACTCAGTTTATTCCCCATTACAAGACAACAATCAGCCACACTCACACAGACCACGTCTGGCCCGCACTCGCTCACACACGCGTTCACACACAAAATAGGCACCAATGAGAGCTCTATCCTCCTTACATATTGGTGGAGAAACCAAACACTCAACGCCCTCAGCGGAGGAGGAAAAACCTCCTTTCGGTGGAGAAACCATCCTTAACCCTCCTTGAAACTGGCAGGGAAACCAGACCTCCTTATGTATGTGTGTGTATATGCATGTGCTTGGATGTGTGTGTGTATTTGTGTTTGGGGGTGCATTTGTGTGACCTCCTGCTCACCAAAAGGGTAATAAAAGCAGGAAGCTTATTAACCAAGAAAACAGAACCTTCAGACAGGATGTCCCTATAATAAAACACTACAGCCTCCCCCACCAACAGACTGGTTGCAGAGGTGGTCAGAGACAAAGGAATGTCTTTGATCCTGCTGCTTGAACTAAGACTTACACATTTAAGTAACACAATGACAACATTTAACAATTTGACTCCAACAGCTGCCAGCTGGAATTTAAATGTAATTTAAATGAAGGATTGAAGGTTATTGGGTTTTTGAATGTAGAGATCACATGAATATGAATTGTATGATATGTGTCTTCTATTTTTCTATTATCATATTTTCATTTTGATTGTGATTGGTTTTATTTGTTTCTTCAGTGTTTGTAGTGTTTTAATATTTAGTCTTTTTTTCCATTATTGTAATTGTGTATAAAGTTTGATTTGAATGAAAGTTACACTCAAATGCTTTCAGTGTTGCTGTGTTGAGTGTTTGCATGTTTAATGTTTGTATGGAAGACACAGAAAGACATGTGACTAAAGAAATCTGTGCTAGTGGGACATTTAAAAAAACAAATAAATAGTAGAAAACAAAACAGATGTTGAATTCTTTAGAGAATTTTCTAGAAATCTTTTTCTTTCAAAACAGAATTCAGAATATTGATCTTTGACATGGAAGCTGTTTCTACAGGATCCTGATGGACACTCAAAGCTTTTATAAAATGTTCTCATAAGTTGTTTGCAGCAGAAAATCAACGTATGTAAATCAAAACAACAAAAATGTACAAGTGGTGTGTGAGACTACAAATTCTAGAATCAGAACTGCTGATTTCATTACTCTGAACTTTTAAAGGCAGGTTTTGTATCAGAGCAGGGACACTTGCTGTGTTCAGTGTGACTCGTCTCTGCAGAAGGTCAGGGCTCTGATAGTTACAGTTAGCGGGTGACTTACTGGGCAGGTGGATCCTGAGTGTCTGTTGGAGTCAGGGTTCATTATGGTCCTGGTTGCTACTGGAAACAAAGAAACAAAAGGAGGGTGTGTTGTTCAGGAAGTACAGACTGTAGCTCAGCAGGTAGAATTACTAACTGGAAGGTTGGAGGTTTGATCCCTGGCTGCTCCAGTCTGCACGCCACGGTATCCTTGGGCAAGATGTGGAACCCCGACTTCCTCTCCGATGCATCCATCATAGTGTCATTGTTAGAAAAAGAAGTGCTTGTGTGAATGAAGCACGCTGTATAAAATGCTTTGACTGCTCATATTGAAAAGCAGCTTATAAGAACTGGTTCATTTTCCAGATAATTCCGCTATTAAGACAACAGACATTTGGGAGGCTTTCTCCTGAGAGTAACACTGAAAGTCTTGCTGCTCCTCCACAAAATGAACTCTTCAGTTTAGATTTGATTAAAGACACAGCTCAGCTAAACACAACTCAAACTAATCTACACTATTTTTCTTTATTACGCAGCATGTTTATAACTATTTCCAGATGTTTCTAAAGATGAAAACAGAATTAAACTCCAGCCTGATCCGTTTCTGAGGTTCCTGACTCTGAACGTCCCTCAAACGCCTCTCTGATCGTTTCCTTGCGTCGCTTTTACTTTCGCTTTCGTGAATGTTGTGGCGCAGTTGATCGTCTCGAAGTTAAGGTAACGTTAGCAGTCTGTACTGTTTTCCTGGCTAACATCAGCTGTGCGCAGCTTAGTTTCAGCATAAATCTGCTTCGTTTTATGTGAGATCAGAGTCTGGGAACGAGACAGAAACAGTTGATGATCAGCAGCTGAACTCAGAGTCGATGTTACTGTGGATCCACTGACTGATGACTGTAGGCAGCTTCTCCTGCCTCCATCAGTCTGTTATGGAAGCCCGTTTCCGCCACAAAAAAGGATCCATTCTCGAAATTTCGACTTATTAACTCGAAATTTTGCGTTAGTTCTGCCAATCAGTAATCTACGTAGAATGCGCTCTCAAAACCGCATCGCAACAAATCGGCTTTCGGGAGTAGTTTGCTGATATTAACGCCATGTGATTCAGCTAATAACAGAAAGATTTCATCATTTCTGAAGCCACAGAGACAATAATCAGCAATTTGTGCATTTATGACTGGCTGTAATTCTGGTATCTTAGCTGTAGCATTTGTAGCTGAGGGCTTCAGCTTCCGGGTAACAAAGAAATTACGTCATTCACGTAAATTACTGATTGACAGTTAGTTTTCTCAAAATTCCAAGTTAATAAGTCGAAATTTCGAAAGAGTTGCTTTTCTGAAGTCGCTGCCAACACTTCATCTATAAAATGCATTTCTCTACTCGTGCCCTTTTTCAGTTTAACTGGTGATATTCATTCGTGTATTGTAGGTGAATGCGCTGATGTTAGTTCATAAATTAGCAAAATGGCCGTTTTTGCTAAATAATTCCTGTTTCATGTTCAAACCATCAGACAGAAACTCTGCATTTGTTTTATGTTCTTCAGCCTGTTGTTCTTGAGGTAATCTGTGATGCGTTTAATGACCCTCCACATGCTCTGAGGGTCATTTGAAGAGAAACAGAACTTCATCTTTAGAGCATAAGTGGGTTTTTGCCCTCTTTATGCCCGCGGTCAGGCTCTGTTTATTGTAGTATAACACTCATAGGACACGGTGTCCTGCTGCACACACACTCAGAAAATCTGGTCAGAATGAATCCAGGTGCAGGTGTGTCAGTTTAGGACCACTGGACTAACATCCAAGTGCACACAATATAAAGTGTATTCTGTAGTAACATCCTGGTGTTGCAGCAACAGTCCCACATGGAAACGTCAACGGTCAAACTCAAAATCTCTTTTTGTCAACAATAAAATGACGGCAGACCAATTTGAATAAAGTTGGTAAAATGCTTCAGAAATTAGTAAAATATTAAAAAGTGTCTTGATGCTCAATCATCCAGTAAATCCCCAAAAAGTTGATTCTGTTCATCTGGATGTTTTCAGCAGCATGGATCAGTGTGAGGACAGAGAGGAGGGAGTCCCTCCCTCTAAAAGCACTCTGTGTGGGGAACATGAGAGCCAGACCAAAGCTCAGAGGTGAGATGACCATCTCTAACTGTCCATGGCTCTTCTCCATGTCACAGCTCAGCACTCACATCACTGCTCCATCATTATTCACACTCATACCTCTGTGTGTGTTGTTTTAAAGCCCAGAGCTGTGGGGCGTACCAGGCTCAGCTGGACATAACCCTAAAACTGATCCAGAACCTGGACCTGAACCCAGCTGTGTTTCCTTAAAGAGCAACGACTCGAAGAATATTGTTGTAAACTTTAACAAAAGACTGTTATGTGACAAAGAGTAAGTACATTATTTTTATGAGATTGTTCATCATGTCTTTAATTTAATATTTCCAGTTTTTCCTTCCTATCTCATGAAGCTGTTACATTTATTGTTTTTCTTTTAGGATCAATAAGAGGCCAGAATCTCCTGGACCTGAACCCAGCTGTGTGTCTCTAAAGAGCAACATGTCGAAGGATTTTGGTCTAAACTTTAAAGGCTGTTCTTCTGCTGCTGAGAGGTAATGTGTGTCTAGATGTTGTTCCCGACTCTGTATTTTTGAATAAATCCTCATGTTTAATATCAGCTCAGCTCTTTTTCACACACATTTCTATGTTGGTATGTGAAGCGGTGTGTGTTGGAGTGTTTCCACAAACACAGCAGTCAGAGTGGAAAGAGTGGATGTTGTAGGAGGTGTTTGTGTAGTGAAGAGGCTGAGTGTCTGTAGGACTCCAGCTGCTCCAGCAGGTGTCTCCTTTGTGCTTTGCTTCAAACACAGTGTAGGGAGGAGCTTCCACTCAGGTGTTTCAGGTGTTGCTGGATGGAGGAGGACAAATAGTTTTTCCCTTCAGTGACACTTCAGCAGCTCAATGTTCTGGGGAGATGTTTGTCTTTGTGAAGGTTTATGGATTATTGTTCTTACTTTGGTTAAACTGAGCAATACATTTTCCATCTAACATTTAAAGTAAATTTCCAGGTGAAAAAAAAGATCTGCAGCTGCAGCCTCTGTGATGTTTCACAGTCTGAAAGTAACAAATTCAACCAGAGTTCAAACAAAGGCTTAATATACGTGTGTGTTTGATATAATGCCAACAAGTACAAATAGGTGTTCTTACAGGTCTTAATCACAGAGCTCTGATAAGTCTGGTGACTTTCACAGTCAGCAATTTTGCTGCCTTTTATTTTATATCGGCCTTTTTAAAGCCCTTCAAATGCTCCCACATTCATACAGAGCTTTTAACACCAAACTCCTTTGCAGTCCTTCTCCTCTCACACACGATCACACGACTGATTTGTCTGCAGCAGCTGTGTTACTGCTAGTATTTTATTATGTGTGTAATCTCCTCATATTGTTCCTGTGGTTTAGTTTGACTTCCTTCTGCAAACTCAGCTGCTCTGTTGCTGATACACGTCTCCATGAATATGATTGATCAGATGCTGCCAACACCATGTGTTTCATGTGAACGCTCAGCTGAAACCCTGGGTTGACTTATCGAGTTAATAACAAGCTTCACGTGACTGTGAATGCTAAAGTGAATCCAGATAAAGGAAAGAGACCCTGCTAATGTTGGACTCACTTCTTAGTGTAGATCCCAGGAGGAAGTTCAACATAGCCAGCCATTCTTTGTGCTAGCTCGACCAAACCTGAGACCACAGTGCAGGATAATGATCATCATCTGTCTCTGTCAAGGACATTTGAAATCCACAAATAACAAACATAAATATATTTGATCATTAAAAATCTCTTTTCAATTAAAAAAGCATGAGCACACTGGTGGATTACAGAAACATGAAAACTCGTTAACAGTAAAGTTAATTTAGGCGTAAACAAAGAGGCAAACATACTTAAGTAGAAGGACTGATGTTTGTGTTAAAATACCCTCAAATTGGCTTTACAACATTATATAGGGAGACAAAAACAGAGATTATCGTAGCCATCGCTCTCTCGCATGGACGTGGCAGCCTTGCTGTCTGCTGAGAATCCTCCCCGTACCTCCGTGACCTCGTCTGGTATCTGCTCCCTCCTCTGTAAGAGACAGTGAAGGAAAACACGTCTCTGCCTAGTCTTGAAAATCTAATCTTATCATCCATTGTTCTTCTAGGGCCTCTTCTTCTTGTGGCCTCAGCTAACTGCTAATATTTAAATGGCTAACATTAACATGTGTGCCAGCCAGGTTAACATTTATGATGAACTATGATGAATTAACTGATGTTGAAACTGGAGCTTTACTGACCTCTGAAATTCCTCCTAAAGTGTTATTCAGTGTTGTGACAGTCAGCTGCTTCAGCTGCTGCTGGGATGGGCTGTGGCAAAGAGAACAGAGAAAATCCAAATCAGAGATTTTCTCTGAATTCAAAGCAAGGAAACAACAATATATTCTACATGGTGAAACTGATGGTTTATGGTGTTTGGGTCTGTTTTTCTGTATTTATGCAGATAAAGTGTAAACTCAGATGAATTATATCATTAAATGTTAAAGGAAAATAACAGGATGAGTGTCTGTGAGCTGAGAAGGACGTGAAGCGAGCAGTTTATCCCAGAGCTGAAGCTGCTCTGTGTGCAGAGATGAGCTCAGATTCCTGCTGTGATTGATCAACAGTCACAGAAATGTAGACTTGTAGTTATTACTGCAGTATGGTCACAGCAGATACTGATAAACATGTATTATGAGGATGGATGATCAAGTTTCTCACTCTCTCCTTTAAATCTCAGTTTTTTCTTCTTCACAGTTTATCTGTTAATTTATTAATGAATAACACTGAAAGAGTTTCTGTTATATTTCCCCTTGAACATCACCTTATTAGGGCGGCATTAGGAAATAGCCCCCCTCCAAAGAATGAATAAATGAATGATGATAATAATAAAATGATTAAAAGCAGAGCTCAGAGTGGTAGGATGGTCAAACATGGATCCACGGGTGGTTCAACTGCATTGGGTGACGTGACTAAAGCAAATCTTTCAAATAATCCCACCATCAACGGGATGTTGTCTCCTTTACTACGGTTACTTTACTTGGTCACCGTGTGAATTTCGTTGAAATGAACCAAATTCTTTTATTTGTTGGTTGTTGCATATTTAACCTCTACAGTCAGGAAAGGAGGAGATGAGGCCTCAACAATGTTGGGTTGTAGCTGTGGTTCAGGTTAGAGTGAGTGTCCATGGAATAAATGTAAGTCAGTGAACTGGAAACATGACTGTGTTCAAACTTTGTTTTCCTTTTTATAATGAGTCTAATCAAAGGTGGACAGAAGTATCTCCACTTTGACTTTTCTGTGTCACCATCAGAGCTTCTGCACAGTGTGGAGAAAGATCCAGAAGCAGAGCTGGACTGCAGACAGCCAGTCAGAGCAGCTGTGTACAAAGTAAGACTGAACATCTGTCTGCTGATGGACTCATTTCTGAAAACTGGACTTCTTGTGTTGTTCAGACATTGAAGAGTTTTCTTTCTCTTTAGCCTCATTGTTTTTCTTTCTTTCAGCAGATGTTGGTCTGCAGGAGGTTTTAGATGAACATAAGATCAGTCTGAGGAGGAGATGTGAACGTGTGACTGAAGGAAGTGATGAAACAGGAAGTAGAACCCTCCTCAACAGGATCTACACTGAGCTCTACATCACAGAGGGACAGAGTGAAGAGGTTCATACCCAACATGAGGTGAGGCAGCTGGAGACAGCTTCCAAGATGGACACCCTCCATGACACTCCAATCAGGTGCCAGGACATCTTTAAAGCCTTACCTGACCAACAGAGACCCATCAGAGTGGTTCTGACCAACGGCGTGGCTGGTGTTGGAAAAACCTTCTCAGTGCAGAAGTTCACTCTGGACTGGGCAGAGGGCTTGGAGAACCAACATGTCAGTGTGGTGGTTCTGCTTTCATTCAGGGAGCTGAACCTGATCAGAGATGAGCAGTACAGTCTTCTGGAGCTGCTCCATGTTTTCCATCCAACATTACAGAAGGTCACAGCAGAGAAGCTGGCTGTCTCTCAGCTTTTGTTCATCTTTGACGGCCTGGATGAAAGCAGACTTTCATTGGATTTTACCAACAGGAAGCTGCTGTCTGATGTCACACAGAAGTCATCAGTCAGCCAGCTGCTGACAAACCTCATCCAGGGGAATCTGCTTCCCTCGGCTCTCGTCTGGATAACTTCCCGACCCGCAGCAGCCAATCAGATCCCTCCTACATGTGTTGACAGGCTAACAGAAGTACGAGGCTTCACTGACGCCCAGAAGGAGGAGTACTTCAGGAGGAGATTCAGTGATGAAGAGCTGTCCAGCAGAATCATCTCCCACATGAAGACATCCAGGAGTCTCCACATCATGTGTAGTATCCCAGTCTTCTGCTGGATCACTGCTACAGTTCTGGAGCACATGTTGACTACAGAGCAGAGAGGAGAGCTGCCCAAGACCCTGACTGACATGTACTCACACTTCCTGCTGGTTCAGACAAAGAGGAAGAAGAACAAGTACCATGAGGGACATGAGACGAGTCCACAGGAGCTGACGGAGGCTGACAGGGAAGTTCTTCTGAAGCTGGGGAGGCTGGCGTTTGAACATCTGGAGAAAGGAAACATCATGTTCTACCAAGAAGACCTGGAGCAGTGTGGTCTGGATGTGACAGAGGCCTCGGTGTACTCAGGAGTTTGTACAGAGATCTTCAAAAGAGAGTGTGTGATCTTCCAGAAACCAGTCTACTGCTTTGTTCATCTGAGCATTCAGGAGTTTCTGGCTGCTGTCTACATGTTCCACTGTTTCACCAGCTGGAAGACAGAGGTGCTGGAGGACTTCCTGGGAGATTTTTGTTATGATTCTGACTTTGTTTTTGACTATCATGATTATACTAATTTTCCCCACATTAAACCATCTCTGGGTGAATCCTCTGTGGATGGGTTTCTAAGTAGAGTCATGTATAAATCTGTCGAGAGTAAAAATGGCCACCTGGACCTGTTTGTTCGCTTCCTTCATGGCCTCTGTCTGGAGTCCAACCAGAGACTCTTAGTAGGTCTGCTGGGTCAGACAGAGATCAGTCCAGAAACCATCCAGAGAGTCATCCACAACCTGAAGGAGATGAACAGTGATGAAATCTCTCCTGACAGAAGCATCAACATCTTCCACTGTCTGATGGAGATGAACCACCTCTCATTATTTCAGGAGATCCAAGAGTTCCTGAAGTCAGAGAACAGATCAGAGAAGGAACTCTCTGAGATCCAGTGCTCAGCTCTGGCCTTCATGCTGCAGATGTCAGAGGAGGTTGTGCATGAGTTCGACCTGCAGAAGTACAAAACATCAGAGCAGGGACGACAGAGACTGATTCCAGCTGTGAGGAACTGCAGAAAGGCTGGGTGAGTCCAGATGTGATCGTTAGTAGTTTAATTTTGAAAATAAAATCAGATTGTAACCACAAAGTGTTTGCGTCCGTACGCTGCAACCTTCCACACCATTCCTTTATTGTACAGACTCAGCAGCAGCTCCATGGATCCCAAATCCAAGAGTGGAGAACAGATTTGAAGTGTGTCACATCCATGCAGTCACAGCTGTTTCCACCATGTTTCCACTGATATTAATCCAATGACACATTTCATATCAGTGAATATGTTCTTTAGGACGTCCACTGACATGTTTAAGTGTCCTGCTGGAAATCACTCAAATCATCCATGAAATCCATGAAAAATCCTTTTAGTGTTTCTAACTTCACCCTCTGTCCTCTCTCTCTCTCTCTCCATCCTCCTCACTGCTTCTTTCACTGATAATCACACAAACATCGTATTCAGCTACAAAATAACACAATAATATCATCTGATGATCATTATTATAAGAGCAGGATCCATATTTGATATCAGAGTAACACACTGCTTGGTTATGTGCAGTCATCATCAGTGACTGTGGGTCAAACAGAAGCTCTCTGATTGGTTGCTGACCTTGGTCACCTGTCCACTCTCACCTGTTTGTGTTTGCTCTCTCTTTGCTGTCTCCATCCTCTCTCTCCTTTCTCTCCCTCTCTGTCTTTGTACCGTCACTCAGGTCCAATGGAAACAGTGACATTTACAAACCAATCAAAGACAAACTGATCCATGTCAGGTTATAACAATATTCAAAGTGAATACAGGCTGCTGCTGGACACAGACAGGTAACATCATTTTGACTTGCTGTCACCTGGATCTGGACTCATAAACACTGAAGCCCTGAACAGGAATACAAATCATTTTCTGCCAACTAGTGACACACCAGCAGATAATGGCTCAGAAAGCTAAAATGAGCCAATCATTTCTGTGATTAGTTCCCCTGAAATCAGATCTGATATCAGCAGCTCTGAGTTCATTCATCATTATTGTCCAGTGATGAGATTTCTGCTCCGTTTGGTAACAGTCAGCAGGTTTTTCCTGCGTGTGGACGTGAACAGTCGTACCTGACAGCAGGTAGCAAACAGAGATCTTCTTTCCAGCTGGAACTCTTCACTGAGCTGAACTCATTCAAAATGTTCTGGAGTCAGATTCAAAACAGGAAACAGTCCAAATGTGTGTCTTCACTCTGACTCTGGATCAGATCTCAGTGACAGACTGTGGACATTATGGAAGCCTAAATGTGACACCATCTTCCTCCTTCATCTGCAGATTAAAGCCAAACAAAGATTCTCATTAAAAGTCTGCAGGTCTGAGAGAGACTCAATCGTTGTGTCATGTCAAACACAGTAAGAGGAGCTGAAGCACAGATGTGAAGAGCAGATTCATCAGATTATGACCTCACTCTGTTTTGTCTTCATATACATTCAGTCTGAGTTTATAATGCAATTTTCTGCTTTTATAATAACACATTTTATATTTTCTATCATCACAGACTGACTCAGTGTGGACTCTCAGAGTCTCACTTTGAAGTTGTGGCCTCAGCTCTGAAGTCCAACCCCTCCCATCTAACAGAGCTGGACATGAGTGGAAACAAGCTGCAGGTTACAGGGATGAAGCTTCTGTGTGCTGGACTGGAGAGTCCAAACTGTCGACTGGAGACTCTGAGGTGAGTTCACTGACTGCGGCTGTTTTGTGTTTTTCTATATTTCATGTCTTTGATTGATGTTTGAAACTTGCTTTAGTTCCTAAATGTTCAGGATGTTTCTGAAGACAAATGTGAAGAAGTTTGAGTGCTTTCAGAAATGTTTTGTCTTTCCAAATGACTGAACAACAGTTTTTCCTTTTGGCTCCAAATAGAAGTGACAGACTTGAGCAGGGTTCATTTAAAGGCTGACAGAAGTGGAGTGGTGACGGGGAGATGTTTGACAGGACAGTGTTTCAGCCTCCACAGTTTCATGTTGTGCTCCATCAGTCAGTGAAGATGAAGTCAGTGCTGATGAGGCTGTAGAGTGTGTGAGGGATGTGAATGAGGATGATGAAGATCTGATGATAGCAGATAAAAACAGGCTGCAGAGACTTTGAGCCATACAGGGCACACAGTGTGTGTACAGAACAGCTGAAATCATTATGGAGGCCTCACTGGAATATGGAAGGATCACAGTACAGCTTCAGTGAAGCATTAAAGTCTCTGATATGAGATGAGAAATGAAGCAGCCAGAGCTTTTTCATGAGTGGAAATCCACTGTGACTGTGAGCTGCTGCTACAGCCTCCAGATTAGCCAGCAGCTCATCCTGCTCAACATTTCCTCACCAACTTTAATGGAAGTGTGATGTTTTCAGCTGGAGTGATGGTCAGGGTGGCCTCCCTCTCCTCTTCTTCTCCTCTTCCTCTTTCATTTGTAAAGCCTCTTCTGCTGCTTTCATTCATTTGGAAGTCCTGTAGCTGAGTTTGGGAGAGACTAACAGCCTCGGCAGCAGAGGGGAGAAAGGCTGTAACACCACCACTTTACTCTGTTCTACCTGTCACATCATTTTATCAGGAAACAAATATGCTCATGTTTTTACTATGTTTGTCTTGAAGATGTAAGAAGATCACATGGTGCTTTTTATTATTGTGTTGATTTGTTTCCTGTCTCTTGGATGGAGCCCAGCTGTGCGTGGCCCTTGGGCCTGTGGTCAGAGTGTGTGCTGGATAATCCGGCCCAGGATGAGGCCAAACTGACATGGGATGAAATGTGTGTCACATAATTGAGCTTAGTGTAGTTTCATTTCTGCACAATTTAAAAACAACCAAAACTTTGTTCTGTCTTTTCTATGTTATACTGTAGACTTTCTTTGATACTATGTCCAAAAGGAGCAGCTTTTACTTTGAAGGGGAGCCGTCTCTGTTTCCTCTTCAGGTTGGATGATGGAAGCAAATTAGTGTGTGATGTTCTTTCAGTGTTGCACTTTGTAGACGGTCCCTGAGCACTGGTCTCACAGCCAGCTGCACATAGAGACCAGTGTTGTTAGTCCAGGTCAGAAGATGACTTGTTGGAATGAAAATGAGCTTGTAGTTTGTCTGCTTTAATAATGTGACTGGAAAAAGGTGTTGGACTTCAAATATGTCCATTTCTTTCACACTTCACCTTTAAAAGTGAAGCCTTGTGGTTCCTGGAAGGAAAAACACGACTTTTTCAAGTCTTTGTCCTGTTTTTATGATAAATGTACGACTTTAATGTGAAACATTCAGAGTTTTTTCTCTTGTTGTGTTTGTTTGAAGCTGCTTCCTGTTGGCTTCAGCTGTTTGGAGTTTCCATTTTCTAAACTTCTACATTCTGAACCTTCTTCAGCTCTGAACAGATGATGAAACACTGAATGATTTCAAGCTCACACTTTGTCTAATAAACTTACATCTTTCATTCTTTATACAGATTGAGGTTCTGTGGTTTGTCAGAGATCAGCTGTGATTATCTGGCAGCAGCACTGAAGTCCAACCCCTCCCATCTGAGAGAGCTGGACCTGAGCTGGAACAACAAGCTGCAGGATTCAGGAGTGAAGCATCTGTGTGGTTTCCTGGAGAATCCAGGATGTGGACTTGAAACTCTGAGGTCAGTCAGCATGTTTTAGTTGTGCTGAGATGAATATGATGTGAAAGTTGTGCTGACACTAAACTGCAGACATCAGGCTGATATTATACTGATCCACACTGAGGATCTTCATGGTAAAGTCTGTTTTCTTCTTCTCTGGTTTAGTCCATTGACTGCAGCAGAACAATGTTCACATTTCAAACCTTCAAAGAAGAAGAAAAATCCTCCACTGGATAATTCACTGTGAAACTCTCCAACTCTTCATTCCACCTTAAAGTCTGTCTGACACTGAAATCCAAAGCAAAATGTGCGTTTGCTTTACAGACAGCAGTCCATCACAAACATACACACATCATCCAAAACACAGTCCAACATCCAAATCTCCTCCACTGCCAGCATGAATGATGGGAAAGAGAAGGAGGAACACTCTGACATTCAGGGTTAGAATGAGTTTCATAAAGCAGACTGTGAAGATCAAAGCTGCATTAGAAAGCTTACATGAATGAATGAGTGGACAGAAGTGGACAGAGATCATCTGAAGCACTTCAAAGGCTTTAAATCAGCACATTTCTCTTTATTCTTTATCAACTCTGTTAGTTTCTCTCAGTTTTCTGTGGAATGAAGCTAACAGCAGGCTAATAAGATGCTGACCAATAGGTTTCTATTAAAGGTTGTAATTTGTATATGAAAAAGAGCTTTGGCTCAGCAGGGATCAGCTTACAGGTAGAATACAGCTGCTGGATGGGATTAGCATGTCATAGCTATCTACCAAACTGCTAACTGGGGAATTTCAGGCCATCTATGGATCATTTTTGCTAACTGTTTATTCAGCTTAGGCTCACAGGGCTGCAGCCTGTGCCCTAGCTGTCATAGGGCAAGAGGCGTGGTCCACCTGCACAGGTGAGCAGTCCATCACAGGGCCAACAGAGAGAGACAGAGAAGCACTCTCTCACATCCACACCTACAGCCAATTTAGAAGCACCAATGAACCTAAGCAGCATTTCATTGGACTGTGGGAGAACATCCAACCTCCACAGAAAGGCCAACAAGCTTCAACCTACAACCTTCTTGCTTTAAGGCACTAGTGCTAACCACTTTTCCCCATTTCAGCCCAAATCCTGCATCTTCCTGTTTCTGACTCCAGGCCAGCTCCACTAACACTTTCTCATCAGACACTGCCACCTAGTGGAGGAAGTCTTAGTTCCATTTGAAGCTTCAGATTACAGTTAGTTCCTTTACAAAGAGGTGGAGGTGGTGGGGCCACAGCACCATCATCACTGAGTGCCATAGGACACTTAACCTTTGTTTCCATATGCTGGGAACTTCCTGTTGTTCCAAGGAGGACTGGAAAATGTGTGAAAATCTCCCAGTCAGTTCCTCACAGCACACTTCAATCATTTCCCTCCCACAGCATCAGGACCAGGGCTTTTTCTCTCTTTGGTCCCACTAAGAGATTTCCACACAAACACCTCATCAGTGGGACTCTCAGAGCTACCAGCCCTTTGCTACAATCACAAAGCTCTTCATTGAAATCAATGATATCAAAGCTGGAATCAAATGAGTCCAAGTCTTCTGCTGATTCAGCATCACATTCATCTTTGCTCCTTGTTCTGCATCCCCACCATGGACTTCATTCCTTTCCAAGCCAGCCTTGAGTGTCCTTTATTCAGCTCATCCTCTGCTTTACTTTTACACCTGATTTTAGCTGCTTTGTCTCTCTTTCAACAAGTTTCTGTGCCTCAATCTTTTTCTTCTCTCCCTCATAACAAGACAGCTTCTTCTGCCTGAGAACATGTTGGAGTGATTTACTAATCCAGGGCTGCTTATTGGGTAAAATACTTCCTGTTTTCAAAGTAATCCCCATTTTCCCCAGAAAGAAATGTAAGTAGAAATCGATGATCTAAGTGAGAACATGAGCCTTTAAAAAGTCCCAGTGGGTGCAGTCAAAGCAGTCCCTCAGTCCCAGTATAGAGTCTTTGGTCCAGACTGGAACAACTGTGTGCCCAGTTTGAGCTCTCTTCAGTCCTGTGACCTGACAGACCCAGAGGGGCCATCACATCACATTTAGAAGCTCCCCTAATGGAGCCACAACACATGTCCAATACTTAGTCTGTCTTGTTGGACCAACTGGAAGAAATGATTCAAGGACTTAGTCACAGAACAGAGATTCAAATCTCCAAAATCCAACTGGCTGCATCAGGACATATAGTCTGAAACTCTGCACAGTTTCCTGTTTGAAGCTGCTTCCTGTTGGCTTCAGCTGTTTGGAGTTTCCATTTTCTAAACTTCTACATTCTGAACCTTCTTCAGCTCTGAACAGATGATGAAACACTGAATGATTTCAAGCTCACACTTTGTCTAATAAACTTACATCTTTCATTCTTTATACAGATTGATGAGCTATGGTTTGTCAAAGATCAGCTGTGATTATCTGGCAGCAGCGCTGAAGTCCAACCCCTCCCATCTGAGACAGCTGGACCTGTACAGAAACAACCTGGAGGATCCAGATGTGAAGCAGCTGTCTGATCTTCAGCAGAGTCCAGACTACAGACTGGAGACTCTGAGGTCAGTAGAGTGATGGAGTGTGTGGGTGGTGCTGTCAGCAGTATTGTACTAAACACAGTCAGTATGAAACAAAGATCCAGTGTTTCCTGTAAAGCTGCAGCTTCTCAGTGAAGCTGTGAGAGGAGAATGGTGACAGGCTTCAGGATTGGACACAAACACTTCCTGTTTCTGCCTTTTTGTCACCTTTATGGTCACCATAGTAACGGCTGACACGCTCTGATCAAACACTGTCAACAGCCAATCAGCTCTCTCAACAAAGCAGCACGCAGACCAATGACTGCATTCATTTCCAAGTTTAAAGCAGTGAAGAACACAGTCTGTAGGTGAGGAAGAATTTAGTGAGAGCAGATGTTTGGATGGAATTCCTCCAGTTAACAGCTGGAACCGTCCATCTGGATTGTTGGGCTTGTTGTTGGGGTTCCTACAGAGCTCAGAGTGGACACACCAAGGTTCTTCTAATGAATGAAAGTCCAAACTCAAACTAGGAGGGAAAAACATTTTCATCACCTTCAATAAAAATCCAAAGATTAGAAAAAGTGAAGCAACAATGAGTCCTAGTACAGTCCCAGCACTGAAGTCCCTGCTGCTCTTTATACTGGATGTGCTGCATCAGTGACTGACAGCTGATGAAGAGTCTCTGGAAACACTCGTTTATCTCCTCTGCTCTTCCTTCTTCTCTCTGCAGGTGGAGGCGATGATGGTAAACAGGACGGTGTGTGTGCTGAGAGAGGAGGAGCTGTGTCCTGATGATCCAGAGAGGTTGAAGCAGCAGCAGCTTGTGTGTAGAGACGCTCTGACTGGGCCATGTTACTGGGAGGTGGAGAGGAGAGCTTCATCCAGCAGTGACTGACAGAGGAATGAGAAGAAGTGCAGATGACTGTCAGTGCTGCAGAGTGAACTGCTCTGAGAACAGCTCCACTGTCAGACACAATGTAGAGTCCAGCATCATCCCTGTGTGTCCCTCTGGATCTGACAGAGGATCATCAGTGTATCTGGACTGCTCTGCTGCTGCTCTGTCCTTCTACAGTCTCTGCACAGTCTCTGTCTGACTCTGGCTTCAGGCCCTCCTGGATCAAACTCACCTGGAAAGACTTTCAAACATCACTCAATAGATTTGAATACAGAATATATTTGATATATACTGTAGATGTACTGTAGAGTTGCAGTTTGTCACTTGTAAATACAGTCTGTGAGCAGCTATGAGCTGAAAGATCTTTCTAGAAACACGAAATGTTTTCACTCTTCTTTTGCTTTTTCATATATTTCCACAACATTAATATTGATCCCACCTGTCTCACCTGTTTCATGCTTTTATACATAACAGGGCTCTAGAGTGCGACCAATTTGGTCGCAAATGCGACCAAATTTTTCAGTGGTGCGACTAAAAAAAAATATTTGGTTGCACCTGTGCGACCAACTGGTCGGGTAACAAAAAAAATAAAATCTCTTCAACTCTCCGTGTGGTCAACAACAGACACACATTTTGCCCCTATCGTGGACTAAACCAATCAGAGATAGTAAGGGGCGGGACCTCTCTGATTGGCCGTGGTCCAGTTGAAAGTGCAGGTGGAAGTGGGAGGTGAGTAGCTTGAATAAAGCGATATCGATTCATTAAATCCTGAATCGACTTTTAAATATAACTGTGTTTTGCCAGAAACGCCAGATTCTCAGATTAAAGCTCACAAAACCATTTCAACAACAACCAAACAGTAAATGAGAGCAGGTACACGGATTCCACACAAAGACGTAAACACAGAACGGACCCGACGCATCAGAATTAACTTTGTCTTTCTCGGCTTTCTCACCCGACGGCCCGTAGACGGACACGCTGTCGGAGCTTAGTGATTCTGATGCGTCCGGTCCGCGCTGTGATTACGTCTTTTTGCGCTGATTCTGAGCTGCAGGTTTTGTCTCTCTCTCCAACCAAAATTCACCGAGCCAGCAGCAAAAGAAGCAGCAAACTGCGCTTCACATTTGATCAATGTCGTCATGAATTTTGCTGCTTTGCTTCCATGACTATTAAAACCACACTCCATGCACAGCTAGCTCTCTCTCTATCTCTCTCTGTACTTCAAGAACAGTTTCCCGTCTCCAATCTCTGTTTTCTGTATTATTCAGTCGCTTATTACCCACCAGTCTACCGTTGTTTACAGCGCTGTCGGCTGCTGTCTTTTTCCTTTATTTTTCTTTTTTTCACTTAAATGACCTCGGACAAGAAAGCCTATTTTTTCTGTTGTTCAATATTGAAGAAATTTAAACTTTATATGCAGAACATTGTAGAATATTTTTAAGGTTATCTGCTATAAAAAGCCAGACCAGGAAAATCTCCTTCATGTTTTTCTGTGTTTTATTCTCAGTTACTTTCACACAAAGGCATCTGCTGTGATGTTCACAATTCTGATGAAGTCAGTACTGATAAATGATCAGAATTATAATATTTCTGACTGTCTGAGGCTGAGTTGAATCGAATCGGGACTTTGAAAACCGGACTCGAGTGAATTATAGAAATCAGTGATGATACCCAGCCCTAGTGAGCAGCCTAGGCACGACAGAAGTGGATGTAGCTGTAATAGGAAAAGAACTATTGCTAACTTTTCTATAAGTTAAGGCCTGATCCTTCTGAAATTCATAGCCAGTGCTCTGACACGGTGTCATCAATGTTGGATTGCTGAAAAAGCACAGTGTATCCAGAAAAACACATTATATTATATAAATTATTATATAATTTGTGTGCGCCTAACTTTTGTGCTGGTACGCCTAACTTTTTAAAGTTATGCCTAATTTTTTAAAGTTAGGCGTACCGGTACGCCCATGGCAAAAAGTTAGTCTAGAGCCCTGCATAATAACAGGACACGTGTGATCTGAGCGCTGCTGTGGTTGCTGTGCTGCACGTCTTCATTTAGATAACAGAGACATCTAGTGGTTCAGAGGGAGAACTGCAGGAGGTGGAGCTGTGTTTTAGCATGGAAAACAGATACAAATATGACAAGTATCAGTGTAAGATACAAAAGGTCACATCAGTTAGCAGAGGGAACAGTGATCACACAGCAATGTAAGAATAGAAACATAACAGTGAATCTGGACATGTATACAGATGGAAGCAAACAAACAGGATGTAACACTACATTAAAGCCACAAATGGGAAGAAAACAAACCCAAAGGAAAATATATTTGATCTCAGGAATCCAAATCAGATGCTTTAGAGCAGGGGTCGGCAACCCAGGAGGAGGAGAGATCCGAGGCAGCCGCCGGTTCGAGTGTCAGGTGAACTGAACTTCAGGTAAGAAGTTATGACCTGCAGTCTGTCTGGGTCAGATATAAACCAAGTTTAGGTGGAGTTTATTTTCCTTGTGCTGACCTTTTACAGTCAGTTACTGTCAATGGAAAATTGTACTTAGTAGTCAGTATAATATTTTAATGATATAAGTTTGCATATGGTAGAATACTGCATGTAATCATTAGTGTTTAGAAGTATATAGTTGGTGGCATATTGAAAGAATGTCTCATCCTAGGAGGTCTGTAACATTCCAGGGTGTTCTGGCGTTCACCCCCACATCCTAGGAGCATGAGAGAGGTCGTACCTTGTCTTATTGTTTTACGGTAGGATTAACGTAGCTATGTCAGTTTTAGTCTAAGTGCCTTTTGTTTAGATGAACTGCTGAACCTCTTCACTGTGTTATCTAGGGTGAACCATCTAGGGTGAGGGGGAGAATACCCACTTTATGACCAAGGATGTTCCTCTTGTGCTGTTATGTTATATGACCCTTTGATCAGCAGGATCTCACACACACACACACGCACACGCACACACACACACACACACACACACGTACACCTCCACATTCCAATGTAAGGAACAAACGCTCACTGAAGCATATAAATAAAGACCAGGGCAGTCCTCAGTGCGAGTCTCAGTTCTGGAGGCTGCCCTTGCTAGCAAGAAGTTTTGTGTTTCTCTTCTCTGAGTCTTTACTGAAGAAGTGTTTTAGAGTACATTTCTTAACATTATTTGGTCCTTCGAGCCGGAGCAGAAAATATCAGAACTGTTATCTGTGACTCTGTTCCAGGATCCAGCACTGATTCCTGACGCCGTGGGGAGCCAGCACCGAAGCCTGTGCACAGCCCTCTTGGACGAGGAGAGAGCCCCAGGACGTTAAATTCAGGTCTGGGCCGGTGCCTGGTCCACGGCGCTGGGATTCAGTCTGATGATCCGAACCACCAGTGGGACGTCGGAGGGTGAGAAAAACTATTTTGGTATATAAAACGGCCGCAAAGGTTTAAAGTAACGTAATGTGTGTGTATGTGTCTGGAAGTAAGTTGATTTTACAGCACAATACGCTGCTGAACTACTTCCATTTTTGTTTTCTTTGCTGAGGCTCACGTACTGGTGACAAAGGAGAACGGTTGAGTTTCATCTTATAAAACTGATACCGCTTCACCGTTAGGGTGGAGTTGAAGGCCGTATCAGTAAACCACTCTGAAGTCAAGTGTGCCAGCGACGGCCCAGCAAAATCTTTGAAAATGGGGGATAAACAAGCAAAATTAACACCTGATGAGAAATGTTTAGAAAAACAGCAAGCCGGAGCAGGACTAATCCAAAAGAAAGGGAGAGGAATGCATAATGGAAGAGCAAGAGGTAGAGGCAGAGCTACACACACACCAAACAGTGGCTTTAGTACTACATGCTGGAGGTGTGGAAAAGAGGGACATTTTGTACGTGACTGTAAGAAACAAAGAAGACAGTAACTCAGAATAGGATAGCAGCTCAGGTGAAGAGAGCAGTTCAGACTAGGAAGAACGTAATAATCCCTCACCCAGTGAAAATTAGAGATCACAGTAGTTTAAAGTAGTTCAAAAAGGGTTGGAAACAGACCCGACTGAATAGATATAAATACAAGAGGAATAAAGTAAAATAAACAAAAGGCTAAATTACAACTTAACTTTAATGTATTCAAACTAATAATAGCAAGGATAACAACCTATAAACTGGTATTAATAATGAAACATAGTTGGGATGAAGATCATGCCCAGAATAGAATGAATGAAAGCAGATAATTCACACAAACACATATTAAATGAAATAGAGGGATGCATAAAGTATATTAAGGTTGTGTCATTGTTCAGCCAAGGAAAGTGTGTGAAAAGGAAAATGTCTCCAGCTTGAGAAAGAGTGAAACTGCAGATCACCCACAGCCCTTGGTGGATACAAAGTAAAATATAAATAACATATTGTAATATACCATTGCTGTTATATAAAAAATAATAGCATTAATGATGAAATAATATTAATATGAAGAGGCACCTCAGTCAGTTATGATGTGAGGTGGATAATTGTTGAAAGTAATCTGCATTAAGCTTAGGGTTGCTCAAAATTAGTACATATGAGATGGAGTGAAATAGGTAAATCTTTTAACTAATTACGTGTATAGAGGCACTTGACCTGTTTGAAAAACTGTCATCCTAATATGAGCCATTGTTGAGATATAGAGCACACCTGTGAAAACAACTAATATGCTGAACCCTGTATGAAACAGCTGTCTGAGAACTCTTCAAAGAGAGGGAAACAGAACTATGATAACTATGATAACTGGAGTGTGCAGCATTTCCGTGAGCAGTTTTCCTGCATCTTGACTCATGTGTGTAGAGTGTTCATAGCATCAGCATCATGTTTCTGTTTATTTGTTTTGGTGGGTTGAAAAATAGTTAAATAAACTTGTGATCATATTTATGGATCACCATGGCACATGCCACTGGCCAAATGATTTATTTGTGCAGATGAAAAAGTGAGTGTGAATGTGTCTGACGTCACAGTGTTTTTGTGCGCTGTGTAAAAGTAATTGTCTCTGATTGTGAGAGCGGTGATTCTGCAGGTCACCAGCTATTGTAAAGAAAGAAAAAAAAAGAGTGAAAAAGAGACAAAATTCACATTGTAGATGAAAAATAATCATAGGAAAAAGGTTTTGTGTTGATCAGCCAAGAACAACTACAATCTCATTTTCTGCTTTAAAGAAAGGACTGTTCACAAAAACAGAGAGAGAGAGATGTGTGTTGATTAAGCAGTGATAATAATAATGAAAATGTCTTAGTTTGTCACTTTCAGGTGAAAAGCAGACCTGAATCAATTTTCCACATGCAGCGGTCGGAAGAAAGTTATAGTTTAACATCATTGGAAACGTTCAGGCCAAGTTTCTGGCTGACTTATTTACAGCTCCATGTGTCCCTCAAACTCACAAGCGAGCTCTCACTCCTCCCTGAAGACAAGGAATGCAGCTCCAAAGAGCAATAACATGGCAGATAAAGAGACAGCAGCAAAGTCCTGAGCAAAGAGTCCCAGCAAGCAGCTGCAGTGTGGACAAAAAGCATCAGAGAAGAAGAGCAAACCCATCATCCTGCCTGATTGGATGAATGGCACTGTGTTTCCAACAAGCTGCAAATTCACTGTGCAGGTGACAAGAACGTTTGAGGAGAACTGAGGAGACTGTTGGAGTTTGACATTTGCCACCTTTGGAGAAAATGGCAAGAAGAGACAGTGGAACACAGGACAAAGCTGAAGGAGAACTGCCGGCTGTTGGACTGTTGAAGTGGGAGAGGACAACAGAGTGAGAGGAGTGGTGAGAACACATAGGAATTTTGTTATTTAATGTGGGAAATCAAAATTTGGGTTAGCAAACCTGGGAAAAACAAAACTGACTGTTTAAGTGGGAAAATTGTGAAGGAGTCTGAAACACTGCAAAAAGAAACATACAAAATCACACACACAAGCAGAACATGCATTAACCCTACTAACACAAACACAAGAGAGCTCATGAAGATTAGACAACATCTTAAGCATGTGAGTCTGTTTATCATCTTGTCCAAGTCACTTAGTGTGATGAGAAGTGATGCAAAGATCAGTGGACTCATAGCACATCAGTTACAAAATTAATAAATAATAGCAGAGAAGTGTGTAGGAAAGGCAGCTTTAAGAACATGCTCTGCTGGATATGCAGCTCCACAGACATGCATTAAACCTGCCTAATAATACAAACACCCATGCAATGAAGATCAGCTTGTTATCTCTCATCAGTGTTAAAATAGTGTCAATTTAGCAGACACTTGTTATCAAATTGACTCTCTAGGTTGCAGGACAACAGTTTTAACTTTTGTGGGAAAAAAGATTCTGGTTTGACCAACCAGTGATCAGACAATAAATTTAGTCGTTGATATAGTAAATTGGGAGATGCTTTCTGCTTGACTGATGCAGCACAAGTGATTTACTGTATGAGGGAAATTCTCTTTTGTGATAAGATTTTGAACATGCATTTCTGTTGTCCTGTCATCTTAGTGGGTTAATAGCTGATATGCAAATTAGTTGATCGTTCTTAGATTAATGAAAGGTGACTGAATTCTAGCACAAGTGAGTGTTGGAGTTTGTTAGAGTGGAGACTCTAAAACACTGAGTTTCCTGTTTTGATGTGCGAGTGAATCCTGCACCCAGATACACGACTCTGAATACATAAGAACAAACTTCTTTTGTGAAGTGCATGACAACATGTCACATGTTTTATGATGACGGGAAAAAAGGAAAATTGAATAAAATAGATCTGTGGCCTAAATGAGTGAAGAGCACAGACCTGGGGATTAAACTCATAGCTAATAAGACATATTAGGATTATGTTGTGTGTTGTGCAGCTGATGGTTGGTTTGGAGTGAATCTAGCTGATGATTTTTTCTTTTGTTGTGAAGTTGAGCCTGACAATTAGTATGATGGTATGATAAACCATGCTAATGGTATGATTTACCCTCCTGAGATGAGGAGCTTGTGTCATGACTTAACGAGGCCTTTTTATTTTGATACTTTCACAGTGCACTGAAAGTTTTGTTTGATAATCTCTGTTATTTTTCATTTTATTTTTATTTTTGAACAGGCACTGATTTCTGTTTGTGAATTTCTTTTCTTTAAGCAGATCTGCACGTCGGGAATTAAAAGTGTTACACGTCGTCGAGAAAATTGTTGCAAGTGAGTTTCTCCACATTAAAATGGGCTCTGGAGAAAGCCACTTATTTGGGACAATTAGAAAATGAGAGTCCCTCCCTAAAAAGGATTCAGCGAGGTAATCCGATCTAAAGTTCTTCTTTTGCTTTTTGAAATGACGTCATTTTGCTGAGGGTGAAAACTAAATGCGACGATGGGTTCCACTATCAGCAAAGAAAGAAAGAATGGATGAATGAATGGAAATAAAAACAAACTGACTGACTGGTAAAAGCTGACAAGACTTGACCACGACTCAAGGTTAACCCCCACCTGACAAAGGTGCGGATGAATTTATGTGTTTCCTGTTACAGGAGCAGAAAGATGACAGCAACATTCGAGGTTGCGTGATCATTTAACTTTTTAAATGCCATTTTCTGTGTCTGTGCATCTACCAGGGGGTGTTATTCACTACCTTGTGTGTACAGAGGTAACTGTGACAAAGTATGCATACGCCTGCGCAGCGCTAACATTTGCATTTTCTTTTCTACAGCACTACATTTCTTCATGTGTTTGATCATGTGATTTATAAGAGGCCTAGTTAATGTTTCTCTACTACAGGATTTCTGGGTTTATGTGTGAAGAAAACTGTGTTTACAGGTTATGAGTTGGTGATGCTGTTACACTGTGTTCTTGGGAAAATGTGAAGGTTACTTTGACGATGTGAATAACATTCTTTCCACAGCTATGGATGGCTAACTTTATGGTCTTTTTATGGCACCTCTGGAACCTGTCGACCTGCGCCTGACCACCGATGGTCAATGTGTATTGCTAATGTTTGTTTTTCTAAGAGTACATGTAGAGGATTCAGCAGAAGCGGACAAGTGACATGAGAAAAACAAATAAGAGATGCAGTGTTTATGGAATAGTTTAATATGGATCTCCTATGCTGGCCACTTTTGAGCTCATAGTGATTGATGAGTGGAGTGACTTTGCTTAAGAGAAGTCACCGATTACATCAATGTTGACTGAGTACAAGGGATGATCCATGTCTGAGGCAAATTATGGAAATAATTGTAGTTTACTGATTTGAGAAAACCTGCACATGACACTTGTCTTGCTAGTGCTGAATACTTATTACTCTTATGATATAATTGTTTATAAGCATGAAATTCGATTTCACTTCCAGATCTTGTTTTCCAGGCCATGATGGGTCCAACCGAAAAAGTCCAACTTTTTTGTGATCAATTAACCAGTATCTGTTTCAACAGTCTCTGGCCTCATCTCTAAAGTTCCTAACTCATTTTACAAGTGTCCAAAAAAGCGCAGATACCGTTCAACACAGTAAGGAGCCTCTAACTCCTAGCTTATTCCAGGATGCCCCGTACCCCACAGTCAAGCCAAACTGAACTAACCCTGTTCACCGACAGGTCAAGGTCGCGCGTCCGCGGCCAGGAGGGAGCGTAACCTCCGGGCTATGCACTTCTTCTTCGAACGCCGTTCTATAATAATTTATAACCCTTTGAAACAGCAGTCAACACCCCAAAACAAGAGTATGACTGAGGCAGGTGCAACCCTATGATCAACGGAGCCTCTAACTCACAAAATGACCAATTCCCTATCAAACTACTTGGGCTTCTGACCCAATTTCACTGTTTTCCTTTTCTTTGGGCCTCTAACCCAGTACTGTAACTTACAAACTTCCATTATCATTACTTCAACTTTCAATTCTCATGAGATTTTTTTCATCAAAATCAAAACAGGCACTCACCGGCAACTTTTAGAGAATAGACATTTAATTTTATCGTCCAATTCAGCACACTTCGGATAAAATCAACAGGCCTGTGCCTACCTCTTTTATAAAGGCACATGTCCACTCAGTTCGATTGCCGGATAATGTCTGCCCATCTGACCACCTCGGACCGTCCAAGCCTCCAACTTCCACCCCAATACCACAGGACGAGCCCCCAAACTGTTACGGATTCAAATATTGGGGATGGATACAAGAGGAAAAACCAAAAATAACAACACTGGTCCGGCCGGGTTGAGTCAAACGATGATTTTAATGATCACACGCGTGGGAGATGGACACCGTACGCAGACAGCATCAGATCTCAAAATGGTGGAGCATTGATCAAACTCTTATAGCCTCTAGTGGCCCCACCTAATCATAAAAGCCTAAACATTCACATTCTTTCTCTCACACAGTGCCTAAGCTACAACCTTGGCTCCCTGTTTATCTGCTCCTGCTGAGATGGGGCAGAAAACTCCAGTATGTTCTGTTCTCTTCTAATCAGACAAATAAGGCGATGACTTTCTGCAAACAGTATTTCTTATAACTCAGCAGCATAATGCATCATAAAACAATATCATTCATTCACAATAAATCAGCAGTCTAATGTAATGCAACTCAGCTTAACAAATGCAATAGTTATCACCTTCTTCTAATTCAGGAGAATAATGCAAACTAAAACTACATAATAATTCACAATCTTCAATTAGGGGTCTAACATGGCATAAAATAATATTATAATCCCACACTGGCAAACTTCTCCCGATGTTTCCACTGAAGGGGTTGGAAGTTAAAAAGCGCTGAAGGTTAGGTTTGGAGTAAATCATGGATGTGTGCACGTGTTTGTGTGCAGCTTGTAGTGCAAACGTGCGTGCAGAATTCATGCAGACATGTGTAACTGGTCGTTTTGAGGTAGAAAAGAGTGATGCGCGGTCAAGCTGGTAGTTGAAAGTGTCAGTCAGAGTAGAAGAGCATTGTGTAAAAATGCAAGTAATAACAGAAAAGTGCAAGTCATTAATCGCATCACCCTGAAAAACCTGAGTAAGGAGTGCAGCTCCTGATGAAAGGAGGAGCACTGAAAACCAGGAAATGGTGTTTCTGGAACAGTCTGATGACTGAAGCTGGATGTTTGAAGTCTCAGTGAACTGCTTGTCTTTTCCCCACAGCTCCTCCCTCAGCGATGTATATGGCTATATGTTATGAACAATGTGCTGATGTCCGTATCAGGTAACAAACAGCGTGACACAAACGGAGAACATTGTGTCCACTCGATAATATGCTGCTCTAAAAAGGCTCCATCCTGCAGGGAAGTCGGCCCAGCTTTACTCGCACAGCCTGCCAGCTCTGTTTGAACAGAAAGGACATCTGCACAAGAAACACAGCAGACTGTCGCTCAGCACCAACCGCCTCACTGAGCGGATCAGTCTCAGGTACGACACGCCATCACAGATGCAGGGAAACAGGAGCTGTAGGTGCAGCAGTATTAATTATGTGATGTATGATGCTACCACCTGATTTTGAGGAAGGAGGATACTGTAAACCCAATTTTGTCTGCTTGTTCTGACCTGGATATTCTCTGTTGGCCACAGAAAGTTTGCCATATCTGTAAAGATTCCTGACACTAAAGGTTGTAGGATGTGCAGTGTAGGTAAGCAATGCAGAGTTACTCTGGTCAGTCTGTTTGTTCACGGAGAACAACTGCAGACACTTAGTCCTGCTCTCTCTGTTTCAGCAAGAAACCCATACACAGATAGCACATTTCTGTGCGGGGCTGTCCCATCTGGCCTGGTTTTACTCTTGTGGTATGAGCCTCTTCAGAAGTTCATGCATCTAAAGGTTTGTACAGATATGTCGAACTTGCCACCTGAATAAATGTCTTCCTTTCTAACTCTAACCCGATTTCCACAATGCAAACCAGCCATTAGACCTGAATTACATAAAAGTAGACATACAGCATATCAAAATCTGAAGCATGTCATTGTTTTTTTTAATAACATATGCATACTTTTTATTCAAGCCCAACAAGATTTTAGAGACTAAATAAAAGAAACGTTGTATAAACGCCGTCCAAAAACACCAACAGCACCTTCTCTGGGTCCAAGCTCGTGTAACTGAATGGTTACCATGTGTTTTCTGTGCTACAGGAACAGTGTTATCAGCACACAGTTCAACGCCAGCATGCACCATTAGATCACATAGCAGACTAATTGACAGGTTTTTTGTGAATGTCTCGCACATTCCATGAAGATAATGTAAATATTGTGAGAACAGAGCTCTGTGTTACAGTTTTTCTCGATTGGTTTGGCTCATTTCTTGAAACCGAGATGACATTCCCAAAATAACATGGACAAATCTCCAAACCACCTTGCAATTGTTCACAACAGAATGTCATTTTTCATTGGTTTTATCAAATTGCAAATGCTTTAGTACATGTCTCAAGTGACTCTGTGCTTCTTTTCAAATGATTATGTACAAGTAGCTACAGTTAGCACAATGACCCACATTTAGCACATTTTCCAAATAAATAGATCTTGGCGATCTAAACTGATTAGTTGATTTTTCAGTGAAATGGTTACTCACTCCAAAACATATCAGCATGGTTTCATTGTGTAAGTCATCATATGCACAATTGTCTGTTCAACTGTCAAAATTAGTCAAAGATATAATACCATGAAAGAATATCTTGGAACATTTGATAAAGTTATGACAGTACTTGACAATCAATCAGGTGAAATTAGAACTAACGAAGGAGCAGTTTCCCACATCTCAGATGACCAATCAAACAGGTTGTTTAGATACCTGACAGGTGTTGTCTATGATTATGACTGCTGCCAAAAGTATATAGACAGAGCTTGGCCCGGGGCCAGTTTCATTTGCAGTGTGAACATGGAAGCACCTCGCCAAGTACAACAGCAACTTCCTGCTCGAGGAAGAGGAGGAAGAAGAAGAGGAAGAGGAGGAGTGAGAATGCGTGGAGGAATAGGGGGAAGAGGCCGAGGAGCACGGAGGCACCATGATGTCCCAGATGAAATCCGGGCCACCCTTATTGACCACGTTATAAACCATCGCCTCACAATGGCAGAGGCAGGTCGCCGAGTGCAGCCTAATGTGCCTCGGTCTACAGTCTCCTCCATCATCCAAACCTTTCGCAGGGAAAACAGGTACAGAACTATGCTATTGAACTATTCAGTGTTGGTGTGTGTGTAGGCCTAGAGTACTGTAATATCTTCATGTGATGTTATATGATACTATAAAAATGACAAAGAAAAAAAAATGGAGAAAATACTGTGAATAGTATTCCAGTCACTGTGCAGTGCATCACACTTTTAGTACCATAAAACAGCAGTACAATTACATTGGTAACTCATTTTGTAACAAATTTACAGTGTTGACCTTTGACTTGTATGTCTAGGATTGGACAACAGCCTCAAGTGGGTGGCAGAAGAAAACTTCTAAATGAACAACAAGAACGAGAAATATGCAACATGGTCATTGCAAATAATGCCATCACACTGAGACAGATTCGTAATGCAATCCTGCTAGACAATGTAATGTTCCAAAATATAAACTCTATCAGCATCTCCACAATAGACCGGGTATTGAAGAAACATCAGATGACCATGAAACAGATTTACAGGGTACCATTTGAGAGAAACTCTGACAGAGTGAAAGGGCTGCGGTACCAGTATGTGCATGTAAGTCAACTACTGGTTGTCTATCATTGTAACACTATTACAGTAAGACATGGTTACCACTGTTTTTTTGTTTTGCGTTATCCTTTTTACCTTCAGAATCCAGCTTTGTGTGACTAGAGCATTTTGCCTAGAAATTGTCTTCAGTTTTCCACTCCCTGTTTTTACAGTACTTTAGATCCTCCCTGCAGTATCTGTCTCTACTTGACTGATTAGATATATTTCTATTCTATTGTAGAGAATAATGGCATTAGAAGGCAACGAAACCCCTCACATCCTAGTGTTCGTTGATGAAGCTGGCTTCAACCTGGCCAAAGGTCGAAGGCGTGGCCGTAACATCATTGGCCACCGAGCCACTGTGGATGTCCCAGGCCAGCGAGGAGCAAATATAACAATGTGTGCCGCTATATCAGAAAGAGGTGTGGCCACACACATTCCCAGTTTAGGGCCCTACAATACACAAAAGCTCCTCAATTTTTTGGACCACCTTTATACTGATCTGATCCCAGAAAATGAGAGAGGTGAAGAAGGACCTCAGCTACCACATTATGTCATTGTGTGGGATAATGTGAACTTCCACCGCGGCCCACGCATCAGAACCTGGTTCACCACCCATCCCCGGATGCTAATGGAGTTTCTTCCACCTTACTCTCCTTTCCTAAATCCAATTGAGGAGTTTTTTTCAGCTTGGAGGTGGAGGATGTATGAGCATCAGGCTCAAGACCAGAGGGCCCTGCTGCATGCAATGGATGCTGCATGTGAGGACATCACAGGGGATCAATGTAGGGGATGGTTGAGACATTCACGCCGTTTCTTCCCTCGCTGCATCGCAAGAGAAAATATCCGTTGTGATGTGGATGAGAATTTATGGCCTGACAGAGAGCAGCGCGTCGATGGCCAGGGGGATGAGGATGGTGGCCAGGAAAGAGAGGGTGACAATGGCGACCACTGAAAATATTACTGTACTATAGTTCTGAAACTTTATTTACAGTATGGTAGGCTAGAGTTTTTTTTGTGTTTTGTTTGTGTTTATAACTGTTCACATTTACAGAATCCTGTATATGTTTTCTTTTCACAGTATGTTCTCTAATGTTAACATTTCTTTGTACGAATAAAAATGTTTACAGTTTCCTTGAGTATGAGTGGTTTATTGGAGGCTGATTTTACTGTAAAATCTTTTAGTTTTATTCATAGTGGTATTCTGTTGCTAGACCTGTGCCTCAGTGACAAAACGTCTAAGCATTTTGACTTGCAGTGCTTAAACAATGCCGAAGGTATAATGCATTTTGGGGGCATTGACTATTTATATGAGAAGGATATTTAGTTTTGACACATGGATAAACTCTTTTGGGAGAGATATGAGCTTTTGCAGGGGATCCATGGTGTTGTGCTAAACCATCCAGGTTATTTTGACAAAAGCACTAAATGAATGCACATGTGCCAAAGCAATTGAGAAGGATCTGTGCTATTTTGACTGTACTGACCTTTTATAATGGAAAGGAATCTGCTTTTGAAGCATGGACGAAGAGTTTGGGGAAAGATATTTGATTTTGCTAGTGAGCTATAATGTTGGGCAGGACTGTAAGACTGTTTGGCCAAATGACCTTATGGTTTTGAGAATGTCATCTCGGTTTCAAGAAATGAGCCAAACCAATCGAGAAAAACTGTAAGCCTGTCTGCAGTCCTAACACAGTGCTGCTTGGAGAAACACGCCTGTGTCACAACATTATGGAAAAGTGGCATCAGTCCAAAGACGTGCAGTTAGGGGACAGGTTCATTGGAAACGCAAAATTGCCCATAGGTGTGAATGTGTGCGAATGGTTGTCTGTGTCTATGTGTTAGCCCTGCCACAGACTGGGACCTGTCCAGGGTGCACCCCGCCTCTCGGCCTAAGACAGCTGGGACAGGCTCCAGCCCCCCGCCACCCTGAAAAAGGATAAGCGGAAGCAGACGGAGGGATGGATGCTTGGATGGATGGATGCATAGACGGATGGATGGACAGATGGACGGACGGATGGATGGACGGATGCTCGGACAGATGGATGGATGGATGGAAGGATGGATGGAAGGATGGATGGACGGGTGGATGGATGGATGGATGGATGGATGGACGGACGGGTGGATGGATGGATGGATGGATGGACGGATGGTGGATGGATGGATGGATGGATGGATGGACGGACGGGTGGATGGATGGATGGACGGATGGGTGGATGGACGGACGGATGGACGGGTGGATGGATGGATGGATGGACGGACGGGTGGATGGACGGCTGGACGGATGGATGGATGGGCGGGTGGATGGATGGATGGATGGATGGATGGGTGGATGGATGGGTGGATGGCATCGGTTTATCTTTAGTCTCAAGAGATTTACTAATCATACAAGAATTCTGTTGTGCTGTTTTGGACGGTTGTATGAACAGGTTCAGCTCAGGTTTAACAAGCATCACTTAACCATCATGAGAATTTATTTAGTTTTTCTTGTTTTCCTTGATGACTGTTTCACAGCAACTCGCCATCAGGCTCCCAGATTCTCTTCCGATATTTGAACTGCTGGTGTTGGCAACAGATGAGTTTCCTCAGCTGTGTGTTGGAGTGAGAGACTGTAGTAATGATAAACCACCAACCGGCCAACAGCTCAGGTTTGATATTATAGAGCTGAACGGCGCTCCTGTTCCAGTGCCAGGTAGGACCGTTTCTGAATTTCTCTGCTGACTTCCTGAAGCTTCAACTTGTTTCAACAAGCTTCCTTCTTTCCGTGCGTCAGGAGATAGTGGAGCACTCAGAGCCGTGCAGGTAACCCAGCTGGACCGAGACACTGTTCTCATCACCTTGGAAAGTAAGTCCCCTCGCATATTGTGAATCCTTCAAATGTCTTTCATGCTCATTCTCAATCTGTGTACCGTTTGGACAGGAACTGTAAAGATCGTGAGCCTGCAAGGACTTCCATCCAGACAGCTGGCTGCAGAAATAGTCTTTGACTTCCCCATTGAAACACTAGGTAGAAATAATGATGTGACAAACAGAGTGAATGAGAGCTGATGTGTGTCCTGAAAGCTGAGTGACACCTCCTGTTCTGTCAGTCTGCTTGCAGGATAGTGTGCTGGCGTTCTGGAAGCATGGCCTCAAAGGGAGGAGTTTCCATTCAGATGAGGTGATGAACTAGTAAATCCATCCAGCGTTGGCTGAGCTCGTATCATGTGCTTATCATATTTGTTCTAAGTCATTACACATGTGAAGTTTCACTTTATGTGCAGGTAACACAAGAAATTACAGATGAGAGTCGTGTGTTCAGAGTTCTGGGAACAAACAGGTATGTTAACAGTATGCTGACAAGAGCTATCAATCACTGTGAGAAACTAGTAATCCTAGAACATCAGAAGTAATCAGGATATTATTTTTCTTGATACTATTGTTAATAGACCTGGAAGTGATTTTCAGAGTAGCATGTAGAAGTAGCATGAATACTACTAGCATTAATGGTAGCATTAAAGCAGGAGTCACACTAGAGTGTTTGTTCTGTTGGTTACTCAGATCCAAGGATTTAGGAAATGCAGCCTATGTGTTTGCATGCAGCCCTCCAAAAAAAACCAGCCATTAAAGTTACCAACTACATTTGTAGGAGTGTTTAGCTTATTTTAGAGTTTAGAAATGTGTTAACATAGAATGTAGAACTATTGTAGAGACACTGCCCTCAAAGTAATAAAGGCTTGACTGTGTCGTGAACTTAGGAGTAGATTGTAGGAGACCCCTCCCCAGCTGAACTGTGGAAGTAAAACAGAGGAGTTAATGCTGAGGGGAAATTACCCAGAGGATGTTTGGTTGGGGGTCTCAACATTTGTAACTGGATAACTGTGGTCTGGAAGGGAGATGGGTTTTATGACCTAGGGAGTCACCTACACCCACAGTGTTTTAATTGTTACGCACACACATCCACACGCACACTCACTCACGTGCACACACATACACACAGGTATGCGTACACAGTCACTCACGAGCACTCACATAGACACGTGGGAACACGCACATGTAGGCATTCATGTGCTCGTGCACATAGACACAGACAGAGTTTGCAGCACAGTGGGGGGGGGTTTATGATGGGGACGCCTCTATAAAGCTGGCTGTAACTAACAAAGGGGTGAAGATTTTGCAGAGGGACTCACCGGCCTCGTCTTCCCTTCTAGAAGTGCATGCTTAAATGAAGATGAATAAAGATGAATAAAGGTTTTGTGAAATAACTACTGAGTTCCGGTGCCGTCTCTGGAAGTTTCGACGAATAAAAGAACAGGGGTAAAACTGATTTCCCAACACCGTCTACCTGACACTTTGTACAGAAAACTACTTTCCTTAGTGCTAATTTTCTTTATGCTAGTACCAAATCACAACAATAGCCACTTCAAGACACTGTATATTGTAAGGTAAAGGCCCTGCAATTATGGTGCACAAAGGTGAAAAACTCCCTTTTAGCAGGTGAAAACCTGAACCAGGCTGGGGGAGGGGCGGGCATCTGCTGCGATCGGTTGGGGGGGTGAGAGGAGGAAGACGGGACAAAGACAATCTGGGGAAGAGAGCCAGAGAATATTCTCAACTAATGATTGAATGCAGAGAGGTGTATAAACAGATAGTGAGTGAAAAGGGTGACTGAAGAAGAAACACTTGGTGCATCACGGGAACCCGCCAGCAGCCTAGACTTAGGCTAACTAAGGGAGGATTCAGGGAAGAAAGGAAAGTTGTAATCCTAATGTTAAAAGTAGAGAGGGTGTCCGTCTCCCAAACCCAAACTGGAAGCTGGTTCCCCAGAAGTGGTGGCTGTAGCTCAGGTGGGGGAGCCGGTCACCTACTCCCCGTCTACATGCCAGATATCCTGCATGAAAGTTGCTCTCCGGTGCATCCGTCAGAGTATGAATGGGTGTGAACGGGTGAATGAGGCAAGCTTTGAGTGCTCAGAGTAGAAAAGCACTATATAAGAACCGGTCCATTTACCATTTACCAAGAGGGGCCTGGAAACCGAAGGGTCTGGCTCCCATTTTACTTTTAAATACTCGGAGCGAAGTGCTCTAATGGGGTGATATGGTACTATAAGGTCATTAAGATAAGACAGGGGCTGATTATTCAAAACCTTTTATGTGAGGATTTTGAATCTTTTATTCTGGAGCCAATAAATGTTCTGTTTCTAGTCCCTGTCAGGACTCTCGCTGCAGCATGTTGGATTAACTGAGAGCTTTTAGGACATCCTGATAATAACCTCAGCACTTCCTTTTGATCATTTTTGTGGGGGGAGGGGACATTAACACCAGATTTTCTCAAACAATTGACACACAACCTGTGAAAATGAATAATTTCAGTAACTACAAGTGTGTGTTTACATTTGGATCGTATAGATATCTGGCATTAAAGCTCAGTCTTCAGAAAATGTCCTTTTCTTTTTGATTTCTTTCAGAGCAGTCTGGAATTGATTTTTGACTAAATAATTAAAACTAATAATAATATATTACTATATTATATTACTAACAAATCCAGGACACCCCTGTTGATCCAGTAGCTCTTAATGAAGTTTGAAATAAGAATCGTGGTGAGTTCATTAGAAATATTTCACAATCTTTTTTAACTCAGTCATTACTGGAATCTTCTGAAGTGCAAAAACAGTGAGATTATATATGAGAAGGACGGACTCAAAGACTGTCGTGTATCACATATATATTACATAGATGTCCAAAATCAATGCATCATTAATGAAACTGAAACAAAAGTACTGAATTTCATGTGGAAGACCAAACCTCAGCATTCAGGAAAGTCTTATACAGGAGCAAAGATAATGGACGTTACCCGGAGTTTTCCACTGTGAAACCAGGAATAACAGCTTAAAAATGTTGTTGGATTTCTGTGATCTAAATCATTGTCAGCCTGGCAGGCAAATAGCGTGGACACCAAAGTTTGTGAACGTGATAACCTGAGAACAAAGACATGTAGGATTTTAAATCGGTACCATAGGTGTGTCTACTGGGAGGCTGAGGCTTAGCGCTGGTGGCTGCCAGTACTAAGTATTATTATACAACTGTGCCAACCCTTATTTAGTTGATCTTATCTTCTTTCCTTGTGTTTCAGTTAGTTTTTACTCAAACTGGGTGTAGAAGGAATCCTCGCAATGGTTTCTTTTTCTTCTGTGTTATGTTTTATGTATTTCTCAGCTCTTTGCTTCCTTTACTTTAAACTTGTTTGTATGCTGTTGTGTAAATGTTCACACTTATCATAAAGTTTAAAAAAGTAGTAGGCGTGGTGATGAGCAGGAACAGGAGTAAAACTCCAGTAAGTGTACCAGTACTGTACCAGTGTGTAGCATTAAAGTCAAACTACAGTGGCTGTAGTATCAGTAGAGTAGTGTTAGTACTAGAGGTGGGAGGAGTAGAAGCAGGTGGAGGCACTGGCTTTAGGTTAGTACTGCCTTTCTCTGGCTCTCCTTTACAACTCATCTCCTTCTCATTTGCTGACAATGTGCAGAGACATCATCCTTCAGAGCACACTGACTGATGACCCGTCAGCACTGAGCAGCCTGTACATCCTGACAGGACACGAAAGCAGCTACTGAGAGAGGACACGGGGCTTCTCTTTCGACGGTGTTACCAAAGAAAAGCACAGCCTGTCTGTAACTGTGGGGTGGAAACGATGCTCTGTTTCACTGAGGCTGTGCCAGGAAACGGTTCAATGCTGGGAATGACAAATGTTAGGAAGGTATCCTGCTGACTGTCCAGCCTTCACCTGTACACAAGACACCTGTCAAGGTCCTCGCTGGGGTTATAGTTGATAAAGCTTTCTAGCTTTTCTTGTCTATTCAGCTTACCTGCTTAAATCAGACCTTTCTGTTAAAGCTAATGCAGACTCCACTGATCCACCCGCTCAGTGTGGACGGGAGAATAACCTGAACATGGCCTCTGGGACATCATCGTACTGATGTTATGAAGCGCTCAGCCAGGTTTTCTTCTTGATCAGACTGAGGGGCAGACTGAGTGTGTTTTGGTGCCTCAACATTCAGTCATATTCTGTAAAGCCATTTTCTGTCTGCATGCTGCACATAAACTCTTTGGACCAGAGTGCTGTGACACCTACACCTTACACCTGCAGGAGCTGCTCGGCCATAGAAAGCTGTTCTGTGAAGTGCACGGCTTTTTTGCCAGTGTTGATTTTATGGGTTTAATGTAATAACTAATTTTTCACATCATCGTCTGAGTCGTAATCCCAACGAGGAAACCTGGAATGTAAAACTTGATGGACGCTCCAGCTGAAGAGTGAAGTGTCAGACTTTTAATGTATCTTTCAAGCATTAGCGTACTTACAATGGCAGAAACAGTGCCACGTCTAAAGCATAGGAGCCATCTTCATCTCATTCCTCCCATTTCATGCAAGTTTCTTTCTCATCCTCAGATGGACAGAATTTGGTTTGCTGACTTCATTCAGTCACACCATACTAGAGCATAAAAAGTGGAAATAAACTGGTCAGTAAGAAAGTGTGATGCTTGAAAGTATAGCGTAAGGACAGCAGCAGCACTGCATTTACAGCTGATATGATGACTTCAGCATCTTTAAAGAACTGTGAAGGAATTATCAGTGCTAACACAACCTTAAGCACGTGATGTGACCGTATACACTGCTTACACTCTCAGTATCCTTACTTAAAGAGAACATCTCAGAAAAAAGTACAGTTAGCAAGAAGCTTTGAGAACAAGGCGGTGTTATTGTATGCTAACCACCGTGGTGGTGTAGCTTGTCCTGATAAAAAGTGAATGTGGTCACATTATACTTGTTAACTAAAATGAAAAAATGAAATAATTCCACTACATGGGTAAAGATATTTATGATATTTATGGAAAGGATACTATAAAAGTAACACTGGCCTTTCCATGAGAGAAACTTGAAGTACAGTATGCATGTTGAGATTAATGTTTTTTTAATATGTTTTTGCTACTATGTGAAGATGTGATGTTATTAACAACACAGAATAGACAGAAATAAAGATTTTCATATCTCTTGGAGTTTTATGAAGAGTTTGTTGGGTTGTTCTTCTTTGAATGTGTGGATCGATGCTTCTACGATTTATATCTTAATCCTTCAATTTGTAAAAAACATTTTGAATTCCGTTTGAGAAGATAAATGAAGGTTCTTGCGTTCAAGTGGAGGCTCTAGCAGACTGAGAAAGTAACTGCATAACTGTGTTATTCCTGCACCCATAGCAGCAAGTAAGTGAAGGCAGTGATGAGCGCTGATGAGTTCTCAGATCACTCAGTCAGTCTCTGAACGTCACCTTTATTGTGATCGCGCACTTTAAGCTTTCATGCCTGTATTTTTGCACAATTGTGATAATACTGTATTGAAAGAAATCTGTGCACAGACGAACGTGGGGTGGCTTTGCTCAGGTAGTAGAGGAAGGTGCTTCAATCCCCGTCTGCATGCCAAATATCCCTGGGCAAGATACCAACGCAGAGTTGCTCTCCGAATGTGTGTGAACGTTACACAGAAAGTGCTTACAGAGAAAAGTGCTTGCGTACACCTGAATGAGGCAAGTTCTTTAAAGTGCTTTGAGTACTATATAAGAACCAGTCCATTTACATCGCCAAAGCACTCAATACTCTCTTTACGAAGTTCTCTGTAGTTTGTTTCTCCAGCACCATATTTGACCGCGGTCAAGGGAGCCCTCACTTACGAAGACACAGTCAAGCTAGCCGCACCTAAAATGTTGTTGCACTATTCTTATGCACATTACGGTACGGGTGCCGACTGGCTTAGAAACGCAGTCTTTTGTGTCCTGACACTATTGTACTTCACAATCCACTCCCAGTTTTGGTTCATCTCCACTTTTCACCCTGTGACCCACAGCCCAAATTACTGTACGAGAAAATTAACAGTAAAATTTAACCAATATACAGTACTGTACTTTTAATATCCTCATCTTTGAGCTCAGATTACACAAACACTGTAAGAGGTGACAGAGATATTTCACTTGATTCTAAGTCTAAACCATCTCCACTATTCACCCTGTGATCCACACCCAAAGTTACTGTACAGTTTTCCAGAAAATCAAAAGTAAACTTTACCCAATTTACAGTACTGTACTATATATTTTCTCATCTTTCATCAGCAAATTCAGTTAATAAATAATGTATCAAATCTATACAGAACTTTGAAGTTATAATGCAAAGCATGTTTGTTTCTTATGGCTTACAAATGTGTTTGCCTTTAACATCATTTACATTTCATTTATACAGTTTCACAGACGAAACAATAAAATAGGTTTCCTGAACTGTTCTTCATGGCCTAATTTTGAATCCTTTTGAGGGTGATGCATTATCCATGAAGGTGGGCAATTTGTTCATTGATCTCTGACCCTCGCTGTTGTGTACAACTGGTGACAGCATCAGTGACAACAAATTAATCAGCAAGGCTGGAAGCAGAATTAGGAGGCGTCAGAGTCAGCAACATCTCTGTTTGTCCACCAGTCTAATCTGTAATTCAGGTGAACCCAGAATTACTTGTATCTTTGTAATGTTTCAAAAAATATACACTATATGTTGATGGGCATTGTCCCACTTTTCTTTCCTTTATAAGTAAGAATCTCTGTGGTTTTAATGACAATTCATATACAGATTGTGGAGGACATTTAATTCAACACTCAAAAAAGTTCCTCACCAGCAGACTGTAGTACAATTTCAGCCCACAGTTAATAAACCCATCCAATGCAGCGTTATCAGAGAAATTATGCAAGTGTTATGTTTGTATGTACTGGTAATCTATTTATCATTTATCATGATTCCTGCTCTGATGATTACTTTCTTCTCCTTCTGTAATTTTAATAGATAAAGGATGTTGAACTTTAAGCTCCAAACAGGATGAATGAGGAAGACCACAGAGGAGAATCGTGGATGTAGTGAAAGAATACATGCAGATGGTTTTTTTCATGGTGGAGGAGCAACTTCTGATACCATCTTAAAGAAAAAACACATAAAATTGAAGAGTAAAAATAATGACAACAATATGTCTAAATTTTTTATTATTTTTTTAGAGCAAATGCAGTCTTGTCATGGTCAGAGTTGCCCACTCATATTTAACTAATTCAAATACAATTACTGCATTTAAATGCTTATGTTCTAATAAAAGGCATTGTTTAATACTTCTGCCATGACAACCCAAATAAATCAATGAGAGGGAAACGGGAAGATTAGTCATCAGGTAAGGTTTACTGTTCATTTACCATGCCTTGATAACAGTAAGCTTAACAAAAGAAAAATGTTGGGGACGAGAACCGGTGTTCTGTCAAAACATCCTACCGTAGCGTAAATTTATAGTCTTGTCTATCAATCCGTGCTAACTTATCAGAATATGCTACCTTACGTGGTTAATGGCTCCGTCGTATAGGTAGCGTGTTCAGATGGCCCAATCACACTATTAAAACATGCTTCCTGCTTGGATTTATATAGGTAGCATGTTCAGATGGCCCAATCACACTATTAAAACATGCTTCCTGCTTGGATTTATATAGGTAGGATGTTCAGATGGCCCAATCACACTATTAAAACATGCTTCCTGCTTGGATTTATATAGGTAGCATGTTCAGATGGCCCAATCACACTATTAAAACATGCTTCCTGCTTGGATTTATATAGGTAGCATGTTCAGATGGCCCAATCACACTATTAAAACATGCTTCCTGCTTGGATTTATATAGGTAGCATGTTCAGATGGCCCAATCACACTATTAAAACATGCTTCCTGCTTGGATTTATATAGGTAGCATGTTCAGATGGCCCAATCACACTATTAAAACATGCTTCCTGCTTGGATTTATATAGGTAGCATGTTCAGATGGCCCAATCACACTATTAAAACATGCTTCCTGCTTGGATTTATATAGGTAGCATGTTCAGATGGCCCAATCACACTATTAAAACATGCTTCCTGCTTGGATTTATTTAGGTAGGATGTTCAGATGGCCCAATCACACTATTAAAACATGCTTCCTGCTTGGATTTATTTAGGTAGGATGTTCAGATGGCCCAATCACACTATTAAAACATGCTTCCTGCTGGGATTTATATAGGTAGGATGTTCAGATGGCCCAATCACACTATTAAAACATGCTTCCTGCTGGGATTTATATAGGTAGGATGTTCAGATGGCCCAATCACACTATTAAAACATGCTTCCTGCTGGGATTTATATAGGTAGCATGTTCAGATGGCCCAATCACACTATTAAAACATGCTTCCTGCTTGGATTTATTTAGGTAGGATGTTCAGATGGCCCAATCACACTATTAAAACATGCTTCCTGCTGGGATTTATATAGGTAGGATGTTCAGATGGCCCAATCACACTATTAAAACATGCTTCCTGCTGGGATTTATATAGGTAGGATGTTCAGATGGCCCAATCACACTATTAAAACATGCTTCCTGCTGGGATTTATATAGGTAGCATGTTCAGATGGCCCAATCACACTATTAAAACATGCTTCCTGCTTGGATTTATATAGGTAGCATGTTCAGATGGCCCAATCACACTATTAAAACATGCTTCCTGCTTGGATTTATATAGGTAGCATGTTCAGATGGCCCAATCACACTATTAAAACATGCTTCCTGCTTGGATTTATATAGGTAGCATGTTCAGATGGCCCAATCACACTATTAAAACATGCTTCCTGCTTGGATTTATTTAGGTAGGATGTTCAGATGGCCCAATCTCACTATTAAAACATGCTTCCTGCTTGGATTTATATAGGTAGGATGTTCAGATGGCCCAATCACACTATTAAAACATGCTTCCTGCTTGGATTTATATAGGTAGCGTGTTCAGATGGCCCAATCACACTATTAAAACATGCTTCCTGCTTGGATTTATTTAGGTAGGATGTTCAGATGGCCCAATCACACTATTAAAACATGCTTCCTGCTTGGATTTATTTAGGTAGGATGTTCAGATGGCCCAATCACACTATTAAAACATGCTTCCTGCTTGGATTTATTTAGGTAGGATGTTCAGATGGCCCAATCACACTATTAAAACATGCTTCCTGCTTGGATTTATATAGGTAGGATGTTCAGATGGCCCAATCACACTATTAAAACATGCTTCCTGCTTGGATTTATATAGGTAGCATGTTCAGATGGCCCAATCACACTATTAAAACATGCTTCCTGCTTGGATTTATATAGGTAGCATGTTCAGATGGCCCAATCACACTATTAAAACATGCTTCCTGCTTGGATTTATATAGGTAGCATGTTCAGATGGCCCAATCACACTATTAAAACATGCTTCCTGCTTGGATTTATATAGGTAGCATGTTCAGATGGCCCAATCACACTATTAAAACATGCTTCCTGCTTGGATTTATTTAGGTAGCATGTTCAGATGGCCCAATCACACTATTAAAACATGCTTCCTGCTTGGATTTATTTAGGTAGGATGTTCAGCATGTTCCGTGTGCGGCTTCGACCTTCCCCGTGGTGCTTACAATTACTCATGGCCGTAATGCAGGTTAATTCAATCTTTGGGAGTGCAGTACCTGGAACATACCAGGACACAAGGTTGATGTAAAGACAATAAATGAAATGAGACAGGGAGGACACAAATTGGCGTTAAGTAATTTGCCCGATTATAAATGTGTTAGTTTGCATCTACTTTACAATCATGGGCACATGATATGATAACGATATTTTAGCAGTTCAATGATAAATGTATAACATTAATTATGGTGGGGGGTGGACAATGGCTATTACACTCGATGCACTCCAGCTGACTTACCTTGGTATGAATGACGACGTACTCAGAGTTTGGCGGCTTGAAAATAGCCAAATCTTCCACCCAGCCGCTTGTAAATTGGATGTGCGCCTCCAGTGACTTGTAATTATGAAACTGGTTCGCAGTGTAAACGCTTACTCCACAAACAAGATACGTGAAGATATCAGGGTAGGACAGTGGCGGTAAGTCGTCTGGGTCTTTACTCCACTGCCGTATTTCATATGGGTCCAGATTTGCGATGCGCTCTAATTTTTTCAAGTGCTGCTGCTTCGCCTCTGGACGCAATCGGTCTCTATACCGTCCGTTTTCTTTTGAGCTGCTTTTAAGCATGTTTCTTGTCGTCGTCGTTCCAACACGGTGCGTTTGTTTTGATTTGTGGACCCGGAAAATGGCGCAATACATTGCGGCGTGAACCAGGTGTAGGACTGAACTCTACCACACACATCACATCACCACACATACTCTGGTTTTTCTTCATGTACACTTCCTTATAATCTCTTTCTGCTATTTGCACATTTTTACTGTAAATTTCTAAGTTAAATCTGTAAATTTTGTAATAACCTGTAAATTGTAAATACTGTAAAACCACTGTCATTTAATGGTCGGGCATTGCACAGCTACAAGCATTTCACCTCATGTCATACTGGGTATGGTTGTGTGTGTGACAAATAAAATTTGAATTTGAATTTGAAAGTCTTTCCAGGTGAGTTTGATCCAGGAGGGTCTGAAGCCAGAGTCAGACAGAGACTGTGCAGAGACTGTAGAAGGACAGAGCAGCAGCAGAGCAGTCCAGATACACTGATGATCCTCTGTCAGATCCAGAGGGACACACAGGGATGATGCTGGACTCTACATTGTGTCTGACAGTGGAGCTGTTCTCAGAGCAGTTCACTCTGCAGCACTGACAGTCATCTGCACTTCTTCTCATTCCTCTGTCAGTCACTGCTGGATGAAGCTCTCCTCTCCACCTCCCAGTAACATGGCCCAGTCAGAGCGTCTCTACACACAAGCTGCTGCTGCTTCAACCTCTCTGGATCATCAGGACACAGCTCCTCCTCTCTCAGCACACACACCGTCCTGTTTACCATCATCACCTCCACCTGCAGAGAGAAGGAGGAAGAGCAGAGGAGATAAACGAGTGTTTCCAGAGACTCTTCATCAGCTGTCAGTCAGTGATGCAACACATCCAGTATAAAGAGCAGCAGGGACTTCAGTGCTGGGACTGTACTAGGACTCATTGTTGCTTCACTTTTTCTAATCTTTGGATTTTTATTGAAGTTGATGAAAATGTTTTTCCCTCCTAGTTTGAGTTTGGACTTTCATTCATTAGAAGAACCTTGGTGTGTCCACTCTGAGCTCTGTAGGAACCCCAACAACAAGCCCAACAATCCAGATGGACGGTTCCAGCTGTTAACTGGAGGAATTCCATCCAAACATCTGCTCTCACTAAATTCTTCCTCACCTACAGACTGTGTTCTTCACTGCTTTAAACTTGGAAATGAATGCAGCCATTGGTCTGCGTGCTGCTTTGTTCAGAGAGCTGATTGGCTGTTGACAGTGTTTGATCAGAGCGTGTCAGCCGTTACCATGGTGACCATAAAGGTCAGAAACAGGAAGTGTTTGTGTCCAATCCTGAAGCCTGTCACCATTCTCCTCTCACAGCTTCACTGAGAAGCTGCAGCTTTACAGGAAACACTGGATCTTTGTTTCATACTGACTGTGTTTAGTACAATACTGCTGACAGCACCACCCAATGCAGAGGTGTGGCAAAATCATTGAAATCATTTATTAAACAAATGAGTGCATCAAAAATAAGAGTGGAGCTGCAATGAAAGAGAAGTGAACTTTCTTCAGTTAACACAAAGTTTTCCCTGACAGGTGACATTTAATTAAAGTGACTTTATTACCACACACACATTCAGAGGCAGTCTACAGGAGCAGAGCTGCAGCTATTCAGCAAATGTCTCCCTGCAATCCTCACTGCAATACCTACATTTGAAAATTAAACCACCTCTACTGTTCACACATGAAAAGTCGTGTGAAGAACCAGTTTTCCTCAGATCTCTGTTTTAGTAACTCTGAAGTCTGAACTTTGGATTTTTGCATTCTGTTTGTACTGATAACTGTCAGTGGATTATTTTGATCCCAAAGAAATCTTTAACACACATGTAGTGATGGGACGTGTGCACTGAAACAATGGTTAGGAACCTGTTCATACAGGTCAGCTGTTGCACACAGAGGTCCTGGATTTACACTGTGCCCTGGTTCCTGTGTTTCTGTATGTAGTTTAGTCTAAAGTGGATCCTCCTCATGTACAGACTGAATTATCTGTCTCAGAGTGACGCTGAAAAACTAGTTCATGCATTTATTACTTCCAGGCTGGACGACTGTAATTCATTATTATCAGGAAGTCCTAAAAACTCACTGAAAAGCCTTCAGCTAATCCAAAATGCTGCAGCAAGAGTCCTGACAGGGACTAGAAAGAGAGAGCATATTTCTCCTGTTTTGGCTTCCCTTCATTGGCTTCCTGTTAAGTCCAGAATTCAAAATCCTGCTGCTCACATACAAGGTCTTAAATAATCAGGCCCCATCTTATCTTAATGACCTTGTAGTACCATATCACCCTATTAGAGCACTTCGCTCTCGCTCTGCAGGCCTACTTGTTGTTCCTAGAGTATTTAAAAGTAGAATGGGAGGCAGAGCCTTCAGTTTTCAGGCCCCTCTTCTGTGGAACCAGCTTCCAGTTTGGATTCAGGAGACAGAAACTATCTCTACTTTCAAGATTAGGCTTCAAACTTTCCTTTTTGCTAAAGCATATAGTTAGGGCTGGACCAGGTGACCCTGAATCCTCCCTTAGTTATGCTGCAATAGACGTAGGCTGCCGGGGATTCCCATGATGCATTGAGTTTTTCCTTTCCAGTCACCTTTCTCACTCACTATGTATTAATAGACCTCTCTGCATTGAATCATATCTGTTATTAACCTCTGTCTCTCTTCCACAGCATGTCTTTATCCTGTCTTCCTTCTCTCACCCCAACCAATCACAGCAGATGGCCCCGCCCCTCCCTGAGCCTGGTTCTGCCGGAGGTTTCTTCCTGTTAAAAGGGAGTTTTTCCTTCCCACTGTCGCCAAAGTGCTTGCTCATAGGGGGTCATATGATTGTTGGGTTTTTCTCTGTATCTACTGTACAATATGAAGCGCCTTGAGGCGACTGCTGTTGTGATTTGGTGCTGTGTAAATAAAATTGAATTGAATTGAATTGAATTGAAGAATTTTATAATGAACTATTTACAGGTGTATACAGACGGGTCGAAAGATCCCAAACCTGAAGCAACAAGTGTAGCAGTGATAATTCTGCAGTTAAGGATCAAGATTGCAAAAACAACATCAAATCTTCTGAGTATATATGCAGTTGAGTTATATGTCACACTGTTGGCTTTAGAATGACAGACAGCAGAATTTCAAAAGTAATAATATGTAGTCATTGTCAGCATTGAAAGTAAATTTTGTATGACGTCCTTTTGCTCATCATAGATTGTCTGAACAAACTAAACATATAGTAATATGTGGACTCTGGCTCATAGAGGTATTGTGGGTAATGAAAGAGCAGATAGGTTGGCTAAAGCAGCTGTTAAGTAGACATAGATGTGCAGATACCATTGTTGAAATCTGAGGGGAAAGAATAGTTTGGACACAAAGTAAGAACTTCTGGAGAATGGCATGGGATAATGGAACAAAAGGGAGACATGGGGTACAAAACACAATAGAAGTTAAGAGGAGTAGTGGGTTAGATAGGCAGCAGGAGAATACAAACAGGTCATTGCTTTCTGAATGGTTCTCTTTTTATGATGGGGAAACATCCGACTGGGTTATGTGATGGTGTAATGCTATGGAGACGGGTGAACATGTGGTTATTTGTTGCAGGAAGTATAGAAGTCAAAGGAGAGTGTTGAGGGTGGGAACTGGTGGTGAAATGAAACTTACGTTTGAAAAAGTGGTTAATCAGTTAAGTCATGATGAGGTGAAAGGAGTGGTTTTTCATTTCTGAGAAATACTGATCTCATCAAGAGGATCTGAGGATCTGGAAGAGAAGTAAGAGTAAAAGCCAGGAGATGGCAGTAGTGCAACATCTTTGGATGCAAGCTGCTGTTAAAAATGACAGAAGAAGAAGTTTGCTTGATCATTCCTCAGCTCGTCTGTGTGAAGTTGAGTGTAAAGAGGCTCCTGCTGTTAGAGAAACACTGTTTAACAGAGTCAGACATGTTCAGACTGAATTTCAGTCAGAAACTCAGCATCACATTGATGAAGCTGCAGATTCATTGTGGTTAATTTCTGATTCATTTCTTTGCTACCAGCTGAAATTTAAATGTAATTTAAAAGAAGGATTCAAGGTTATTGGGTTTTTTGAACCCAAAGATTTCACATGAGCGTATATGAATTGTATGATATGTCTCTTGTATTTTTCTATGATCATATTTTGATGTTGATTGTGATTGGTTTCATTTGTTTCTTCAGTGGCTGTAGTGTTTTAATGTTTAGATTGTCTTTTGTTCCATGTTGTAATTGTGTATAAAGTTTGATTTGAATGAAAGTTACACTCAAATGCTTTCAGTGTTGCTGTGTTGAGTGTTTGCATGTTTAATGTTTGTATGGAAGACACAGAAAGACATGTGACTAAAGAAATCTGTGCTAGAGTGACTTTAAAAAAATGAAATAAATAGTAGAAAACAAAACAGACGTTGAATTCTTTAGAGAATTTTCTAAAAATCTTTTTCTTTCTAAACAGAATCCAGAATATTAATGTTTGACATGGAAGCTGTTTCTACAGGATCCTGATGGACACTCAGAGGTTTAGAAAATGCTCTCATTAGTTGTTTACAGCAGAAAATCAACCGATGTGAATCAAAACAACAGAAATGCTCTGCACAAGTGTGTGAGACTACAAATGATAGAATCAGAACTGCTGATTTCATTACTCTGAACTTTTAAAGGCAGGTTTTGTATCTGAGAGCAGGGACACTTGCTGTGTCCAGTGTGACTGTAAGTTCAGGCTACCCTTGATTTAGTTGTTAGATGTTTTTAACCTGTGTTTATTTTATAAGGCTCATTAAAAGCCATCTGAACTAGAGATGGACCGATCCGATGTTGCGTATCGGTATCAGTCCGATACTGACCTAAATTACTGGATCGTATATAAGTAATAAATAAAAAAAGATGTAATCCGATCTACTAAATATCACAAAACTTGCGACATGGCGTAACCCAACACATGACCTTAGCACATAGGAGCAGTATATGTCACGTGATAGAGCGGCTGTGGTGTGCGAGACCTGTCGGCGGTCTGGTGGAGCATTTGGAGCCTCGCGACGTGCTTCCAAACCGGCCGACATGGTTTCTTACGGACTCAACTCAGACCCAAGACTTTGAAGGCTCGCCGGCTGTAAATCGTCTGTAATGAGACGCTTTGCATGTCTGAGCTGAAGTTTGTTATCAGTGTTTAAAAAGGCTGCATCTGTGATGGTTGGCATTAGATCAGTGCCTATGGAATTGGCACCTTGCACATTTGGAAAGGAACCATCCAGACTGAATTATATACACAGGTTTTAGAGCAACATGTGCTCCCATGGAGATGATGTATTTTACATGTTTAAGGAGGATGTTGCTAAGCTGCACACTACAGCAGGGTTTTGTAGTGGAAGACCGCAAGTCCTGAACCGGCCTGTCTGTGGTGCAGATATTTGTGACATCACGAGATGAAAGTACGGCGGCAGGACTGTTGAGCAGCTCTGTCCCTTATATCAGACAAAAATGATGCTCTCCGAAAAGTCCAGCACCTGGTCTCCTCAGTTCCCAGGTGTTTATGGACGGTTGTTGAAAGTAGAGGTGATGTTGGAAACATGGCCATGCTGCAAGCTTTTTGGGATGTTGCTGCCACCAAATTCACAATGAGCTCATTTGTTTTCTATGTTGCGTTATGAGTAAAGTATGGGTTCATGAGATTTACAAACCATTCAATTTTATTTACATTTCACACAGTGTGTCAACATTTTGTCATAAAATAATATTAACAACAAGAAACAGCAACAACAACAATAATAATAATAATTGCAGTGCTCTATTAAATGTGGTGAAAATATGAAGTCAGCCTGCGCGTGCTGTGCATGTCTGTGACGTAATCGCGTGAGACAGGCGGTTTCCTGTCCTTTTTGGCCCTCGCTGCTCGCCGTATTTCCGCGCGGGTCTGCTGGATGAAGGAGGTAAAGTTTTTTGAACAGCATGTACAACTTTAACTGAGCTTCGTTAGTCTTTCTTAGCCTGCTGCAGTTACAGTTACAGCCGCGTATCTATTACAGTGAACCTGCCGTCAGCTGGATAACGTTAGCATTAGCTTGTGTTGATGCTAAGCTGCTATTAGCAGGTCCTGTTCAGTGCTAAGTTGTGTCCGGATGACTTTACAGTTTAGTTTTCTCCGTATTACGATCACCAGATAACTGTGGATGGCCTCGTGTGTATGGAAGCTTTGTGGTGAAGCGCTTTGGCCTGTGGGAAATGTAGGAAACACCAGGACGAGCTGCGCACCGCAGTAAACCGCTTTGACAAATCAACCTTATTTCCACTCACTTCATTAATAAAAGTCTCGTCACTTGGAAAACTGCATTTTTCACACATCTCGCCGTTAATGTCACCCAGCTAACGGTGTAGTTTCAAGAAACAATGCAGTGTTCCTGCCACGAACATCACGATGGAAGCCCTGCAGGGTAGATCTGCGCAGCGGCTCTGATGGAAACGCCACAGATAGTAGCTCATTCTCCTTCTTCCGGTTTCTCCTCTTAGTGTCTCCATAGCAACTCATCTGCCTCCTCTCACCTGGTCCCGAGGATCCAGGTCTGTCACCTGGTCTCAGGTTCACCCTGAGCTGGCCCTCCTCGTCCATTCCAGTCACTCTCAAAGACAAACTGAACATTTTCCACTACCACACATCCAGCTGGGTTTTAGATTTTAATTTGAAGTCATTGTCACCATCTCCAAATCAGACACCAGAGCAGGTCTAACTATAAACTGTTCTTTTCACTCCTGTTGCATCCTTCACTCAGTGACCCTTAACAGCTGTATTCACCCACTCATCATGTAACACCACAGTTCCTCTCCTGGTTTCTCTGACGTGTCCAGTTTCTTGTGGGACACGTCATAAACATGCTGCTCTGTCTTGGGTGGTCGGCTTTGCCATTTCCAGATTGAGCGTTGTTATATATCTGGGGGATTACTCTTGATTAATTATTTGAGCTGTCACGTACTATGTGGCTGTATCAGTGTGAGTGCAGCTCATCATGGTGTGTCGCACTAATTTAATAACAGTAGATGTATTTAGCCTGATGTCCTCTTAGAGACCAACAGAGCAAACGCTGCTGATTTTATTTTTGTATTTTATAGTTTGAAAGTGACACTTGGGACACTGAGTGTGCGTCCCAATGTATTCTGCTCCTTCAGACACAGATCCACACAGCATGTGTATATAAACCATGGAAGAAGCAGGAGCTTTCATTGTGACACACTGCTTAGCTTCACAGTGTGTGTGACACAGGTGGGTCACTTGGATTGGCAGAGGTGAGGCCTGGTAAAAAGCTACAGCTGTAAACTGTGACAGTGCTCATATAGGGGGCTGTTGGGGTTGTCTCACTTTGGGATGCAGGCTCCAGAGGCCGTTAGGGGAATTGCAGTTTTTGGCACTTTGCACAGGTTTCAGTTTTCAGCCCTGGAGGTGCCGCCTGATATGAGGGGACACTTTTGTCTTTGTCCTCCCGCCGTCTGTGAGAGATGAGTATCCACCATGTGAGTCCCTCCCTCTCCACCAGTCGGTCAGACGTCTGCCCGTCCTCCAGTCTGTTTTGGCTAAAAGGGAGATTTTCCTTCCCGCTGTGGCCGAGGCCTTGCTCATTGGGGTTGACCGGTTGGTGGGATTTTCTCTGTACTTCGTGGTCTGTGCCTTCACGTGACTGTTGTTGTGATTTGTTGATCACAGAGACCTAAAAGACCTGGTGACCTCTACTTTCCTGCTTCTAAATCCAGACAGAGGCTGTTGTGCTCGGCCCTAAAACTCTTAGAAACAGCATCATCGTGGCCTCCAGTGAAGCTGTGAGGAGCCATCTTTGAGCAGAATATATCATTCAGTGTGCACAGACAACCATGTAGGTCTGTGAACTAAGCTGAGAGTGATTCTAGCTGCACGATTGTGAGTCAGTGTTATCAGACAAGTGCCATGAAAAGCCTCAAAGCCTCCAGTTAAGCTGAAACGCTGCAGCACGAGTACCAACAGGAAGCAGAAAGAGAGCATATCTGTCACATATTAGCTCCTCTTCACTGACTCCCTGTTAAATCCAAGATTTAAAATCCTCCTTCTGACAGACGAGGTCTCGAATAATCAGCCTCTGTCATCTCTTAAAAAGCTTGTAGTACAAAGTTATGCTGATAGAGCACTCCCTCCTCAGACTGCAGCCTTATTTGTTGTTGCTAGGTAGAATAGGAGGCAGTACCTTCAGCAGTGCCTTCAGCTGTCTCTCAGTGGCCCATCTCCTGTGGACCAGCTCCCAGCTTGGATTCATGAGACTCCCCATTTAGTTTTTGTGTTTTTTCTCAAACCTCCTCCTCTTGTTCTAATGGAGATTCTGGATGTTCACAGGTGTGATCCAGTGACATGATGGAGAGTTTAAAGACGCGGCTCGAGTTCCCCAGCCCCGTCATACAAGCCCAGGTAAGAGGCGGACTCTGCTCTGTGACTCCTCCCATCCAAATGATACAAATGATCCTTCCCTTGTCTGCAGAGATTCCACAGGTACGAGTGATTTGTTAATGATAGAGGTAAACTAGCAGCTCACACAGGCAGAAAATCTCTACCATTAACAGGAATTCAGCAATACTCATAAAAAAGTCTCCTGATAAGACAGAGTAAAGAGTAACGTAACTATTTGATAGAGTAACATGACTGTAAGGTGCACGGATACATGTGTGCAGCTGTTGGAGGATTTTAAAGAGACATGAGGTGAGTTTACAGTGTAACAAGATCCAAGACACAGAGTTACTTTGTATGTTTGTTGGCAACCACGAGGGTTTCTGAGTCTCTCACACTCGTGTGTATAATATGTTTATGTAGAGGGGAGGCAGGTTTTACTGAACACACACAGACTCAGGTCCCTGTAGGCGCATTCATTCATTCATTCATTCATTCATTCATTCATTCACTCATTCATTCATTCATTCATTCATTCACTCATTCATTCACTCATTCATTCATTCATTCATTCACTCATTCATTCATTCATTCACTCATTCATTCATTCATTCACTCATTCATTCATTCATTCATTCATTCATTCATTCACTCATTCATTCATTCATTCATTCATTCATTCATTCATTCACTCATTCATTCATTCATTCATTCATTCACTCATTCATTCACTCATTCATTCATTCATTCATTCATTCACTCATTCATTCATTCATTCATTCATTCATTCACTCATTCATTCATTCATTCATTCATTCATTCACTCACTCATTCATTCATTCATTCACTCATTCATTCATTCATTCATTCATTCAATCATTCATTCAATCATTCATTCATTCATTCATTCATTCACTCATTCATTCATTCATTCAATCATTCATTCACTCATTCATTCATTCATTCATTCATTCACTCACTCATTCATTCATTCATTCACTCATTCATTCATTCATTCATTCATTCATTCAATCATTCATTCAATCATTCATTCATTCATTCATTCATTCACTCATTCATTCATTCATTCAATCATTCACTCATTCATTCATTCATTCATTCATTCACTCATTCATTCATTCATTCATTCATTCATTCATTCACTCTGTAGTGTTGGTTTCTCTTCCTCTCGTTGTTATTGTGAATAATGGTACAGAAGTGTGATTTCTTGTGTTGTAGACGGTGAGAAGTCTTGTTGCAGCTGTCTTAAAGGAAAAAGGGTCAGATGGGCAAATCACCTGGTCCTGTGCTCAGGTGAGTTCCTGTAAGATCACATATGATCATTTCTTTAGTTACATGAAGTATAAAAGAGCAGGAACATCTGCTTCATGTGGTCCTGTGTTTTATCCTCAGTGACTTTGACACGTCTGCTGTGAGGCTGACACCTCTGATCTCACAGTGTCAGCTTTGTTTTTATACACAGATATAAAATATGGATATGCACTGAGAAACGATCATAGTTATAATATTTCTGACTGTCTGAGTCCAAATTGAATCAAACCTTGTGGGATTGAATCAGTGCTGAGCCCGAGTGGCTGAACTGAGTGGGACAGATTGCATTCTCACCTGCACCTCTGTCTTTGTCCGTTTTCATTCAGGGCTTCAGTGCATGTGTGGAAATGGCACAGATAGTCTTGTTAGACTTCTGAAACACTGACTGCATCACTGTTGTCGTTCAGGGCCCAGCACTGGAAGCTTTGTGGCAGCAGTGCTGCAGTGACTGTGCTGTGGTGTGTTCAGCGTGCTGTGACACCTTGGTGTTATTGGTGGACCAGGGCCATGCAGACCTGGACTACATCCTCAGTGGTGTCCTCAACCTCCTGCCTTCTGCAAGGTATGCAACGCGCAGTTATTGGACGCCACGATCCTGCCTCAGAAAGCTCAGCTCAGCTGTTTGTCAATGAGTCTGACAGAGGCTCTGTAACCTGCATCCATGCAGCGTTACAGCCGCTGCACAAAGGCACAACATGAAAGACAGACCTCAGCAGGACGAGGTTGTGTATCAGCAGGACAAAGAAGGCTCTCTTTAGCATGAGAATGCTAACACTGTGAACTGAGAAGAGGCATGAAGAAGGCCGTGTATGTCCACTGTTACTGGCCATCGTCACCTACAAATTCAGTCTTTAAATCCCTTTAAAGGCCCACTCACACCTCGCCTCAGGTGACCGCAAAGGTCACATGATGGGTCGCGGTAAGGTCTCATAGTGGTTCAACCCTTAACCCTTGGTGTTGACAATGACCTACGCTTTTGTTTATACTCATGTGACGACGCACATGACAAATAGCTCGATGACCATCTCCAAGGAGGGCAACGCCCTGTAGGGTTTAAGTATGTGGGTCTCTCCACCTTGTATAAGAAGGAAACATCTTTAAAACTTAATCAAGTCCAGTCGCCTTCTTTTCCAGCTACCAGTGTGTAACATGGAGTCAATGCTTCCAGTGCAGGAACCCGACTGACAGTCTACAAACTGAGTTAGACGCATGGAGGTCACAGCTTAGTCTGTGCTGAGGATAAATCCACGATGTCATTGCTCTCCATCAGGGCTCATGTGAAGTAAAGAAAATAGCTTTGAAAGTTTAACCTGGAAACATGAAAATGTTAAAGGTCACTGTTCCACAGTTCAGACCTGGATGCTCTCTAATCTGGACGCTAACCTCGTTGTGCAGCATAATGTAACTATTTGAAAACATTTGAAGCAATGAAAACACTCACACTGTTAGTTTTTTCAGTTATTCTGACTCTGATATCCAACAGACACACTCAAGGGTTGATAAAAGTCATTCGGCGATTGTTGGAGATGCAGGCTGACCAGAGCGATGGACACTTCACCTGTCCGTATTCTATCAGGTAAGTATCTCATGTCTAATATCTAGAGATGTTCATACATATTGTCTTGGATAATCTATCAAGCTACAAATAGCTTGTAGCTTACTGCTAGTCCAAAGAGGCAGCATTGGTCCATCACCCACTTGAAGTGCTGTAGGCGTCCGGTGCTCTGTGGGGTGGCAGTCGTGGCCCTGGTGCTTCAGTCCCAGCTATAAACTGGCTCTTGGAGCATGAGCATCCCAAACTAGTGCGTGTTGAAAAATACTGACTACATGTAAAGAGTGAGAGGTGGCAGGCAGGGAATGGGTACGTTTGTATCTCCCTGATTTGATGCCAGCATTTAGACGTTTTCCCTGGTGGACAGGACGGTTGCTTCCCTGTGCCGTCATGTTGGGAACAGGTGCCCATAGTCATTTGTTCACATGTGACTAACAGCTGTTTAGAGTACTTTTTAGAGTTGCTGGGTGAGGTGGGTACCCCATCTAGCAACTCCATAGTCCTGCTGGGGGACTTTAATGTGTTGGTGGCAATCCCTGAACCAGAAGATAGACATTGGAGGTTCAGGAGCAGCAGGTTGAAGCGTCCTGTTAGGCTTGGTTATCTTCTGGCAGATATCGACAGGATGAGTGTAACTCTTGCAGAAGCTGAAGCAAAAACTCAGCTGTACGAGGAGCTTGGTGAGGCAATGCAGCAAGACTTTTGGAGCTTGGTCCGTTTTGCCATCACTGTCGGATCTATTCCTGGTGGGTGTTGTTATCGATGCTGTTTTGAGTAATTCTGCAGCTGCGTGTGAAACATTGGGAATGAGAATCAGCACCTCCAAGTCTGAGGCTGTGGTTTAAAGCTGAAAACAGTGGAGCAGCCACTCCAGGTCAAGGACGAGCTGGCGCCCAAGTTGGAGGTGTTTAAGTATCTGTGGGTGTTGTTCACGAGTGAGGACTAGGGATGGGTATCGTTTAGGTTTTATCCGATACCAGTGCCAAACCGGTACTTTTGAAACGGTGCCGGTGCTTAAACGGTGCTCGAACCGGTGCTTAAAGAATGGAGAACACAAAATTGGTCCAAAAACCTCTCATGTTCAGCTGTTTTTTTGTAAAAAGATAACAATGTTAGCCTTTTCTGCAGCTATGGGGCATATATGGTATCACTCTTGGCTGGAAGCAGTGCTTAAACAATGGAAAAAACACAAACTTTGTCCAAAAACCTCTCATGTTTAACTGTTTTCCACTTTTTCTTTGGTCATTTTAGCCTTTTTGTCCAGGGTGAAGGGAGCATCTGCCATCAAACAAGAAGACAGCCGCATGTAACTACGACAGTGTTTGCTAGTTCACCTTACATGCATTAATGTAATAACGTGGTTAGCCTACTCAACGTAAATTACACACGAACAACATTAAGCTACTCACGCAGAGAAGAACAGCTGCTGCTGCATCATCATAATAATGGATTGGATTTATATAGCGCTTTTCAAGGCACCCAAAGCACTTTACAATGCCACTATTCATTCACTCTCACATTCACACACTGGTGGAGGCAGCTACGGTTGTAGCCACAGCTGCCCTGGGGCAGACTGACAGAAGCGAGGCTGCGATGTCACGTCATCGGCCCCTCTGGCCAACACCAGTAGGCAGTAGGGTAAAGTGTCTTGCCCAAGGACACAACGACCAGGACAGAAAGCCTGGAGATCGAACCGGCGACCTTCCCTACACTGGCAGGGCTAGGGGCCAGGACTCTCCTCTTCGGGTTCTTGGGGGATGTTGCTAACTCCGGGTCCGATAACTGGCACCACACCCGCAGTAGATGTGCTCGGTGTGAGGTCTCGCAGCAAGCTATCAAATACGGTGCATTTCTCTGCTTTTAAAAACAAACGCTGTGTCGCCGGGTGTTTCATCGGATTTGAGGTGTTACCTCCTTTGACAGTATCACAGTATCAGCTTAAAGCACTTGTTGCAGGCTGCTGAGTTTGCATCTTTTGCTGTGAAGTACAGCCAGACTTTGACCGGCCCTCCTTGGGCATTTTTAATCTGTAGCTCTGCTCTAAAAGAACGTACGTACCTGGACCCGCCTACTATCCTCGGAAACATAAAATGATTGGCTAGAATCCAAAGTCTGTGACATCTCAGGAAAAAAAAGCACCGAAATAAAGCACCGAAATGTGCGCTGCTTTTCAGTCTGGTTACTACCGTTTATGTCAGAACCGGTGCCATCATGGCACCGGATACCGGTACCCATCCCTAGTGAGGACAGAGTGACAGACGGTGCTGTGGCTGCAGTGATGGGGCTGCTGTAAGAACGAACAGGGTTTTAACATTAAAAGTGATGTTTTGGTCACAATATAGTGAGCTCTCCTCTTTTTAGTGTATAAAATCTGTCCTGTGGATGATTGCAGACTTCACCTCAAAGGTTGAAGACACTCGTGAACATCCGTATAGAAATCAGCGGTGCAACAGAAAGATCTCCCCTGTCCAAATTGCCTGCCAGTGCTCTGAAACACCAACAGACTTTGAGTCACAATAAATAGAAGAAACTCCTGATTGTTTGCTTCCTTTGTGCTGAAACGTGGGGAGTGCTCTGATAGGCTGACGAGTTGGCGCTGTATTGAAACTGAGGGTCTGGAAATGGCGTGCTGAAGGGTGACACGTGTGGTCAAACAGGTTACGTCATGTGAAGACTGGAAACACGGAGGAGTAGACGTCTGGCCCACAGTGCAGGCTGTCACAGGCACAGACGTGAGCTTCCTTCCTGCACTTGGAAAATGATTCAACAGGCACACAGCACTTCATTCAAAGCTGGATCTATAATGGTATCAGTGGATGCATTAGTGTGTGTGGAACTGCTAACGTTTTGTCTCTCAAACTCGACTCTGGTTAGAGGTACGTGTGAGTACACGATATTTTTAAGCATGTTTTCATCCTCATAGGTGGCAGCTACGTGACATTTTGCCTTTAGATTGTCACTGTGGGAGTGGGTGTATAAATCCAGTTTGTGTGGAAACAGGACGGATGTTGGAGGACTATTTATGTGACTGCATTCTGCAAAAGTGACGATGTGTAGCACTTGGCCAAAAAAAGGATCGATGCTTTAAAATAACACCGTCAATAGTTTTTAGTGTTAACAGTTTGCACTTGTTCTTTGGAGAACTTGTAATTCATTTTATTCATACAGCAACAAATCACAACAACAGTCGCCTCAAGGCGGGGCGGGGCCATGTGCTGTGATTGGTTGGGGTGAGAGAAGGAAGGCAACAGGTCTTGTGTGGATTTAGGCCTTCTTAGTTTGCTTCGTTGTAATAGACTGACTCAGTGGTTTGTTGGGAGCATAACTTGAATCAGAGCTGGGACACTGACCCGTCCATTGCAGGAGCAGCCCTCACCCGTACGTCACAGCCCTGGAGAACAGAGAGGACTGCTGGCCGGCTCTGCTGTTCGAGATCGATGACTTTATCCAGAAAGCTGTTGACAGGTAAGTCTTACTGGTTCCTATCGTAGCCTGTTATGTTGTTGTCTTTGAAGACAACTGGACATTATGAGATGATATATTTTCAGAGATTCTTCTGACTCCAGCGTGTGTGCACGTTACAGAGATAAAGAGGCTTATATCACCATGCTGGCCCCCTTCCTTCGGTACCTATACTGCCAACCTCACAGGCAACCCGAGCACGCGCTCCTTCGACAGAGTCTTCTTAGGGTGATGCTGCCCATTCAGGGAGGATCCAGGTCCGCCCCCCAGAACAAGGAGCAGGAAACGCTGTCCCCAGTGTCTGACAGGCTGCTGCTCTGTCTTTGTCAGCTGGTTCCACACATGCAGGTAACAAGCTGAAGTTATGTTAGGTAACTGTACAAAGACACGGCCGACATGTTTCCACTCTGTATGTTACAGTCCACCATCCTTCATTTAAATGTGTCTCTCTGACACATTTGCATACGCTCAGATTGACAGGAAGTGACTAACACAGAGAGCAGGATGGAGCTATGTCAGCCTTTCCTCTCTGTCCTGCAGGTGGACAGCGTGGAGGCAGTCCTGGAGCTGTGTGCATTTGTGGGCGCTCTGCTCCAAGATCTAACTGGGACCTCTGCAGACCAGTGGAAACCAGAGAAAGCGGCGCTGGCTCTGCAGCTGCTGCGTGCGTGTCGGCGATGCCTCGAGTTCAACGGAGACTGCAGACCAATAATCGGCTTAATACAGCAGCTGGTTCCAGCCTGTCAGGTGATCGCTGTTTGTAATCAGACACCAGCAAAGATAAAGAAGCCGCGCTGCTGTGCTAGTTAACGTGAGCGAGCCTAAATATGGAAGCAAACAAAAGTGATGCTTTTTCTTTTACGTGTGCAAATATCTCTGCTCCAAACCTGAGCCTGGACTCCCAGCAGTGGGTTATTTGGCATTAATGCTTATCAGCTTCTTCACTCACTGCAGCGAGCTGACGTGGACATGCACACATGTGAATATCTGACACTCAAAGACACTTTGTAGAAATGTAGCATTGTTTGGTTCAGTGTTTTCATAAAAGCCTTGTTGCTCCTACCAGGGAGAGCACACCTGAGTTTGAGGCCTGAACAGGTGTGAAACCTTTTGTCCTCCATGATGGCTGAAAATCAAAGCGGGTCTCACTTTAGCGCGCTCACGCTGCCCGTCTCTGTGTACCTGGAGAGGTTTACACATGTGGGTCAAATGTCCCCCATTGTGAGCCTTGTCAGTGCTGTAATGTGTGAGCCCTCAGGCCTCTGTGGCCTGTATTGACCTGTTGGCATCGCTGTTTGTTTTCTGTAGGAGTTGCTGTTGGATGAGCTGGTGATGGGCGTGGCCTTGCTCTTGTTGGAAGCCCCTTCAGATCAGCTGACCAGCCTTCTCAGACTTGGTAAAGTGATTATTTTGGACAAAGCTCTGCTGGCTTTAGCTTCCTTTAAGAGACTTTGAAGCAGTGAAAGAATTAGTGGGAACAAAACTAGGTTGTGTGTGCAGGTCATGGTTGGAACCTCACAGAGCTTTGTGTCCTACATGAGATATTCTTTCTCTTAACACAGCACTGAGTTTGGTCCCTGAACAAGCGGAGGCGTCGCCCTGGTTGAGTCCGGTCCTGATTCTCCCCGTGTTGCAGCTCCTGTCCTGCTTGGGTCTCACTGAGCCGCTGTCTGACCAGAACACACACAGCACCAACCACAGGCTGGCTCACAGCCTGCTGCACAGAGTTAGCAGGCCCGCAGATAAACCCCAGCAGGTAACCCAACAGGTGACCCAGCAGGTAGCCCAGCAGGTAACCAAGCAGGTAACCCAGCAGGTAGCCCAACAGGTAGCCTAGCAGGTAACCCAACAGGTAGCCCAACAGGTAGCCTAGCAGGTAACCCAACAGGTAGCCCAACAGGTAGCCCAGCAGGTAGCCTAGCAGGTAACCCAACAGGTAGCCTAGCAGGTAGCCCAACAGGTAGCCCAACAGGTAGCCTAGCAGGTAACCCAACAGGTAGCCCAACAGGTAGCCCAGCAGGTAGCCTAGCAGGTAACCCAACAGGTAGCCCAGCAGGTAGCCTAGCAGGTAACCCAACAGGTAGCCTAGCAGGTAGCCCAACAGGTAACCCAACAGGTAGCCTAGCAGGTAACCCAACAGGTAGCCCAACAGGTAGCCTAGCAGGTAACCCAACAGGTAGCCCAACAGGTAGCCCAGCAGGTAGCCTAGCAGGTAACCCAACAGGTAGCCTAGCAGGTAACCCAACAGGTAGCCCAGCAGGTAGCCCAACAGGTAGCCTAGCAGGTAACCCAACAGGTAGCCCAACAGGTAGCCCAGCAGGTAGCCTAGCAGGTAACCCAACAGGTAGCCTAGCAGGTAGCCCAACAGGTAGCCTAGCAGGTAACCCAACAGGTAGCCCAACAGGTAGCCCAGCAGGTAGCCTAGCAGGTAACCCAACAGGTAGCCCAGCAGGTAGCCCAGCAGGTAGCCTAGCAGGTAACCCAACAGGTAGCCCAGCAGGTAGCCCAACAGGTAGCCCAACAGGTAGCCTAGCAGGTAGCCTAGCAGGTAACCCAACAGGTAGCCCAACAGGTAGCCTAGCAGGTAGCCCAACAGGTAGCCTAGCAGGTAGCCCAACAGGTAGCCTAGCAGGTAGCCCAACAGGTAGCCTAGCAGGTAACCCAACAGGTAGCCCAACAGGTAGCCTAGCAGGTAACCCAACATGTAACCCAACAGGTAACCCAACAGGTAACCCAACAGGTAGCCTAGCAGGTAACCCAGCAGGTAGCCTAGCAGGTAGCCTAGCAGGTAGCCTAGCAGGTAACCTAGCAGGTAGCCCCAGGCCTGCTTCTCACATTCAGTGTGACGACATCCATCCAAAAATACTGTTTCCCTCTCAGTGTCATAGCAACAGGGCTTTACCATTCTGTAGCATGGCCTCTTCTTCAGGGTCAGCATCCAGTCTCTGGAGTATTGTTCCTCTGGGATGCTTTGCTTGATCCTTAAATTACACTTCATTAACATTCATGGTGCATCTGTAGCTTTGCTCTTTGTTCTTTATCATTTGTTTCTCATGAATCTGTCTCCCTCAGCCTGCCCCATCACTGCCTCTGTCTCTGAGTTCCTGGTATAGTGAGCTCAGCGTGTCTTTGTTGGTACTGCACAAAGTGGCCAACAGTCCAGCAGCAGCGACCGATTGGCTGTTGGCGGTCAGCTCCGCCCTGTCGTCCAGCCAGCGCCTGTCCTCCTCTCTCGTCCTGATTGTGACTTATCTCATCATCATGGGTCAGGAAAACATCTGCCAGCTGGCTTTGAAAGCAAGCCAGGCTGTCGCTGCTGCCGACCCCTGCCAGGTAGATAACCCACACAACTGGTTCTCTTAAATCTGTGGACTGAATATAAAGTAATGCATGTTGTTCCCTCTGACATGTAGATATGTTGTATGTAAGGGAGCTAGCTTGTGTTTGTCTTTCTAAGAGCAGTAAACACATGTTGATAACCTGGTGTTTTGGCACCAACACAGGACTTTGAAATGGTTCAGATCAGCAGGAAGATAAAAGCTGTCACTGCTGTGTGATTGCTGCTAATCTGCTGCCGTATAAAGGGAGAGGTTAGGGAGTGCTCTAAGGGGACAGACCTCCCTCTGGACTTGTGTTGGAGTCACTAGCTCCAGATGAAGTGTGAAGTTTACCCCTCATTACTCAAGCGTGCACCGGGCCCCAGAGGATTCACCTTCTGCTCTAATTGCTCCCAGAGTGCTGCACACACTGGTGTTTGGATGCACTGGTTGAAGGTTGTTGGCATATTTGAGTCCTCTGGAGATCTCTGCTCGCTCGTACTTGTCGTCTTAAACGTGCAGCAGCAGGTCTTTGTTACAGGAAAAGCCAGAAGCTAACCACTATGAATCCTTAATGATGATTTACTGCAGTGATGTTGATTCAAAGTGATGTTTTTGGCTCGACAGCATTAAACGTGTCATCGCTCAGCTTTATTTTCTTTGCCCCTCCCTCTCGCTCTCGGCCGTGCAGGTGAAGCGGTCGCTCTGCAACAGTTAAGGCTCGGCGTGCCATTAGGTGTTTGGTGGTAATTAAGAGCTGTGACACTGCACAGCGGCGTGGTGTGTCTAAGGACCGTGATGCTGTCTCGCTGTTTCCTTATTTGTAACCTGTCTCATACTAAAGTGTCGGGACTTCATGTGTGATCTATGAAGCTTTAACTGACTGCAGAGTACAAGATGGGCACAACACATTTAGTATCACAAGGGCAGACTCAACCCTGCTCTATCTGTTTATGCTGAACATCCTGTGAAGCTGTCAGTTTGTGTGCACGTACAGGTCAGTGATGCAGCCTCTGTAAGGTCTGACAAAGTGCATTTAATGTTTGGTTGGTGTGTTTGCTGATGTGGGTGTTTCCCTCTGCAGGTCCCGCCCCTCGTGCTGCTTCTTTTGTTCAAACTGACCAAAGAAAAGAATCCCGTCCTGGCTCACGCTGTTCTCACAAGCCTGCCAGACCTCGGCACTCATAAGGTACGCAGCACGACTAAGAAGAGCCTGTACTGACTGAGCGTCTGGAGACGGGGCTGGAACATCAGCAGCACCTTTCTACTTCATCTGAGCGCTCACAGTGTGTTTTAGTCCATCATACACACATATGAGCTTTTATCTGTGGGGTCATCCAGGTCATGTAGTCTGAGGAGCTTCTCTTCATCCAGGAGGCTTCTAGAGTTTAAAAACCAGTGACCCGGGTGTCCCAAATACCCGGGTCACTGGCAAACCAGCCTGTGAGCACAATCCACCAATAACAGTGAATAACTGAAATGTTCCCCTCTCGATGTTTAGCACTTTGACAAAGGAACAAAGAGAAATTCCCACGTCTTACACAGTTTTCTCTGTGTGAACACGGACAGTGTTTCTTGTACCCAGTTTGTAGGAGCTGGGATTGGACCACAGCAGCCTCTGTGTGGGATAGATGCAGTGCTCTGTAGTATAAAGCACTCTGTCAGTGAGCTGGACTCTCCAAACCAGCAGTCATCATCTAACATCTGCCTTCTTCAGCTTTAACCGTGTGTTTCTCTTGTAAACTTGGTTCTCTTTCATAGCATTTGTCTCGTGTCTCACTATGGGAACGCCTCCTGCGTGACCTCATCAGAAGCTCAAATACCATTACGCCAGCCCTTACAGGCTGGCTAGGTGACGCCCATGTCAGGAGGGGCCAGTCCCTCCCTATATAATAGGCTGACATAGTGTCAGAGTCATTCAAAATCCTCTTCTCGCTTCTCACAGAAGCCTGTAGACAACTGTGCTATTGGGTGCTAAAGCTAACCTGTCCACAGATTCGAGTGAACAACTCGGTCGCCGGGCGCTTTGTTCCCAGCTTTTCAGTTGTCCACTAGCATACAAGCAGTAGCAATACTGTTCTGTAGCTAGTGCAGGTGCCAAGTAGCAATACATTCACCCAGGGAAGTAGCAATACTTTCCAAAAGCGTAGCAACACTTTGCTAATAAAGGTACCCCTAGCTTCACCGTCAGGTAGCAATACCCTTTGACGCTAGCGGTTTTACACATTAGGTAGCAATACCTGTAGAAAAGTAGCAACACTTTTCACCCCACGTTAGCGAGGAATAGCAATATTCTCCGCACTCAGTGTCAGTCTCGCTAACGTGCGCAACCCTCTAGCTAACCATGGCTACGACGGCCAACGAAGTTGCAAAACTCTGTCCTTGCGGCAAGAAGATTTCTGCCTGGGATACACACCCCGTGTGTGCGGCATGCCTGGGTTTATCTCACGCTCAGGCTGCCTTGACACCCGCACAAGACTGTATCCACTGCGCGGCTTTCCCACGCAAACTACTCCGCCGCAGGCTAGCTTGCCAGGCTAACCTGTCGGGTGGCGACCCTTTGCTGTGTGAGGCTGCTGCGGCGCCAGGAGAAACTGAAATGCCCGATGATTTGGCTGCAACGCCAGGGCCGAGCTGGGCAGAGGCAGACCCTCAGCCCATCGCGACCGCTTTCCCGTCACTGGGGGCACACGAAGATCGTGAGTTTTTCCCCGATGCTGGAGTCACCTGGGGAGGAGATGCCAACAAGGACGGAGATGAGTCGGCTGACTCGGAGCTCCTGCTGTCTGACAACGGCGAGGAGGAAGATTCCACCTCCTTGGCTAGCATCAGCTGGGCTGCAAAGCCCTCGGCTACCGGCGAGGTTGAAAAATCGACACCGCCGTCTCCCCTGGATCTCGACATGCAGGACATGTGCAAGCGCGCAGCCGCTAGGCTCAACATCCCGTGGCCCGCCATACAAACAGAGGTTGTAAATTCTTGTTTTGACGGTAAGAAATTGCCGAAGGCAAAAAAGACGGGGAAGCATGTGTTGCCTGTTTTCCCTGAGCTACTCGATGAGATAGCGGTGACGTGGAGAGCAAAACCTTACAGCGAGAAACACCCCATCGTGGGGCCTCCGCCAGATGCCACAAGTGGAGCCGTTGCTGGCGAGCCATCTTCACCCGAAGACGTCTCTGTCCTCATCGGCTCCATCTCTCCCCTCCAAAACAGACCGCTTCCAGTCTAGCCTTACAGATAAGTGCTACAAGGCAGCAGCTCTGTCAGTAAGAGCCCACAACGCCTCTTCTATGCTAATGGCTTACCAAGCTGAGCTAGAAGAGGACATGACAGCTAAACCAGATACCACAGCGTGGGAAGAAATCTGCGTTATAACTGACCACGTCCTCCGCCTCCATAAGGTAGCCATACAGGCTACTGGGAGAGCCATGGGCCTCATGGTTCTTCAGGAGCGAGCACACTGGCTCGGGCTCACCAACCTGACGACCAAGGAGAAAGAGGAACTCCTCGACACCCCTGTCGTCCCTCACGGTCTCTTCGGTGCGGCTGTTACATCCATGCAGAAGAGATGTGAGGAGAAAAAGAGAGATGATGAGGCTCTGAAACTCTGCCTGCTGAGGAGGGCCCAGCACGCCACCCCAGCAGCACCGCGCCAGTCATTCGCCCAGGCAGCGTCTCGCCCGGTCCCCGCTTTCAGGATTCCCAAAGTGCCTAAGACGCAGGCAGCCCCCCAGGCTGCCGGGGCCCCTAAGAATCCATGGACTCGGAAGCAGTCTCCCCAGGCCAGACCTCAAGCGGCCCCTCCTCATCCCCCCGCTGCCGCGATCGTGAGGAGGAAGAAGCAGCCGGCCTGACAGCCTCTCCTCTAGGCGGGAGCGAACCCAGTTTCCCCCCTTCATGGGCCACCCTGCCGCCTCCCAGCTCCGTTCCAGAGCAAGTTCAACGGGACATGTTCCACACAGAGTGCATAACTCGGGCCGGCGTTCCTGTCACTGGACCCGCCAGAGGGAAAGAGAGCCAAAGTTCGCAGTGTTGTTTCACAAGCACTTCTCTCATGCATTCTGTATTAAAAAAGCCCCGACACACGCATCCAGGCAGTTTGCCGAGGGCGCTGTCGAGTGTTGCAAAACACATGAAAAAATCAAACATGCTGAAAGACAGAGCACCGTCTGCCATAACGCAGCCCGTGGAGACTCGCGTTTCCACGGCTGTGATGATGCAGATGAGCCCGTCACCTCGCTTGCCTGTTACGGAGGTGACGGGACACCGAAATGGCGTATGTTTCGTGCTGCGACCACAAGGGGGCGCCAAAACGCCATATTCGGCGGAGTGGCCAGTGAGTGCGCTGTCTCTCCACATGAAGAGCTGGGCCACCTGCACTCAGTCAGCATGGGTGCTGAGGACATTGGAAAAGGGCTACAGGCTGCAATTCAATGTCGCTCCACCACATTTCAAAGAAATCGTTTACTCTCGTGCTCTGGGCAAGTCTGCCAGTTTTCTCCTGGAGGAAATTTCCACCTTGAGAGACAAAGGAGCTATAAGAGTTGTCCCTCCCGAGGAAATGCACAGCGGATTTTATTCAAGGTATTTCCTTGTGCCAAAGAAAGGGGGGAGGGGGATGAGAGCCATTCTGGATCTCCGTGCCCTGAACCGGCATTTGAGGACATACAAGTTCAGGATGTTGACGCACGCCTCGCTGCTACGGTTTGTACGAGCGGGTGACTGGTTCACATCAATCGACCTGAGGGATGCTTATTTCCACATCCCCATATATCCCCCACACCGAAAGTATCTGAGATTTGCTTTCCAGGGGATGGCATACGAGTTTGTAGTCCTGCCTTTTGGTCTCTCACTGAGCCCAAGGGTGTTTGTGAAATGCACCGAGGCAGCAGTGGCCCCGCTCAGGAAAAAGGGCATTCAGGTGGCCACTTACATCGACGATTGGCTGGTGGCAGCCCCAACCCGCCAGGGAGCGACTTGTCACACAAATGCTCTCATACACCATCTGGAGAGTTTGGGTTTCCAGATAAACGTGGAAAAGAGCACATTGACGCCAACTCAATGCATTACTTTCATAGGGCTCAGCCTAGACTCCCTCCGGGTGAGGGCTTTTCTGTCCCCGGAGAGAACAGCGCCCATACGGTCATCCCTAGCACTGTTTCGCAGAGGCAACACAGTGACCCTCAAACAGTGCCAGAGGCTGCTCGGTCTGATGGCCTCTTCTCTAGTGGCGATAACACTGGGACGCCTGCACATGAGAGGCTTTCAGCGCTGGGTGAGCTCGCGGGGACTGGACCCTCACCGAGACGGCCACCGTCGAGTGAGAGTCTCTGCAGACTGTTCGCTCGCTCTCCGCGAGTGGAAGAGGCCAGGTTTCTTGTCTCAGGGCGTTGCCATGGGGGCGGTTTCAGCCAGGAAGGTGATTTCCACAGATGCCTCTCTTTTGGGCTGGGGGGCCACCCACGAGGGCAGAACAGTGAATGGGGAATGGGGCCCTCACATGCTCTCCACCCACACAAACTGTCTGGAACTGCTGGCAGTTCACCTGTCGCTAAAACACTTTCTCCCTTGGCTGAGAGGTCATCATGTTTTAGTGAGGTCGGACAATTCCTCCGTTGTGGCCTACATCAACAGACAGCAGGGTCTGGGGTCCCCCAAGTTACACACACTGGCACACAGACTGATAATCTGGAGCAGTGTCCACCTGCTGTCACTGAGAGCAACTCACGTGCCGGGGATCTTGAACTTTGGAGCAGATCTTCTCTCCAGGAGCAACCTGCTGTATGGGGACTGGAAGCTTCACCCAGAGGTGGTGAAGCAGATCTGGCTGCGATTCGGTCAGGCGACCGTGGACGTTTATGCATCCAGGGAGAATGCTCAGTGTCCCCTGTTTTACTCGCTGCACGATCAGAGAGCTCAGGGTGGATGCTCTAGCTCACGAGTGGCCAAGAACCCTCCTCTATGCTTTTCCCCCAGTGGCCCTCATTTCTCCAACTCTGGCCAGAGTGAGGGAGAGAAGTCACTATATGATCCTGATAGCCCCGCACTGGCCAGGGAAGCACTGGCTGGCGGAGATTTTTCAGCAGCTGTGCGGCCCACCTTGGCCGTTACCACTACGCAGAGACCTCCTGTCTCAGGCACAGGGGGAAATATTCCACCCCCACCCAGAGAGGCTAGCTCTATGGGCTTGGCCCGTGAGTGGTTTAACCTGAACACGGTGGGGCTCCCTCATAGTGTTGTCGACACTATTCAGTGTTCTAGAGCATCGTCTACTAGGACGCTATATGAGCACAAGTGGTGTGTGTTTGAAAGCTGTTGCGTGGAATCACAGGCCATCCCTTTTCAGTGCTCTGTGGCTGTGATTCTGTCATTTCTTCAGGCCCTGATTGATAAGGGTAAAGCCTTCTCCACCATCAAGGTGTATTTGGCAGCAATTTCAGCCTGCCATATTGGTTTTGAGGGAAAGACTGTTGGCCAGCATCCCTTAATGTGCCGTTTCATGAAGGGTGCACGGCGTAAATTGCCTACGTCTAGGCCGTTGGCTCCATCGTGGGACCTTCCCACAGTATTGGCTGCGCTGTCCTGTTTCCCATTTGAACCCCTGGAACAGGTTGAGTTAAAATTTCTGTCCTTGAAGACGGCTCTATTAATTGCTTTAGCTTCTGCTAAACGTGTAGGAGAGATCCACGCTCTCTCAGTGCATCAGTCATGCATTCAGTTGTCCTCGGATAATGCGAGGGTCAGTATGCGGCTCAATCCTGCCTTTGTCCCGAAGGTTGTCGGCACATGTTCCCCTATAGAACTGCCGGCCTTTTGCCCACCGCCTTTCTCCTCAGAGGAGCAACAGCGGCTGCATACCTTGTGTCCAGTCCGTGCTCTACGCATTTACATGGACCGAACCCAGAGTGTCAGACAAAGTGACCAGCTGTTCGTGTCCTGGGCTAAACCACATATGGGAAAGCCTGTGTCTAAACAGCGCCTCTCCCATTGGATAGTAGGAGTAATTGCCCTGGCCTATACTAGCAGGGGCCTTCGGCCCCCTGCTGGCTTACGTGCGCATTCCACTAGAGGTCTGGCAACCTCATGGGCTCTCTTTAGGGGAGTTTCTATTCAGGAGGTGTGTGCAGCTGCATGCTGGACCTCACCTCATACATTTGCTAGGTTTTACAGGTTAGATGTGACAGCACCTAACCTAGCACATTTAGTCCTCAGTGCAGGTTCTTCCCGGGTGGGGGCCTCTCCCCTGTGAAGTGCTGTTGGGGACAGTTGTCTTCTTAACAAGCATCTCTGGCAATCCGGGAGTCAGTATTTCTCCCATAGTGAGACACGAAACGAATGCTATGAAAGAGAACTTAAGGTTATGTATATAACCCCGGTTCTCTGAGTAGCATGAGTGAGTGTCTCACCAGACCGCCCTCCTTGCTATGGAAGCGAGGAAGAGGTGGCCTTGTTTTGAATGACATCTGACGCTATGTCAGCCTATTATATAGGGAGGCACTGGCCCCTCCTGACATGGGCGTCACCTAGCCAGCCTGTAAGGGCTGGCGTAATGGTATTTGAGCTTCTGATGAGGTCACGCAGGAGGCGTTCCCATAGTGAGACACTCACTCATGCTACTCAGAGAACCGGGGTTATATACATAACCTTAAGCTCTGATCATATGTGCTGTAATATTCCAGCTTTGCTTCCCGATCGTGCTGCACAGTCTGCACATGCTGGCCGGCTCCCCCAAGCTGAGAGCAGTGGGACTGCGCCTCATGACCGCTCTGTGGAAGAAACAGGTTTGCAATAATAACGCATTACTATAAATGTCATATTCAGGTGTTCAAAGCTTCTGTTTGTCTTTGATTGTGTGCTGCTTTGGTCATGTCTGTAAGGACCGGGTCTACCCAGAGCTGCAGCGTCTAATGAGCCAGCAGGACAGCAGGGTGGTGCTGGGGAGGGACGCCCAGTGGGAGCAGATCCTGGCCAGGGCCGCCTGTGTCAGGGACATCTGCAGAGAGAGGTGGGTCCTCCCATACTTACAGAAACAGTGGGCACTTCCTACATTCACTGGTTCATTCATTCAGTGGACTTTGCATGCACAGTGCAGACAGTGTGAGCTTCCAACACCAGGATTCTTCATCTTCCCTTCTAATGAGTAATAATCACTGACTGGACTCTTCATAGATGTTTCTGCTCAACAAGCTGATGAAAGTTCAGAAAAATAGAAATATTTGTTTTTTCAGTCACATCACATCAACTTTGCTCGTTAAGATAAATGAATGCACTTTGTAGCTTTGCAGTGAATGAAGCCTCAGCTCGACGCTCCACTGAGTCCCTGTTTCTCCAAAAATCAGCAGGAGTCCAGTTTTAAATATTTCCGTACAAATGTCCAGAGCAGCTACACGTGACTGAATCCAGAAGGATCAAAGTCTTACAAAGTTCAGTTCAAACAGAGAGACTGAGAGGCAGCTAACTTCCTGTCTCTGCCAGACTATCAAAATAAAAGTATACATTTGAAGCAAAAGAAATCAAACTATTATTATGTCAGTCTGTAAGCATTGCTTCCCATATAATACAACTCTAAGCAAGTGAGCCATAACTTTATACTTTTAACCTTTAACCCAAACTATGTTGATCATATAAACTCCACAAACTGCATCCAGGCTCCTGCACACGTCCTTTACATGTTAGCTGTTAGCTAATGCTTGTCAGTTTTTGTGAACTGGCCTTTATGTGTGTTGATGAAATAAAACGATGATTTTATTTGATTATTTCCTTTGTTCTAACCAGCTGGTGCACACTGTCCATCGTCCGGGGCCTGTTACACCTGCTGACATGTACATGCAGCTTTTTTAGCCAGCATTAGTGAAAACCTGGGAAACCCTCTGGATGGATGCTACAGTACAAATTTAGCAAATCATTGAGCTGTTTCGTTGTTTTCACAAATGCTTACGTTTGCTTTTATTGTAAAACATTTGCAGCCAGAAGAGTTTGCAATGATAAGAAGCTGTGTTTGGCATTTACTTACTTAAACGTGTCCTGGCACTTTTAATGCTTTTTTTCTTAAATAAAAATAGTAACAAAATGAGAAGAAACACATTTTCCACTTTGTCCACGCTGATGTGTGTGTTAACCAGGCCTTACCAGCATGCAGGGGACATGGTGGCTGCCATTTCACTCACTTTAAAACAGTGCAACAGACCAGACCTGGCAACCCCGGCTGCTCTCGTCCTGCAGGGACTACAGGAGCTGTGTCGAGCAGAGGTACCTCGTCTGTCTCCATTTGTCTCTTTAAATTCAGGAATCATCATTTTTCTGGATCATAACTTTTGAATCTTTTCCAAAGTTCTGGTCTTAAAATAAATCTTTCTTTCTCAGGTGGTGGATATTATCTCAGCATGGAGAACTGTTTGGCCTGAGCTCAGCTGTCACTCACAGCCAGAGGTGGTTCGAGCCATCGCTGAGCTTTTGGCTCTGGTGCCTCAGCTCACAGTTAGATCAGAGCAGTACGAGGTGCGTTGTAACGTTCATGTTCCTCTGTGTTGAGGAGCTAACAGAGTGACACAGGAACTCCACCAGGTTATGTTTTTCTCTGTGATTCTGTCTGTAAACAGGACTCTCACCAGCTGTTTGTATAACCTTACTGTAGAGTCACATCTCTACATCACTGTGTTTGGTAGCTAAAGTTAGCACATCAATGTAAAGTTGGGCAGAAGCACAAAGTACAGACGTGTGAGGGTCCAGTCCTCAGAGTCCTGCTCTGGTCGGACTTCACAGTAACTAATAAATGGATCAGCGAGTGTGAGCCTCTTTTTAAAAACAGACGTTTTGCTAATTTGTTGCTCTGGAGGATTCAACACAGTGCAGCAGTGGCCGTCCCAGCAGATGAATCCTAGACCATGCAGTGCTGCTTGTTGGAAAGCTTTCCTCCTCTCTAACAATGATATGGCAGTACAGCTTAGGTTTGCAAAGTTGCATCTAAACAAACACAAGACCAAAGGCCAAAACCAAACATACCATATTAGCACAGGACGCCTGATAGGGATGCTTTTGGGTTGCAGCCACAGGACCTGCGCACAGTGTTGGGGAGTAACAGAATACATGTAAAAAGTAATGAGTAACAAGTCTGCAGAATACATAAGAAAAAGGTTGGAATCCTCTATTGATTCTAGTGCTTTGTCTTGTGTGTGTGTGTGTGTGTGTGTGTGTGTGTGTGTGTGTGTGTGTGTGTGTGTGTGTGTGTGTGCATTAAATTCACTTCTTATTTTTGTCTTTGCTATTAGAAATTAAAAGAAGAGGTGGTCAGCATTCTCTGGACTTATGCTCTGAGCGAGGTCTGTATATACTGTATCTACACACACACACACACACAGCTGACATGATGACTCCTACATGCACAAATATGCTGTGATGTCACATAAGTTTCATCATTTTGTAGGAAACAGAAACATGTGTCTGCACCTTTGTGTTGTAACAGGATCCAGAGGTGTCCAGCTGTGGCTACAGGGCTTTGGCAGACTTTCCTGAAACAGACCACACCATAAACCACCTTCCTGAGGCAGTTAAGAGTCCTGCTCCACTCTCATAACATCATAACAGTTTGTCTGACTCGTGGTTTCTAACATATTAGCCAGATCATTTTGCAATGTTTCGTTATTAATTGTCCTCAGACGTTAGTCAGATGTACTTATGAGGCACTAGTTAATGAGGAAGCTGGCTGTTTCAGTTATTTTAGCGTGTTCAGAAACATTCCTATACGCCGCCGTGTGTCAGCTCTCTGTTTGAATCGTCCTGCTCTTCTCTTTGATTGGAAGGCCCGACCACCTGCAAAGCTCCCTGAAAACGAAGAAGATGAACAGAGTAAAGAGAAGGAGGAAGATGAGAAGGATCTCTCCGTCCCAGGCTCATCTTATGTGAAGATGATGACTCTCACCACCTCGTCTGTTCTTCCAGGTAAACTGGAGCAGCCAACAAACCAACAGGTTGTATCCTGTCGTCTCGACAGAATAAACTGCTTCTAGAGATCCATCCAGGACACGAGAGAGAGCAAGAGGCAGTCGACATCACAAAGCAGACATCCAACAATGAGTCTGGGGACCACAGCGGGACCCGACATAATCCACGTCTACTGTTGGAAGAAGCGTTCGGTGATCAACGGTCTATAGATATGGGGAATGCTAAAGGCACGAACACAGGACAGAACCGTCCTGGCCATCAAACCACGGCCCGATAACTCGCCTCTCCACGACACAGGAGCTACTCTGTGAAGCTGTGGAGGCACATGAGCCAGTACATGAGCAAAACTCTGAAAGGCATTAGAAACAACACAAGGGGCCAAAGCACAGGCTCCTGGTTCGTTGCTATCATGTCATTCTGACAGTACAAGAGGACTTGAGACTAGGCAGACCAGCCTGACTCAATGCCCCACTCATGCACACTGACCTGCTTGTTACTGTGCTTCAGTGCACTGATAATATTCATCAGGAACTGTGGAAGACGGTACTGGAGTGTGCAGTGTACAAAGACAATGTCCCAGCTTCTGTCTGCACAGGCTTCAGTCCCCAAAGCCAGCTCATCACTAAGAGGTGATGTCATCAGATGTCATCCTGTAGATAGATGACATCAAGCTGTATGGGAGGAGTCAGTGAGATCCACCTGGGTATACCAGAGCCAGCAGGATGAAGATCAGTCGGAGCCAAATCCTTGCAGATGCTAAAACAGATGCTGAGAAGCCAGATGAATGGTAGAAAGATCCAGATCCTTAGAGGTGAGCTGTGGTAGGAGGGAGTCTACCACGGCTGCAGACTGTGCAAAGGTGCTACGGACATTTTCCAACACGTAGTAGCAGGATGTCAGATGCAAGCTGGGATAGCATAAACTCAAAGCACAACCAGGAAGCTGTAGTGTATAGAAACACCCGCGCCACAAATGGACTAGAAGCCCCGTCGACCCACTCCCCCATAATCAAAGGTAGTAGGCGTAAGGGTCGGGGGTACTTCAACTTCCAGAGTAGCAGGGACTGGAGAAGGTCAAGAACAAAGTGGTCTTAGTGGCAGTAGGAGCGTTAGAGGCTGTAACCCTGAAAGCAGATTCCAGGAGAGTGCAGTCCTGGGACCGCTAAGATACTTTAGGAACACATGTATGCTACATGATTTTACAACATTTTTGTTTAGCACAACTGTTCATAACCATCAACATCACAGCTGTTTGAGCTGTTTGAGCATACCTGCACAGAAACAGACATCAGGTGTTTGCTGTGTTTCCTGCTGATTCCCTGGAGAGATCGTGGATCTGTCACATCTGCATGTGATACTGAGTAATGCTGATGATCGTGCATTGATGGTGTTTCTTTTATGTTCCCAGCCTTCGAGCTCTTCTTGACGTCACTGGTGAGGCAGGAGATGAGTCAGATGCCACGGGGAATCTACTTCTCAGCCCTGAGGGGGGGTAACCTCCGCTCAGACCGGGGTAAAACGGTGGCAGGAATCCCGTCGTTCATGCTCAAGACCTACGAGAAAAACAAGCAGCCTGGGCTGAAGCCAGGACTAGCAGGTGACCCAGTAACACCTCTCACTTAGTTGGTCTCAGTGATATCGACTGTGTGGTGTCGTTGAATGTAACTATGAACATGTCAGCTGCTTTGCCTTTGGGAAGTGAATCTTTTGGGGACCCATGTGGGATTTTTCACTTGGGTCAAATCTGTCAGTCAGCATATCAAAGTTATGTTTCTTAAATTGGTGAGGAAGGGAGAATTTGGTGGTTTTCATGAAGCCAGGACATGGTGGAGATTTCAAACCCACGCGTGCTGAACAGTGTGTCTGTGTACCAACATGTTACTGTTGGAAGCACCATTAAAGCTCACCCTTTCTGTCTGTGGTGCAGCTGGGCTGCTCCTGTCGTACAGTTTGTCTGTGCAGACCGATCGTGCTGGGAGGCCCATCAGCCGCTTCCTCGTCAGCCGCAGCCGCAGTTACCAGCAGACGCTGACAGCCCTCGTTCATGAAGTACGTGTTGTCTCCTTCCATTCCTTTCACGCTTGTTCTTTGTCGTGTACGCAGAGCTTCAAAGAGGAACTCGTTCTTCTGTATTTTGGTGCACAGGTCAACATCCAGCCCTCTGAGTGGCACCGTGCCCTCCTCCTGCCACAGGCCTGGAGGGGCTTCATGAGCCGAGCTTTCTACGCCGTTATGGAGGTTTGTGCAGGTGTTACAAAAGCATGCAGCCCTAAGTGCTTCATAGAAATAAATACTGTGGACAAAGAATTCAGTCGACTAAAATGCACACAGTGAAGCGTGACTTCACCAGCTGGTAGTACTGCCCTTTCCATGTGGCACCAGGACAGAGTAAGACATACTGGGTGATGTGCAGCCTAACTGGGACCTACACAACACAAATGTCAGCCAGTCTGTCCTCCACAGGCCTCAGAGGCCTCTGACCTCACGGTAAAGGCCTCAGAGACCTCTGACCTCACGGTAAAGGCCTCTGAGGCCTCTGACCTCACGGTAAAGGCCTCAGAGGCCTCTGACCTCACGGTAGAGGCCTCAGAGGCCTCTGACCTCACGGTAAAGGCCTCAGAGGCCTCTGACCTCACGGTAGAGGCCTCTCAGGCCTCTGACCTCACGGTAGAGGCCTGAGAGGCCTCTGACCTCACGGTAGAGGCCTCAGAGGCCTCTGACCTCACGGTAAAGGCCTCAGAGGCCTCTGACCTCACGGTAGAGGCCTCAGAGGCCTCTGACCTCACGGTAAAGGCCTCAGAGGCCTCTGACCTCACGGTAGAGGCCTCTCAGGCCTCTGACCTCACGGTAGAGGCCTGAGAGGCCTCTGACCTCACGGTAAAGGCCTCTCAGACCTCTGACCTCACGGTAGAGGCCTCAGAGACCTCTGACCTCACGGTAGAGGCCTCAGAGACCTCTGACCTCACGGTAGAGGCCTCAGAGACCTCTGACCTCACGGTAGAGGCCTCTCAGACCTCTGACCTCACGGTAGAGGCCTCTCAGACCTCTGACCTCACGGTAGAGGCCTCAGAGACCTCTGACCTCACGGTAGAGGCCTCAGAGACCTCTGACCTCACGGTAGAGGCCTCTCAGACCTCTGACCTCACGGTAAAGGCCTCAGAGGCCTCTGACCTCACGGTAGAGGCCTCAGAGACCTCTGACCTCACGGTAGAGGCCTCTCAGACCTCTGACCTCACGGTAAAGGCCTCAGAGGCCTCTGACCTCACGGTAGAGGCCTCAGAGACCTCTGACCTCACGGTAGAGGCCTCTCAGACCTCTGACCTCACGGTAAAGGCCTCAGAGGCCTCTGACCTCACGGTAGAGGCCTCAGAGACCTCTGACCTCACGGTAGAGGCCTCAGAGGCCTCTGACCTCACGGTAGAGGCCTCAGAGACCTCTGACCTCACGGTAGAGGCCTCAGAGACCTCTGACCTCACGGTAGAGGCCTCAGAGACCTCTGACCTCACGGTAGAGGCCTCAGAGACCTCTGACCTCACGGTAGAGGCCTCAGAGGCCTCTGACCTCACGGTAGAGGCCTCAGAGGCCTCTGACCTCACGGTAGAGGCCTCAGAGGCCTCTGACCTCACGGTAGAGGCCTCTCAGGGTTTGGTTTTTGTTGGCAGGGTCGACGTGCTGAGTTAGAGATGCTCCAGAAACAAGGCAAAGAGGATCCACAGGAGCTGCAGTACAAGCATCACTGTGCCTGGCTGTGGTGAGAACCACACACATACTTGCTTGTATATGTGTAGACTGTGTGTATGTATAAATGGTAGTACTTTTGTACAAGGTCACTAATCTTACTGTATTGACTGTAGTGTGTGTGTGTGTGTGTATCCCTCCCTGCTGTGTGGACCAAACTTTACATCAACACTTTGTGGTAACACCTGCACCATGTAGCCATAATAACTGGTTCTGAACCAGCAACCTCCTGACCAGTAGACGACCTGCTCTCCCTCCCTCTCGACCATGAAGAAAGTGAATCATGGTTTTCAGGCATGTCAGTCACAGGTGTATAAGTCTGTGGGACGGTGTCGTGATCGGATGCAACAAGCATAGTTGTAAAATGTCGTGTTCACGCTTCTCCGTCTCGCAGTCCGATGGAGGAGTCTGGTTCGGCAGTTATCAGGAGACTGATACTTGTCTGACTTTGGTGGTGGAGGGATGATAGTGGGGGCTGTTTTTTAGAGGTTGGGCTCAGCTACTTAGTTCTGGTGAGAGGAATTCTTAATACTTCCAAATACAAAGACATTTGGGACAATTTCCTGCTCCCAACATGAACGTGTGCACAGGAAGAACCTGACTGGCCTACAAAGAGTCCTGACTTTGACCCAGCAGAACATCTGTGGGATGAATTGGAGCGGAGAGTTGTTTAGAAAGCATGGAGGGAAGCATTCTCCGGGCAAAAGAGAGGCAAATAAACAATCCACCAAAGAAGACCCAGGACTTTGATCCAGGATTGTAGCTCCTCGGACAAGAACGGGAGGACATTCCTGTGCCAAGGTCCAGTCGAAGACATTTACAGACCGTTACAAAGATGCTACGGCGTCTGTCTCAGCGCTACACCGTCAAACTTACATTCTCCACACTTTGTTTTCCCCTAAAATGTTAGTTTTTCTCAGTTTAAACATGTGATTACATTTAATCTGTAAATCACGTCATCCTGTTTCATTTACATGTGAGACGCCGTCCTGATGTTTTGGGAATTACGGTTGTAAATAGACTAAAGTGCTGATCTGCATCACTGCTATGACAGACACTGGTCACCATCTTCATCACGTTCTTCATCTTTTTTAATGTATTTTTCTTATGTTTCTAACACAGGGCCAGAGACCAGCTGGCAGAGGTCATCAAAGGTGCTACAAAGTGAGTCCCCTGGTCGCTCTGTCTCGTAGGGACACGTTTGGTGAGCTGTGCAGAGTAACCTGATGTGAGCACTGTGAAATGACTTTCTGTGGATCGTTTCAGGGACAGTCCTGTTGTTCAGGGAAACGCCATCTTGGCTCTGAGCGGCCTCGCCGCTGTTCTCGCTAAGTATGAGAGCAACCTGCCCACTGATGGTGACGGCAGCCTGGGGGTGAGACACCGCAGGGTCCTGTTACACAGTGTGTTTGCTATTTCATAATCATATAGATGCTTAGCTCAGTGCTGTTGGACTTGATAGGCTGGACCAGAGTTTGTGGCCACAGGAAGCTGGTTGACCATGGTGCTGGACACCCTGCTCAGCATCAGCAGCAGCAGCTTCAAGTCCACAGGACGAGTTTTCCCCTGGTTTCTACACGTGAGTTTCATCAGCTTTTACATAAGAAACCGTGATTGGCAGATGATTCGAGTTATTTAAACGTTGTGACCGTGATGAAACATCAGGGAGAATCAGCTGACTGTTCCTGACCCTCACACTATGAACACTTTACTTACCCTCAAAAGTAAACGTGATTCACCTGCTCCATAAACCATATGTTATTCTAAATAAACACGTGCTCCGTGTGATTGTCCGTCTTTTAACTGCAGCCTGCTAGCTGCTGTGGTGCAGAGATGGCTGATGTGGCTGCTGTAGTTGCTAACAGTTAAACGGGCAACACCAGCGTGTGTGTCGGATTAACACTGTTGGATTTGTTAGTGTGCAGCAGCTTTTATCACTTCACTGAGCTCTGACAGTGCTCGTCAGTGTGAGTGAGAGGAGCCGCTGTGTGTCTTTAGCACCTGTGCTAACACTTTCAGCACTTGGTGCCTTTCCGGACGTGCTACAGGCACTAATGCATCCATGGCTTCAGAGATGCAGCTGTTTGAAGCTGCACTTTATCCCCAGCATGCAGTGAACCGAAAACAACTTTATTTTTATGACTTTCTCACAAACAAGAAGCAAAACAAGCCTGAAACATCGCTGCATCGACACGTAAACGAGCTGGAGTGTATTGACATCAGTATTTCAGTAAACTCTACCAGTCATTTGCTCTCTAACACATGTTGCTGGTTGGCTGCACAGTTGTTGTGAATATAAAGTTGCTTTCTTGCATTGATCACTTTCATCCTGTGCTGCCGGCCTCCTCAGCGCTCCTACTCGGGTGAGAACACAGCGAGCACCATAGCGCGCTCCTGTGCAAGCCTCGCCCTGTCGCTGCTCGTCTCGGTGCTCGTGGTGTGGCAGCGGGACAGTCTGACCCACATCCTGTCGGCACTGCAGGCCGGCCTCCCGGGCTCCCCCACCGCAGACGACTCCCAGGCCATCCAGTTCCACTCCGGGCTCGGTCTCGGCATGGTGCTGTCCACCCTGCTGCACCAGCGCCTCAGGTACAGTCTGCAGGAGGAGATTCTGATGTGAACCAACAGCGTAACGGTTACTGACTGCCTCTGTCCTCTGTCAGTGATGAGTCTGCTCAGAAGGATGCTGATCTCCTCTTTGGCCCTCTGGATGCTCTGGAAAGTTCCTCTTTCAACCCCAACTTGGAATACAAGTACGTCCTCTCGTGTTTGCAGAGAGCAAATGCATACTGACATCACATGGTTGGTAGGAAGCTGAGAGAGTGTCACTCACAGCTAGAAGGAGTGTGTGGAGTGTACAGAGTGTCCCTGTGTGGCATCCGTCCATCATCCAGAAACAGTACATGATGTTAACGGGAGATTCAGCCGTTACCAAGGCTGCATTTATGCTGCTCAATAAAAGAGCTCGTTTGGCACATTTACTCTTTTTCAAACGACACACCTGGAAGCATGTTAGGATATTCAACAGTGAAACAGGGGTTAGCATATTAAATGTGGTCTTTCCACGTCCTGCCTTCTTTCCTCAGCACTGGCTGTATCCTGGGTCTGGCTCTAGTGCTGTCTGCCTTCTGCAGCAGTGGACAGAGGAGTCGACAAGTCCGTGTCAGCCTAACACTCGACAAGCTGCTGGCCAACCTGCAAGACTGCAGTGGACGGGGACGCATGGTGCAGGAGGTACAGCAGCCCTGCACACGACTCGCACGCTGACACCAGAGCCGAGGTCCTGAAGTCTCTGATACAGGATCAAGTCTTTGATTGTAACTGTCAGACACGTTTGTTATAGAAGCTGAGATAGTACTTAGGTTTGTCCAGACTTTTCATGAATTATCTACTAAAGACAGTTTCTGCTACATGAACATGAAACAAGAGTTAAAACTTTCAGCCTGATGGTGATGTGTGAACTTTGACCTATGACCTCGAAGCACTAAAATGGTGCATCTTATGATCTTTACCGTACGATTGGAACAGATTCGGCTTGTATAAGCTGTAAAAACGTGTCGTCGTGACCTTGTAGAGCAAATAAAAAGTGTGTAACACTCGATAAGGTTTGTTTACAGCTGTCCAAGGTGGAGACGTTGCACGGCCAGTGTGGGGTGAAGGCTGAAAACTGTGTGCCGTAGAAAGTTTTCACTGACCTTCACATGTGGTGTGTGTGTGCAGGTCTTGGCGTACTCTGTGGCGTGTGTGAGCGTTTCAGCGTTCAGCGCAGGTCTTATTGACGCCGCCAAGGCCGAGGAGGTCATGGACACGCTGCGCAGCCTGACTGAGGAGAGCCAGCAGGTCAGTAGGTAGCTGATGGGGGTCATTCTGGCTCCAGCAGCTCTTTGTGGTTTTATTGATGACCCTGTGTCCCCAGACCCCGGGCTTCTCCCTGGCTCTGGGGTTAGCGGTCCACGGGCTGTCGGTGTCCGGCCACGGCAAAGCAGAGCACATGCACCCTCACCTGCTCGCAGCCTGGATCAAAATCTTACTGGCTGAGGTACAAAACCTGACTTTATGCATCTCAGTCTAAATGTTCATGTAAACGATGTCCAATCACGTGAAATGATGTTTGGGGTCCCAGCGCTGACCTTCGTGCTGCCTTTGTGTTACAGGGCTGTCCCACCATGCAGCGGCTGGCTGCTGTCAACGGGCTGGTGGCTTTGGTGGGATCAGAGAGTTACCTCACTCAGGTAAGACGCCTGCAGCTGTCTGAGCTGAGCAGCAGAGGATCAGCATGTGCTTCACTCACTCCCTGAAAACATGTTGTCACCTGCTGCTGTGTTTCTGAGGATGTTTGTTTAGTGGTTTCAAGCATGTGGAGCCATAGAGGATCGAGCTCATGTGACCCTGTAAGATTTTAGGAATCACCATGGTTACCATAGGAACACACTGGCAAACCCAGTATTTAAAAAGATGTGACAGAAGTGCAGATCAGTGGAGCCATGTGAAAGGTCCCCGTGTTCACAAAGAGATGCAAACACACCTTTAGTTGCAGCTAAAGTTACCGACTGATGCTGATTCTCCTCTGATGCAGCTGAAGAGTGAGACGGAGCTCACGTCCAAGCAGCAGAACAGGCTGAATGAAGTTATTCGGGCCGTCACACAGGTAAGAGTTCACTTATCAAATATGACTTTACTCCCATTACTACACACGATACTTTCCCCTCGCCTCGCACCTCAGAGCGTTTCATCCACTTGTCGGCTCTTTGGTTGCAGATCGTCACGTTCTCTGGAGCCATCGGTTTGCAGTCCAACAGCGCCTGTTTGCTGGGACATTTGCATCTGGCCCACATGTCCAGCAGTCACAGTCACACAGCAGGTAACACAGGTGTCAGTGGGCGGGGCAGAGCTGGATGCAGCGTTAGTAACCCTTTACAATTCATTCCTCATAAAGTTTCAGCTCTTAGAGAATGACACACACAGACACACAAACACACAGACACACACACAAACACACAGACACACACACAAACACACAGACACACACAGACACACACACACACACACTGGGATCTACTGGGCACTAACTACTTTGATCCAACTCCCAGTTCCTCCAGATTTCAGTTACCTCTCAGAGAAAAGTGTCGTCAGATCCACGACGGAGTTCATCACAGACGCTGGACAAAAAGGTTTGTGACATTTGCAGAGGTCGTTGTGTTTGAAGCTGTAACTCTGTAACATCCTCTCTCTCTGGGCCCAGGTCCTCAGGCCTCCCATCCAGGCCTGGTTAAGACCGCTCTCACCGCTTTGGCGTCAGTCGGCGCCTCTTTCCAGTATCCGCCCATCAACTGGAGCGCCGCTCTTTCTCCTTTAATGAGGATGAGCTTTGGTAAGAGTTGTCGCTCACTGCTGTCCGTGAAGCCACAGAGCCTGTTCAGTCTGTGTTGTTGTTGTGTTTTGTAGGAGAGGATGTGCAGCATCAGTGTGTTGTACTGGCAGCCTGTCAGACCCAGTCCTCCCACAGCGCTGCTCTCTTTTTGGGCTCCTGGTTGTCCCCTCCCCTGGTCCACAGTCTCAGTGTAAGTTCAGTCGGGTATTAGCGCTGTGACAGCTGATATTCAGTTCTCCATCAGGTTTATAGGCTGGTCCACTTTAATCTGTTGTTTCTTGATATCCAGCTTATAGTTGAACAGGTTTCTTTAGGTGTCCTTAACAGAAACAGCTAACAGGAGCATCTCAGCCTCACCTCTGAGCTTAGCTGTTTCTCCGTCGTACAGCAGCTGAATAAATGTCTGAATAAACAGCGTTTGGCTTCTAAAGCTGAACAGATGCTCTTTAACCGTGACACACATCCAGTCTGTCTCTGCCCTGCTGTAGGAGAGCGTGCTGAGTCCAGTACCTGTTACAATGATGAAGGCCTTAGAGATCCTTACTGGCTGTCTGTCTCCCCCAGTACCAGACCCGGGCCCACCTCTATGAGACTCTGGGCTCATGGATGAAGCACGTGACTGAGGACAAGCTCCAGGTGTATGTGGAGAGTTTGGGGGTGCAGCAGTTTCAGGAGGACCTCCGACCCCAGCGCGCGCCCCTGTGTCGCTCTGTGCTGCGGGGCCTGGCTCAGGCCATGGCCCTCCCAAACCCCTCTAGCAGCTGCTGGACCATCCTCTGCTCTGCCACGGAGAAGATCTTCACCTTCCTGCCCGACCGAATCCAGGTGCAGTGTAACTGCTGAGTGTTATCACTGACACGTAGAAGCTTTTTCTTTGATACATGGCTCTGTCCCTGGTTTTACGCTCGGGGATCGTGATATCCTCTGATGTTCCCGTCCACCCAGAGACACGAACAGGAGCATAAACCCATTTCATTCAAAGCAAGAAGCTGTGACAGGTGCTGCTGTAGGTGTGCAGAGCTTCAGTCACCGCAGCTCGGCTGGAAATGAGCTCTTCTCATCACCGCAGCAGCTTCAGCCCATCGTTAGCTCAGCTGTAAGAACGCCTCGACCGGCAGGGACCAAACACGGCATCATGATAACAACAGTGGTAACTGTAACAGTTACAGTAACAGGTCACTTCACCACTTCAAAGGGAGCTCTGGCCCCTCCCTGTCTGTATCTCACATGTTTGTTTCATGTGTTCAGTAATCTTCATCGGAGGAGTTATTATATTAATGAGACATGCATTTGTGACATGACAGTATGTTGGACGAGGAGGCCTGATAGAAATGCCAGTCAGGTTTATAATAAGTGCAAAGACATGATGTGCAGCAGGACACACAGGACATGTCAGCTGGATAAGCTGAGTACATGTAGTGGAGACAGAGCATTTCCTCTGTCTGTGTGTGCAGACTAACTGTGGCACTGCTTGAAGAGCAGGTTGTCTGATGTAGGACAACAGCTGCTTAATAGGCCAGATGTTTTCAGCTGGAGAAAGGTGAGACGCAGGTCTTTGTCACGATGAAGTCTGGCTGTAGTAAGACAGATGTGTGTGCCAGTTCCAAAGACACTAACCACCTTCATACCTTCAGAGATGCAGGCTCTGCTCCTCCTCCTCTTCATGAGGAAGAATGTCACGTTTGATGCACCTGGTCAGAGAAGTGTTTTACAGTTTGCTGCAGTCCATTTAAAGCTGATTCTGCCCGTAGAAGACGACCTCTGGACCATGGTCACATGACCTCTTGATGGCGCTGTAACTAGCACGTCCGCTCGCTCTGGCTGACGGTGATTTCTGTGACACAGCTGTCGCTGTTTCTGCCACTCGAAACCTCCTTTCGCCTTTGTTTATACAGGCCGTCACATTGAGACTCGTTCACAGGAGAGAGCTGATCTAGACCAGCATTTTCAATAAAAGAAACAGGAAAACAGTCAAATCGTTGTGTAAGGATCACGGGCAGTTATACTCATTGTAGCCTTTGTCCAAATCCTCTTGTTTCTGAACCTGTGGCATCATTAAGCTCATCAGTCTGAAGAACAGCACAGTGGTCGTGTTTCATGGTACTTGATGCCAGTGTGGCTACATTTCAGCTTTTGAATGGCTGGAATAATTTAGTTGATGATATATGCGCGCTGGTGTGTCGCCTACCATTGGCTCCCTGAGTTTAACAGCTGCTAATAGCTGAACCTGTTAGTCGTGCTCTGTTCACCTTTCTGTGAAACCAGCTGATCTCCTTCAATCAGTCTTTGTCTGTTTTGAAACCCTGACTTTGTGTGGAGCAGTCTAACAATTAAAGCCTTTCATTCGTCCTGCTGCTGGGCCCTGCTGGCCTCCAGCTTCGCCTCTTTAACACATGAACACGGGTTCAAAGGTGTTTAAATGACATATTTTAACTAAAAAATAACAATTTTTGTGTTTGTGTTTGATTTCTTGTACATTTATTTCAGGATAATGAAGTGGATCTGTATGTGGGCGTGGCCAAGTGTCTGTCTGAGATGTCTGACACAGAGATTGAGAGGATCATGAAAGTCTCTGAGGTACAGTGTTAATAACACCAGCAGAAAATGAACAGAGGGACCACGTCCACTGTTTCCATGTGGGCAGAAGTACATTTGGTTTACAGGTTAAAAGACATGTTGTTGGTCTCATAGTGGAAGGAGAAATGGAATTAATTCCAGTGACCTGTAGCTCATATTGCTTTATTGTTTATAGCTGTCAGTGTGTGGACAGTAAAACCTGCATTCTTCCTAATGCCCAGCAGGGGGCCCACTCTGAAAGCGTGTATTTCTAAAAGGAGCACTTTAAGTAAACGTTCAGTTTGACCAAATGTAACCATATAGTGATTTAAGCTTTCAGTAATTTAAAGGAATCTTCCTCACATGGCTACGTTATTCACTTCAACAGCAGTCGGCTCAAGGTGCTTTATACTGTAAGGTCGACCCTACAGTAATAATACAGAGAACACCCAACAATCATATGACCCCCTATGAGCAGCACTTTGGCGACAGTGGGAAGGAAAAACTCCCTTTTAACAGGAAGAAACCTCCGGCAGAACCAGGCTCAGGGAGGGGCGGGGCCATCTGCTGTGATTGGTTGGGGTGGGAGAAGGAAGACGGGATAACTAAGCATGAAATGGTGACAGGTGTGTAGTTTGAAGCACTCTTAGCTGCTGCTAACCCTCGTTGTCACATCCTGTGCTGCTTCCTTTCAGCACGTGTGCGCCTGTCACACAGTCTTTGACAGGTCATTGAAGCTCAGCGTGTGCTGTGGCTTTAACATCTCTGCCTTCTGTTTAGACTCAAATGGAAAAGACCTGCTTCATCTTAGCCTACCTGACCTCTCAGGGGCGAGTGCCCCTCCTTAGTCTTAATGATGTCATTGCTGGGGTCCTCCGTGGTTGGCCAAGCCGCAGAGTGGGGTGGCTCCTCCTGCAGACGTTTTACCAGTGTCGCCTGGCAACCAGCATCAACACAGGTGAGACAGGAAGGCGTTCCTACTGCGTGGAAAGTGGTTCTCTTCTGATCTAACAGACGACTGACACCTGTGTGTATCGTGATGGTTTTCATTTAGTCAGCATGTTGAGCTCGCTCTTTGTCACAGGCATCTCCAGACGGATGGAGTGGCTCCTGCAGCTGATGGGACATATCCGAAATGTTGCCTACGGCGTAACAGACGTCCAGTGTGGAGACACCGGATCGGTATGTTTCTGAGTGACCGCCGTGTCCCACAGTGACTCCCACACATCCTCCTCTTCCTCCCAGCAGCTGAGCTTAGCCAAATGCTGGTCCACCATGACGGTGCCATGTTAACTACAGTGATGGCAGCGAGGCTGCTCTCGAGCATCAGCAGCAGAGGAAAGCTTGCTGCTGTTTTCACTGCTTCTTCTGTGTATTTGAGTTGGTGGAAGCAGATTCTGTATCGTGTTTCTAACTGAGTGTGCTCTGTAGGCCACCGACTTCCTGTTCCAGCTCTTTGCTGCTGCAGTAGTTTCCTGGAGTGACCACATCATGCCACTCCTCTTTGGCATCCGGGTCCAGTGGTTTCCATGGCAGCCAGACCCCAAGCCTCAGGCTCTAACACACGGTCTATATGGCGAGGAGTCGTCGGTGGACGGCGCCCTGTCCCAGTGCCTGTTAGCGATGTCCCACAGCCTCCCTCGGCTCCTGGACAAGGAGCCCTGGAGCAGCCAAACACCCAAGGTCAGTGTTTGCGCTGTGAACTTTGAACTTTAGCTCAAATTTCACTCGTTCTAAACGTGCAGAAGGGATGACCCCGTGTGTGTGTCTCAGTTCATAGACTGGCTGCTCAGCATCATGGAAGCTCCTGACCAGAGCGTGTCAGCATCAACTGTCAGCACAGCCAAAGGTGAACAAAACAGCCTTTTTCCTACTTACACACTGGAATATTTCATAATATTTCACTCTGTTTGAACCACATGACAGCAGTACCCACAGACTGTTGTCTCCATAAAGTACTTAATGAAATCAAAACAGCGAAATCCTGTTTGAACACAGCTGAGCTGGATTTAAATCACATCGAAATGAACAGTTTAATTAGATATAGATTATTATTATTACTGTCCTTGTGCAGGTCTCATTGAAATTAAGACCTGGCCTGAGTTTTGTCAGGTTCTTACATCCTCCAGGTAAAAACTTCACTATGAAGCCAAAAGTACTCACCTCTCCAAACCACTGAGTGCAGGCGTTCAGTCACTTGTGGCCACAGGTGTAAAAGCCCGAGCAGCCGGGTGTTTGGTAGGCGTCTACAGCATGTGCTGCTGATAGGATGGCACCTGAACACAAACTCCAGTTGAGGTGACAGAGTGGAAGCAACTGGGAACGACAGCGTCTCTGCTGTGAAGTGATAGGCCATCTAAAATCGAAGGGCGGGGTCAGCCACAGAGTGCACTAAGCACTTTCTAACATTCATCCATGTTCAAGGATGGCTGGCGAGTCCAACCAATCACGGCCTCCAAGAACCTGGTTGTGTCGGAGCTCCACCCTCACCACGTCCCTCAGACAGGGTCGTTGGACTGTTAGGGTTTCTCTGCACTGTTGCAGGTATTCTCACAATATCGAGTTACCATAGAGGGGGACTGTTGTGATTCGGCTCTATATAAACAGCTGCAGTGATGTTTGTTACCACAGTAATTGTTTTTGGCCAAATGAGCTCCACATCCTGCTAACAGGCCTCATCTGTGGCAGTCTTTACATGAGAACTAATGTTTACTGACACTCAGCTGACAGCACTGTTGGAAAACAAGGTGTGGAAAGAGCAGGCGTTACTGTAATCCGATTACTTTTTCAAGTAACGAGTAGGGATAAGGGATTACTATTGCAAAAACGGTAATTAGATTACCGTTACTTTCCCGTAGGAACGCTGCGTTACTGCGTTACTAAAACCGTGACTTTTTTGCGAGAATGTCTCATGACAGTGACGTAAGCGAGTGCGACGTTCGTGACAACAGCTGTGTGCAGATCAACCATAAAGAGTGCGGAGAGAGTGTGAGCGTGCAGCGTTTAAAGCGTGGAAGTACTGACCTTACTTTGAGTTTGATTCCATAAAAAGTGACAAAAACATTAGTGTCCGCTGTGCGTGGGAAGAAAACTTCTTTTTACAGAGAAAAAGCCCCTAAACAAGCACCGAGTAGCTACTGTAACCGGTGTGCTCCTGTGTTGTGTCTGACGATGAAAGGTAAAAGAAAGACCTCCAAATAAATAGCTTGCCCGCTCCAGCTCCTATGACCAAATACAAACAGTGGGGAAGAGGGTTAGCTCAACCCACCACAACTTCCACGCTAGCAAGAATGATCTATTCATGCTAGCATTCACGTTCCCTAGAGCACATCTGTGGCACGCACATACTACACATTTATAGCATCTAGCAAAAACAGGCACAGTGATGACAATAATCGAACTAAAATTGCAATCAGAAACATCAGGGTGGCTAAATATGGATTATATGTGTGTTTTACAGTGTTGGAAAGAAATGACACCCAGCGCTCCCACAGGGGAATTGTAGAAAAGGGGAGGGGCCAAAGGGATGCACTGTATTTATAGGGTTGCACCAAAGAAGAAGAACAATGAGGGGGGGCTCTAACTGATAATGAACACAACTACAGGCTTGGAGGTCCTAACAGTCAGGTACAACAGGAACGGTTTGGGGGTTATAACAAGATGTGATTTATGACCCTGTTACGCTACCACGTGATGGGAAACTCACAGACAAACTCGCGGATTCTTCCACTGACCGCTGCAGCTCACCTGCACCAGGGTAAACCTCCGCCTACCCTGCTCCTGCTTTACAGGTGAAAATAGAGCAACAGGACCGCTAGTCTTTGATTTTATTTCTTTTCTGCTGTGTTTTACTTGCATCTATTTGAAAGACTGAGTGTAAACACAAAAAACATTTTATTTTATGTGCTGGAATGTGCAGAAAATAGGTTTAAATGTTAAACTAATTTATTCCAGTCAGAGAATGTTGCAGATAATTAAATGTTTGCTTGATGCTTAAAGTTAAAAGATTAAAACTAATAAAACAAGTTTTAAAAAGATACTTTTCCATTTGATTACATTTTGTATGATGGATTATGCAGAAAAAGTAGAATTGGGCTGAAAGATCTATCGCTTTATCACCTATTCAGGTTGTAAATCGTGTTTTTAAAAAGTAACTAAGTAACTAAGTAATTAATTACTTTTGAAAACAGGATTACTTTTTTGGGGAAGTAATTAGTTACTGATTACTTTTTTCAAGTAACTTGACCAACACTGATTTTAAGAGAGGTTTACTCAAACATCATGGTGAAAAAAATGATCTGGTCTTCAGAACAGCCATCTGATCTCTCTGATTCCTCTGATCTCTCTGATTCCTCTGATCTCTCTGATTTCTCCTGTGGTTCCTTTCAGCTGCTCTGTTGGCGCTCAAGTCCTCTGCAGAGTTCAAGAAGAAAGCCGTGTGGACCAGAGCGTACGGCTGGTAGCCCAGAGGAGCCTCGGTATCCTGCTCAGGCTTTGCTGCTCGTACACAAAGAGACGCACGGCTGCTGGTCTGAGCTGTCGGCATGTTTAATGTTAGACAGTAACTGTACTGTAGGAATCTGTGCTGTCAATAAAAGTGCAACAGAAATCATTTTGGGTTTAGAACATCCTTCTCTCTCTTTACAGCAGATCGTTAAATTCGACTTCATCCGTAACTCCAGCGAGCTGTGACTTCATGTTACTTCCTCTTCCTGTTCCACTTCTCCAGGTGGTGGTGCCTCTCCTTCAGCAGCTGCCCGACTGTGAGCGAGGCTCCTGAAAACAACGTTACCAAAAACCAAACAGTGCTTTACATCACAGTTACTGTACAGTTACACAGTTACACAGTTACACAGTAACTGAACAGTTACACTACAGTTACACAGTTACACAGTTACACTACAGTTACACAGTTACACAGTTACACTACAGTTACACAGTTACACAGTTACACTACAGTTACACAGTTACACAGTTACACTACAGTTACACAGTAACTTCATTCATGACACCAGTTTAACATCCCCAGATAGAAGATCCTCCTCAGTGTTGTCACCACAGACCTGGTCAGAAAGCTCGGACACCAACTATGATGATATGACAGTGAGGCCTGTAACTGTTCTTCATCGTCCTAGTCTTCCTCAGGAAACTGTCACCCGTAGTTTTTCCAACAGTAACAAATCAGGAGAACCTGAGAACGTTTTGTGTTCTTTTCCTTCAGTCTGTGTTCTAGTTCAGCTGGATTTAGGTCGTGTTACTGAAGCGACCGACCTCTGTGTCTAACATCTTTTGTCTTAGTTAAGGTTCTCGTCTAAATGTGTTTGCTGTACATCAGCCTCACAACGGCACGACTAACCGCCTCATTAACCCTCATCCAACCAGCATGTTTAACATACAAGGACGAGCGACTGAGGACCACAAGAGTGACCTCATGTTAAAAAACTAATAACGGTAACATATTTCTTAGTTATGTAACGACTATGCAGTATCTAAAGAAAAAAGTAAAACTGTCTCTGCAAAGTTGCAGTGGCCTATGCTGCAAGTATGAAATGTATAGTTTAATCTATCTTACAGCTTTTATTAAGTTTAATCCACATAATTACTCAAACCTTACTGGTATCAGAGCTTTCAGTCATTTTAAGTATCATTTGCACAGGGAAGTTGTGTGTAAATATGGACAGAATCAGATCAATGCCCACCAAAAGTGAGTCTGATTTATCGAGAAAAACTTTAACGTGGCTGCACGCGGGGAAAAAGAAGCTGAAACAACCAAAGCTAATCAAAGTAGTGGCTGACTGAAGACGACTGCAGTGACCATAAATGTAAAGGAGGAGCTTGGACTCAAACTATCGTGGATCAGTGCAGCCGTGCTCCTGTGCAGCACGTCCATCAGGTGACTGTAATGTCACAAAGGGTTGTTCTCCGTCTTACCGAGAGTGAGGACAGGCAGGTAGAGCGCCAGCACCACGGGGGGGTGGCTGTTTGGAGCTGTTGTTGAGTTGAGTGGACACGACTGGGAGGCCGTTTGCTCAACATAAGGCAGGGCCTGATAGATGGTGGCAGCTGAGAGAGAAACAAAAAGGGGAACAAATGCTTTTACTTCATTCACTATCACAGTGTTATTGGCCTGTGTGTCACTGATATACAGAACGTTCCTCCAGCACTTCTGCTTACAGGCAGCACAAAGGTTACTCACTGCAGCTGGAATGCACTGTGCTCATTTCCTGGCTTCATATCATCAGCTCTGCTTGGCTAACCCATTTCCTGTTTGCTCCCAACACTTCCCTTACACAACACTCTGACCACACAATGAACCTCATACTGTTGAGAAGTCAAAGTACTTATGAGCTCAGGTTTCAGTTTGTTGGAATAAAAGATGGAAACGTAATGATTCAACACCTTCAACGATGACTGTGAGGATGTATAAGGGGATCCAGAGCGTGTAGCGAGTCCACAGCATGGTGATGGACGGCTTCTCCATGACACACAGCAGCTCGTGAGGATACCTGTCATCAAACCACAGGCACAACTTATTGGACGAGAAACAATGTTTGCATCTGGAAATCCAAATGTACTCAAATCATCATGTCGTATAGCATAATGCAGCTACATATGGTCTAGTACGAATACGGCATTAAGGATATTATCATTATTATCATTATTATTATTATTATTATCATTATTATTATTATTATCATTATTATCATTATTATTATCATTATTATTATTATCATTAGAGACGTTGAAATTCTGCCACAACATTGGAACAAATGTGGATGTTTGCACTTCAAATATTTAGATGTGAGTGTGTGTGCACGTTCGTAACCTTCTACTGATACACATATCATCATTGTTAATATTATGTGTGTGTGTAAATACGCTCCCTCCTCAGGCCTGGGCCTGGTGTTATGAAGATCACCATGAATCAGAACACCAACGCCCGGGTCACGGGCCGGTACCGGTGCATGAGTCGTTTGAGGCTCCGCTGTGACATTTGTGGTTTTCAGGGTTTTTATTGTTACTCTGGTTTTTTCCTGTGTTATGAATAAATCTTCGGTACTGGTTTCATTTTGTTGTATTTATCTGCAACACCTTAAAGGCCGGTCTGTGGTGCAAAAAAGGTTGGGGACTGCTGGTGTAAATGATAAGCTGCTCCACCAACACTTATTAAAGCTCCAGTCAGATATGCTTGGTTGCCCTGTTTTTTTATTTTTTCAATGTACTTAATTTTTCGATTATTATTAAACGAAATAAGTATTTGTTTTCTCCTTTCTTGCGTGTGTGCAGTTGTAACTTTATCAGTAACTACTGTTATTGTTCATGAATCACGGCGACGCGTGTGCCTTTCAGCAGCACTCTTTACCTTTCAGACATCACCAACTTAATATTTTCCATCTAGCAGACAAATCAAACAGCATTGTATCAACATGTCACAAAGTGGCTTCTTTTTCACAGAAATAACCAAAAATATTTCCACTGCGACCTGATATCAGTGGATCCTACACTGGAGTGTAAACTGGCTGTTTAGGGGGAGGGTTCCTGCCCTGGGTATCTGCTTAGAGGGAAAGTAAGACCGTCACGGTTTAAAAAATGTACATAGTTTGACACATTAGTAAAATAATTGCATTAGTGCTGAGAGGTCAGGTCCAGGGAGTACTGTTCAACTGTAAGGAACTAAAAGCTTCTTAAAGCTCTGCATCCTGTGTGCTTTTAAAACGATTTAACAAAGTAAAGTTGAAGTTTGAAAAGCCGATCTGTTTGTGCATCACTGTAAAACCTGCGGTGCTTACCGGAGGAGGTCCAGGACGTTCCAGAAGAAGAGCTGCACACACACCACCGGTTTACTCTGCAGCTCCTCCAGCATGATGATCATAATCAACAGAAGGTTCTTCTCCATAACCTGAGGAGCAGGAAGACACAGCGTGTCCGTGCATCAATCAAAGATAACAAAAACAACAATAATAAAAATCTCGTTAAACTTTGAGCTGCGTACGCACTTGGATGAAGCGAGGAAGGAGTCGGGCTTTCTCGATGCCGTCTGCAATGTGGAAAAGCTCCAGAATGGAGAGCAGCTGGCAGAGACTCATCACAAAGCCCACAGAGTAAAAGGTGTCGGCCAAAGCATCTGCAGTCAGAAACAACAGGCCGTGTGCGGGATGCTCATCAGTCCTTCTGACTTGGAAATATACTTCTTAGTCAACTTATGAAGCATTTCGAGCGACGTCTGTGTTTACTGGAAACTTCATTCAGCAACAACAAATGAGCCTTTACAGAGAAACAAAGCAGCGTGGTCCCTGTTTGTGTCCAACAGCAACCTCACGCAACAAACGAATGAAGGCAAAGAAATGATACCACGTCAAAGACCTCTGAGAGAAAGCGTTTAACGTCAGGAGAAAATAGTTTAATATGATGTGAGAGTGCTAACAGCCAGACTAGCAGGAGGCTGCTGCTCCTCTGCTCCATGAACTCCTCCTCTGATGGAGGTCTGCAACTCTAGTTTTCACAGGAGAATTTGGGGAAAGCAGATAATGTCTGAATACCTTTTCTTAAATACATAAATTAGCTCGATGAAGCTTAATGAGATTTCAATGACGGCCTGATCAAACGGAGCCTGGAGTCTAAGCTGGGTGTTTTTCTATATTGGTCCAAGAGTGAAATAAGGTCCAAACGTTCTCTAAAATGCATCCATACAGCATCGGTCCATCGTTCAGGGTAGCATTGCCATTTTAGTGTCTTTATTATTTACTTTGACCTGCACAGCTGCTCCACAGACCGTTTACTGAACACACTTCCTGGAAAAGTCAGAGACTAATTCAGATTAACTGAGACTGGTAAGTTTTTGCTTTGATTTTTAACCTTACCTTGGCCGAACATAAGAAACCTGGCGACAGTATTAGCCAGTATCCACGTGTGGCCACAGAACTGGAACAGGTTGTATGAGAAACTGTAGGCGAGTCTGAAGCTGAACCTGCAGAACAGGAATAAGGACACAGATTCGTTACTGTAGTTTACACAACGATGATGATGATGATAGAGGTGACAGCAGCTCACGGTTTGCTAAACGTTGTGCTGAGGCAGTGCACAGTGGCACGAATCCAGCCATCACTAGTGCTTGTTATCTGTGTGAGCTGCTGCACTCATCCCAGCGCGCTCTCTCAGGTCAGCAGACCTCATGCTTCCCTGCTCCAAACATGCAACACAAACTCAGCGATGCAGCAGCTTCCACAGTCGTGGCTCCAACACTGTGGAAGTATTTCCCACAGCACGAGGCTCCCTCACTACACTCTGACCGGCTGTCCTTCGATCCAGTGCTGACTGTGATCTTTAGTTATTCTGCTGTTGTTCAACCTCTACAGCTCTTTACTGCGGACTCTGGCCTGTATTTGTATCATTGTACATGTTCAAATCTAAAAGTCTGTTACCTGAAAGGTGTACATCTGTAATCAGATTACTTTTACTTACAGACCAGACTTGCATCCATCACTAGACTTGTGAATGACGTCTGAATGAGTGAGTGTATGTAGCAGCAGATCCCAGAAAGACTCCTCAGTTGCTCCCTAATCACTTACATTGTCCTCCTGAAGTCTCGTCTCCGTCCAGTTTGGACTCCTCCGAGTTCAACGTGTGAGGAAGATCATGTTCCCCTAACCGGACACTCCTCCTCCCTTCACAAGAAAAAGCAGAAAAAACACACTGCGGCCAATCCGTGTAGCTTCCTCACGCCAGCTGCAGCACTCATGACTTCCCCACAGTAACACAGAAGGCTGTGGACCGTCCCGGGCAGCACTGACGCAGGACGACAGTCAGACACGAACATGTAGAGACAGGCGCACACATGAATACACGAGCGGTGACTCACGGAACTACACAGCACATGAAGCCAGACATCATCCACAGTGGAAGCTGTGGCTACCGTGGAGGACACCGTGGAACAAACTGTGGCTTTTACCTCGTGAAGCTTCCGTTTTATTTTTAAACACCACCTGGGTTCAACCTGCACAAATAAAGTGTACAGGTGTAACACACCGATCAGTGCAATCAGCTCTTCAGATGTTCTTTCTACAAAGTCGGGACAAAAACTTACACGTACCGAAGTAACTGCATCTGTTCTCAGACAGCGCTGTCACGGATCTCCTCTGTTTGCATCCACTGGTGACATTACTGCCACCCTACGGCTGAGGCTGGTTACTGCACAGACAGCTCCACTGGTTTCACACTGACAGAAACGCCCGTGAAGCTGCCTCCATTGTTCGGACTGTCCAGCTCACTTTAGCTTTTCTCCGGAGCGCATTCACCGAGCAGCTAGCATCAGCTGGAGCATCAGCTGGAGCATCAGCTGGAGCATCAACTGGAGCATCAGCTGGAGCATCAGCTGGAGCATCAGCTGGAGCATCAACTGGAGCATCAGCTGGAGCATCAGCTGGAGCATCAGCTAGCATCAGCTAGCATCAGCTGGAGCATCAGCTGGAGCATCAGCTGGAGCATCAGCTGGAGCATCAGCTGGAGCATCAGCTAGCATCAGCTGGAGCATCAGCTGGAGCATCAGCTAGCATCAGCTGGAGCATCAACTGGAGCATCAGCTAGCATCAGCTGGAGCATCAGCTGGAGCATCAGCTAGCATCAGCTGGAGCATCAGCTGGAGCATCAGCTGGAGCATCAACTGGAGCATCAGCTGGAGCATCAGCTGGAGCATCAGCTAGCATCAGCTGGAGCATCAGCTGGAGCATCAGCTAGCATCAGCTGGAGCATCAGCTGGAGCATCAGCTAGCATCAGCTGGAGCATCAACTGGAGCATCAGCTAGCATCAGCTGGAGCATCAGCAGCTAAACCAGCTTCGGTTACCTGTCATCGTAACAGTCTCCTCGTACTAACCAGCCTGGTTAACGCGTGGTTTAGTGAAAAAGTTGTTACTAACTCAGCCAAAGATGACGGAGAGTGGTTTTAACCAAAAGTGATTAAAAAGGCTTAATGAGCAGGCTCAGCCCTTAGACTGCAACCTATGAGACTAAGCAGAGGTGGCAAAAGTACAGACATGCTGTACTCAAAGTACAAGTACAAATACTGCTGTTAAAAATACTCCAGTAAAAGTCACAGTACTCATTCAACTTATTTACTCGAGAGAGAGAAAAGTAAAGGCTCTAAATGTGCTCAAAGTAAGGAAGTAAAGGAGGACGCTTCTATTTTGTCCAAGGCTGACTGAACCCTGTGCTATGTGAACATAATGATAGAATAATATCAGTAGAGGGGAACACAAACTTTAGTCTGAAGAAAAAGGAAAATCAAATCTATTTGCTGTTGCCTCCGTTGTAGAGGGGACTTTGCCTGTAAACAGGAAGTCAGAGGTTGAAGTGGGTTCAGCAGGTGGGGAACCTAAAACTGGTTGTCACGGCTCAGTGAACTGAATCAAACTCACAATCATTTCTCCTGAGAGCTCCAGTAGGTGTTCTCAGTGTGCAGGCTGTGATCAGCTGGCCTGCTGCTCTCTGTGGATGGACACACCTGGATTCAACCAGATGTGAGCAGATGTTTCATCCTCCACAGTTCATCAGTGGATCTAAGCTCATCAGCTAAAATTCATATGACTCTCTGCTACATGTGATGTAAGCTAACTGTGGCCATGAACCCACAGCCACTGTGCACCTTTAAAGAACAGCGAGTTCTTTAGTTTTCACAGTACTGCAAACTAAGCTGTTTAACCTGCACTAACATGCAACCTTTAAATATCACAGTTAGTCTAACTCTGTCTTGCAGCCGGTTTCACAACATAATGCCACATGCACGGATCCAATATCTGTTTTAAAAACATATCAAATACCACTGAGCAGTCCTTACAATGACACTGAGAAAAGCTGCTGGGATGAACCCTCTGTGGCCAGGAGGCCACAACATCTGTATATGCGGCACAGAGGGGGGCTCAGAAGGAAACAACATCAGCAATACACTGATAACTTTATTAACAAGGAATTACCCGACAGAAACTCGGGCAAAAATAAGGGGAGTTCAGTTGCAAACACCACCTCCTGCCAACCTACGTGTGTTTTTCTGACAGCAGACTGGTGATGTACAGCAACGCAATGGAGCCAGTGCAGCATTTAAACATCGGGGGATCCTGATTGATCAGAAGCAGGGGTCTCCAGCTCCAGTCCAGAGAGCTTCTGTCCTGCAGCTTTTAGATGCATCCCTACTCCAACACACCTGAAAAACAAGTGTGCATCTAAAAGCTGCAGGACAGTAGCTCTCTGGGCTGGAGTGGTGGGGCGGCTCCGCTGTGTGGGACACCGAGGAGCAGCTGGCAGTGAGCGGGGAGATAATAATCAAAGAGCCAATTAATGAACATGCCGCCTCGGATTTATGTGGACTATAGTTTATAGTATTTGTGGTTAGTCCTCTACCTTAATGGAAGTCATCACATGTCCTTGGTGTCTGCATGGACAGAGCTCTGCTCCTTAAAGGAAAAAGAGCCACTGTCCTCCCTTCACACAGTGCCACCACATTCATAGGTGACAGGTTTTAACCCGAGTTTGCTGAAGTCTAAATGGACAACGCACAGAATAAACATCATCCTAAGTGCCTGCGCCCTCTGAGCCTGCTGCAGCGTCTCAGATCTAATAGTTGTGCACACTGCTCGAGGTCTCTTACGGTGTGTCGTGACATTAGCCTCAATGTAAATAGTTTGCACAGCACCACTAAGAATTATTGCAAACATGAAAACGGAGAAGCTCGACATAATGTTCTGGCAGAGACGCAGCCAAGCAGCACAAAACATCAAAAACACGTTTTACTCATCGTGCAGTCATTACAAGGAGCGTGTGTGGCAGGTTCTAACTGAGGACATTTTCAAGTCTCACTGGAAATCAGCGACAGAGAGGGGCACTACATTCTTCTCATGGGATTAATGTAGCCCTAGATCAGGGTCGCCCTGCTATTCAGCAGGAAGCCACCCCTGTTACACCTGTGAACATCCAGGCTTTGGACACTGAAACGGTGGAGGAGCACAAATACCTGGGTGTTCACTTCAATAACAAACTGGACTGGTCCACAAACACAAATGCACTTTACAAAAAGGGTCTACGTCGCCTCCACCTGCAGAGATCCTTCGGGGTGAACAGGACACTGTGGTGGCGTCTGCTGCTTTCTGTGCTGTGGTCTGCTGGAGTGGGGGACTGGCAGAGAGGGACGGGGGGAACTCAACAAACTGGTCAGGAGGGCCAGCTCTGTCCTGGACCGTCCGCTGAAGCCCATCGAGCAGGTTGGGGGGGAGAGGATGTTGTCTAAGCTAACATCCATCATGGACAACACCTCCCCCCCCTGCGTGAGACGGTACGAGCACCGAGCAGCTCGATCAGCAGTGGACTTTCACACCCACAGTGCAGGAAGCAGCGCTGCCACAGGTCGTTCTTACAGCAGCTGTCAGACTCTGTAACACAGTTTGACACAGTTATCTTACTCACCAGCTGCTTTGTTCACTGCACATTTTATACATGTTTCTGTGCATCGTTACCTGTTTGTACAGACTTCAGTTGCTTATGTCTATAGGACCACTTTGCATCTTCCTTTTATATTTTATATTCCCTTATTTTATATTCCCCTACAAGAGCTGTGTAACACCCAAACCTCTCATCCATGGGATAATAAAGGTCTATTCTATTCTATTCTATTCTATTCTAGCTGAATTATTTTGTATGACAAACTGTTCCTGTGTCTAAGTTTGTTCTACCTGTGGAAGAAAATGAAATAAAGAGCTGAAACAAAGAGTGAGCCGATCCTCCAGCTCAGAGGAGCATGGAGAACTATCTCTAAATCCTTTACAGACAAAACTGGCTTTTTTTAGCACCTTTCCCAGCATTACTGATCATTGGTTCAACGCTCTATGTACTGTTAATATAGGCTTTATGGCAAAAAGTAAAGTAAATGAAGAAACACAGGTTGTGTTGTTCGTTTCTTAAGAAAGCTGAGTTATTATTTTAAACCAGGTATGGGACAGTCGAATGTTATAAATGTGTTTAAATAACTAATGTCACCAAATCTGCCCTTCTACACAACGCTGTTTCTGTCCACAGGTCGGGTGAAATTTCAGCGTGTCACACAGTATGGTGGCCTTTTTAAACTGTGGAGCTAATTACTGTAAGCCCAGTAGCACAAACAAGTTATATTTAGCCAGCCTGCAGACTGCAAGTCCTCAGGAGATACAGTTACTTCTGCAGGACATATCACAGCAACATGTGGTCAGTCGTGCTGGGCCGAGCGGGTAACCCACCTCTGCATTTATTAGCACAGAACCTGCTGCAGTCTAAAGCCTGTCTCCATAGCAGCAGCAGACATGCACACACACATGGAAACATTGTAACATGCTGTCTTTCTCTGAGAAGTCAAAAGGTTGACTCTGTTCATCTGGACAGTCTGACTGCAGGTTTCCAACCTTCTCAACAGGAACTCTGAACCAGCAGCACTGATGAACAACAGGCTGCTCAGCTTATGATCATTAGTACGCAAACTGTCACAGCCGCTGATCATTGCATGAGTCCCGTCCACAGAGAGGTGGGGAATCCCTCCAATCACAGCATTGTAGTGCTGTGATTGGAGGGATTTCTTCTCTGTTATTGTGGCACCATTCCTGTAACAGAGGCCCCGCCTCCATTCAGAGGTGTAAATGGCCTCCTTGACTCAAACCAGAGTGCTCCCTCTACACTATAGCACACTACATGACAGTGTTTGTGCTGGGACCGACACTTATATAGACCAGTTTTTGGCACAGTCCCATCTCTATTATTAAATGGTGGCTCCTTGGTGCTGCTCACTCCACCATCCACACACAGAGATGCACACACAGCCTGTCACTACAGATTGTGTTGGTTAAACTCACGCCTCACTGTATTCTGACTAAGCATAGTTAATCAGCAGAATCACATATGAATCATGGTTCTGTAACCATTACAGCATAAGGATGTGTTGGTGACACGTTTCTTTCACACACACATCTGCTGCACATCTGCAGACACACAACATTCAGACAGAATCATTTTCATTCTTCATTCAGCACATTAATGAAAATGATATCTTGATTTTCTCTGTGATTAACAATCCAGACGAGTTACTGTCAGCATCTGGATGAGCTCTGCTACAGCACTGGGTATTTTAAACAGGAGAGGCTGGATGTGTCTCAGATGCTGGTTGAACTTTAACCTGAGTCCCACCTTTCTGCCTGTCTTTAAAACCTTGCTGCTGAATGCCATCGATAAGATGACTCACAGAAGGTTGGTCTGATTTTTAGATCAGTGTTTGAACTCTCCTTTTTAGAAGTATCCCAACTACAAACATGCTAAACCAGTTAGCGTTTGTTATCTACCCTGAGCCCAGTTCCTTATGTGTACCTGTACCTGTTCAATGAAGGTGACTCTTACTCAGCTTTTAACCCGGAGTACATTAATAACACTGTGACATATCAAATGCATTATAAAGTGTAACTTAAAAATATGCAGACGTCTATTTTGCTTTGTCAGTTATGCGCTCAGTCCTGTTGCACGTTTCCAAAGACATCGTCCCAGCCCCGATAAAACTCCACCTGAACAGCTGAGATACACATCCACCCACATCCACAGAGGTACTGTGGTCTCATTCACTCTAATTTGCACGGCTGCGGTAAAAACCAGCTTTGTTCTCAGCCTGAACTCTCGTGGAGTCTATTTAAGTAGTCTGGAGGAACAGTTTTCATGCATCTTGAAGGACATTCAAAATTTGGATGTTGGATCCTTTTTGCTCCAGCCGAGATGATTTCATGCATCCCTAACACTATACTGTCAGCCTGCAGTGTGAGAGCGAAGTGCTCTAATAGGGTGATATGGTACTACAAGGTCATTAAGATAAGATGGGGCCTGATTATTTAAGACCTTGTATGTGAGGAGCCGGATTTTGAATTCTGGATTTAACAGGAAGCCAAAACAGGAGAAATCTGCTCTCTCTTTCTAGTCCCTGTCAGGACTCTTGCTGCAGCATTTTGGATTAACTGAAGGCTTTTCAGGGAGTTTTTAGGACTTCCTGATAATAATGAATTACAGTTCAGACAGTGTCAGACGGCCGGTGTTCAGCGGCTGAAAAGTGCGTCAGCCCACTGGGGAAATGCCCGAAATGCCCGATTACCAGTCAAGCCTGGATGGAGACGTAACCAAACAAACATGGAGGCAGAGGAAACTAAAAGAACTACACAAACAGAAACTACATAACAATTTTTTAAAAAGAACATTAAATAAATAACAAAAGCTCTGAAAAATACATGAAAAGCAACCTTAACAGTAAAATGTAACAATATTTATTTTATATTAGAGGCACAGCCTTTATTTTGTAGAAGCATTAGTCTCTACATCACACTTATGAAAGGCTCCATAATCATTTTAACTGGATGTAACTTAACACGGACCAGTCTGAATGGAGCAAACATAAATATGAAGGACAGCTGAGTCCCTGCAGGACGAGCGTTCAGGAGAAACTGCTCTTAATAATGTTCAACCTGCTCAGACTGGTGTGGAATACCCTCAGTCCTGACTGAAGCTGTGGCTCGTCTCTGGTTTCTGGCTCGTCTCCTCTATCACACTGTTGGCCGGTGCTGAGGGGGAGGTTTTATTGCCCTCTAACAGCAGATATCCAAAGTTCAAGTTCCCAGCAGACCATCAGCATCATCGGTTACTCATGCACTCTGTGACCCCGGCTCATTTCTGCAGTTCTGGAGGTTGCAGTGGTTAATCAGGTCTCTTAATAAGATGCTACTATATTTTCATATCATGGTGTACAGCTGTATTCTGCTCTGTAAAACTCTGACTTCTGGCTTCTCGTCTATGAATTCAAATGTGCTAAAAGTCCTGTAGCACATTGTTTAGACAACACACGAATGAAAACAAGGCAAAGGAGAAATGTCATATTTCTTCATCTTAAGACAAGTTGATCCTTTTTTCTTTTTTTTTTTTCTTTTTTTATCTTATCCCAACACAAATGGAACCAACCCACCCTGTCATTGACATGAGCTGTTACTTCCTCCATCCTATAAATCTCTAGCGTAATTTCCCACCATAATGACAAGGTCGGTATATCTTGCAAGGACCATTTCTTAGTTATACTTTTCTTACTTGCAACAAGTAAAGCTCTTAACAGACACGTATAATTTTTAGACCAGTTCTGCAGTATACAACCAAAAAAGATTGTCTTCATGTCCAAAGAGAATGTACAGTCAAAAATGCCTTGTAATGTACCATGAATGTCTTTCCAGTAAGTCCGTAGCACAGGACAGTCCCACATAATATGGGTGTGATGTGCTCGTTGGTGTCCACAGTTTCTCCAACACACAGGAGGATTCCCATCATAATGAGCCTTTTGACACGGAGTAATAAAGAACCTTATCAAAGACTTCCATCCGAATTCCCTCCAGCTGTTGGAGGAAGTACTCCTCCATTGCCGTTCCCACATCTGAGTCCATTCATCCCTTGAAATACACATCCCTCCCTCCTTTTCCCATAACATCTTCACATAATCAGTTGAGTGGGGAAGCTTATTTATAAGAAAATTATACCAAAAGGAAATGAGTCTTGTATCGACATCCCCACTGTACGCCTGTCTAAACAAAGTTACCAGTTCCGCATTAGTGTTTGACATCACACCGATTGTTGTCTTTATATAATGTCTTATTTGCAGGTATCGATAAAAATCCTGTTTTTCTAGATTGTATTTCTGTTTCAGTGTGTCAAAACTAATAAAGTTCCCATCCTTAATCAAACTATCGAATGTAGATAACCCTTTAGCAGACCAACTTTTAAAACGTGAGTCCAGTTTATTCGGGACAAAGTCAGAGTCATATGCGTACCATTTAAATAAAGCCAAATCCTGTTCCAGTTTAAATTCTTTCACGACTTTTCTCCATATATTAAGTGTGCACGACACCCAGGGGTTGCAAACCTTGTCAATAGATAGCTAATAGAGATCCTTTTTTAGGATCTCTATTAGCATGAACCTTTTCTTACTCAGTCTGAAGTTGTTTGGGAACACGACCAACACAGCTGACCAGTATTTACTTACCATGTCACATATTCATGACACAAACCAGCACATCCATGTTTGTCATGAGGCGTGGCATCCACAGTTAAGCAGCACACTCGTGTGTGTGTGTCTGACATTAGTATGGATAAACAATGAAGAACTAATCTTTTTTAGATGTGTCTTTGGTACGCAGCTGTAGCTCAGGTGGTAGCTCACCTGCCTGTCGTCACTCCTGGATTCCTGGAATCACCCAGTTGGAACTCCACCTGCAACCTTTGCTACGCTCCTCTCGTTGCCCTTCGTGCATATGACCTGTGCACAATAAAGTCTTCTTAAATATCAGCTTGTTTTCTCCACTGAGTTTGCTTTTGGGTGCACTCACACATACTGGCCTTGTGACACAAGCAGTGTTTGAAGCACCTGACATACACGGCTCTGATGTTCACTGATGTCTCTACAGGAGATAAGAATGTCGAGAGTTTGGAAGATTGAGCAACCCAGAAAATGCCCAAGGTTAAAGGTCGTCTTCCACTCATCTCCCTCCTGGAGTGGGAAGAGATGGTAAGCTTTCCTGAAGATGGAGAAGCTCAAAAGGAGAAGAGAACAAAGCAGATATTTGTTGAGCGATTTCGCCCTCTGTATGCATACAGACAGATCTCTCTTTTCAACACAGAAAGAACTAGCTGCTAACGGTTAGGAAGGACAAATAATACCAGCTTTCAGTGAGTCATTAATATATTTCTTCATTTGTTCCCTCTTAGGTTTTGACAAACTGTAAAGTGACAGGAAGTGGATCACCCAGGAGGACGTCAGTAGCACAGTCATGTAGTCTCTGTGGATCCTTACAGAAGGCATCAGTGAGAAGAGGATGTACACACGGAAAATACTGGTGATGCCAACACAAACTCCAGGGTGGGGCCATGGATAAGAAGCAGACGTGTGTGAGGAGCTTCAAATATGTGATATACTCACAGTGGTTTCCTGAGAGAAGGATGGAGGTGAGCTCAGTGGAAAGACGCTAACCATTCAAAGCAGAGCCTGGCAGAGGCTCAGTGAGAGAAACTGTTGTATCGCTGGTTAGTGTCAGTTAAATTCTGCAGCAGAGTCAGAGCGTGGAGTTGAACTGAGTTACTTCCACAACAAATATAGTGTGTTAACATGATGCACCCTGTCAGTGTCCCTACTCCGGCCCTTCATCTGCCGACCGTGCCCTGTTTTTCCACAGGAACAGTACTCACGAGCTTGTTTCATGTTTTATTTCATGTGATAATGTAATATGATGGACGCATGCTGCCTGTATTCATTCATCTCCATGCGTGTTGTGGGCGTGGCCAGTGGCTGTGCTGGGTTGTATCCATTGAAGGCAGGTGTATTTGATTGCACTGATCCTCTGGTGTGCTTATCGCCCACAAACACTGCTGTGATATTTGTCTGTGTGCAGGTCAGCTGCGATATGCTGCAGCCTAAAGGCAGAGTTGTGTTGCTGAGGCCGGAGTGATGACTGGCCATCTGCTTACAGGGTGGCGGCGCATGTGAAGTGTAACTGACTTGTGGCATCGCCGGCTCTGGCCTTGGACTCTGTGTTTTCTCCCTTTTGGAAGTGGGACACTGGACTGTTTTATCCTTTCATTTTTATCGTTGTACTGATAAATGATACTTTAGAATTTATTGGTGATATTTTGTCCACAGCTGGTTGGTCAGAGCTACAATCTGTGTGTTACAATAACCTATTTGTTTCAACACCAGTCTGTTAAAAGCACAGCTGAGCTGTAAACAAGTTGTTTTTTAGCCTAAACGAATCACTTGGACAAAAGAAAAATGTGTGATGTTCAAAGAAGAATGAAGATTTGAAGTGAAGCAGCAGTCCCTCGTGAGCGTGTCTCTAATCATCCACATGTGGTTAAGCTCATGAAACGCTGGAGATGGTCTGTGCTTGCTGGTGTTAATCTCCATCATATGCTGATTTGTGGCTCTGTGACCACGTGACCCCACTTCCTCCTTCACTCCTGTCATTATTACTACTGTAGAAAAATCAGAGCCCGGCCTGAAGAAGTCAGTTCAATACATCGTGTCTCAAAAGGTGAAGCAGACACAAAGATATCAAAGAGCAACAGAAAAAAGCAAAGTTCAGAATCAGAGAGACTTTATTTAATTAACATATTTTTAATTTATTAATCCCAGAGGGAAACTGAGTTGTCATAGTAACAAATATACATCAAACACTCATATATGAAGTGAGTGTAGAAACAGAGACACTGATAGATATTAAGATTAATAGATAAATGGGTATAAATATAAAAGGACAACAGTGGCAGGGTGCAGTTTGTTAACAGTTAACCCAAACCCAGTTACTGACAACTATCCGTCTGAGAGGGTTTTAAGACCACAGTGAGAGCTTTAACCACAGAGCTTGGAACCGTGATGATGAAGTTCAAAGCAGGTTTGAACTCGACTGTCATTAGAAATACAGCTTTGTGACTGCATTGGTTCACAGACTGAGAACCGTCTGGCCTAGACAGTAGTTAATGTCTCTGCTCCTTTTTAGCCTGCATGCTTTAGCCTACATGTGGCGATGAGCTGGAATGTCTGGAGCGCTTTGGTGACATCGGAGTCTGTCTGTCAGACTCAGACTATCTCTGCCTAAAGGACGATGAAATCTTGTCCGACTCCATCTCTTGCATCTCTTTCCTGTCAGACACCAAATGTAAGCTCAGATTTGCTACTTGAGCTTCGCAGGCTGAGAAAAGCTGTGTGGAATTATCGATGACACGTCACCAGGTGAGTGATCTGCCCCCAAACCCCACAGAAGATGGTCCCGAGGAGCACGATGAAAGGAAATACGTCGATTTGGACTCAGTGGCTGTGAAAACACGCGTTTGTGAGACAAACCAAATGTCTGTCATTGTCTCCGACAGCGGAGCTGGAGCTCCGTGCGCAACGGGACGCAAACCCGAGGTCGATACTAAGACGACAGAGAATGGCACAGTTGGGAAATATGGAGATGGTGTTAAGCACCAGCACGCTGACCCGTCACCGCCATCGATTCCTTTTTGTTCAAACGCAAAGTCGGAGCGTTTCCACGAGCAGCACGAGGTGTCCAACACGGAAAGCAGCGCAAGCCTGCAGCCAGACGTGGATTTGCGCGCTAGTGATAATTATCTCGGGGAGACAAGTGAGCAGGATGATTATGAAGTGGACGATGGTATAAGTTTGGTGCTTTCTGATGACTGCATTCCGTGCGCCACGGACGACGAATCCCATTATATTACCACGCACGAGATCCAGCTCTCTGAACTTTCTGACCACGAGGAGGACTACGAACTCGGAGTGGGCTCTTCCACGAGCTGGGACGTTGAAGAAGACAACCGGGTTTACTCATTTGCCAATTACGCTTCTTTTGAGGCCGGGGGCGCGGTGGGCGAGAGGGGGCACGGCCGCCAGCCTGGCTCTCAGGGCGCAGCAGCAACAGTCAGCACTCTGCTGGAAAGTGATCCGTGCGAAGCGGCCAAATTCACCAGCTCAGATGAGAGTGTGTCAAAGCCCGAGCAGCAACACTGCAGTGGCAACAGTGGCGGACAGATTCACCTGTCAATCAGAACCACCTCTCGAGCTATAAATGACCCCAGCAACATCCAAGAACAGGAAAAGATTCTTTATCATGCCAGGCGCTCCGGAGATGTGAGTCGCTATGTGTTTAGGGGAGTTGATGGGAAGGCAGAGACGTTGTGTGACACGGCAAAGTGTTTGGTAGCAGCGCCCGGGCGCGTACACTTTGGCGGCAAATTAAGGGGGAAAGAAGTCCCCGAATATTCAAGCGGCACGTCCAGTGCTGTCAGCGAGCTGGACGACGCTGACAAGGAGGTGCGCACTCTGACAGCCAGAGCCTTCAAGAGCCTGGCGTATCCTTACTTTGATGCCATTCATTTCAGCACCTCCAGTGAGTCCTCTGCATCAGAGCATGCCGTGGGGATAAACAGGTGGTCCACGTTTGTGGACCTGAAATATGGTAACATGAATATGGACCAAAGTCTTGTTTCTCATCAAAGCTCAGCGGCCTCGTTTCAAATAGCCAAGAGCATAGACAAAAGGGGTTATAAGGGCATCATCAAAGCGCCCGCCAGCGAGATATTACCTCCCCACAGCGCATCGTCATCTACAAAGAAAATAGAGCTGATGGGGAAATTTGGTCAGGGCCACAGTGGCGTCATAAGGCTGACAGAGACGCTGAATTTTCGTTGCAACGTCAAATCGGGAATTCCTGCGGGAGAATCACGCACTAACTTTGCACAAAACGCAGCAGGATCACGTTCCACGGATGAAGTTACCAACGCAAGCCAGAGCAGGGGGGGCGGCAAGCCGCCCTCTAAAACCATGGAAGACACGCACAAGAAGGCCGTGTTTGCTTCGAGTCTCATCAAAAATGTCATTTCTAAGAAAATGCAGTTCGAGCAGGAGCGCAAGATGGAGAGAGGCGAAATAAGCGAGCCGCAGCAGACGCCCTCTCCCAGCTTTGTGCACCAGGAAAGCGACGACGTCAGAGGGAAGCACAACTCCAAGCTTTCCGACAGCAGCTCTGACTACACCATAATGCGCGTGAATGAGTTAGGGGACATAGCGGATGCCAAGAGCGACTCTCGGAAGCAACAAACTGGAGTTGATACTAAAAAAGGCGCAGTGGACTCATCCAGAAGCACGCTGCATCGCAGCCAAAATAGCGCGTTCAGATGCTGGAAGGATGACGAGCTAGAATTTCAAAAGGATCCTGAAAACGATCAAACACCAGAGGACACGCTTGCAGCTGACGACACACTGGCCGAGGGGAGTCTGTACTCGGCGGGCAGCAGCAAACTGAAGAAAATGGCTCATTTATTTGTGCCAAATATCCAAATGCTGCCGAACGAAGGCGAAGCCACGCAGCAGCTGCAGAGCAGGAATTATTCTACGTGTGGACACGGACGTGGAGCCAAAGTACGCTCTGTCGCAGACTCTGCGACCACATCCAAATCTCCAGAAATTCAAATTAACTTGAGGCGCGTCAAAGACGATAACACCGAGCCGTGCGCCGTCTCCAAACTGCGCGCTCCTAATTTAGGCTGCAACATCATCCGAACAGATCACGCCAAATCCCACGCGCTTGCTACAGCTTTGAAGGGTGACTTTTCAGATAAAGTTCCACATTTCATGGTTCGAGACATTCGAGATAACAAGGGGAAGCTGCAGACTCCCATTTACCAAGTGAGAGACGTGCGTAAGCTGGTTAAAAGTTCGTATCACTTCGTTTCTTTGGATAACAACGAGAATAAATCCCACAGCGCCTCCGCTGACAGACATCCAGAGCAAAACAAGCAAGTGCCCAATCAAAGCTTTAATACTGTGTCGCCTATAGTGATCAAGTGCCAGTCTGTGAATACGAGCAGTAACGGAAAACAATGTGGAAACCTTCAAGGGGCTAAACAGGAGTCACTTGACGTGGACAGATCGTCTCCAGAGGGCGTCAAAAACGCATCAAGGGCAACAGGGAGCGCATCTCTAGGCCCCTCAAATAATGCCTCGCAGGGAAACACCGACTTAAGAAGTGAAAGCAGAATATCTACAAAGAGGCAAGAAAAAGTATCGGATATCACTGATAAAAAGCCCGAGTCACAGGTGCCAAACCAGGTGGCTCTGCAAAAACTGCAGGCTGCCGTGAAAACCATGGAGCAGCTTTATGTATTTGAAAAGAATGAGTGGAAGAGGAAGAACGAGCCTCGGCCGCTGACAGACAGCCACGTGCTTTCACTGATAGCATGTGAGGAGCATCCAGGACACGAAGAGGAGACTGCATGGACGCCCAGCGCAGACAAGTCTACCAGAAGAAACTCCCAGTCCAACACAGACAAGCCCCCACCAGGACGAGCAGGTGACAGCCTGCTGAAGCAGGAGGAGAAAGACCCACTCAAACCCACATCAGTGGGCTGTGATGATAGGCCTAAGTCAGTGCAAGCCCCCAGCAGTGTCAAGGTCTCCAAAACTTCAAAGACATCCCAACCGAACACCGTCACACAAACACCTTTCAGCACCAAAACCTTTGTCCCCAAGTCCCCCAAACTGCCCGCATCATTCAGCATCTGTGACAGAAGGTCAGCTGGGAACGAAGACGCCGACGTGAAGGAGGCCGACAGGTTTGCACACGAGTTTTCAACTGACAATGAGAACTACCTCGCTATTCCAGTCAAGTCTCAGCCCAGCAAAGGCAAACAGCCCCCACCTGCTGATAAAGCATCCGTCTATACCTTCACCCAGTCACATCCACCCACACCTTCAGGACACCTGGAACCTGGGCTCAGAGGGCACGAGGAGCGTAAGCACACAGCTAGTTACTCACCAGAGATCCCCTCAGCTACTATCTACCATTCTTTGCCACTCGGGATGCCCGCCAATCAGCCACAGGTCTACTGCTTCTCTCCAGCAATCACCCCGGCTCCCGCCCTGGACCCGTTCCAGGCCACCCAGAGGAAAATGCTGCTGGATCCCAGCACTGGAAACTACTACCTGGTAGACACACCAGTGCAGCCTGCCACCAAGCGTCTCTTTGATCCAGAAACAGGTCAATATGTGGATGTGCCTATGCCACAGCCTCCCATGACACCTGTACCCATGCCCATCTCACCTTTAGCCCTCAGTTCTGGCATTTATGGCCACACGTACATGATCTACCCGGGTCTCGTGCCGACGCCGTCAGTGATACCTGCCAGGGCGCTGCTACAGTCACAGATGTCGGTGCAGGCAGAGGTGGACAGCAGCGATAAAAGCTCCTCGCAGCAGACTGAGGGCATGCACGTGGAGAGTCCTTTCTACATGTCCACCGGAAAGTCTTCCCAGGTAGCCTCAGGTGTTCAACAGCAGGCTGCTGCTAACAGGCCACAGCAGGGCCTCTCTAGCATCAAGCAGCCTGTCATCAGCATCACCTCCCAGCAGGGGCCCCGGATCATCGCCCCCCCCTCATTTGACGGGACGACTATGAGCTTCATGGTGGAGCACCGATGAACGCCAGGTCGTCTGGACAGGTGAGTATCTGACTGCTTCCTTTTACTGTAGCATGTCTGAGGGCGCAGTGGAGAGTTTTACAGTCGGACATAGCTAATCTCAGAGGAACCACCAAGGAAACATTTATTTATAGGATACACTAAAATATAATGTAGCCTAAAAGCAAGCTGCAAACTGCAAACTATGGAGACATAAAGTCAGTGAAATGATCCGTGCAGTAGTTCTGAAAACATGGTGACAACAACAAAAGGAGGAGACTCACAGCACATTTACATCACATGTAGTTATTGCAGCTGATTTTATGAAACACGTTTCTCCACATCATCGTGACCCACACTGTTCTCACCCGTCCATGCTCTCAGAACAATGAGGGCGTCTCATTGCCAGTCTGAGGAAAAGAAAATAAGAATAAAAACTATAAATTAGAAAATAGAAAACAATATGGGGACTGTTACTGATCAGCTAAATCACCCTTTAATGAATGTTTGCATTTCCTAAAAAGGATGCTGATTTTTGGCTTTTCCACCACACATTTCATTTAATGCATGAAGTCAGTGATATAACAGGATGCTGTGCATCGTATCTAACAGAAGAAGAAGAGATGTGGTGTGACTGTAAAGCCTGCAGCTCCAGCTAACTAACACTGATAGATATCCTGTAAAATGCGATATCACAGCAGAGATATGGTTGGATCAGCTGTGTGTGTGCAGTCAGAGTGAAAGGTCAGGCAGGCATTTATGTGAGGATGGAAAAGCTTCAGCTGCTGCTGGGTATCAGGAGCCGGGCTGGCACATCCTGCAGTCTCAGTCTCTTTTTATAGGAGCAGCAGGGTGAGGTTCACGTGGCTCTGGCGGCTGAGCTGCACAGCGAGGGGACATTTGGAGTTCCCCTTCAGTGTCTGACCCACATACTGGAGCGCTCACTAATGTTTTTAACGTAAACAGATAGTGTGCGGTGGAATGGCACTCGCTGTTCTACAGAATAGGAAGAAAGCTGTGCGACAAATGTATAAAACTGCTGAAATGTGCTGACGTGTGTGTTTCTTTCTGTCCCCACAGGGCTGAGCTGTAAGCTGGACGGTGTGGAAACACTCACACAGGAGCTGAATGAGCCTAATCATGTGCGCCGCACTGTGTAATAACCAAACTGTGAGGTTGTGAAATCGATGAATAGTTACTCTTGTCCAGCTGTTACACTTTCTGAACGTTGTAGATGTGCGTGACATGAAGTTATGAGACGTTATGTTCAAACTGAGGTTGTTGTTTGCGGTTGCACGTTGGAGTTTGTGCAGTGGGTCTGCTGGACAGTCCGTTTTCTTTCCGCAGCGTCTGTTGGAAACATGACAGGTTACAGAGCTGGAACGCTTTTCTGAGGTTTTTTCTACTGACTGTTTTATTGTGACGTGTTTAAAGCGCTGTTTAGTGTTAGTGTCCTGTTACAGATATACAGCAGAAGCATCAAACATACATGTTTCTACCCAAGCTGATAATATTTTATATTTTTGTACCTGACTCTCAGCTTTGCTGCTGCACTGTTATCAGAAAAAGAGTCGAGCATTTTCCTGTCGTGCCTCACAAACACAACGTCTTCTGAAAGTGTGTTTGTGTATTTGTGGAGGATAAACCACCTCTGAGTTTATTCACGTCTTAAGAGTGAACACTGCTGTTTCTTAAAGCTCCATGGTCCCAATGCTACACTGTTGCTGTCTTCTTCTGGGGATTTGATCATATTTGGTTCATGTCATGTTTCTGGTTGTGCATGATTTTTCTTTCTTTTTTTAAACTTTTGCATAAAGTAGGAAATGTTTTCTATAAGTGTGAAAGCATTTTTGCACAGCAGGGCCTCTGCTGCCTCAGAGCAGAGTCTCTGCTGCACACAGTAAATGTTGAAGGTAGATGAAGGTGGTGGACAGACAGGAGCGTGGGAATAAAGAGGACCCGTGGATGAAACAATAAATGTGCAAAAACAACGACGATGACTTGAGCTGTTTGCACAGCTACAGTGTCAGGTTCACATTTACTGTGAAAACTGAATAAACAGGAAAACTCTGCAATCACTGACTGACTCAGTTTATAATAACTAACAGTGTCACAGTTATATTTCACATGTTTAAATGCTATGTTTGCAAAGATAAGATGTTTACGTGGATTAATGGATGCTAAAGGGGAAAGCGGGACATGCAGAGACATGGAATAATTAAAGACATGAAAACTATTACAAATACTAACGTTTCTAAAGCTTCCTTGTTGTTACAGGACATAACTGTAGAATTCTGTTCCCGTCCTGAGAGCGGAGAACATTTATGGATGTGCAGTAAAATCAGATCAATGAGTCTTTGTGTATGTATCTCTGCTCACAGGCAGTTGTGGCTAAAGTGACAGATTAATATCATCGCTCACTGACATTAGTGCTTATTCTGGGTTAGAGGGGGTCAGAGCTGGAGGTTAGTCCAGCTGTCACAGGCCGACAGGTCACAGACGACACTCCCTGACAGGCTGTGTCCTGTCTCAGGTGAACCCTGGGTGGGTGGACCACCTGCCCCTCTCTTGTTGTCTTCCACTCTCTCTGTGTGAGTGTGGAAGTGAGTGACCACTAACTAGTCTGTCCGCCTTAAGAACTCCATCCAGGCACACCTGTGGTCTGAGCCTCGTTCAGACCACAGGTGTATAAAATCTACTGTTCATTTAATATTCAATCTTCTGTCAGTTTGAGCCAGCCCACCGTCTGGTGACATCATCCAGTTAGTAAGGTGGGCAGTTTTAGTGTCGGACGAGCGGTGTTAGTCCGGTGGGGATGCACTGATTCCTGTGGGATGTGATGTGTGCGTGAATGATAAAAAAATCACACACACACCTGTGTGATTACAGCCACAGGAACTGAGCTTTGAGCATAAAGTGCCTCAAACCTCGAGCTCCTTCTTTCATACTCTGGGACAACTTGGCCTTAAGTGGTGTTCTGGCTGACACACCGGGGTGACCGTAGTGCTAAAGAGTGAAGCGGTGCCACAACCGTGCCTATTGATGTCTCCACTACATTTAATGGTCCTTCGAGCCGCATGCACTAGGTTTGCCTCAGAGATGGAATCAGGCCCAGAGTACGAGGCTCGCAGCGCACGCCCCAAACGACAGGCTCACCCACCCGTGCACTGTGCAGATTATGAGGTGGAGTACGCAGGCTACATTAACCAGGCACGTAGAGAGGATGTAGCGCTCACACACCAAGAGGACAAGGCCAGGATGACCTCCCTCACTTTCCCCTTTAGCTACAACCTAGCAAGCCCCCAGTGGAGGCGGGATGCTATTCTCCATGAGACGGCCTCGCGCTATGGAGCTCAGCGCCAACAGCACATCCAGGAGAATCAGCTCCCCAGCTGTATCCAGAGAGATGGCATGGGGAACAAGCCTATGATCACTCTACTCCTCTACCCTTCGTGCTCCCCTATACACATCCAAATAAGGAAATAAGTTCAGAGTTAGGGGATCTCCGTCAGGAGCGTCACCTCGTCCAGCAGACGGAGCAGCATATGTCATCAGATCTGGTCGAACTCCAGGCACTGCGAGCAGAAATGAGACAGTTAGTGGAAGCTGTCCAGAGCCTGCAGGGCCCATCTTCTCTCCAAACCAGTAAGTTAATGCAGTCACCGTTACTGGGTGATAGTGCACCAGAGGTCGAGGAGGAGGATGACTGGCCTGCCCCACCACCGTGGCCAGATCCAGCAGAGGAAGCACCACTGCCTAGTGACCCACCAGTGTTGAACCCCCATCATAAAGATGCATGTGAGTTTCCAGCCATTAAGACAGAGCCAATGACAGTCCCAGCTACTAATATGTTTGTGGACCAGCCAGGACAGAGTCTGTCACCAGATCCTCCCTCTGCTCTCAGGTTACCAGATTAACCCTCCCATAATCCACCTCCTTGGCTCAAGCCGGTTCATCTTCCACCTCACTCAGGCAGTTTCCCACTGGGTGGGTCCAAGCATCCGCACGCCGCCTATAGGGACAGCAAGACTGAGCATGACTGTAATGCAGCATCCCCTGAGCAGCGGTTCAATCTGTCCTCCAGTGAGTTCGCTAGGCTGAAGATGTCATTGGGGAATCTTCTACCTGAGGACGCGTCTGAGCTGTTCAAGTATCAAGTGTTGGTTGATCACCTGCACCTAGAGGAGGGCAGATTAATAGCTGATGCTCACCTCAACTCTACCAAACCTTCACTGACACCATGGAAGCTCTCAATGACAAATTCAGCCAGGAACATCAGAGGGTGCTGAGGCGTACTGCTGCGATGATGGAGTCCAGCCTGTCGTCTCCTTCTGTTCAGTGAACGTGCTGGAAACCCCGTCAGCGACTCACCTGCCAACCCTCTCAGCCCACTCTAACATGGATTAAAATGTACACATGTAAAAAGCAGATAAGCAACTTTGTGCAGCATTTTCTGGCCTTATTTTAAAAAGAGGGCTCTGCTTTCTAATCTCAGTTTAGATTTCCAGTCACCGTTTCATCATCACTGGGATGATTTTGTGCAGAATATAAACGCCCCTTTTTATGTGAGCACACACAAAGCCTAAAGGCAGAAAGCCAGGCGTGACAGAGAGTTGGATGGGTTTCAGTTTGTCAAACGTCTGACTGAGATGCTGTTACAGCTGTGTGCTTTTCTCTCTAACTTTATTTCACCAGAAACTTTAACAACAAGCATAACACATGGAGAACACGTTGTACAGTTGTAGTTCCACAGTTATAATGCAAAGGAAGAGTGTGTCACATTAAACAAGGATAGAAATACAGATTAAAAGGGGAAAGCGAGACATGCAGAGACTATTGAAACTATTACAAATACTAATGTTTCTAAAGCTTCCTTGTTGTTACAGGACATAACTGTAGAATAATGTTCCCGTCCTGAGAGCGGAGAACATTTATGGATGTGCAGTAAAATCAGATTAATGGGTCTGTCTCTCTGAAGTCAGTAAAACCAAACAACACGTTTAGGTATAAAAAAAAAGTACAAATTGTGATCAGATGCCGTTACAGATGAAAGCAGCGATGTTTCCATGAAACCAGAGTGAAAGTAAATGTATCTGTGTCGCCTTTATGCTTTAAAGGAAGCTTGAACAGTCAAATCTGTGAATTCAATGAAATCTGCTTCACTTTGTTAGTGCGACCGGTAGAGGGCAGCACTGCATCTTAACGCGAGCTTGTGACGCGCATAAAAAACGTCACAAATGCGCCAAAACAAAACGTGGACTCGAGGTGAGCAGCTCGTTCGTCCGTTCGTCGGTGCCAGGCCGACGGACCAATGACTCGTTTTAGCCCACATTATAAAGTCATTTAAATGCCGCCAACGCGGCTCCTGCACGTCAGCAGCGCAGACATGACAACAGCGGTGTGTTCACAGATGGCTGACGACACCGCGGGAAAGCTAGCTTCGGCGGAGGAAGACCAAAGCGAGAAGACTGTGAGCAGTCCCGGAGACACGGAAGACCCGGTTCTGTCCAAGAGGCAGAGGAAGAAACTGCTGAAGCAGCAGAAGTGGGAGGAAGAGCGCGAGCAGCGGAAGTAAGCTGTGGCGCTAAACACGTAGAGAAGTCACGGCCTCCACGGGCCTGCTGAGCTGTTACACTGTGATCCACTGTGAGATAAATGTATGACTGCGCATGCGCACAAACAGGCGTGAGATTGAACGCTTCTTGTGCTGACCTGTCTCACACACACCTCGCGTCCTTCAGTGTGAGTGAGACTGTCAAACAAAAGGATGCTATCGTAGGACACCTTTATGTCACATTCTCTCACTGATCCTTCCTCCAGTCCAAATGTCGTTAATTAATAATGGCACCAATGATCCAGTAATGAATTAGTTATCAGGTAAAACACTGAGACTGGCTCAGTGAACATCAGCTCTGACCCACTCTGTCCTGATGTGGAGGTTTGAGCTTCCCACAGTGGAACCAGTGTTCAGTCCATGCAGACGAAGCCCACACACGTGCTGAACATCATCCTCGCTTTCATGGCAGGCAGAGGCGAAAGGAGAGGAAGCAGCAGCGTCGCCTGCAGAGGCAGAATCACCAGGAGGGCGGAGAGGTCCAGAGCGCCCGCAAACGTGCGCGCAGAGAGGCCACGCCCAGCTCTCTGAGGCTGGTGGTGGACTGCAGCTTCGACAGCCTCATGCTCATTAAGGTAAACGGGTCGGAGGTGTAGGCGCTGCGACTGAGTGTTCCCAGAGTTCCCAACAGACTGTCTGTTTCTTCAGGACGTCCGCAAACTTCACAAACAGATCCAGAGGTGCTACGCAGAGAACAGACGGGCCTCGCATCCAGTGCAGGTGGGTGCCGAGTACATGACAACGATAACGATGATACTGCGTTTGTTTTTGTAATGCAGCTAAGAGCCAATATCTGGATGTGAATGTCGCTGCGACATGCTTTGCATCCTCTGCATGAGCTTCATGATGAGATGCTGAGCACTTGTTGGTCTTCATCCCAAACCATCTCCACTGGCTTTGGGTCGAATATAAAATAAGAACAGTAACAGGCAGTAATAACAGTTTTTCATGTGGCATCAAACATCTTCTAACTTCTTCTCACGTGTCCAGTTTTACCTGACAAGCCTAGGAGGACAGCTGAGACGGAGCATGGATGAGAAGGACAAAGGCTGGGTGAACTGGAAGGTGAGCGGTCACACGTCCAACAGAGGTCTGGAACCTTTACAACGTTATGTCTGATTTCCAGTTTATTAAGCTGTGAAAGTGTTCATGAAACGGTGGCGTCACCTGTAGTTCACACCCACAGCGTCTGCCCTCATCACTTTATGTCAGCTCCATCTGTACACGATTAACATGAGGCCATGCTTCAGAGCAGGGGTGGGGAGCTCCAGGCCTCGAGGGGCCTGCAGGTTTTAGATCTCACCCTGGGTCAGCACACCTGACTCGCATGAGTTCATTACCAGCCTCTTCATGCTGAGGAGGTCATTTAAACCTGCAGGACACTCGAGGCTGGAGTTGGACACCTCTGAGTAACATTTAAACTTGACATGAGATGGAGGGCTGTGACGATGCATGGATTTTATTCTAGATACCAAAAATATTCCATATTTGATACCACAGGGTCCAAGCTGCTGTTCTAGGCTCCAGTCCCTCACCTGCTCAGGTGTGCCCACCTGTGATCGTCCCCCTGAGGTCTCGACCCACAGCAAATTCAACTCATGACCCAGGAAACATGAATTTGAAACGTTAGAATAAACATGAACTAATACAAATTAAAGTCCAGATAAAAATGAAAAAGATTTTATTTGCAGTCCAGAATAAAAAGCTTGATGATTGGGTCCATGAGCCGCTCCGAGCTGAGGATGACCACGCTGAAGATGTCGTGTTCAATGCCAGCGGTTTATTCATGTCATATTGATTGGTTGGATGCTGTGTGTAACCTGTGTGCTGTGCAGGACATACACATTAAAACGGAGCACTACACTGAGGTTGTGTCCCAGGAGGAGCTGGTCTACCTCACCTCCGACTCTCCCAACGTGCTGACAGAGCTGGATCCACAGAGGGCGTACGTCATAGGAGGCCTGGTGGACCACAACCACCACAAGGTGTGCTCGGCTCCAGACCCGCTGTAACGTGGGCGTGGCTGCGCTGGCTAACCTGTCGGGCTTTGTTTGCAGGGAGTCACCTTTGAAAGGGCCACAGAGCTGGGCATCCGCCACGCCCAGCTTCCTCTGAGCAGCTTCGTCAAAATGAACAGTCGGAAGGTTCTGGCTGTTAACCACGGTAAGGAGTGGGAGTGGCTTCATCCCCCTGCTCTTAATCAAGTTTAATGTGCAGATATTTAAAGGATTACGTTTCCTGTATTGTGGCTCCTCCCTGCTTTAGCCCGCTAAGCGAAGCGGGGAGGAGCCTCAGCTGCTCCCACTGTGGTCTGAACGGCGCTCTCTCCTGCAGTGTTCGAGATCATCCTGGCGTATCTGGAGAAAGGCAGCTGGCAGGAGGCCTTCTTTACAGTCCTGCCTCAGAGGAAGGGAGTGGTAGCAGTCGGCCGGGACGCCACAAACCCTCCGAAAAAAGACGATGAGACGGACTCTGATTCTGACTCTGACCCAGAAACTACAGCTCAGACGGAGGAGCGAGCTTAGCGTTGGCGCCAAGCGGACAATGCGTTTGTTTTTGTTTTTTACGAGATGGTTTAAAGAAATTTCTGTTTCTTGAAAGTTTGAAGTATTTATTGAAAAGATTTCTCAGTTAATGTTGGAGACGTTGGCAGTTCAGCTGTTTGTTGTTGCAGCTGACAGATGCTAACCACAGCACGCACACTGGGTCCCCTCTTTACAGCCATCGATGATGATGATGATGCTTCACAATCTTCTACTTTTGGAGGACAAAGCACAGAAATGAATGTAAGGAGGAACAAATAGAAGATGACTTCCATTAAACGGGTCAAAGAGAGAGTTTGTTTTATTTTGTCACAAACAGAAGGACGATGCATTTACATGATACATGTTCAGGAGGTTCCCAAAGGTAATGGCTGTGATATGTTGTGTATAAATGTTAGTCTGGGTTGTAGGAAGTAAACCTGGAAGCTGCAGTATCCATGGTAACGAGTAAATCTGACCCCAAACCAGAGGGGGGCGATGACCTCACCACAGACGCTCTAAGGAGCAGCAGACTGCAGTGTGTTAGAAGCTGCTGAGGGTTCAAACCAACCATATATTCTGTGGCGCTGCAGCAACACGATCCTGTGATAATAACTGTTTGCACTGCTGTGCACAGAGCACACAGCTGGGACTCCTCCACTGATACGAGCACATTATTGTGGTTTTAATGACTTCCATGGTAGAAAGTAGGATCCCGTACAGTCTGCGTCAGGGCTGTTTATCACGCCATCGATCTCTGCAGCCCGAGCTTCACATGAATGCCGACGCACGCTGCAGTATGTTCCACCCCTGCAGGTCAAAATGAATAGAAACACAAATGTTCTGGGTCAGTTTGGTTCTCCTCTTTGCTGTAACGTGTTCGGTGCATCTCAGCACACACTGGCAGCTTTGTTCAACCGTTTCTTTCACTCAGTCAAAGGCAGCAGGTGGCAGGAAGAGCTGTTAATCACATCTCTGTGCAGAGTCTGTTCCAGCCTAGTAGACGTCCTCTCTCACCTGGGGTCACTCTGCTGTGTGATCAGTTTTCCTGTTAAAACATTTTTTGCTGTCGTTTGAAGTCGACTGAAAACAAAAGCAGTGACTTATTAACAGTTACGGACACAAACAGTCTAAAGATGGAGAACGTTTCAGAGCGATTCCCTGTGTTTGTGAAACAGATGTTTCTGTGCACATGTTGCTGCAGGACATCACAGGTGAGTGTAAGGCACAAGAAAAGGTGATCTGACAGGAAGTCCCCGAGATGGAGTCTGTGTGCATGCCTCTCAGGCTGATGATCAGTTTTCTCATGGTTTCATTAGTGGCTGCTGTGGTATGAGGAGAGCATCTACTGATAAGTTGGGTTAGCAGGATGACACTGGACAGGCCTGACACATTCAGACCCACAAGCAGCATCATTCAAAGGCACAGCAAACATCACTGCAATGCAGATGGAACTTAATCTGTCCATGAAGCCGGTCATACACACTCATCAGTGAAACTGGAGGAATATCTTCAAACCTGGATGACCTCTGACTTCTACTCTGCCCTAAAAAGCATTAAGAAATATAATTTTCACATTCGTGACACTCACACACTCACGTTTGTGTACCTCCCTTTGTATTTGTTAGATTCTTTTCTCTCTTTCTTTCTGGCTCTTTTATTTTTCTCTTCCTCCACCACATGTCCTCTCTCCACCTGTCTGCTCCACCTGTCTACTCCAGCATAACAAACACACAGATAATGTCAATAATAAAATAATTTAAAAAAGGATTGAGAAGAGGAGCCCACTGTGTGTTTTCAGTGCTCCTCTTGGAAAAGCAAACGTGTTTGGCACAACAAAACATTTAGACAGCAAATGCTTGCTGAAAGTAGATCGATTGATTGTTGGGGTTTTCTATGTACTGCAGGAATAAAACTGAATCAAATCGAGTTCAATTCATTTCAATTCTACTTTATTTACACAGCTCCAAATCACAACAACAGTCACCTCAAGGTGCTTTATATTGTACGGTAGATCCTACAATAATACATACAGAGAAAACCCAACAATCATATGACCCCCTATGAGCAGCACTTTGGCGACAGTGGGAAGGAAAAACTCCCTTTTAACAGGAAGAAACCTCCAGCAGAACCAGGCTCAGGGAGGGGCGGGGCCATCTGCTGTGATTGGTTGGGGTGAGAGAAGGAAGACAGGATAAAGACATGCTGTGGAAGAGAGACAGAGGTTAATAACAGATATGATTCAATGCAGAGAGGTCTGTTAACCCTTTAAAGCCGGTCAGAGCAGACACGCTCCATTTTGCGTAACTATTTTTAAATCCCGGTAGCTCTGCAACCACGTAAGCTAGCGCAATAATTTTTTTTGCATATGAAACCGGAGGAGTTGTACTTACATCTGATGCCATCAGCTTGTCCTAGGTCACAGTTTCCTTCCACATATAGCTTTGGAAAAACTGCATAAAAACCACTTGCAGCAACAAAAACATAATATTCCAAAAACACACTTTGCCGATCCGATCAGCTGTTTGTAACGCTTCCTACGTCCATCAGCGTGAACTATCGCATGTCCGCCATTACCTGCCCGGAACCGGAAGTGACGTCATTTTGCGGAAAGGTAGTTTTTTACCATCAAGGCCTCATGAGCCTATACTGGTGTTTTTAAAAGTTATGTTTGACTTTATGACTTTCTGTGTCGTTTCTGGGATGCTGAGGACTCATATTGCACTGCTGGAAATAGTTTATTTTGATGCATATGCTGCTTTTTTTTTTGCAAATTTGCACTATAATATTTATTTTCATTTTTCCTGCAGTATATGAAAATTGATGTATTTCAAAAATAAAACTATGAAGACACTTAAAATAAATTTCCTGTGGTGGGAAACTATTTTGTGCAACTTTTTTGTATTTACAGTTTTGAGGGATAAGCCTGTTAAATTTCTCCAACTAGAAATATATGTTAAAAAAACAAAAACGATTTTCTATTTTTTTGTAGTTTATTGCACTTTTGTGCAATTTATGTAATTACTATGCACTTAATGCAGACATATTATTAAAATCTGGGCTATAATGGTTGTATTGATGTATATCAACTTGGAATGCTCCAAAAAATGGCTCCACAGCATGTAAACATATAATATAAGCTCTGGTGGACTTGGTTCTATGGTAGGTCTTAAAGGGTTAACACACAGTGAGTGAGAAAGGTGACTGGAAAGGAAAAACTCAGTGCATCATGGGAATCCCCCAGCAGCCTACGTCTATTGCAGCATAACTAAGGGAGGATTCAGGGTCACCTGGTCCAGCCCTAACTATATGCTTTAGCAAAAAGGAAAGTTTGAAGCCTAATCTTAAAAGTAGAGATAGTGTCTGTCTCCTGAATCCAAACTGGAAGCTGGTTCCACAGAAGAGGGGCCTGAAAACTGAAGGCTCTGCCTCCCATTCTACTTTTAAATACTCTAGGAACAACAAGTAGGCCTGCAGAGCGAGAGCGAAGTGCTCTAATAGGGTGATATGGTACTACAAGGTCATTAAGATAAGATGGGGCCTGATTATTTAAGACCTTGTATGTGAGGAGCAGGATTTTGAATTCTGGATTTAACAGGAAGCCAATGAAGGGAAGCCAAAACAGGAGAAATATGCTCTCTCCTTCTAGTCCCTGTCAGGACTCTTGCTGCAGCATTTTGGATTAGCTGAAGGCTTTTCAGGGAGTTTTTAGGACTTCCTGATAATAATGAATTACAGTCGTCCAGCCTGGAAGTAATAAATGCATGAACTAGTTTTTCAGCGTCACTCTGAGACAGGATATTTCTAACTTTAGAGATGTTGCACAAATGGAAGAAAGCAGTCTTACATATTTGTTTAATATGTGCGTTGAAGGACATGTCCTGGTCAAAAATGACTCCAAGGTTCCTCACAGCGTTACTGGAGGCCAAGGTAATGCCATCCAGAGGAAGAATGGTTAGATTCTTACTCTGAGTCAGATATATAGTGAGGGTTTGCTGAAAAGGTTTGGGAGAGGCCCTGGTCCATAAGATCTTCAGTTCCCACATGCAGCAGAACATCGACACCATTTCTGGTGCCCGTGGGTCAGAGTGGACCCTGTTCTGTGCCTCCATTGTTGAAGCAGCTGCATGTGGTCATAAGGTGGAGATGATAATCCCTGGAGCACATGGTGGACACTGGAGGTGAAAGAGGAGATCAGTCGGGTTGGGTTAAGGCGGCTGACAGGTACCAACCTGTGGGCTGTGGGAGGGTTTGCTGAGTCAGCGATTATGTCAGGTGACTCAGAGAGGGAAAGCGGTATTTGCTCACATGGTGTGGATGGGTGCTGCGGACTTCTACTGAGGACACAGTCGGGTGATGGAGGGAATACTTCTACATCAGCGGTCCCCAACCCCTGGGTCACGGAGCGGGATAGGTCCGTGAGTCGCTTGGTACCGGGCTGCGAGGGTTGAGGCTCGGGTGTAAAATTTATGGTTTTCAGGGTTTTATCGTTATTTTTTGTCATTTTTCTCGTTAATCTGGTTTCCCTGGGTCTTTTCTCGTGTGTTATGATTAAATCTTTTCTTGGTACTGGTTTTATTTTGTTGTATTTATCCCCGACACCTTAAAGGCCGGTCCGTGAAAATATTGTCGGACAACTGGTCTGTGGTGCAAAAAGGTTGGAGCGCTGGTGTAAAAGCCACGCCCTGTCTGTGGACAGTGGGAGAGCCCACACATCAGCACAGGTGATGAAACAGAGCACGATGTGCTGAATGGAATTAACTGAGCTTCCTGAGGTTGTCGTGGTTCACACTGCTATGTAATGTCACATGGAGAGCTGGGCTGTATTGGCAGACTAATGATAGAACTGTTACATTGTAGCCAGAATCTAATGCATCAGTCGATAGAAAATGAAGCTGCGCTTGCAGAAGCTACAGCAGGTTTAGAACCTCTGCTCACTGTAAAGCACCTGAGTCCTTGTCCCCCTGCAAAGACTGTGAGTCACCATCTTCCACATCACCTCACACAGAGATAATGCTGCCTACACTCTTACACCTCGTCCAGGCCACAGTGCTCGGCTTTGGAGCCCGTTTAACGGAGCATCGTTATATATCTTGCCCTCTGGTTGTTTTGGCAGCTAAACTAAACGGTGAGTGCATTTGAAATTTAGGAAAGGGGACAAACTCCTCTGATAAAAGGAGCCCGTTTACACAAACTATTTAGTTACATTTCCAAGGATCCCAATAAACCAGCGAAGAAACTAGCTCGCTGTCCTGTGTCTGCTGGAACTACATGGTTGTGTCGTCTGTGTGGGAGGCTGGATAAGTGACAAAATCCAAACACGCACATGGGAATGGGGCAAGGAAAACGAAATACTAGAAATGACATGATGGAGGAAAATGGGGAGCACACATGTCAACGTGCAAGGAGAGACTCAGACAACACAAGATAAGAAAGGGAGAAAATCCTGTGCAGGCCTGCAGTTCCCCCAGGCCTCTGCACCGCAAACATCAGAGCTTCTAGCCTGCAGTGCCGCCTGTGTTGTCCCCGTGAAGGAGCGTATGAATGGTGGACTCTGTCTCATTCAGCTGCTCCATCGGTCTGAGGGTGGTAGACGCTGGTCCCAGCAGATTTTAACACCCAGTAATTTGCACAGTTCCTTTATTGTGTAAGACATGAATGATGTATCTGTTTCAGGACACCGACGCAGGAGATGACCTGAAACAGAGCTTGAGATTCCTGAGGAGGTGCTTTCACCTGAACGCCAAAGCTACGAGGTGATAGACGGGAACATCTGGTTTCTGTGCTGCCAGGTGTGTTATTTAAATGTAGACATGTGTGGTATCCACAGAAACATCAGCATCTCAGCTAAAAGCTCACATAAAGCGTAGCTTCCCCAGCTCACCTGACAGTGTGTAACACAGACAAACGATGTCTCTGCAGAAAAGATCTCACTGAAAGGTGAGGTTCTGTCATGCTCCAACCAAAACTCACTGAATCAGCAGGAGAAGAAGCAAAAGTCGTGCTTCACGTTTGAAAAACAGTAGCATGAATTCAGTCTTACCAGCTGGTTTTCAACACTACTCACATACTCTTTCTTCAACATCACCACAGCTTCATTTCACTCCCATCGATACCAACTTCAATCCACATCCGTTGCTCCTGACCTTGCTTTGGTCTCCCACACACACAAAATATGGCTGTTGTCCTTCTTTCTACCATATTCCAACACTCCTGCCTCTCCGCTCGCCTTCCTCCGTTCCTCTTCTCTCGTCTTTCACCAACACTGACACTCCAGCACTGGAGCTCATCACTGTAAAACCTGAGCCTGAATATAAACAGAAGGACAGAAATAATAAAGAAACAATACGTTGGCATCAATCTCAGCAGTTTCAGAGGAAGTTCTCAAACGCTGAACGTTTGTAGCTTTATATATAAAATCCTACTTTATTTTTCCCATTTCCTGTCCTGCTAAATGGTGAACAGTGCATCAGGTTATTGTGGTCATGATAACATAAAGGCAGCTCTGAGACGCCTGATTCACTTATTATCGAGCTTCCTCTGGGAGGCGAAAACGTAAGAGAAAAAGGGGTTTTTAAACCAAGAATTAGGGGGACGGTTGTGTACAGCGCTGAGCTGGTTTCAGAAAACCATTAGCCCGACCAGGGGTGTCAAACATAAGGCCCGGGGGCCAGAATTGGCCTGGTGAAGGCTTTTCCTTTTGATAAAGATAATAATTACCTAACAGATAAAGAATTAAAGACAAGAAAGTTCCTGTTTTTCCTCTATAACTGGGTCCACGGGGAATGAACTAAATTGTGTATAATTATATATCTAGAATTAAAGGGCAGTCCGTCCAATTAACTTTTCTGTACCTTCACACATTTATCGTGTATTTCCACAGGTCAGAGTGGGCTGTGAAAAACTGGTTAGTTATAAGTTATAAATTCCCTTAAATAATTAACGAGTGCGTTACATGAACTTTGTGTTAAAATGACACTTCAGTTTTAGTGCTGTGTTACTTTTAAAAACGTTTCCAGGATTCGTGCAAATAAAGCTCACAGCTCCGTGACTCGTGGTTTTGCACAGAGATCAGTAATCATCTAATCTCACCTGCCAAAATATAACAAAGTACATCACAGCCTGTGAGGCTGTTGTTTCCAACCGCTGACCAAATGTGCCACTGTTATAACCTGTTACATCTGTATGTGAGGGTGACGGGTGTAAAAGCGTTTGAACTTGTGACCACAGTGAAACACACAGCTACACACTGTGATTTTTCTCACACATAGATCTGTATGCCCGTGTTGTAGTAGCTATTTATTTTGGGGTCCATATGTTTCCCCACACTGACTGAATACATACATGATTATTCATTCTTATTTTGCAACGTGACAGGAAATGTTAGAAAAAATGTCTCAAATTCCACAGTGTCCACTGACTTTGTCCAGTCTCTGCAAGGCCCACACAGGAAACCAGTCTGTAACCAGCTTAAACATTTTGCTTCATGCAGCTTGGTGAAAAACAAGTTTGGCACACTTTAAAGATACAGATAGATATACAAGCACTGCATCATGGGACATACACACTCAACAGAGCCATGCAAAGAAAAAGAGTTTTCTGAGGATTAGTGTCCATACAGGGAGTACAGTTAGTTTTTATTCATGAAGCAGTGTCTACGTGATACTGTGTTTTTTGCAAAAGTCATCAGGCTCACCTTAAAAGATGCACGCACACACACACACACGCACACACACACACACACACACTAGCAAAAAGCTCTTCGTTTGAGTTCATCTTTGCGAGAAAAGAAACACTCTTATTGAGAAAAAAGACTTTTTGAATCATGGCGTGGTCTGAGATAATGAAGGAAGCACTTTAATCTAGTCATAGTTGTAAATGCCCAGCGTGAAGGGTGGCAATCTTCGGTTAGCTTAATGAAGGCTGCTATTGCTAACGTCGGTCCTTGGATGGGTCCGGATGGATAGCTTCTCTCCGTGCACGTTCTTCTCACGGCTGAACCAGCCAGAGGCTAAAACTGGGACGTCTCCGTAAAGGAGATCGCATCCGTCTTGTCAACCGTGAAGCCTCCGTTCACGTAGGACTTCTTCTCACACTCTTCGTCATCCAAAGCGGCTTCCAGGGCAAAAGGGTTGGCGACATCTATGTCTGATGTCAGGTCCATCCGTTCTAGTTCCCTCTTGGAGAGTTTCTGAACAATGCCAGCTCCGTACGCATCGCCAAGGACGTTGATCATAGTGCGGAACCGATCCCTGAAACACGACAGTCACAGTGAGTCTACAGCAGTTTTCACAAAGATAGGAGAAAGTCAGCACAAAAACACAATAGACAAAAGCTCACAGTAGCCAATCGACTGCAACTATCAGAGTGACATCACTTGCAGGTAAGCCAACAGCTGTTAAAACTATCACCATGGTGACAAGCCCAGCGTTAGGCACTCCTGCTGCTCCAATGCTGGCAACTGTGGCTGTTATACTGAAACACAAAGACACAATGTAGCAATTATTCTTCATAAAACACAAAAACATCTTCCAATCAAAAGGTGATATAAAGCCACGCCCATTCAGGGTTACAGGGATAAAAAGAAATGATGACTTTCTTTGCTCGTGTGCTGGGTTTGGACACTGGCAGCGACATGAACATGAAATCTAAGCATTCTGGGACCGTGTTTGTGAGCGAAGCAGGTGATGAACAGCCAGACTGATAGATGCTGTGGTGAGCAGAATATGAAAGCAAAGCTGCTGATTTACTGGCCAGGCCATAATCATACCTTCACCTGTGGCCATTAGCTGTGAGCAATGACCAGAAGCACAAGATTATGGAGACAAGTGGCAGAAATGAGCTTCCTCTGTGTGGCCTCTAGGCTCAGCCTTAGACACCGGCTGATTGGTCCTTCAGGAGAGGCTCAAAGTGGAGCCACTGCTCCTTCACATGATTTGGACATTGAGCAAGGCAGTCACCTAAGAGGCAGACTGGATGCCTCCTTCAAAACAACCTCTGCACAGCTGCAGTTGAAAAAGTGGGAAGAAAACGCTGCATAATTCACCTTTGTAGGAAATGTTGAGGTCAACAATCAGTAGCCTGGATTTTCTGGATTTCCTTTTTGTCTCACAAAGCTTTGAATCTGGTACATTTTTCTCCTATGAGGAGTTGGAGTGAAACCAATCCATGACACTCGTGTCCACTGTCAGTTCAATTCAACTGATGTCACGCCAGAAAACTGTTGCCTCAAACCCTACAATAATTCAAAGACAGCAGATAAAAGCCCAGCAATCAGATGATCTCCTTTGAGCCCTTTAGTGACAGTGGGAAGGAAAAACTCCCTTTTAACAGGAAGAAACCTCCGGCAGGCTCAGGGAGGGGCGGGGCCATCTGCTGCGACTGGTTGGGCCTACACCTACTGCAGCATAACGAAGGGAGGATTCAGGGTCACCTGGTCCAGCCCTCCTGTAAGCATGTATAGTGTAAACAGAATCGGTCCTAGCACTGAGCCCTGTGGAACTCCATAATTAACCTCAGCGTGTGAAGAGGACTCCATTTACATGAAAAGCAGCATATTATCGAGTCCTTTTTGAAATGCAGGTTAACCAGCAGTTTTCCTTCGGAATGCTAATGTTAAAACTATCTCTATAAAGTTGTCTTTAAAGCTACGCTAGCAGCAGTAACAGTGACGTACCTGATGGTAACAATCTGGCCTACATCCAGAGCATAATCATTCAGCTGGGCGATGAAGATAGCAGCCACTGCCTCGTACAGCGCTGTGCCGTCCATGTTAATGGTGGCGCCAACTGGGAGCACAAAGCGGGTGATCCTCTTGTCGATGCAGTTGTTTTCCTCAGCACATCGAAAGGTGACAGGCAGGGTTGCCGAGCTGGGAGACACAAGCAGAGGCAGTAAGTATTCTGTGGTCAGACATTATAGAGCTTTAGATTCATTCAAGTAAAACATCCTTGTGCCCTGAAAACGTTTGGGAAGCTGTTTAGTCTAATTACAGAAATATGAAAAATCCGACTCTGACCTGGAGGAGATCATAAGCGCTGTCACCAGGGCCTGAGCCATTCCTAGAGTGAACGTATACGGATTCTTCCTCACAATGACGAAGAAGATGAGGGGCAGACAGACGGTGGCGTGGATAGCTAGACTGAGGGACAAAATACACAGCGTTATCGAACCGTGAAGGGAATTACAAAAATATTAGAAGAAGAAATGTGAAGAAGACAAATAAACATGCGTTGTTTAGGCCAGTTTCACCTGTGTTTAATTATTGACACTGTTCTAAGGGAGTCGTGTTCTTTCTATCATTTGTACATTTTAACATGGTAGCTTATTCTAAATATTTTAACATCCACGAGCTTTTACCGCTGGGAAGAAATACACTTCAGTCAATGTTTTTGTGAATTCAAAATGCTTCAGTGGCCTGAATGATGAGGGAAATAGCTGCAGGTGGCACTTTGAAGTCTCCACAGTCATAATTCAATTTAATTCAATTTTGTCATCTTGTCATTTCAAGACGCTTTCTAATATGTAATAATGTAGTGAGAGAGCCCCGGTGAGTAGGTTGGACGTCTCAGGGCCACTTCCAATTTCCTCTGGCTGCTCCGCTCTCACACAGTGGCTCAGCTATGCTCCAATCACATGCGAGGATATAGGATAATATCATTGTGTGAAAAACAGAGAGGGTGATGGACGCGACAGTCAAGTGGAGTGTGCGTCTGTCCTCTCAGTGAGTGAGACAGTGGACAGCGGTGAGGAGGGCTGTGCGAGTGCAAAAACACATAAATATGCCTGAGACCCGTAAACGAAGCAGCATCTGGCTGCAGTTTAAAGACTTTTTGGTCTCGGTCTCGATACCCTCTGGTCTTGGTGTTGTCTCGGTCTTGGTTTAGGCTACAGATGAGCCAATGAGCATACAGGAGAGCTGAACTGAATATGCATGAGCATGAAGCAGGCGTATAGCTACGACTCTCCCATTTGTCTTTGACCAGGATGTGTCCGTTCTCCCAGAGTCTCCCAACATCACATCTTTGAGATCTCATCTTGTTATCCCCAGAGCCCGCTACACTCTGGGAGCTCAGGCTGACCTGTGGCTCCTAGAATTCCTGAATGGGAGCCGGAGCGTTGAACTGTGGGGAACCAGCTGCTCGTCTGACTTCTGGAGACAGACACTCGCTCTGCTTTCATGATTTTTGCTCAAAGGGTTTCCGGTTAAAAGAGCCGAGGTTCTGTCTTTAGTATCACACAGCTATCACAAAGTGCTTTGAAATTAACTCTGTTATCAACTGTCTTTACATAAAACTGTGCTAAACTGCTCCGACATAACTGACGTAATGTGATCTATTCAAACGCGTATTTATTCTCTGCAGACATGCTTCTATCAGCTACAAGCCCCGAGTGCTACTCCTCTTTATAAGTGATGCATTTCTTTCATACTGGAACATGATCTTGTGATATTTCATTTTTGCCCAATGTGCACACTGCACTGTTCCACACAGTGAAGCTGGGACAGTGTCACGGTCTGCCCCCGCTGGCCGTGACACTGTCCCAGCTTCACGGTTCCACACGGTGACGAGTTTTCTTCTGCTGCATTTGGAGCCACAGGATGATTTCAGAACCTTGGACTCACCTTCTGGGTTAACTGAGGGGATTTTTTATGGTACAGTCGTTAATTGTGCCTCGTACATTTAGAGGCGTGAGTGAAGCTTTCATTACTGCATTCTTGCAGGTTGAGCAGTTTTAAATGTCCTTCGCCCTTATCAGTTCTCACACAGAGCTTTTATCGTACACAGGAGGGGGAATCGGTCCAAATGTCAGCCATAAAGCCCGGAGTGTGGAACGGCCGGATGGAGAGTAATGGGAAAGCTTACCCGCTCAGCACCGTCACCATATAAAGACCCATCTTCCTGAAGATCTCCCAGTCTTCTACCTCGATGATCTTTGCAGCAATAAGAAACAGGATCCCTACTGGCATGTAGCTGAAAAGACAAAGCTGCTTCAGTTCCACGATGAACACATCCTCCTCAGACACTCGACAATAACAAATGTGGCCTGGAGGTAGAAGTTACTGGATTTCAAAATGATGGAGTTACTACAGAAATGTCGTTAATCTAGCAGGTTTACACAAACAAATGAATGCTACACTTTTCAGTCAGAGTACTGCATCACGTCAAACCCCTGCAGTACTGAGCTGGTCAGTTAGCAGCAGAGGGGGTCGGCTTCATAATGTTCAGCCTTTTTCAGCTTTATTGACAGATACAGTGAAGAAACGACAGCAGAGAGAGGGAGAGAGGGAGGGGGGAGAGCAGGCCGTGGATCAGCCTCGAACCTGATGAAATGAACAACACAGGAGGGGCCCAAACAACCCAACACTACAGAGGTGTTTGTAACATTGTCCCTCTCCTTGTCTCCTCTGTTCTTGCACCTTTTCCGCTGGTTTGGTGTCACTATGAGGATAAGGTGATACCTGGTCCAACTATCACTGCCATTACCAGAAGGTTTACTGCGTCTCCCAGCACAGTGAGCATGCAGGAGATTCAGGACACAGTCACTCTACCAGAGCTGGAAAGTGCTGCAGAAGGTCCTTCAGACATCAGCAGGACTGGCATCTGCTCCTTTGTGCAAGGAGGACCAGGAGGAGCACTGACAGAGCCCTAAAGAATGAACTCTAGTTGGCCGCTGATGTGAATGTCTCTGACCAATCAGAAACAAACTTCATGAGAGTGGCCTGAGAGTGTCCTATAGTGGGCCCTGTGACTGTAATTTGCCATAGAGCACCAGAACTGGCAGGTCCATCAAGTTTTGGCTTCCACAGATGAGAGCAAGTTTACCTCGAGCACGTGGGACAGATGTGACAGGTGGGACAGATGTGACAGATGTGTGTGGGTGTGGAGAGGCCGTGGACATTGGCATGCTGCCTGTAATCGTTCAGCATGGCTGGTTTGGTGGGTTAATGATGGCTGAGCGACGGCCCCCTGACTGCCATCAGGTACGGGAATGAAATCCTTGGACAGCCTCAACTAAGTGGGTCGGATGAAGTAATAAAATTATACAGGAACATTTTCACTCCCCGATCATCAGTTTTCTTAACTGCTGATCCAAAGAAAGGTTCCTCTGTGAACCTGAACCGGAAAAGTGATCAGGAACGTTGGTTTCACTGTGTAGTTTTTCTTTTCTTTGATTTTTTGTTGTAGTTTTAGGGTGTAGTTTACATACCAGTTTACAAACTGGTGTAGTTTACATACCAGTTTACAAACTGGTGTAGTTTACATACCACATAATTATCTGGACCAGTTTCATTGTTGCTTCATTTAAGGCATCAAAAAAATCCAGCAGGATTCGACCCTTTTCTCCCATCTTCCCAATGACGAGGCCGAACGCAACACAGAAGACGATAAGCCCCAACACATTGACTCCATCGGAATACGTGCCGACGATTTTGTAGTCCTTTGTGATGTTCTGCCGAGAGAAGGGAAAGACCATTCGTGTATCAGAGAGGGGGCCAGAAAGCTGCTTCCACAGACACACTAGATCCACTCATGAGCTCTGCAAATGTCATGTGCAGCACCACAGCTGCCTGAGCTCAGCCTGCTTATAACTCATTATTGAGCCAATCCATTAAACGAGACACTGGCTGCCAGGTGCCGACACATGAGACTAATGTCACCACAGCGTAGCGAGTACACCTACCTCCATCACAGTCATGATCGTGGTCGTGAGAGGGGGCACTGTGCTGCTGTTCACTGAAAGCTTTTCAGGCTCCAGTTCTTTGCGTTTTGTTTTGTACTAGAGTGGAATTGGACACAGTGTCAGAATCACACGATGACAAGCACCAAAAAGTAGGCTGGTCGTCGTCTTACCTGCTGAAAACAAGCCTGCACCAGATTTTCAGGAAACATGTTTCTGTCAGTGGGAAAGCAAAAAGCTGCAGGTGAGCAGCAGAATGGATGCATCTCTGTGGCAACTCTGAAATTAAATATCTAGCAAAACATACTTTTCATGAATGCAGCTATTAAAAAAGACCATGCCTCAATTATAAACTCTTATAGTGTGCATTAAAGATCTTTTTTTAAGTCCATGCTTTTCTTCTTGCACGACTCTGTCATAGTTGAGCCCTACAAACACATCAGTAACAGTAATGTTAGAATTAGTCATAACGTACCAACCATGTCAAAGACAGGGCAGCGTAGCGCTGCAGTGACACGTCCTACATGTTTACCTGAGATGTAACCTGACACCAATAAAGGATGCTAGTACGACGCTACCCGGACCAACTAAACAGTGTTTGTTGGGATATTGTATGATGAAAGTTTCCGTTTTAGGCCATCAAAGAAAGATGCAACTCTTTTCTTCCATCCTAATATTGCCGAAACATTTCCATTAGAAACTCACCTGAGCAGGTCCAACAGTGTGTCGACTGTAGTGACATTAGGAGGAGTCCCAGCTCTGTCGATGTGCTCCGCTGTCTGAGACACGCCCGGTTTGATAGTCATCACTAGAATAATTCCTGTCAAGAAAGATGCCACTTAGTAGCTATATTTATATATATAAACATCAACCATTCGTTTTATACGCTGCATATAAAATGAATTATTAATTCAAATGTGACTCACCAAGAACAACTGCAATGATAGTTGTTGAGAAGTAATAAACGACAGCTCGCAGACCGATCTTTCCTGACACCTCGGAGTCTAAGGCTGCAACACCTGTTGGTAAGAAACACATTCAGTGTATTTAAAAGACAGGCTCAGCCTGCACATCAGGGTCCAGGCTGATCCAGGTAACTGCAGGGTGAACTCGGGGGTACTACAAAACTGGTTCGGTTCTTACCAGGGTGAATCACAGTGGCGGGGGGACTAAGACAAAGGCCTTTGCTTAGGCAGCGGTTGTCCTTCTCTCCTGGATCGGCTGGAGCTTTCTTTAGGCGCCGTCCCAGCTGTGACAAACGTCCAGCTGTGACAAACGTCCAGCTGTGACAAACGTCCAGCTGTGATAACCACATTGACTCAGGGCCTTCTTGATGTTCTTCTGCCTCCCTGTGTCAGTGGGGATGGTGTTCGCTCTGTGTGGTAGCGTCCTGATGACGCCCAGTTTGTGCTCCAGTGGATGATGGGAGTCAAACCTTAGATACTGATCCAAATTTGTTGGCTCTTGATAAATATTGACTTTCAAATGTCGCCCATCCCTGATGAAACTTTTAGTCTAAGAAAGCAGTTATTTTTATATCCTCCCTCGTGAACTTCACGTCTTTGTTAATTGCAGTGCACCCTGAACCTACACAGCCATAAACATGCTGACATCTGATTTTCACCCAGGTGTTCTCTACATCGGCTTTCTGCTGTTCCACGATTGGACGACAGATCCGTCTTTTTCAGTTACTCCATGTAAAAACTGGCCACAGCTGATGAAACTGGGAACCCACGTTCTGCCTGTAGGACTGACCCTGTATGTGAAGACACAGTTCAAACACACTTGGTCGGTGCTGAGAGCGGTCCTGCTGCTGAGGTTGGGGTCATCCTGTCATCTCTTACCAACTACCTCCAACACTTCTTTTCTTTACACATTTGAGTTATTTAAATGGTGATTGTTAAGATAACATAGAAAAAATGTTTCAGAGGACCTGACTGGTCTGACAGGTGCATTAATATCCACAGAGCAAAAGAGTTTTATAGATTTTATTCTGTCAGCAAACTGTTTTTAGATTTGATCCATTTTGGATCTGTTGGGAAATCATTTCGTCTCAACACCTTCTGTAATTGTAAACATTCGATTCCGTACAATTTTTTATTTTACATTTTTTATCCTTCCAAACATTCGCCCAAAACATCCAAAAATCTAGAATCTAATTTATTTGATTCCCTTGCTTGTCTTCTGTGCCTGCTTTCAGATGTGCTCCCCTGGTGTTTCCCATGTTCCCATCATCTTGTTCATAGTCTTGGCCTCCCCACACTTCTCGGTCATCTCATACTGTTTGCCTGCGTGAGCATTTTCCACATATATCCCGTTTTGGAATCTGTTTCCTTTCAGTTATTTGGTTTGATATGTTTTTCAGGTCAGCAGACCAAACACTTCTCCACCACAGCAGCTGCCCAGCGGTCAGGCCTCACTACAGCAGCTCTGGTTGGTAGAAAGGCAGTCAGAGGGTCCAAACCTGCCTTGTCGCCTGAACCTGAGTCATGCATTTCTCACTGCTTGCACATGAGCGAGAGTCAGAGGGTCTGATCTCCATCTTCACAGCTGCTCACCTGCTGAGCCTTCAGGTTCTGCATCCTCCATCTGCTGCTCTTAGCAGCATCCAAACGTGGCACCTGGACACCTTCATGGCCCCTTAGATTCTCCATCTCTGCTGAGCCCACACAGCCACCCGACCACCCCCCGAACTGTTGCCTTTCTGCAGGTTCCTGGGCAGAACCCCGGAGCTGTCCCTGATATTTGGAAATGTTTTGTTCCCTAGTTTTCCTCACCCAGGCTCCTCCCCCCGCCCTGGTCATGAGACAAGAAACATCGAGGAAACAAATGAAACTCTACAACTAGAACTAAATTACAACCAACTCTGACCAACTCTCCATCACAGAAGGAGGGGGAGAGAGAAACCAGACAGACATACTGGGAAACAGGCAACTGGGGACAAAAGACTTCACAGGAGGACACACAACCAGGACATACTGGGGAGGACACACAACCAGGACATACTGGGGAGGACACACAACCAGGACATACTGGGGAGGACACACAACCAGGACATGAAAGGGACCAGACCAAATGAAACTCAGAACTAGAACAACAAACGATGACACTAAGAGGCACAAGAACACTAAACAATGACAACATAACAACAATAAACAAGGTCCAAAAACCAGACCAGCAGGTACCCGAACACCAACCCTGTCAGTGACATCTATTAACTTACAAAGGCCAAGGGAAAGCACACAGGCGACAAACCTCAGGAGAAATGCAAGAGGAAAATCTCGAAACAACAACAGGCAGCTCAGTAACTAATGAACAGTGGATATTTGAAGATGCAAAGTGTGATCGTCATAAAGAAGCTGTGCTCAGCTGAAATCACTGATTCAGAGGCCAAATCAATCTAACAGAGCTGAGAAATATTTTGTCTTCATTCATTTCACGTATGAGCGACAAGACTGAGCTATTTGTTTATCCACTGCACCGGGGAGCCGTGACATGACGCTGCGAACACAGATCAGTCAGAGGACTCGTTCTGCCACAGTCAGCAGGGTTTCTGACTGAGGAGACTGTAGTGTCTTAACCTTTTTACTACAAGTGGAAAATCCAATTCAGTTTTATTTACATGTCAAATCACAGTCACCTCAAGGTGCTTTGTACTGTAAGGTAAAGGCACTGCAATAATGCAGAGGCATGAGCAGCACTTTGGTGACAGTGGGAAGGAAAAACTCCCCTTTAACAGGAAGAAACCTCCAGTAGAACCAGGCTCAGGGAGGGGCGGGGCCTCTGCTGTGATTGGTTGGGGGTTAGGGGAGGGAGACAGGACAAAGACGTGCTGTGAAAGAGAGCCAAAATGAATAATAACCAATGATTAAATGCAGAGTGGTGTATAAACACAGTGAAGGCATCATGTCCCCAGCAGCCTACACCAGCGTCACCTGATCCCGCCCCAACTATAACCTTTATCAAAGCAGAGGGCGTGTCTCCCAGCAGAGCTTTTTAAGTACTTGTTTAAATATTGCCACCGTACAGGTCTGAGGTACGTCCCCATTAATACAGACAGATGTAAAACTGTTATTAATGGTAAGACTTCTTGGAGCAGCAGCAATTTGGAGGAAGTGATTACTGAGGTTACCTTGGCAACAGGAGTCAAACCCCCACATTACAGTCAGCAGTAGCACTGCAGTGACAAACGTCCTGTCAGAGGCTACCGATGCGGTTATGAAACTCTTCAAATAAGCCATTCCTCCTCAGTTAGCTGAGGGCAACTACTCTTTAAGACTGTGATAACAGGAAGGTGGGCCTATAGCTAGGAGAGCCAAGTCATGGCTGTTTAAGTCATGTCTCCTCAAAGGCCTGTGAGGAGTAACAGAGTTAGATCGATCATAATTAAGACTGAAGCATTAATTAATGGCAGGACTTCTTTGAGCAATGCGTGAAGATGCAACACGATTCATGATAATCAGCCTTTACTTGTTACACACAAGGTAACAAGGAAATGGCACAGAGACACAGCTGAACCCAATTAAATATGACAAGACAGGGAGGAAGCAAACGAATACAAGACAAGACCTTCAAAGTAAAACAGGAAACACAGAACACCGAGTACAAGGACCAAAACCTAAGAACTAGGAATACAAAACAGAAACACGACACTAGCAGTGAAACCAAAGATAAAAACAAAGATCAATGACATGAAAACCAAAACACTGGACTGTGACACAATGAATCAACCAGCAGATTATAGACACCACCTGCGCTTCAACCTAAGACGCAGACACAGCAGACTTGTTCCCAAGAGTCCGTGCCGTGGATTCAGTCAGAGGACAGAGTTTATGTTGTGGAGAGCACAGAGCCAACTTCTAAGTGAAAGGATAAGACAGGTGTGTTTCACTATAGATGCAGAATCAGCTCAGACTCAGGAACACTCCCACCCTCCCCTAGTTTAGAAGAAGCTTCTACGTTTGAGGCTCAGCCCGTTACAGGACAGGAAAGACAACCTTACAAATTCTATACATTGCAAACGAAAACTTATCATTTCAAGTTGATTTCCAGAGCACACAGACAAGAACAGGAAGACACCACAGTCATGAGCAGCATGAAAAGATGGACCCACAGTGGATCTTATCACAGCCTGAAGGTTTCAGCCACCCTCTCCAGTCTGACCTCATAATACAAGAAACGCAGGCTGTCACATCCCTGAGCACAGAGCCCTACATCACCGTGTTACTGCACTCCTCTCGACAACAGCACCCCACAGACAACTACACAACAACAAAGTCATCAGTTACCGCCCTACGTGCCACCGTCTGTACCCCGGGGGCGCTGCTTCCACAAAGAAGCAGCCCACTCAGACCCAGTGTGGGGAACACACTCACATCAAAAACTCCACCGACTTCACCAACAAGGTCCAGAAACACCGGATCCAGATGAACCCATCGTGTCGTTTGATGTGGTCTCTCTCTACACTTGCACACCGACAACCGAGACAGTCAGAAAACAACTACAGCAGGACGGTTACCGAGGAAACAGAAGCAGCTTTACCCCGATCAGATCTGGAGGATGCCAGCCTTTGAAAGAGGACTGAAAGTATCCGAATACTTGAATAATCCCTGAGGAAATGATCTACAGCTGCTCCTTCCGAGCTTCTTAGATATGGCTCAGCAAGCTGCATATAAAACATACAGCCCAGCAGAGACTCTATGCTACACTTCAGACATGTTTTCTTTTATTCCTTCATCTGCAGACGGTTTGAGGGTTCTGGTTAAACCGGATTTCCTTCCTGATGAACTCTAATCTGTGAACATGACCTGCTCCTTAACAGGTTCGTGTTAGTAAGAAGGGAACCAGCTTTGTAGTACAGAGAGCTCAGGGTTAACCTCAGAGTTACCTGGATGGGACGAACTGCACAGGCAGGCCTCTGTTACCTGTTATCATGCTTGAAATGATCAGAGGAAGAATGACCAGCTTCAGCATTCGCATCAGGATCTCTCCTGGGAAGCCAAAGTACTGCTTGTAGAGATGCGACAGGGATGCGTACTCTCTGACCACAACACCCAGACTGATCCCTGCAAGAGCCAAAGACACGGTAAACTCCTGGCTTCACCTGAAAGAAAGCTTTCCAAAGAGCACAAATCATTGAACAAACACTCGTGCTGGTTTACATGTGTGATATGAAACAGGCCAGACAAGCACATCCATTCAGGACATTTCAGCTGATACTTTGTCATCTAAATACAGAATTGCAACGACTTTCATCATCGTGTGCCTCAAATCCTTCACACGAGAAACAGAGTGCCCGACCCTGACGATGGGCTTCCCAGTTTTTACATTTAATTTGCTTTAACGTTTAATTCTTCGTCCTCTGTCAGGGCTCAAAGATGTGTGTGAATATGTGCCTGCCAGCTCTGTCTGCGCCCCAGATGCTCCACCTATGGCTTTACAAAGACCTCTCCCTTCTTCCAGACGGCCTTAGTCAAAAGTATCGCCCTTGACCTTGTCATCGTCCGGTAACGTGGCCCTGCCTACACGTCCTATTCTGGTGTTGTGCCTAAAAGTGATTTCTGGCATTTAAACTGTTGTAAAAGACTTGTTGGCCTGAAATCTGCCAAACATATTTCTCATGAACATTTCTATCACAAGCTGCAGTCGCAAACCTGTCCAGTCCTTCTGGACTTACCTGGTCTCACCTCGTGTGTTATATTCCTAAACTGCACAACCTGTGATCAAACCTCTCTGTAATACATCTGCCTTTAAATCCCGTCCTGTGTTCGAGTCCATCTTGAGATAAGCCTTGAAGCAGAGTGACATCTTAGCTCCCATGTAGGAGCTGTTAGGAGTCCAAAAGGATACCCAATAACATCTTAGTATCTGCGTTTCCTGGTTGGGAATCCAGCTGCTGCAGACGGATGATTATACTGTTTATTTTATTTGGATGTTCATGTTGCCTCATATATCTGCTAGTGGCTGTCAGGCTGATAACACTGTGTGGCTGTGTTAACAAAGGCTCAGCTGTCCGGCTCCCTCTGCCTCCTACATCTGCACTGAACACAACCCTCAGACTGCACAGTGCACACCTAAACTTCTTAGGTGTAATTAATGACACAGGAAATGTGTTTAATGTTAGCTAACACATGCACATTTAGTCTGAAGTGGGTCAGCAGGCTGATATGAAGCAAAGCGCTCAGGATGAAAAGAAGTCTTTTCATTCCACGGGCTTTTGCACAGTGCTGTGCTGCCTCAGCGTGGACAGCCTCACACAGCCGCTGTGTCACCTCAGTCTGGTCACGTTTGACAGAGACACAGACAGATGGATGTCTCCTGTGTCACCACAGTGAAGCACCATCCTCCAGTCTGAAAACGCATGCACCCCCTGCTTAGCCAAACCAGCTAAAGCACAACAGCGTTGGAGTAACGAGCAATTAGAAAACAACAACCAGACGACAGAGAGTCAGAGGCTTGCACGTACCGAGCACCACCGACACAATCGTAGACATCAGAAGCCAGTTCCTCTTCAGCAAGGCTTTGATATTCAGCACCCGCCGCTGCTTGTTGCCCATCATATCCATGCTGCTGCTTTTTATGTGATTGTTCTGGAAGAAACAACGATGCTCGGCTGCAGACACAAACCACTCCTGATATCTAAATGTCAGCTGGAGCCGAGGAATAGCAGGACGGACGAGCAGCTGAAGGATGCAGCCGTCAGACGCTGCTGATGCTGTGAGAGAGGGTGGTGTGATACAGGCGGAGAGGGGGTACGCGCTTTCCCCTCCATCTCCCTTCCCCCATTTTTTCTTCTTTTCACGAGGTAGATTAAAAAGCCCCCAATGTGTCCGCATTTGTACACACGGTGCACCCACAGTTCAGGGATTTTACTGCACATTTGCAGTTGCAGAGATATTTAAAAACACTCTGCAGGAGGCTGTGGAAGAAAATCCTTCCTGTGACTGTGGCGAGTAATTATTAGTTACACGGCACAGACGGGCCTCCCCAGCTTAAACATATAAATTACATATACACGGCTGATCACAAACACGGACACAGATGTGACCGTGACGCTCGGGTTAAGCTTCATGTTTAGCGCCATCTTCTGTCGGCGCGGAACCTGGCGTCACGTGATTGAGTGGTTAGTTTATGTTTGTTAACTAGTGACGGGGTCATAACTCAGGGGGACATAAGCCCACGAGGACTGTGGAGGAGCCTGTCCTGTCAGAAACTCTCGTTTCTCTGCATCCTCGCTGTCTTAACGTAAATCAGGCCTCAGCAGGGGCGGGGCCTTGTTTTGTGTTGTCAGGGGCAACACACACGTGATCAAAACACAAACGTGATCCCCGTAAACAGAGTTTAGCGTCTTTATTTTTCTGAGTTATCGATTCCCGGCTGTTAGCCGCAACCAACCACGTGACGTCAGGTCCGCGCAGACGCCAGATGTTGTTCAAACTTTAAGCCCGTATGTGTTTAACCCGGGTTAACATGGATGGTTAGGGTTAGGGGGAGATGGCCATGTTCACAGACAGCTACATCCGTGTCCCTGAGAGCAGGGCTCCGTGATGTAAACTTTCATTTTGGTAAAGAAAACACCTGAATGTGAGCTGATGTGTCACGTGTCTGCGGCCTGTCGTGACTCCGCCGTAAGTTACCTACTAACGGCTCGGTCGCCTTCACATACCAACAGGCCTTGGAAAGACATCTTAAACCTTTGTTTTAAAAACAAACAGGAAATGGTTTCATAACTCTTTGGTGATCATACTTAGAGACAGCTGCTCTGCTTTTGCTTCTCACTCTTTTATGTAATAACTCAAAGTCCTGACAGCAGCACATTTACAGACAGCAAATCAAACAAAGTATTGAGAACCAGCTCCCTTGGTCCCTTTTTCCCGTCACTACAAAATACTGACCTTCCAAGTCCATTATGTGAGCATGCTGCCATCTACTGTACCACCAACTCACTCAATTTATATTTACACTCTCAGCCACTTTAACAGGTTCCAGTGTTTTTGAACAGGTGTGTACATATATCTATATCTATATTGTAAGGAAGTGGACTCCCTTATTGTTTGTATTATAACAGCACTTTAGGAGCATCCTTGCACTTTATTAAAAGCACTTTAACTAGCACTTTGTTTAGCGTCGCACTTTAAGCATAGAGTTGCACATCAATAACATTTGCACACAAGATGACTAATTGTTGTGGTTTAAAATGTTTGTATATATTTATTTAGGAAAATGGTTTATTGCAGAATTAGGAAAACTCCCCTGACAGAAATATAATGGTTTAGTCCAGGGGTGTCGAACTCCAGGCCTCAGGGCCGCTGTCCTTCAGGTTTAGATGTGTCCTTGATCCATCACAGCTGATTTAAATGCCTAAATGACCTCCTCAACATGTCTTGAAGTTTTCCAGAGGTAATGGTAATGAACTAATCATTGAAAATACAGGGTGACGTCACAGAATAGATGTGGTAAACTGAAAAGAGAGGGCGGAGCCTATAATCTCATATAGGCAAGGCAAAACGCCTTTGGAAGAGCATATATAGCTATGAACAGAAGTTCAAACCCTTCAACAAAGTGACTGTAAATTCTCAACTAAGAAATACAAATTGAAACATAATGAAAACACAGCCACGAGTAATCTGATAAATGCCACAGCAAACACTGTGAGGCTGAACGTTCCTGAACGTTACAAAAACAACATTACAAAAGAACAGAGGCAGAAATTTCAGGCAGGTCACCCAGATCTATACCCACTGTAGATTCTATATGCAACATGTTGGACCTGTGCTCAGGTGTAGCACTGAGGCCTGCCCAGGAAACAACCCCCCATAAACCAGTGGCCCTCCCTGCTAAAACCTGTCACTGCAAGGGACATATGCCCCGGAAATATAACAACATGAAGAAATTGCCTCGCTTTAACGATTGGAGCCTGATTCCCATAAATATCCACCCAAAAGCAAAAGAAGACAACAAGACTGCCTCGAGTAACCTGACCCTGTCAGCAGTGATGATGACACAGCAACCTCTACAGAAGTCACAGCACAAAACATCAAAATGGGGGATCAGTCATTGTGAATAAAGAAAGGGTTAACCAATTTAATATCTATCAACTAGAACTGCAAAAATACAGATTTTTGGTGGGAAACTGTCTGGAAGAACTTGTTATGCGGGTTGTAAAAGAGTCAGGCCAGGTTATTAGTCAGGACAGTTTTTGCCATCACCAACCGGCTTCAACCCAAATCTGTGCTGAAATCACGGATGAATCTTATAAAATCCCCTTAGAGAAGTTCAAATACTTCCTTCCACAAGGTGATTTTCAAAGCCCTCTGTAAAAGGTGGAAACATGCAAAAAATATTCTGGAATTCATGGAATTGGATTGTCCAGACCACAACATCACAATCGTAACATTTTCATAGACGAGGCAGCCAAACTATCTAAAAAGTCGCATACGTTGTTTTTTCGCATTTACAGGCCGAATGTTCACCAGGAAACGAAATAAGGTTTCTGTAATGTAGGGAGATCTTGATATAGACTCAAAACATGTTTATAAAACTAATTAGACACTTTAAATTGGCTGGTTATAAATCATAATAGCTCTTTAATCGAGTCATTTCTGAAAACCATGACAGGTCGCAGCAGATGGCCCCGCCCCTCCCTGGTTCTGCTGGAGGTTTCTTCCTGTTAAAAGGGAGTTTTTCCTTCCCACTGTCACCAAGTGCTCGCTCAGAGGGGTTCGTCTGTTGGGTTTTCTTTTAATACTGTGAGGCAACAAACTCACAGTAATACACTGTAATACAGTAATACATAAAGTTGTTACCTTACAGTATGAAGAGCCTTAAAAAGACCATCATTTCATTTCCTTTGGCGCGATACAGATTGAAGTGAATTGAACTACCAACATAACTAATTCAGCACTTCGAGTTAAAATCAATAGAAAATGTAAAAGTTTTCGCCTGATTTCTGTTCGTTTTTATTGCTTGTGTGTTGAATGTGTGTTATTTGAATATGTGCTATTTAACCTACTTCCTGTTTCCTGCAAACGTGTAACCTTTTTTGAAATCTTTAAACACACTAAACATGGCAGAATACATACAGTACACAGATACATTTAATAAAGGAGAATGTGACAGTTTGTTTCTTATTTCAAAACACACTCTTATTTATGTGTTAATGTTTTTTAAAAAAGAGGGAAAAGAAGAGAGCCATGACATGTTTGGGCTGTGTGCAGGCAGGAGAAGGACCCAAACCCAATACTCACCACACAGGAATTAAACTCAAAAAGCTGCTTTATTGCAGAACGGCACGAAAACACCAAACTAAACTGGGACATGGACAAACTGACACACAGAGAAACACAGCCATGAGGGAGACTACGACACTGACAAAGAGACACACAGGGCTTAAATACACTGAGGGATGAGACACAGAAGGAGAGCACAGCTGGGAGTAATCAGGCTGGACGAGACGAGGGAAGCAAAACTAGAAACACTGACATGAGACACGGACCTTCAAAGTAAAACAGGAAACACACTGACTGAACTCTAGACATGTAAACTTAACAGCAACTGGGGAGACAGAACATAGGGACCTGAAACATGGGACAGAAAGGCGCAGTAGACACAACACACAGGGAAGCCATATTATAAAACCTAAGAACTAAACCTGTGATAACCAGAACTGAAACCACAGGGAAATAACAAACACAGTACAAAGGACTCAAAACATAAACCATGATATAAAAACACAAGAACTCAAAAAGCTGGGTCAGAAAGACCCAGAACTGTGAGAAGCCAGCTGAGTTTATTACTGTTATCAGACAAGAATATAACCAATTTTTAAATGTTTAATATAAGAAATGTTGTCATTTGACAAGGTGATTAAGTTAAATGTTTTGGGTTTACTCAGCTTTAAACAAGACAATTTCCTCAAATTAAGATGTGATAAAGATAAATCAATGCTAAACATCGACATGGAAGAGAAGGATACAGGATGCAGCTCCTTTGGAACTTCACAGCCACCTTAATAAGGCTGCTGCCCCTCACTGGCCCACAGGACACTGATCCATGTCTCAGGTTTGAGGGATGAACCTCTGTAAGCACATTCACCCTGAACTAGACTGAGAGTGAATTTGGGCTTTTAGGGAGGGGTAAAAGAGACCAGTGTAAAGAGAAGAGGTTGACAGCAGAGATATAAGAATAGATGAGATCTTCAAAGTCAAAGAAATGCAAATAAAATTAGAATGAAATGTTATCCCAATGATCTTGTTTGAGTAACTGTTTAAAAGAATAAAATTCATCTCCCAGCCCTGTTAGTAATTACTACTGTGGGATTGTTACAGTCATGCTGCTCACTTCCAGTATGACAACAGTAAACTGTGGAGGAAAATCTGTGCGTCTCAAAGAGTCTGTCACGGTCCAGATCTGGTGACTGCGTCTTTTTGGATCATTGATCTGCTTCGTTTCAATTCGTTTCTGCTTACATTTGGGTGATTTCTGGTTCGTAGGTTTTGTTCCTACGAACCATGTTTAGTGTGTCATGTCTCCAGCGTAGGTTTCGTTCTGTCTTCATGTTTATTCATCTCATGCTCCCTCTGCTTCTCATGTCACAGTGTCAAATCTGCGTCTTTGAATGTCTCTTGGTTGCTGTGACGACCTGTGGACACAGGTGTTCTGAAGCTCCGCCTTAAATTTATATTAGTCATGAAAGTGATCTTCATGAAATTAGAAGCACAGGTTCTAAGTGACCGTTTAAACAGCAGCATACACTGCGTCAGAAAAGCCTTGGCTCTTTCTCACTCTCCCTGAAGGGGTCAGGGAATGTTCAGGGTCGCTCAGAAGGATGCAGGAGATGTCTCCTGTGATGTCTCCTGTGATGTCTCCTGTGGGGAAGCTGTGGGAATGGAGCAGAAGAGTCACAGCTGATTCATACTCACATTCATACTCTAATGCGTTCATGTGTGAATGTGTGTGAATGTAGATTAGTTTGCACTTGAGTTTAGAAGTGCTTGTATGAGTGGGTGAATGAGGCATGTTGCATAGAGCGCTTTGAGTAGAAAAGCGCTGTATAAGAATCAGTCCATTTACCATTTAACTAGAAGAGCATCTTTTGGTGCAGATGCCCATAAACTGTGCTGGGAGTAACATTTTTTAAATGGTGATAATTTCAAGTGCAAAGTTCGTCAGCACAGTGGTACAGTGGTTAGCACTGTTGCTGCACAGCAAGAAGGTCCTGAGTTCAATTCTACCATCTGTGTGGAGTTTGCATGTTCTCCCTGTGTTTGCGTGGGTTCCCTCTGGGTACTCCAGCTTCCCCCCACCGTCCAAAGACATGCAGTTTGTGGGGATGGGTTAATTGATTAATCTAAATTGTCCATAGGTGTGAGTGTGAATGGTTGTCTGTCTCTGTGTGTTAGCGATACACTAGCGACCTTTCCAGGGTGTAGCACGCCTCTCGCCCTATGACAGCTGGGAAAGGCTCCAGCGCCTTGAAAAGGATAAGTGGAAGCGAATGGATGAAGTTTCTCTCAGAGCAACAAATACTGGCAAGTATTTGTGTTTTGACAAAGTGTTTCTGTACAGAGTTTTTATCTGATTTAGTTCTGAGCTCAGATAAAATAATTATTGTGGGTGATTTTAACATCCATGTACATGCTAAAAATGACAGCCTCAACATGGCATTTAGTCTGTTATTAGACTCAATCGGCTTCTCTCAAAATGTAAAAGAACCCACCCACCACTTTAATCACACTCTAGATCTTGTTTTAACATATGGCATAGAAACTGAACATTTAACAGTGTTTCCTGAAAACCCTCTCCTGTCTGATCATTTCCTGATAACATTTACATTTACAATAATTGATTACACAGCGGTGGAGAGTAGATTTTATCACAGTAGATGTCTTTCTGAAAGCGCTGTAACTAAGTTTAAGAATATAATCCACCCACTGTTATCATCTTCAATGCCCTGTACCAACACAGAGCAGAGCAGCTACCTGAACGCTACCCCAACAGAGGTCGATCATCTTGTTAATAATTTCACCTCCTCACTGCGTACGACTCTGGATACTGTAGCTCCAGTGAAAACTAAGGTCTCTAATCAGAAGTACCTGACTCCGTGGTATAATTCTCAAACACGTAGCCTAAAGCAGACGACTCGTAAGCTGGAGAGGAAATGGCGTGTCACAAATTTAGAGGATCATCATTTAGCCTGGAGAAATAGTTTGCTGCTTTATAAGAAAGCCCTCCGCAAAGCCAGAACATCTTACTATTCATCACTGATTGAAGAAAATAAGAACAACCCCAGGTTTCTCTTCAGCACTGTAGCCAGGCTGACAAACAGTCAGAGCTCTGTGGAGCCAACCATCCCTTTAACGTTAACTAGTAATGACTTCATGAACTTCTTCACAAATAAAATTTTTATCATTAGAGAAAAAATGACCAATAATCATCCCACAGATGTAATATTATCTACAGCTACTCTTAGTACCATTGATGTTAAGTTAGACTCTTTTTCTCCAATTGATCTTTCTGAGTTAACTTCAATAATTACTTCCTCCAAACCATCAACGTGTCTTTTAGACCCCATTCCTACAAAACTGCTCAAAGAAGTCCTGCCATTAATTAATTCTTCGATCTTAAATATGATCAACCTATCTCTAATGGTCGGCTATGTACCACAGGCCTTCACGCTGGCTGTAGTTAAACCTTTACTCAAAAAGCATCTCTAGACCCAGCAGTCTTAGCTAATTATAGGCCAATCTCCAACCTTCCTTTATATCAAACATCCTTGAAAGAGTAGTTGTCAAACAGCTAACAGATCATCTGCAGAGGAATGGTTTATTTGAAGAGTTTCAGTCAGGTTTCAGAGCTCATCACAGCACAGAAACAGCTTTAGTGAAGGTTACAAATGATCTTCTTATGGCCTCTGACAGTGGACTCATCTCTGTGCTTGTCCTGCTAGACCTCAGTGCAGCGTTCGATACTGTTGACCATAATATCCTATTAGAGCGATTAGAACATGCTGTAGGTATTACAGGTACTGCACTGCAGTGGTTTGTATCATATCTATCTAATAGACTCCAATTTGTGCATGTAAATGGAGAGTCCTCTTCACACACTGAGGTTAATTATGGAGTTCCACAGGGTTCAGTGCTAGGACCAATTCTGTTTACATTATACATGCTTCCCTTAGGCAGCATCATTAGAAGACATAGCATACATTTTCACTGCTATGCAGATGACACCCAGCTCTATCTGTCCATGAAGCCAGATAACACACACCAATTAGTTAAACTGCAGGAATGTCTTAAAGACATAAAGACCTGGATGGCCGCTAACTTTCTGCTTCTTAATTCAGATAAAACTGAGGTTATTGTACTCGGCCCTGAAAATCTTAGAAATATGGTATCTAACCAGATTCATACTCTGGATGGCATTACCTTGGCCTCCAGTAACGCTGTGAGGAACCTTGGAGTCATTTTTGACCAGGACATGTCCTTCAACGCACATATTAAACAAATATGTAAGACTGCTTTCTTCCATTTGTGCAACATCTCTAAAGTTAGAAATATCCTGTCTCAGAGTGACGCTGAAAAACTAGTTCATGCATTTATTACTTCCAGGCTGGACTACTGTAATTCATTATTATCAGGAAGTCCTAAAAACTGCCTGAAAAGCCTTCAGCTAATCCAAAATGCTGCAGCAAGAGTCCTGACAGGGACTAGAAAGAGAGCAGATTTCTCCTGTTTTGGCTTCCCTTCATTGGCTTCCTGTTAAGTCCAGAATTCAAAATCCTGCTCCTCACATACAAGGTCTTAAATAATCAGGCCCCATCTTATCTTAATGACCTTGTAGTACCATATCACCCTATTAGAGCACTTCGCTCTCGCTCTGCAGGCCTACTTGTTGTTCCTAGAGTATTTAAAAGTAGAATGGGAGGCAGAGCCTTCAGTTTTCAGGCCCCTCTTCTGTGGAACCAGCTTCCAGTTTGGATTCAGGAGACAGACACTATCTCTACTTTCAAGATTAGGCTTCAAACTCTCCTTTTTGCTAAAGCATATAGTTAGGGCTGGACCAGGTGATCCTGAATCCTCCCTTAGTTATGCTGCAATAGACGTAGGCTGCTGGCGGATTCCCATGATGCATTGAGTTTTTCCTTTCCAGTCACCTTTCTCACTCACTATGTGTTAATAGACCTCTCTGCATTGAATCATATCTGTTATTAACCTCTGTCTCTCTTCCACAGCATGTCTTTGCGACCAACCAATCACAGCAGATGGCCCCGCCCCTCCCTGAGCCTGGTTCTGCCGGAGGTTTCTTCCTGTTAAAAGGGAGTTTTTCCTTCCCACTGTCACCAAAGTGCTTGCTCATAGGGGGTCATATGATTGTTGGGTTTTTCTCTGTATCTTCTGTACAATATAAAGCGCCTTTTGTTGTGATTTGGCGCTATATAAATAAAATTGAATTGAATTGCAGTTTGACATACAGTGTGTCTTTCATATTTCCCAGTGAAATAAGAGGGTCAGTCAGATGGACGAGATGGGGAGGAAGAAGAGAGGTAAGGACTGCTGTATTTGAGAAACTGGAAATTTAAAGCTTTTTAAAAATCAGATACTGGATCCATATATGATGGGAAGTTATGTTTTTTTTATATTGTAAAATGCTGTGCAAAACAAACAGAGGTATGTTAACTGTGTAATTCAAAGGTTGGATCAAAATACTGACCTTTCTGACTTTGAGTACATTTTAGAGCCTGTACTTTTTAAATTTCACTCGTGTAAAGTACTCAGTACTTAAACTTTTCATCTTTAAACATGTATCTGTTGTTAAGTTAAAAAACACGAGGTCTGTACTTTTGCCAGTGCTGCGGCTCCGCCTTTGATCTTTGAGTACTGTTTTCCGCTGTTGCAGTCATGAAATCTTTTACATTAGGCTGCAGAAAACAGTTGTAGTCCGTGTAGGACCGTCCTAAAAGAGAGCGAGAGAGAAAATAAGGATTCTTTTAGTAACGGAAGTAAAGAACGTGCGCTCTTTTCTGCCACATTTTCCGTTTTCGGGCAGCGATGAGCACCATCGACAGGTCTCAAAGCGCTGCCAAATGTTTTAAGCTGAAAGACCGGAAGCCGCAGTGTGAAGCCCGCCCGGCTACCTTGACAGTGGCACGTCAAGCCAGTCGTTGATACGAGACCCAGCCTACACGTCGTAACTGTGAAAGTGGATGTGAGAGGAAGTCAGATCTATTAGCCTGACCTACCAGCCCTGTGGCTGTGGTTGCTATTTAAAGTGGCTAACAAGCTAGCTAACCTACACCCGCTAACTTCACGATTTTGAGGCAGTTTAAAAGACGAACGGTGTGGCGAACGGCGGCGCTAGTACTACTCTGTTTACGGAGCTGAACACGCCAATTTCTCTTCCACAGACACGTCCTGCCACGATGGGTGAGTAGACTGCTAGCTAGCCAACTCCCTCTGTGCCGGGTTTGCTAACCAGCTCGGCTCTCGCCATTCAGTCGGGGCATCATCAGATGCTTATTATGAAAGCGGCCGCAACATGCGATGTGTGTATGACGGCGGGCGTTGTGTGTCGGCGTCACAGCCACTGCGTATGCTGTTCTGCTTCCACCGGGTCCCGTTTAACGCTGTTTTTATTGAAAAGCTGAGTGTAGCTGGATCGTGTGCTCGTGTCTGTCCAGTGCTCGGCTGGGTGGGTGGGGTAGCGTTGCGTTACCCACTGTCCGCGCCTCCCTTTGTAACAACGCTTTAGCCGGACAAGTATTACGTTTGATCACCGCTTTCCCGCAGCGTAGCTGGGACTGGAAAGCGGTCGAAGCAGCGCTCGGTTGGATGAATGTGCATCCTCTGAAATGGCAGTGCGCTGCTGCTGATGGAGCTCATGGCACTCCTCCATGTCCACAGCTGTTATGCAATGCATCCAGCAGCCCACTTTGTGCTGCTGGATGCATTGCACTGCTCTATGTGACGTTATTGTTTCTGCATCTTGTTTGTGCACAGACTGAGCACAGAGCTCATGTACCACCGCATCTTTGTAGGTGTGTGTGTGTGAGCTGGCCTTGAAGCATGCTGTACATTCACTGTGTGTTACTGCTTACCTGTCAGGCTTCAAATGCAGCACTCCTGTGAAGAAGAGGCGTCAATGATTGACAGCTCAAGCCAGCAAAATACTCCACCAACTGTATATTTGGCATCATGTCCATCATGTCTGTTCATACCATTTGTGTGGGTTGTGCATTAGCAGCTGACAGCCAGATCACTGCATCAGCACCTGTGATACTTTTTAAGGAACTGGGTTTGTGTGCACAACACTTAAAGCTGCCCATAGTCACTACTACACGAACTAATGACGAACATCCTATAATCTGTTTTAGATATTAATCCAAACAACAAGTGGTTTGTTGCTGCGTGGGATTCAGTTTGCGTGATCAGCAGATTGATGACTTGTAGTGCTCGTGGCTGGGTCAGGTGACCCTGAGTCCTCTGTTAGCTAGGTGTAGGCTGTGGGGGCTTTTCCACGCTGTGCTGAGTTTCCTCTTTCCTCACCTTTTTTCTTTACTCTTGTTCATTAAATGCTGACAGGTGTAATAATTAGTTATTACTCATCTCTGGTTCTCTTCCACAGTGTGTCTTTTGTCCTGTTCCTCTTCTTTCACCCCTAACTGGGCACAACAATAAGCCACTCCTGCCGGAGGTTTCTTCCTGTTAAAAGGGAGTTTTTCCTTCCCACTGTCACCAACTACTTGCTCATAGTGGGTGTGTGATTGTTGGGGTTTCTCTGTATTATTGTCGGGTCCTTACCTTACAATAAAAGCACCTTGAGGAGACTGTTGTTGTGATTTGGTGCTTGATAAATAAAATTGAACTGAATAAAATAAAGAGAAGAAAACCAAGAGAAATCAGATCATTAAACATTTTGGACAGAAGGAGGCTGCAGAGGTCAGTACGTGACCAGGTCTTCAGGGATGTTTCATGTTGACAGTTTTCCTTCCTGTATCAACACCTCCATCCCACTCTAAGCTCTTACTCCGCCTTTATTCTCCTGACATATTGCTCTCTCTGCCCACCAGTACTGGATCATAGACCTGATACTGATGTTAATATTTAGTCGTTCAAGCTATCTGATAATCATATGTCAGAATGGGACATTTTGAAAATGATACCACCTCAGGCAGAGGCCGACGAGGGAGCAAGAAGAAGTTATTAGAATTAAACCCTAGATGACAAACACTGGCAGTTGAATTAGTTTTGTATTTCTGCTTTTATTGGCGCACTCGACAGGTGAGGAGCAAAAATGGAATAATATGGTAGAAATCTGACTTACAAACTGTAAATAGATGGTAGACGTCTACAGGTAGACGTCCACTGGAAACAACATGTGTTGGGGAGTCTGGTCAGCCAATCAACGATGGTTCTAACTGAGCACCAACATGACCAACACCTAACCACACAGCCTCGTGCTGTTCACCCACTTTCATTATACCTCATATGTAAAATGAACACGGAGACAACATGTACACTTAAATCAGTCTGGAAAAGACATGGGCAACATTACAGTTACTCTGTTTACTATTGGTTTCATTCACTCATGAATGGGGCCCCTTATGCATTGTTCTTATGCAGTGCTATGTTTAGTTGATTCATGTAACACAGCGCTTCTCTGTGAGTACCACCTCATAACATCTATGGCTCTTGAAGTACCAGCCTTATGACCCACATTAAAGCCTATTTAACACCACACACAGTTTACACGAGACAATTTTATTTCTTATATGACTGTTATTCATTTTAACTGTCATGAACAGGATGAGTGATAATAATAATAACTGTACTGCATTAAAACAGGTGGGCTATGCGGTCAGTAAGTGATGACGTATGAGTAAACTACACTACGTTTAAAAAGGCTGTTGTGTTTTAACATGTTTTAATACTTTGCATTAGAGCAGGGCGATATGACCAAAAATATTTATCACGATATACATTTGAAAATTTGCGATAACGATATAACTGACGATATAATTGACACGAGACAAAATACTTTACAACTCCACAACCATCAATGTATTTTCACTTACACAAGCAGCTGTTTTTTATGTGCATTAAAGTTATATAAAAACGTAACAGTGCAAATTCCTCGCTGACAGTTTAACCAAAAGGCATTTCCAGTGGAAACTGGCCGACATATCCTCAGCATAACCATGTATAACATCCACAAAACTTAAAAAGAGGTTATACACACAATACAGTAATATTATGTTGAAGCACAGTACGTATCACTCCGCGAGGCTCCGCCTACGACAGCCGTAATGCTCCGACAATCCATCAAGCGGTGCGGCTTCGTAGCTTAGCAAAGTCGTACTGAAACATTTGACAGATTTTCGAGCACCGTGCACATAAAATCGTTTCGAGGTCAGTAAACACAACCAGAGTTCATACATAAGGCCCACGGGATTATAAGGGGCTCTGTCGACTTTCAGAAAAATCAAAGGACTGATTTTAAGTGTGCCGTATTTTCCAAACAACACGGTAATAACGACGGCCCGCTAGCATGCGCTACCAAAAATAGTGCTTTGTTGTGTATCTGACGGACGAAAGCTAAACCAGTTCCACACCAGTGAAGCTGCAGCATTTTTACAAACCAGTTCAGGTTCATCCGTTTCATTCAACGATTCGCTTTCGCCCAAGGGCGTAGATTTCGCATGGACGCAAGGGACATGTCCCCACCAATATCCATATGAGTGCCTCATTAGTAATGTTTGTATAGTGTGCTTAAAATGTTGCATAATGTTGCTGAGAGATCTTTTTCTTTGTGGTAATCTTAGATGAGTAGTTTTATGGACAAAACCCACCAGGTCATTCAGTGTTCCCTTAGTGCTGATGTATCAGAGATGTTGGTGTCCTATAACTGAAGTAATGATGTTAAGTCCTTAAAGTCATATTCTTTTATTCTCACGACTGTATTTGAAGCTATTTTTTTTTTTTTTTTGTATGATTTATATGGATTATGGCTGAAGTAAACTAAAGCCTAAAATACATTTGTTTAATAGTAATTTAACATTATACAATTCAAATATATAAAACTGAATTGTAATTTTAGATGGTTTAAAAGCATGTAGAATAGCATATGTAGGCAAGTATATTTCTCCTTTTTTATCAAGAAGCAAAGACAAAAAGGGGAAAAAAAAGAAACAGGGCAGGTTCGGTGGTTGAATCATCCGTCCCCACCAATGCCAAAACCAAATCTACGCCCTTGCTTTCGCCCTTCTCGTTCTCCGTCATGCTTTTTCCACCATGTGCGTATGAAAACAAAGGCACTGCGTGTTTTACCCATATTCTATCACGATATTTCATTTTCTTATCGTTGCCCAACATTATACCGGTGTTGCCGTGAACGGTATGATATGGCCCAGCCCTACTTTGTATCTTGTTCTGTTTAATCTGAACAAGCCCCTGAAAACAGTCGGCGATCACTGTCAGCCTGTCTCGGTTTTTATTCCCACTGTTCATTTTAAAGCTTTTATCGAGTGGAAAAAAGTTGGCGTTCATCCTCCAGCTTCACTGTGTTTATGCTATGCTAGCATAGCTGTGTCGCTAGCGATCACGTAGCACATCATTATATAGCAGCTAGCCCAACTTCAGTAACCCTACAAACGTCACTGCTGTTTAGTTTCCTGTCTTCATCTATGTTGGACGTGACAGCAGAGCTGTACGTTTGAATGTTTCAGAAATCCCTCAGTCTGAACATGTTATATTATTTAATCTGGAGACTTCCCAGTACCACCAGTAGTACACGTACCACAGTTGAAAGACTGATATAACATCCATGAGTGTTGCTTTAACGTGTCAGGCCAAATGGCAGATGTGAGGCTGCTTCTTCAGAGTAGACATGACTTTGTTTTAGTTCTTTATCAGCACGTTTTGAACTCTCACCACATTCTTACTGTGACCTTTGTGGTTGCATCATGTGACATAATCATCAGCACAACACACAGATGATGTTGATGTTATTGGAAATATAGTTGAGCTGTGTGGTTATACACGAGTAACTCCCAGTCTCTTCTCCCACTGAGAATTACAGTTGCATAATTTAACAGTGGTATTAGATTAGTACTCGATAATGGCAGCACTGGAAAGTATTAGTATTCTGTTGTATTTATGGGTTGTTTGTACCACACTTAAGCCAACTGTCCAGAGCACCGGTGAGGTGGCGTTACTGTAGATCCAGAGACAGAGAAGCTGCAGACATAATTTGAAACCAGTGTAAAATTAAAAAAGCAATATCATGTGTGTGGTGTGGAGACGTGCAGTCAGCAGGTACAGTACTTTAACATTCAGCCTTTGAAGCTAATAAACATCATTCAAAGCTTTTTCCCACAATTCCACAGTCTAAGTCTGCCTTTTGGTGATGAAATGTTTCTGCTTCCAGACAACTTGAGTGACGCCCTAGAGAAACTGAAGATCGCGTCAACAGACAGCGCGACTGACAGTGTGGAGAGCTGTTTGGACTGCCTGCTGAAAGCCCTCGCCAACAACAGTGAGTACAGGCGTGTAACCTCCGTGTGCATCTGTCAGCACGCCTCCTTTGGACCACGTTTCCGAACTACAACTCAGAAATATGTGATAAATATCAGTCTTCATGTTTAGACTTTAGCTCGTAAATCAGTGTGTTTACAAATGAACTGTACTACCCCGTCCTCGGTTTTTAGTCTGCTGCATGTCCTCGCAGAATGATCACTTTTCAAATGTGCTCTGAATAAATGAATTGATTGGTTGAGTTAGGGTACACACAGTTTCATATATGGACCACTATAAAGACTGTGCAGCTTCAAATAGCCTCACCGTAAATATGAGAAATCTAAAGAGTCATAGGTTCCTAAACAGCGGTGCTGTGTCCACACCGTGGTGCACCCGCTGGTGTGGCAGTTGCCAGGAGGGCGGCACGTGTCTTTGATTCTGTTCGTCTGGACGTAGCGTTTTATGGGAGAAACGTTTGGTCATCATCAGGTGACTCCTTCAGTCTCAGCTGACTGCAGGTTTCCATCTTATAAACAGGACATTTGCACAGTGACTGAAACCAGCCCAGTGAAGGGACGACGGCTGGGAGGTCAGCTCCTTCATCTTCATTATTCATGACCACTGATCAACAACCACTGATCAGCGTGACTTATTGCACAGTGCCATGTTTGGTGGGGGGTGTGGCTTGATTTATAGGAGTTGGACCCCTTAGTTCCACTGAAAGTAACTCATTTCAGCATACTGAGACATTTTGGACAACTTCAAGGTCCCAGCTTTGTGGGAACAGTTGGGGGACGGCCTCTTCCTGTTCCCACACGACTGCTCACCGCTGCACAAAGCAGGGTCCGTAAAACACACGGAGGAGTGCATTTGGTGTGGAACAACAGAGTCAACAAATACAGTCCCTAACCCGGTGCCACTGCGTCCTGATGGACGTGTTATAGCTGCGTATTAAACCTGTGGATTAAGAAAGGCTCATATGTGAAGGCAGACAAGCAAATACTTTATGTTCTACTTATTTGTGTGTGTACCTTTTAAATTTGTTCAGGGATGCGATCATTAGGGCAGAATCATAATGCGAGCCTTTCATTAAAGTACTGATGTAGATGCTTGGAGCAGCTGTGCACGCCGAGCAAGCGAGACAAAGTGATGCTCGCACTCGGGGTTATGCTGACTCGTGCTTCTGAACATGGAAGCACAGAGCGATTACGTCATTGCTCCGATTATGTTCTTAGAAAATGCAAAATCCAACAACGTGTGTGTTTCTGACAGGAGTATGTTTCAGGGGGTTAATAAAGCGAGTTTAGGAGACGATGCTTACAGCTGTTCACAGAAGTACTTTTGTCTTATTAATGAGCCACAACAAATATTCAAAAGAGGAAAGCAGCAGGTCTTTCAGAATGAACCGCTCATTGATTTACGTTTTAGAAACTGCAGAGTTTAAAAGCGTACAGCGTCTGTGACAAAGAAAAACTAAACCCTTGTACGTAACAGGGTTGAGCGATATGTAAACATTTCCAACAGACAGTCGTCAGTCCAATAATCGACGATGGGCGGTACATTCATGCATGCGCAGACTTTTTGATGGGCGGAGCAATGTGATGGTGCACGGGCTGATTTGTGTGTTTACGACACACAAGTCCAAACATGGACGAACTAATTCCCCCAAAATCAGGGCTGTCAGCGTTAATGCCATCTTAATGCTCAGTTCCGACTTTTTGATCAAATTTGTCTGTTTGTTCACACTACAAATAAAATGCGACAGCAAACGCGCAAAAGAAGACGTCACACACAACGCGCTCTGTTTAGACCCAGACCAACAGTGTTGTTTGACTGTTTCAGACTTTACGTTTCCCAGTTTAAGTTATAAAGTTATTGTGTTATCTACATTTGGCCTGATAATGATCCTTACTGCTGTTTTAGAGGAGCGCTGCTTCAAAGGATAGCTGCAGATTACACAGTACAAATAAAATGTTCACGTTTCTCCAACGCTGTCTTCCCAGCAGTTTCACCGGATGGTCAGGAAGCGTTCGCGATGTCTTCTCCGGCGCTGATAATCGGCGTCTGTCTTGTGTCAGTGACGTAAAAGACGGATTTAATGCGACTTGACCATCAAACAGCAGCTTTCTAAAACATCGGCTGTGTATCGGATTCAGGACCACATACGAAAGTGACCCAGATCAGATTTGAAGATATGGGATTTGTGCCGTTCACACTGTCACCATGATGGATAGATGGTCGCAGAGGGTCAGAAAAGTCGGATTTGATGCGCTTTCGCCTGCAGTGTGAACGCAGCCTTAGACTCGGTCTGCACTCAGAGGGGTTCATTGTTAATCGCGTCAGTCGTGATGACGGCACTAAAAATATAAAGATGCCCATTTGAGATGAAAGAGGTAAACCTCAGGATGTAAAGCGTGTCTCTTGTGCAGACGTATTGTGCGAGCAAAGGGCTCAAACCCCACTAACTTGCATGAGCATGCACGTGTCCACCATCCAGCTATGCTAGGCTACCAGCAGCTTCTGCAGCTCCATCGACGAGCGTTTGGGCGCACTCTGAGGAGGGGCATGTGCTCGCAGATGAAGGAGGGCATTTTTCTGTTGACTGCTTCTATTAGCTCCATCATTATTAGCAAACGTACTCATGGACAAATAAATAAATCAGCCGTGTAAAGATGGTCGTTGATGGGCTCAGCCTACCGTCAGTGCAGAAGCTGCTCTGCAGAGGCTGCTGCTACTCCTACAGGTGTGACCTTCAGCCCCTCTGTCTGCATGAAGCAGCGCTGGACACACTGTGGTACAAACCCTCGTCAGCATCAGCTGAACAGTGCTGCAGAAAGAGTGAAGAGAGACAGACCATCACAACACTTATAGATGCAGAGAGATGCAGACAACGACGAGGTGTCAGTGAGTCCAGTTTCCTTCACCATCAAATGCTCTGAGAAACAACCTGTGATAGCAGAGGTCTGCAAAATAAATAAAGACGTATCCAGTTCATTTCTTTCCCAGTGGACCTGCCCTCTTCTGTACTGGGCTCACTGGTCTGCCAGTGCAGAGAATCTGTCCAAAGCTTTATTTCAAAAACTTTCGTCAGGCTTTGTCATTATTCTGAAATGCAGCCCAGAACAACCGTGGAGAGTTGGTGGAGCTACAAAGGACTCAAACATGTCCTCAGATTTGGCAAATGAAACGTGTCCCTGATCTTTGTTTCTGGAAGTTTCTGTTCAGCTGCTGCAAACATCACCGTACGACACAACAGAGGAACATTTCCTAGTCACCGTTTTTGCACTTGGTGCACAATAACTCACAACAATCCCTCTTTTGATGCTGCACAGCAAACAGTTTTGTGTTAAGATGGTAAATAATTGTTCACTGGACACAGAGATTTCTTCCCTCACACATTAGTTCCACGTGCACGAGTCAATGCAGGATATTTGAAGCAAAATAATCATCCTGACAGTATCTGGTTGTATAACAGTATAATTCAGCAGTGTTTCAATAAACACTCTTAATGTTTGCCTCTGTAAGAAAACACTGTAAAGCTGCGCCTGATTTAATGTCAGTGCAGGCAGAGGAGAACTGCCACAGTAAATATTTAGCTACGTTAACGACTGTTACTTTTACATGAATGATTGACATGAATAAAGTTGGCAGGTTTTCAGATGCGTTCACGTAATTCGACTAAATTGTGTTTTCCCTTCCTCAGGCACCGAAGCCAGCATGAAGATCCATGAGATGGGCGTCCTGCCCCTGTTCCCCACCCTGTTAAACCCCCAGTCCTCCTGCACACCCAAAGTCGCCAACATTATAGCCGAGGTGGCAAAAAATGGTGAGGTTTGCTTTCTAGGTTTATTCCCCCACTAACATGATTCTTTCCTACATCTCAAAAGAGCGAGTGAGTGAGCCTGGACCCTGCTGCTCCGCTGTTATCGGGGTTCTTAATGCCGTATATCTGGTTGGTTAGCCAGCAGCTGCTTGACTGGGTGGAACCTGACGTCACGCAGGAGCACGTAGGAGGAGGAGCCCAGTTGTTCTAAAGCACCTGTGGTGGCGTCTTGGGGACCTCTCGTCGTATGCGGCACAGATGTTTCTTTACCAGGGCGGGAACTCCAGGCCTCGAGTGTCCTGCAGGTTTTACACATGTCAGCTGAGTTAAATGCTGAATAGGGCTGCCACGATTAGTCGACTAGTCACGATTACGTCGACTATCAAAATCGTCGACGACTGATTTAATAGTCGACGCGTCGTTTGAAGCTTTGTAAGATCCTGAAAGACGCAGGAATAAGTAGTAGGATTTAAGAGTGTAATAACGGACTGAAACAGAAGATGGCAGCACTGCATGTACAAGGATGCCAGCTGCCGTTAAACCCCGAAGAAGAAGAAGCTGTGTCCCAGAATTCATAGCGCAGCCCTGCTCAGTTTCCAACAATGGCGGCAGCTAGTTAGTTTTAATATTACTCTTATTATTCTTTCTGGGTCACAAAATAAACGTTTAACATATTTTCAGGCGAGAATGTAGCTGTGTAAACCTCAAATATCTGCTCAGTTTATCAAGACACCACATATTTTCAAAAGCGCTCCGACGTTTTCGGAGACGTCTGTTACCCACTAGCTCGATAGCGAGCCGGGGGCAAGGCTCACTAGAGCCGTGAGAACACCGGACTCCCGGCAAATCGTTTTCAAACCCACCGCCGTCTTTCGCTACTCAGGTTAAATATATATATAAGTCACTTAGATAACTTAAAATGTTATTGTTTGGCTTTTTTTAGTATTTTATTTGTTCCTGAGTAAATCGGTTTGGCTGAGATCAAAGTTATAGTTTTTACACAGCTGAATAAACGTCAAGCAGACAGCTGATTATCAGAAGTGTGAGATGCTCGAGAATTTACTCCGGTGTCCTGTTATATTTTAGATAGCAAGGAGTTTATTAAACTTCACCGAAACAATCTGCAAATTTCATTCAAATTGAATAAACTATCATCTTGTCTTTATTTTTAGTTAGCACAGACCTTAAACACTTAAAGCTGTAAGCTAATGCTAGTTATATAAGAGCAGATGCTGCTGGTGCAATAAGCTGTAGGTGTACATCCAATGGATGATGATCTGATTAGTCGACTAATCGCAAAAATAATCGGTGACTAGTCGACTGTCAAAATAATCGTTTGTGGCAGCCCTAGTGCTGAATGAGCCCCTGAACGTGTGTTGAGCAGGCCTGGTAATGAACTCTTCATGTGATTCAGGCGTGTTCAGCAGGGTGATCTCAAAGCTGCAGGACTCCGGCTCCTGAGGCCTGTCCCAGCCACTCTGCTGGGCTCCCAGTTTGGATCTTCTGCTCTGCTACTGTGTGTTGGATGGTCTCTGGGGCACCTTTGTGCAGGGATGATGATGATCATCCTGGACTGTGGATCTGACACTCACAGCCTCTAGTCTTGGCATCAGTGGCTTCTTCCTCCTGGGGCCAGCCTGTCGTTCCTCCTGGGTGTCTGGATTCCTACCTGGCTTCTCTGCGGATCAGTTCTGACACTCGCGTGAGCGTTGTCGGCGCACAGGGGTCACAGGGGTCACAGGGGTCATGTTTATGTGCATTTCAGAGCCAAACTGTCCGTGCAGGTTATTGTGAGCACAGGATCCTTGCATGGCTTCTGTTTCCACAGTGTGGTGTAAAGACAGACGATGATCAGAACAAGAGAAGGTCAGGATGATGGCTGGCTTTCCAGCAGCTGATGATCACTGCCCACCAGTTTGCCAAGCGTGGCAGTGACCTGCTGGCATTTATGCCACTGCTTCTGGAAACGTCTGCTGGGCTACAGACAGTCCAGCAGTTTCACCTGATTATATCAAGCTGCTGCTGCAGCGTCTTATCCACACGACAGCCCAAATGACCCACACTGACTGATGAGGCCGCCTTCCCACAGACAGGATACTCTGACTGTCAGTTGTTCATTCAGCAGTCAGTCATCTTCTTCCTGTTTCATTTCCCGGTCTGTAACGTAACATTAGTAAGTGCTGGTACGGAGCCATCCCTGACCACACGTCTGGGAGAACAGCTGGTTAACAGAAAGTCTGATTGTGAGAGTCCGATGAAAGGAAGATGTTTTCAGTCTCTTGGTTGGGCTCAGCTGGTTTAAGCATGTGAAGATGAAATGAATGAGCCTTTGTACCTAGTTGATGCTCTGAGCTTGATAATCTGACACAGCTGGATGCTGACCTGTGTTCTGCTTCCAGAGTTCATGCGGAGTCCCTGTGTGGAAGCCGGCCTCATCCCTCCTTTAGTCCAGCTGCTCAACTCCACCGATCAGGAGGTGCTGCTGCAGACTGGCCGAGCTCTGGGCAACATCTGTTATGACAGCCGTAAGTAGGAGTCTCACACACTCAGTCTTCACAGCACGTGGTGCAAAAGGATTTGGAGTTTAGGTATGTCATTTATTTACAGATGGATAATGTGATGTTCGCATGTTCTGACGATACACTTATTGACTGTCCTGCCTCCTGAACCTTGAGTGTTGCAGCTGTACGGTGTCTAGTAACACTGGAGGGGAAGTGTGTGAGTGCTGTACTTGTGTGATTAAGGCAGCTTATTCATCTTAATGATAGTGTTTGAAACTGGTACATGTAGCCTGTGTGTGAGGGTCGGGCAGCAGCTTGCTAACAAGCTGGGTGTGTGGAGGAGTGAATACCCCAACCTTCGTACCCAACAGGACCTCTGTCCAGCACAAACCACAGAGGAAATGACCATTAAAAGCAATCTCATCTTCCTTTCTGCAGCAGGGAGGATCATGTGCTCTCGTGCTAGTTGTGCTTTGCTGTGTGCGCACGTGTGGGTGTGAGCCGACTTTAAAGGCCTCGCAGGTGTCAGTTTGTGTCGCGCTCTGCCTTCAGACACGAGGCAGCAGTCAGCCAATGCTGTGTTTGGACGATGGAGCTGATGTCACTCTGTAGGCGCTGTGAGAGGCGCTGTGGGGCGGAGCCTCCATGTTGTGAACACACACACTGCTGCTTTCTTCTTAAGGTGCCTCGTAGTGTCGTTGCTGTGTGCTGCTGTGTGCAGCTGTGTGCAGCTGTGTGCAGCTGTGTGGCAGTTTAAAGCACAGACTGCTGTAAACTGTCTGTGTCAACAAGGTGGGCGACAGCATGAATCACCATGGAGACAGAGTAGTCGGGGTGAAGTTCAGACGGGATTCCTGAATGTGGGAATCATCACGAAATCTCTGGGAGTGAGCATTCCTGTCAGGACGGCACGTTCCCAACGACGTCAGTGGTTTGGAGCGTGTGCAGAGAGCTGCTGACGCTGTCACCTCAGCGCCCGCTTCATGCACACTTGACTTTTGTGCCATATTATGTTGTTCACCATAAAAATCCAGATTTCATGTGACATAAAAGTGTCATACTGCAGTACGGTTGCTATAGCAACGCCACACGCGGTCACATTTCCGAGCACGTATAACGAGACACGGGCCGCCATCAGCGCCAGCCTCTGGTGACCGTCTCACACCAGATTATATGCATTTGTTAAATGTAGGCTTACGGTGGCAGTTTAAGTCCTTAAAGGACAAAGGCTTCAGGTGATGGAGGTGATGGAGGTGACGGAGGTGATGGAGGGCTGTGGGTCGCACAGTGTTTTCATGTCGGGTCTGTAGTGTCAACGCAGTCTGGAGTACAGACGAACCTGAGGCGCCGGACTGACCCAAATTTACTTCAATGCTCTGAGACTGCTGATGCTAAATATGCCACACAGTGAGTGTGTGTGTGTGTGTGTGTGTGTGTGTGTGTGTGTGTGTGTGTGTGTGTGTGTGTGTTTAATGTCACATGGTGTCAAAGTGCAGCTGCATTTGAAAGCAGCTGTGTGAGAGCAATCAGCATGGAAACTTTTGTTTGTCAGTGTAATAAAAACAAATGTTTGTTGGGTCAGTAATGTATGAAGATAACTGTCTGATTGGATGGTCGTTACTACGATGATGGGTCAGCATCGTCATCCCTCGCTCGCTGCGTTCTTCAGACATTTTGTTTTAAACCTCAGTGGGCAGCAGGTGAAGGTTGTGCCTCAGGATGGTCAGAAGAACCAACACCTCCGACTGCAGATGGAAGAAGATCATTGCCGGTGATGTTACGTGACTCCTTCAAGTTGGAGCTTTCGGTCACCTCATTGAGCAGATTGAGGTGGTTGGTTGATCTATAAACAAAGGGCGACTCTCAGCAAAGCCTCTGTGCAGCTGTGACACCATGTCCAGCCCAAAACTGTTGGTGTGTTCAGGTTAAACGTTTCCCTCCCTGTCGTCTGCACATCAAGAAAGGGACTGGGTCACAAAAACGTCTCGTCCATGGAAGCCTGTGCTGTCTTTATAAAGGCCAACAGTACCCGTTTTAAGCCCAAACCCAGTTTAAACTGGTGTCACACTGGACTAAATCTGGACCCTAGTACCTAAAAAGGATCTGCCTCAGCAACGTCCAACAATACAACACAGAAACCAGTTCTGCGACGTGGAAACCACAGACTAGTTTGACTATTCGAGGCAAAAACACAGCTGAGTACAACAGGACACCAGTCCAGGTAACTGGGGTTGCTTAGAGACCAGCAGAGGCCTTGGATGTGTCACCTACACTCGTAATCTTGAGTTGTTTTTCCAGTGAAATCATTGTACAGGATACGACTTTAAGAGAACACACATTTGGTTACAAGTCTCTTTCTCTGATCTATAAACCAAAATAAATCCAGCCCACAAAGTTGACCTGGACCAGGCTTTGCCATCAACAAACATAATCCCAGCTGGATATTTGGCCTCTTGATTCCTGGTAAGGAACGCTTTAAGAAAGTCGACTGACAGTCGGTGGATGTGTGGAGGCGAGTGTCCGAGCGTCTACAGCCGTCACACAGTGGATGGGCTTCATCCCAGTCAGTGGTGTTGAAGACCAGCACCAGTGCAGACAGGTCTCTGGTGAGTGGTACAGGGTTCCTGTATCGCACTGAAAGCTCGGGGATCAATATCCCGTCTGAGGACACCTTGGCGTGCTCGCTGGAGCTTTGATTACATCTGCAAAGCTTCTGGTTCGCTGCGTCTTTATTGCTGCCACACTGACCGTGCAGTAAAAAGCTAGCTTGGTTACTTACATGAACGGTGGCTGATAAGCAGAACAGACAACAACATCTGTGAAGCCTCGCTGAACCGTGACAGCGACCCGTCTGCTTCGGACTGGACTTGAAGCGTCCTTTGTCGTTCACCTTTGACCTTTGACAGCCGTGGTTTAAATGGCTCTATAAATGCTCTGCTCACTTAACCTTGCTTTTCCATGTTCCAGGTTGTTTTTGACCATATGTCTTTGCTTTGTGGTTGATTTGTGTCCCGGCCTCTTTGTTTTGCAGATGAGGGCAGGAGTGCAGTTGACCTGGCAGGAGGGGCTCAGATAGTAGCTGAACACATAAAGTCCCTCTCCCAAAATACTGAGCCGGGAAATGAGAAGCTCTTGACTGTCTTTTGTGGCATGCTGATGAACTATAGCAATGATAATGGTAATGACCATCTTCCCCAAAGAAGCACTCTTAACTCATCCTAACTAATGAGCGGATGTTCTGTTTCAGTGCAGAGACAGTAGAATCCGACAGATTCTTTTCTTGCCTGGTTTCTACTCTCCTGTGCTCTCTACTGTTCTTTGTTTCAGCTTCACATCTAATGTGCCATTATTGCTGCTGTGAGGCTAGCGCTCCTCCATACCTCATGTTGCCTGACTCCAGGGGGCGTGTCTGTCACTGTCATTCGGCTGTAATCTTTCGTTGGTGACGTTTGTGTATCGGACGGTCAGCAGCAGCTGCTTTGTTTGGATACAGGCGTGATAGCTTCTATATGCTGACCACACACGCTGTAAACATGGACGTAGCTTTCTGAAAAGTGACGCTTTTCTCAGTCACGCACGTCCGGTCACACTGACTCAAACGTGTGTTTGTAGGCGGCAGCCGTGCATCGGATTAGAAAACATTCTCGACACAAACCCGGATGCTCAGTTTGATGCTCTGTAACGCGCTGCAACACACCTGCAGCAGTTTGTCAACAACAACACTGATAACACAGCAGCGATGATGACACGAGCACAGTTTAACACACACTGGATTATTGTTAGTATGAACAGCTACACCTTCATGACGTCTGGTTTTCAGCTGCACTAAAACTTTGCGTCACAAACGTCAGGAGGCTGACAGGCTCGCAGCTCTTCATCGGCCTCCTGCTCTAAGGTCTTACAGACACGAACAATCATTCACACTTAAACGTGCACACGTGTAAATGTTGGCACATGAATGCAATCAAGTCTTTTTTGATAGATGTTAAATGCAGTTACACTTTAAAACGGGACGATTTCTAACATGAACATTTCACTTTGAAAGACCAGTGTTGTTGTTTTTATTGTCGCTCATTAATAAAATGAGTGCCCCCGCTGGGCGGAGTGGGCGTCGCCCCGCTGGGCGGAGTGGGCGTCGCCCCGCTGGGCGGAGTGGGCGTCGCCCCGCTGGGCGGAGTGGGCGTCGCCCCTCTGGGCGGCGTGGGCGTCGCCCCTCTGGGCGGCGTGGTCACTCGAGTTTGTGAATGCGATTACATGACAGTGAGGTGACGTAGGTCTTCATAATTCAAACCAGAAGTGAGGTCAAAGGTCACGTTTTCTAAAAATCTTGTGACTGTGAATAAGGTTAACATCATGGGTGCTTCTACTGAAAATCTTTGACAAGTTTGAGTCCTGGTGACCTCAAGGTCAGAGGTCATAGTTTCTAAAGATCACATGGGATTTGTAGGTGACCTAGATGGCTGAGAGGTGGCACTGGTGCGGTTGACTCTTCACGTGTAGCTGAAGTAATGACACAGGGTTTGATTATAGCCTAGTTTAATGTGCAGAGACGGGTTTAAACAGGATCGGTGGCGTCTAGCTCACCTTTAGCGTGATCATGTTAAAGCATCTTATTACCGTGACTTTGCATTGAGTGTTTTTCTATCACGGCTGCAGTTCTGGCAGCTGGAATGTGGACCAGTGGTTTTCCTAGAATTGGTAGAGCTCGTTTTAATGGCTGGTTTCTGACAGCGATGAACCAATGAGACCCAATAGTAACTGCATTAGAGGGGAAACAGAGCCTCGAATGGCTGCAAGCTGCCCCCTTCAAAGGGAACCATGATGGCACACTGGTTTCCAGCGTCCACACAGTTTAAGATGCTCACTGACTCACTGGTTTGTTCAGGGCTGTGGGATATATCAGCTCATTGGGTTTGGGGGTAGTTCAGGGATGTCGTTGGGTGGCTGTGTTACGTCGGACCACAGTCTTCATCCACTGCTCTGTCACTGCAAGTAACTGTGCATCATCTAGTTTCATTACTCGTCCTCCTCCTACCATCGTGTCCATAAACTCACTGCTGTTTCCACTGTGCTGTAACCTCTGCAGCTCTGGCAGCAGCTCACACTCATGCTTATTGCACTGAGCTGTGTGTGTGTGTGTGTGTGTGTGTGTGAGTTTTAAGACATGTATGTGACCTACACTCATAATTTTACAGTGTCAGTATAGTGGGGGAGGGGGAGTTGAACTGTGCGGGTCATAGGTCACATTTAAAGGTGGGGAAAGTTTTGAAATATTTTTGTGGTGTTTTAATAAGGTTGTGTATGTTTGGATGCATAGAAAGATCTATAATAATAATAATAATAATGTATTTTATTAATTAATTTGCTCAGTCCTCTGCACTTAATCCGTTCACTCAGTGAAACAGTGGGCAGCTCTTGCTCAAGGGTACATCAGGGTAGCCCTTCAGTGGATTTGAACCCCCGACCTTCCGATCATGGGGCGAGCACTCTACCCATAGCCATGGAGTAGCAGAGCTGGGAGGTCCAGTGCTTCCATCCTGTGCCTTTCACAGATGTGACTGGTTTGCTGGTGGGTCAGTGATGGTCTGGCTGATCCATGGAGGAACACACCGACCTTTGAAGGCATGTGACTAAACACATGGGCGGCCATTCACATTACTGAGGAGCATTTTGAAGAAGAATACTCTGGAAGGTCGGCAGTGTCATGAACACGACAGTCTGCCACAAGATCCTCACCGAATCCCCGACTGGTCATGGGGCGCAACAAGACAACGGCTCTGAGCGTCAAAGCTGAGCAGAAATACGTTTACCAACACAAAGGGACGTCCTGGAACTGATGGACCGGCCGAGTCAGAGTCTGGACTTGAGTCCTATTGAAGAGGTTTGGTTTGAGTCTCTGGACCAAACAGTTTGGACTCAGATCAGAATAAACACAACATGTTGTTTTCACTTTGCTGTCTCATTGACTGAGGCATTGGCCTCTTCATGTAAAAGTATAAATTCAGTGAATTCAGCACTTTCTTGTGAGTTCCTCCAACCACAGCCTGGTCTGATTACTGTTTCACTTAAATCAATCTGACAAAGTGAAGCGACTGAAGAGCAGATGAAGAAGTCTGAGAGCATTATTACCAACAAGCCAACGTGGTACTGGTGATGTGGTGATGTGGGCTTTGCTGGTTCAGGACCGTGAAGGAGCCATGAAGTCTGCAACAGGAAGTCCTGAAGGAGAATGTGTGGCCAACAGTTTGTGAAGCCCAAGGGCACAATGATCCATCTCTGCATGGACAGACAGCAAGAAAACAAAATGACGAAGTCTGAACTCCAATTCAGATACTTGGACATGACCTTAGACAGGCCACGCATGCTCAGAAACCCTCGGTGTAGCTGCATTAAAAGTACGTTGGAAGAAGAGTGGGCCATACGTTTGTCCTTCCCACTGTCGCCACAGTGCTTGTTCAGAGGGGGTCATATGAGTGTTGGTGTTTCTTTGTTATTAATGGCTCTACCTTACAATAGGTGCGGCGACCGTTGTTGTGATTTGGCGCTCGCTGTGTAAAAATAACATTGAGCTGAATTATGTAACACTGACAACTTTGTGCCTTTCTCTGCTTTTACAGATTCCCTACAAGCCCAGCTGATCAGTATGGGTGTAATTCCCACTCTGGTGAAGCTGCTTGGCATCCACTCCCACAACACAGCCCTGACAGAAATGTGTCTAATTGCCTTTGGGAACTTGGCCGAGCTCGGTGAGTTCATTTACGCATTATTACACACATTAAATAAACTGCACAATACAATTTTAAGCAAATAAAAATAAAAGACTAAATATGGAAATTAAAATGTAGTTTGTGTTTAATACAACACAAACTGACATTTCAGCCCCCTCACTTTCACACACACACACAAAGTAACACAAAAGTATACAGGGAAAAGATTCCCCCTGTTTTCATACACATGCTCCGCCTCCAGTCTCCCTCCAGTCTCCGCCTCCAGTCTCCCTCCAGTCTCCGCCTCCCTATGATATTCATGCATAGCTTCCAGATAGTCCCATGTGTACTAGTCCTTCCAGGCCTGGAGGATCTGCAGTTTCCTTCTTCCAGAGTCCCGTGCACCATGTCCCACATGGTGCGGTGGCTCGTCTGGCTTCATATTCCCAGTTTAACCTGAATTTTAAGACATTCCCATAGAGGATGGAGAAGAGCTTTGTGATGCAGAGCATTTGGTACAGATGTCTGTAATGTCGTTGGACGTGTGACGGAGCGTGACGGGTGTTAGACACGCTCTCATGAAACACAGTTAGCTCAGTTAGCTGCAGTGAACACACTCGGTGCACTAATGTGAGCTTTCTGATGCTCGTGGTGTTGTGTTTTTCAGAGTCCAGCAAAGAGCAGTTTGCATCCACCAATATTGCTGAGGAGCTGGTGCATCTCTTCCAGAAACAGATGGAGCACGAGAAGAAGGAAATGATTTTTGAAGTTCTGGCTCCACTTGCAGAAAATGGTAACGGATTATTTTCCTTTAACAGCTTTGTTATTCTTCAGTCAGGACGGAGGCCGTGGAGGCTGCCGGGCTTCACATGGATATCATGCTCACCACCTACTGTATAGTAAACGATGCTGTGACTCATCAGGCTAACCGCTAACTGCACAGTCATGGCAGACAGCTCCTGTGGCTCTCAGCTGCCTGCTCTCACACAGCAGTGTGTGTGAGCAGCACAGAGCTGACTGTTATCACCATTGCAGGCACACGAGTCCTCCCACACTGTCAGTCTCCAGGACAACGTCCTACTTAACTCCAGAGACGGCTCTCTACCTCTTTTATTTGTCATGCGGCTTTTCATTGGATTGAGAGACAGCGCTGTTCTGTAATAACCCGAACGTCAGCGTTCTGATGGCGCACGCTTTGAGCCACGCTTTCAGCGTAGCATCGGCTTACTGGGAAAACGCCGGTTACTGCATGCAGGCTGTGCTGGGACAGCATGAGCCTTTAGCTTGAAGGATGGCTCAGTGCTGTGTGAGACAGGCGGATAAGGGAGTGGTCACATACTGGCGAGTTCGTCTCGCCTGCACTGACCCGAGCCTGTTTCTGCCTCTATGGCTGGCCTCCCTACAGGAAACAGCCTTTCTGTTTAGTTGTCTCTGGTTGCCACGGCAGCCGGCTCACTGGTTACAGCATCAGCTGTGTGGTGATCGGTGATTCTCATTACTTTTGATGTCATTTGGGGATAATTGTTTGTTGTTAGGGTGCATTGTGTCATGTTTATCTTGTTTGTATTAGTGTTACAGGTGAAACGAGTCTTTGCAGAGGAAACCTGCTGCAGCTTTCTGTCTCCTGTTCCTGGAGCTTTAAAATGATGCATGATTTAATTACCTGCATTGATCCGGCTGTGACTCATTAGTCTCAGTACCAACGATCTGATTAAACCAACGCTAACTGTGTCCTCAGTTCATGACCACAGACCTACCACCCCTCATTGTTTTAGCCAGTTTGGCTCCTTCTGGGGTACAAACCCCGCTGGGTGGACGGGCTGAGGGAACGTAGCAGTTTAGACTGATGCAACAGGCGTGTCTTAAAACCTGTTTGAATCTCAGTGACCTCGACCTCCAGAGCTCAGCTTTTCTAGCTTCTAGGAGGCTGAAACGTAGCGCTGGTGGCCACCGGTACTTTTCATGTAGGCTCCTGAAGAGCTCGGGCCAGTCATGGAGCATGCTGCAGCAGATTGTTTCAGGCTTTGGTGCTCTCTGAAGGTCTTCTCTGCCTCCCTGTGCCAGATGTCATAAAGCTGCAGCTGGTGGAGGCGGGCCTGGTGGAGTGTCTGCTGGAAGTCGTGGCTCAGACAGTGGATGGAGAGCGGGAGGAGGACATCGCCCAACTGAAGACCGCCTCTGACCTGATGGTTCTCCTGCTGCTCGGGGGTATGGCTCTCCTTACTACAGTTGTTCCACAGCAGCCTTCAGGAGCTGCTCCACGATAGCATCCACGTCTGTATGTGATAAGGTCTCATATTGTGGTCTCATTGCGTTTACAGTCCCTAAAGCTTAAAACAAGGAGACATGTCGGAGCAGCTGCAGCTGCATGTGCTCCTCTAGTAAAGTTCTTATAAAAACACAATGCTTTGCAAAATCTGCAACCAGATTGTTCTTGGTAAAAGCAGACACAGCAAACTTGAGGCCCAAACACACTGAGGCCAGCACGCCAGAGAAGAAGCAAGCAGCTAGTGCTGCAGGCGGCTCACGTGGGTGACAGGAAGAGCAAACGCTGGGAGGAAACCACTGATCCCAGTTCAAATGCTGGGAATGGAACTAGCTCCTGATGAGTGGCCTGATTCGTTTAGTTTAGTCCTGACATCTCTGCTGCTCCGTGCGTGGTCCTGGCTCTCTGCATTAGCAACCAAACAGTAACTCAGGGCTGACAGCTGCTCTGTTCCTGCCTCCTTTCTTCTTGTTTCCCGTCTTTGTGCAGACGAGTCCATGCAGAAGCTGTTTGAGGGAGGAAAGGGCAGTGTCTTCCAGAGGGTCCTGTCCTGGGTACCATCTCACAACCATCAGCTGCAGCTGGCCGGGGCGCTGGCCATCGCTAACTTTGCTCGCAATGGTAAGCTTTGAGTCGCTCTGTGTTTGAGGAAGACCAGTCAAAATGTGAAATATGGAGTGAAATGATCCCACGTTGTGAAACGTTTTGCCCTCCAGCACCAGCGTTAGACGTTTCATCACTGAGGGGAATCTGGAAATGTCAGCCAGACTGGAATTAGTTTGAAAGTAGTTTACATACACAGGGCAGCAGCCTTGATCTGCATCTCAGTCCCAGTGACTCTGGAACTCACACCAGTTTAATGATACTCACTGGTATCCCAGTTGAACGATGGAGTGAAGAAAGAAACGCGCTGACCTCCATGTTTTACTCCCTCACTGAAAATAAACGTCACTACTGAGGAATCAAGCAGCACAGATTGTTATTAGCATTACCATGGAGACATCATTGGCATCGCTCCCATGTGTTGATCGATTAGGAGAGAGCGGCCGTTCCTTCTGGAGATGAACTCCTGGCGTCACTCTAACAGGAAGTGATGTCATAGTCACGTCCTGAAACTCACAGACAGCAGCACCTAAATATCAGTTAGCCCACTGCTACACCAGTGTCCCCAGTTCAGACGCACAAAGCAAACTGGATCTCATTTTACATGAAAAGCCACTGAGTGCACTTCAATAACTGGCATATAGACTTCTTGAGGACAACGATGAAGTGAGTAAATATCTGGCAGGTCAATGAAAAAAATCAACTATCAGATCCTGTGAAAATCTCCCTGCAACTTCTCTTCATCACCCTCATCATCATCTGTCTTTATATCCTGCTCTGTTCTTTTAAAGACAGCCTCCAACAAAGATGTTAAACAGACCCTTTACTACTGATTAACTAGACAAAGACCTGCAGTAAGACACATCATCCAGATGAACTACCGACAGAACTTTAGAAACACCAGTTTCACCACCATTATTCCAAAAAGTAACACACAAATCAGAACAACAGTATACCAAGGCCATGACTCTCACACGAAGACCTGCCAGAGGCCCTGCCCACTCTGTGTGTGTGTTAACCCATCAATAGACCTCAATGAGAGCAAGTCACCGTTCTGCCACTTTGTGAGGATCACAGTCAGCACCCTGAACTAGATTTAACCTCTGTTACACTCTTTAGTTAAAAAGATGATTACAACCCTGCATCGACCCTCCATTAACGCCAGTTAGAATCCAGACTAATGATTTATTCTCAGTACCCCAATAAGACCCCAATAAGACCCCAATAGGACCCCAATAGGACCCCAATAGGACCCCAATAAGACCCCAATAGGACCCCAATAAGACCCCAATAAGACCCCAATAGGACCCCAATAAGACCCCAATAAGACCCCAATAGGACCCCAATAAGACCCCAATAGGACCCCAATAAGACCCCAATAAGACCCCAATAGGACCCCAATAAGACCCCAATAAGACCCCAATAGGACCCCAATAAGACCCCAATAGGACCCCAATAAGACCCCAATAAGACCCCAATAAGACCCCAATAGGACCCCAATAAGACCCCAATAGGACCCCAATAAGACCCCAATAAGACCCCAATAGGACCCCAATAAGACCCCAATAAGACCCCAATAGGACCCCAATAAGACCCCAATAGGACCCCAATAAGACCCCAATAAGACCCCAATAGGACCCCAATAGGACCCCAATAAGACCCCAATAGGACCCCAATAAGACCCCAATAGGACCCCAATAGGACCCCAATAAGACCCCAATAGGACCCCAATAAGACCCCAATAGGACCCCAATAGGACCCCAATAAGACCCCAATAGGACCCCAATAAGACCCCAATAAGACCCCAATAGGACCCCAATAGGACCCCAATAGGACCCCAATAAGACCCCAAATTCTCACCACTGTTTCACAATAATCGATTCATATCCTTCAATACAGAGTTGGAGAAAAGCAGTTTCTTCAGTAGCAACAACTAAAATCTATGATCCAGTCCAGTCTCCCAGTTGCTGGGAGGGTTGCACCTGTGGGGATCCATTACACCAGTATCACAGGCTCCTGAGGGTCTGGGGCTGTTTTCATTTAGGCCACGTTCACTGGGTTAGAGTCTGGGGGTAGTCTGCAGCTTTAAACAGTCTAGATAAGGATCATTTGTACCCACATAACCACACAATGTGTTTATGCACCCAACTATACTGTTCCTGCTGTTTGCAGATGGCAACTGCATCCACATGGTGGACACTGGCATCGTGCAGAAGCTTCTGGAGCTGCTGGATCGGCATGTTGAGGAAGGAAACGTCACTGTTCAGCACGCAGCCCTGAGCGCCCTGCGCAACCTGGCTATACCTGGTGGGTCAATACATCAGACCAGGTTACAGGTGACACCTCCTGACTGGTGACAATGAGATGTGGACTCTGCAGTTACATCGTTGCTGTAATAATAAGCTTTGTGGAAGTCTTCATGGATGAAAATGGGGTTACAAGTCCATGCACACTGCACATGCACACTGCACATGCACACTGCACATGCACACGTGTACACATATCACCAAACGTATTGTCTGCCTTCACACGCACACGATCTCATCCACAGAGTTTAATATGATGTTGGCCCTCCCTTTGCAGCTGTAACAGCTTCAGCTCTTCTGGGAAGGGTTACGTTTTCCAAGTGTTTATTCAAACTCGTAAACAATCACGCAGAGCGCAGGCAGACATGTACCGTCTGGGGACTGTGTGGCTAAGCTGCTGTCATTCCCAATTACTTCCACTAACAGTTGGCTGGAATATTCAGACGTTTCACAGTTTGACAGTTGCACCCACTGAGCTCCAGAGATCGACCCATTCTTTAGAAAATGTTTACCCGCGTGCCAGTCCTGAGAAAAACTAAGTACACCCTCACTGTGGCAGCCAAGTGCTGCTAATCTATTTGACTTCAGTTATAATCAGCAAGTAGGTTTGAAAAGCAGTTTGAAATTTTGAGCAGCACGTAGGATTTCACAGGATACCTGGAGTTGATCTTTTCTCCACCTCCTCTCATCACGGCGGCAGACACGTCGTAAGGCGTTTAACCAGCGTTGGGAAAAGGCTGTAGGGCGCTTCATTTTAATAGGTGCAACAGTGTCAAGGATAGAGGAGCATATGGATAACAAGGTGTTTGCAAAGTCATCAACCATGAGGCAGAACAACCAAAAGTACTGGATGCAGAATTCAGAAAAGACAGAGAAATTTGCCACAGTTTCAGCGTTAACTATTCGTAAAGTGCAGTTCAGTATTATCTAAGTCAACATGAGGAGTGGTCGGACATCCCAAGGTTGTTTATATCCTTTATGCGAATGCCCGAGCCTCAGGAAAAGACCGAGTCAAGGGTGTGGCCCTTAGCGTGGGTAGGTTCATGTGCCCACTGAACGAGGTTAAAAGAGTCAGTTAATGCAAGAAAGTCTTTAGCTGACGGGTCGTCCCTACAGCAGACGTGTATATTAAAATCGCCAGTAATAAGAACACAGCCATGTTTAAAAAGAACAGATCCTACAGGGTCGGCAAATTCAGAGATAAGTCTTCTTGTATTTAGGCGGGCGCCAAAGAGTCCGTCATCTCCAGTAGCTGAGCTTCAAAGCTGCGGTAGGTAGGGGAGGGTCGAACGTTTTGTTTATTCTTAAAAACCAAAGCTAAGCCACCACCTCGGCCAGTGAGCCTCGGTGAGCTAAGAAAGGCACAGTCTGGGGAGAAGCTCGGAGAAGGGGATGGACTCACCGGGGCGAATCCAGGTCTCCGTTAGGAGTAACACGTCCAGTCCAGAAGCGAGGAAGAAGAAAAGGTGTTGTTTTAGAGCCATGTCCAGGGAGCTAGGTCACCACTGGCAGCCCGTCGCAGAGCGCTTGGGTTGCTATGAGCGACGCTACGTCTGAAGAACATAATCCAGGACTGAACAGGGAGGCATGCCACTGGAAGGACTGGGTAGGCTTGAAACCCAGCGGGGCAGATCCACCGATGGCTCAGCAATTTAGCATCAAAGCGGTCTCCGGAGGAGGGAGGAAGCGTAGACTATCCCGGCCAGCACATGCGTAATCCGTAGCCTCTGCTTTAAGGTAAGCCTTGAGACGGACGCGGAGACCCCTCCTTTTACCCGTTTCCTGTAATGTTTCTTGCGCAGGTTGGGAAGGGGTAGCAGGAAATACAGGTGGAGGAGTCTAGCCGTAACAGGGTGGCGTCACCCAGGTTCCAGCATGGATCCGAGCGATGCCAGTAAGACAATCAGAGATTTAAGAGCGTTTGTCTGTCGTAGGTTATTGGTGCACAACCACCTGCTGAGCATAAAACCAGAAAATAAGGAGTACTATGCCAAGGTGCAGTAAAAGGGGAAGGAAAGGTAGAAAGCAGAAGCACAGGCGAGGACGGCCTGCCACACACACTGGCACCATCTCCAAATGGTACATCCACGACACAACATAGCAGAAAAGCTGTTAATGTTAACACAAATTCCAGGAGGAACGAGAACTGCTCAAACGAGGAAGCTCCTCACCATGCATGGAGGGTTTCACCCTGAGACTGCACGCTAAGCAAAGGGAAGGAGGCTGAGGACTGCTGTCACCATTAAGTGTGGGATCTACCAGGGAGACGCTGTCCACACTGCTGGTCTGCATAGGCCTGAACCCCCTCAGTGACAACACTGCCTATGGAGACAGGCTACAGCACAGAGCAACCACCTGGATGACATCAAGCTGTATGCCCAGAGTGAGACATCCAGTCACTGATCCGTACCACTAGGATCTACAGCAATCGGATTGCTGTTCGGACTGGAGAAGAGTTAATCAGATGGATGCAAAGAGAGGGGAGGTGGTCAGGACTGCACAACTCATTCCCCACAAGCACCTTCCATGTTTTATCGCTAAGTCCATACCCTGATGGATGCATTGGAGAGCAGTTAGTATCTTCCCCAAGGATGTTTGACCAAGTGGCCGGCATAGTGTACAGGAACATCTGTGCCGAGTATGAGCTGGAAGTCCCGAGGTCAAAATGGGAGACGGCCCCTGGGGTGGTGGAGAATAGCCGAGCTCAGATCCTGTGGGACTTCCAGATACAGACGGCAAAATGGTGGTGGCTGACCAAGCGGACACAGTGGTGGTGAACAAACAGAAGGAGACGGCCGTGGTGATCGATGTAGCGGTTCCCAATGACAGCAACATCAGGAAGAAGGAACAGGAGAAGCTGTAGGGGTACCAAGGGCTCAGAGAAGAGCTGGAGAGGATGTGGAGGGTGAAGGTGACGGTGGTCCCAGTCGGAGGACTCGCCCACGTGCTCGTCAAGAAGTCATTCATGAAAAGGTTCATTTTATTTTCAACAAAACAATCGACAGATTGTGAGGGTGTAACATATAATCTACTAGTAAACAAATTGTAAACCCAACAGCATGATACATGTTCATACTAACATCTAAATAAATAAATGACTGTAAAAAGAGTTTTATTCTTTGGATAGAATCTCTCATTAGTTCTACTGAGATAAAGACACTGAGCACTCGCTGTGGAGGATTGAACCCTGCCTGCATCTTCAGACTGACCACGGAGCTGCACACGGCAAAATAAGGAAAACATTTAACATTGCAAAAGTCAGCGTGTCATCCACTGATGTCACTGCTCCGCTCCGTCTGCGGCTCTTTATATCCTCAGCTCTGCTGTTCAGGCCAGGAACTAGTCTGATCCTGTGGCTCTGCTCTTTATTTGTGTGTATCGCTGCACACTGTGGAGACTCTGCTGCGTTCAGCTGTGGATTTATGGCACACTTAGTTCTCCCTGTGATCTGCTCTGTCACGATCCACCTGTGACTCATCCAGCCTGCGATAATTACTCAGCTCTTACCAAATGCTGTCTGCTAGCCACTGCTTTAATATCAGCATATTGCTAACGTGGCTTTAGGGTGTTTGCTGGTAGTTAAAGTCAGCCTGATGGATCTTTATGCTGAAAGCTGCTGTTGTTCAGGGTTGGGAACGCCAGCTCCTTCATAGTGAAGGAGGAGCTGTGTGCCCGATGCTGTCAGCGCGATATAAGCATCAGATACCTTTGTTTTTTGTGGTTAACAGTGTTTGTTCTGTTATTTCCTCTGCAGTGGTGAACAAATCCAAGATGCTGTCAGCTGGAGTGGCAGATGTGGTGTTGAAGTTCTTGCAGTCGGAGATGCCTCCAGTGCAGTTCAAACTGCTGGGAACGCTACGCATGCTCATCGATACCCAAGGTAAACGCTGGATTCTGTCTTTTCACAGTCATGATCGTCAGATCGCAGCTTTTATTGATGTTGTAACAGTTGGTATCAGCCCATCATTATGGTGATTGCTGGAGTTCTGCTTGTGCTGTCGGGACCATTAGGAGAGATTCTTAACAGCCTTCATTTTGAGTCATTAAGACGCACAAGTATGAAAGCAGCCACTCACGTATGCAGCATCAATGACAGCAGCCTTGCTTGCCCACTGTGTGTTGGCTCAGCTGAAGCAGCAGACCACCTGGGAACCAATGGGAAGCTGGTGGAAAGGCTGGTGGAGTGGTGCGAAGCCAAGGACCACGCAGGCGTGATGGGCGAGTCCAACAGGCTTCTGTCTGCCCTCATTCGACACAGCAAGTCCAAGGTCAGACACCACGACATCACTCATCCTCCAACACTGTAGCTGTGCTTGTTAACTGTTCAAGTCTGCAGCCGGTCCACATTCAGGTTTCCAGAGTGGGAGGTAATCCGGGGATCGTAGCCTGGCAGACGTTTGGAAGTAAAAGGCATCGATAACGAGAGAGCTCTGAGAGCTAACTGCACCCACACGTGCTAATTATGTTGTGTAGTGAAGATCAGTTAGCTGGCATTGATCAGAATATCCCAGAAAGTTCTGGATGTTTGAGCAGCTTCTTTTTAGTGTTATTAAAAATTTGCTGACATGCACATTCACAAGCTCCGTTTGTCCTAGTGGCTGTGTTACTGTACAGTTGGTGCAGAGCTCATTGGTAGTTATGTCCTTACTGGGTATGACTCGCCTGAAAGAAGACTCACGCCAGACGTGCCTGACTCCATGGTGTAGATGCACACCTGGAGCACACAGCCAATCAGCTGCAGGGGAAATGGCTTCACTAACCTACATCTTCATGTAGCCTGGAGCTGGAACGCTACTGTCACTGTTCAGACACCAGGCTGGTAAAGACTCAGCTCTGTTGGGCCAAGCTCACCTTTGACCTTTAGACAGGAAAAGATTCAGGATCATTTCACTAACACTGCTTTTTATTTGGACTCTGTCACCCCCACCCATATTTGTGAATAAATCTCCACCCTTCCTTTCATACAACTGATCTTCTCATGGCCTCTGACAGTGGACTCTGTGCTTGTAGACCTCCGTGCAGCGTTCGACACTGTCCACCATAATGTCCTATTAGAGCGATTAGCATTGAAGGTAGTCACAGGGCCTAGAAACAGAGCACATTTCTCCTCTATCGGCTTCCCTTCATTGGCTCCCTGTTAAATCCAGATTCGGATTTAAATCCTTGTCATCTTTTCCTCCTCAAGCTCATCTTAAGCTCTCAGAGTACCATATGACCCCAAACACAGCAGCTGCTACTCGTGGTCCCTCGGATATTTCTCTGAATAGAAATCAGAGCCTTGTGTAAGGTAAAGACCCTGAAGTAATACTGGTGCATGAAGAAGAAACACCCAGTGCATCATGGGAATCCCGGCAGCCTACGTCTATTGCAGCATAACTAAGGGAGGATTCAGGGTCACCTGGTCCAGCCCTAACTATATGCTTTAGCAAAAAGGAAAGTTTGAAGCCTAATCTTAAAAGTAGAGATAGTGTCTGTCTCCCGAATCCAAACTGGAAGCTGGTTCCACAGAAGAGGGGCCTGAAAACTGAAGGCTCTGCCTCCCATTCTACTTTTAAATACTCTAGGAACAACAAGTAGGCCTGCAGAGCGAGAGCGAAGTGCTCTAATAGGGTGATATGGTGCTACAAGGTCATTAAGATAAGATGGGCCTGATTATTGATGTTTTTCTTTGTTATTGTCAGCTCTTTCTTTACAGTATGCTACATACATAACATTGATCTGAACAGTCAGTGTTCAGTCATTTCTTATTATTACACCTGATTTCTGGACTTCTGTGGTTGGATTTGTTTTGCATGTGTGGATGAGAGGTCTTTTATGGAAGATGTGTCTGTGTTTGATTTATTTGAAATGATAGAAACTGTTACATGTAAGTAACTATTATCACATGTAGTCCTCTTTAAAACGGCTCACCGTCAGTGCGCTGAACCTCTCTGAGTGTTTTTAATTCTGTAATTTTGTTTTTCTCTCTTTAGGAAGTAGTGAGGACTGTCATCCAGGGAGGAGGAGTCAAACACTTAGTTACCATGGCAACCAGTGAGCACATGATTATGCAGAATGAAGCCCTGGTGGCTCTGGGTCTCATAGCAGCCCTGGATTTAGGTAAGCTCCAGGCAGTAAATGCATACTTGACTTGTGTGTGTTAATCTGCACCTGGCGACTAATCTTTACCTAATCAGACATTGATGATCCATGTCGTCACCATCTGTGACACAGAAAATGTTTTGGGTGTGAGCAGGTGTGGTTACGCACTACTTTTGAATTTCAGATAATGGACTTTGTAGTTTGAAGGTGTTTCAGCATGTGTAGAAATGTGACGCTGAAGCCTGTAACGTTTGTGCAGCGTGCACTGCAGCGTGGATGAAAGGTTTGCATTTCAGTTGCAGCTGAGAAGGACTTGGTTGGAGCCGGCCTGGTGTCTGTGCTTCACAAGCTGCTGTCAGATGAGAGGAGTGCACCGGAGATCAAGTACAACTCCATGATCCTCATCTGTGCAGTCATGGGCTCAGGTGAGACTGTACCCACTCACACGTTTGAGCTCTATGTGACGGCTGATTGGCTGCAGAGATCAAATGTGTTGTGCTGATGGAACTCTGGATGTCTTCGTATAATGCAGCTTTAAAAATGTGAAATAACAGCAGGATCCCTGACAAGAAGGTAGCAGACGGACAAATAAAAGCTGAAACGGTTCAACCGGTCGGCGTTTCGGCGCCCTGGTGTCAGAGCACTGAGGTCACTGCGTCTGAGTCTGACTGTCAGTGTGCAAGCGATGGGACTGAGACAGCAGCAGGAGTGGAGGAGGGTCTCTGCACAAACTGCTGTGTGCTGTAACTGGACTGAACGTGATTAAACACTGTAGGCATGCTGGGACATTATTTGATAACGGGCCTCCCTCCTGTGTTTCTCCTCTTCAGAGCCGCTTCATAAAGAGGTCCAGAGCTTGGCGTTTATCAACATCGTCTCCAAGCTGAGGGCTCACGAAAACAAGACGGTATCACACCAGGCGTCGCTCACAGAGCAGCGGCTAACGGCCCAGAGCTAAATGACTGAGTCCGACCCCACCCACACCTACCCACCCGAATGCCTGCCTGATACCTAACTCTCCAGTGACACCTCACCACTGCGCTCCCCCGTGCCCCATCGTCATGTGCCAAGGTACCATGTCATGTGAACTGCGAGCCAGATATCCACTTATGTCTCTGCCACCTCCACTAGGGTTAGACTGATGTGTAATACTTTGTGCTTATATACAATCTGAGTATTGAGCTTTTATTTTGAAGACCTCACCATAATTCTAAACTAGTCAAAGTGAAAACCTCTGTTTTTAGACGCGCGACGGATACGCAGTCCTCTGGAAGCCATATTTGTAGTTTTATTCAGACGGGTTAGCAGGAGGCCGGCTGAGGAAGGCTTCACACACGACCTGATGTGTGAGTGCAGCCACTAACGAACGCATTAGTCTAACCCTATCCCTCCTCTACACGTGCATGCGTCTCAGTAGCTCCACGAGAGCACCACAGACTGCCTGATGCAATAGATCGAAGAAGACACTCTTTTATGACCATAGCTGTGACGCCATCTGCCGGTAAGCCGTCCAAGAAAGTGTGCACAAAAGCATCTTTCCTGTTGTGGATTTTCTTTGGTTTTCCGAAGCAGACAGCCATGACGCGCCCAGCTGTGTCCCATGTAGATAGAGTATACGCTGACTAGGAGCTGTGCATGTTTTAGTCCCGTTCAAGGTGTGCCACGTTTCCCTGTCCGCTGCTTGCATACTCCAGAGCACAGCCAGCCCTCTTCCTGCTGACACCTCGAGTCCTGGACTCGATTTTATTCCGTTTTTAAATTGTGCTGTCCAAACAGTTCCACAAACAAAATACGAGCAGAGGAGCAAATTGGACGTGTGCCCTTCCTAACAAATGACGACCTTCTGCAGGAGCTCCTGGACTCTATCCAAGACCATCATACTGTGAATAATGGTCTTTAATTGCAGACTCCTGGAAGTTTCACAGGAATTTGCACAGCGTAGCCTCAGTAACAGCAGGAGGTCAAATCACACAGGATCAGTAAGAGCACAGGGCGTACTGCATGTCGGATATATGAAATCATTCCTGTTAGTACGTCGTAGCTCTGCCTGAACACAAACCAACATCAGCGAGCTGTTATTGTTTCAGACTGTCAGGAAACCTCAGATCAGGCCCCACAAACGCAGCCCCGAGTGTCCGTGGGGTCACTGCCGTGTACGGTCTGTGACCGCACAGCTGGAACCGGGATTAACAGTTAATAGACCAGACACAAAGCAGCTCCCGCACGGCGCCCTCTGGAGGACAGACTTGGTTTACGTGCAGCAGGTTGTCGTCCGTTCGTGCCCTCCTCACCCTGTCCCTGTCTGGGCCCACACCTCGGTCCTTTTCTTTTTTAAAGGTATGAATGGTTATTTATCAGAGTCGTGCTCTTCTACAGACACGTGCCAGTAGAGATCTATCCTTAGTCACTGCATAAATTACTATAAACATATATGTTTGTTGTACATGTCATGAGTTGTATATTTTGGAGGATTGTAACTCAGATAATTGTAATGCAGATAATTAAAGACGATAGCTGGTGACGACTGATGTGTTCTTGTTTTGTCTGGAATGAAGCTCGAGTCCTCGAGTGAAATCAAAGAATCTTTAGATTTGAACTGAAAATATTATTTAAGTAAACACACACAGACTGGTTACTTGATGAAGGGTCATGTGGTGTGGACCAGATTCCCACTGAGTTCATCTGACTTCAGGACGAGTCACTTTTTATTCCCCACAAACAGTCAGTGCAGCAGCTTTTACTGCAACTCAGTGTTGAGGGTTCAGTATTTTGCCCGAGGACACTTGGGCATGCAGGAGCTGCTGGGGGACTGAACCACCCTGTGCTCGCGTGGCCTGTCCCCGCGGTGCTCGCCTCCTGTCCCCGCGGTGCTCGCCTCCTGTCCCCGCGGTGCTCGCCTCCTGTCCCAGCGGTGCTCGCCTCCTGTCCCCGCGGTGCTCGCCTCCTGTCCCCGCGGTGCTCGCCTCCTGTCCCCGCGGTGCTCGCCTCCTCACACATACATGTGTAATAATACACATCATGGCGTTAATTCACAGTTACACTTACATGAAAGGATGGAGAACAGGAGCTACTGATACAAACTGAGAATCACTTTGCTTGTCATTATGACGCTCAGGCACATGCAGAGATCCTCTGCACACAGTTGTGACTCGGCCCTGTGTTAAATAAAACTGATTAGAAGCATCGATCTTCTGGAGCGCAGCAGCAGTGTCAGTCCAGAATAACTTCAGTATCTCCTCCGTGTCTGCCTGTACTTGGGTGTTTCAAACAGGTTTGTATCCACATTTAACACAAAACCTCCTCCTTGCATATTTCCAAAGCACTCTGTCGATCCCAGAATCATCACTGGAGGCTGACATGACACTTTGTCTCTAAGGAACACAAACACATGGCGTTGCTATAGCAATGATAAGGCCACATGACACTTTTCTGCTGTGGACACGTGGCCCAGCTGTAGTTCCCCGTAACCTAAACACTGTTACAGACCTACAGATGAACTACAGTCTTCTTTGTAGAAGAAACATCTTCCAAGTTCAGGAACATCTCTGACTTGTTCTAAAGCTCCTCCAGCCTCGTCTCGGCCACAACCTTTGGTTCTTCTGCTGACAGTCTCAGGACCTTCAAGTAAGTGTTCTTCATGCTCACCATGTTCACCATAGTGCTCTGCCCAGAGAATCAAGGGTTTGACTCATTAGGCTGGAGCCTGGCTCTGCTTCATGAACACGTCTCTGGAATATCAGCAGTGACAGTCGGCACACTGACTCATGGGAAGTGCAGTTCATAAACACATTTACTAACCATAAATATGAACAACTCAGAGACGCACAATGATCAGTAATGTCATCACCTTTATTAATATTAAAAGCAGTCCAACAGTTTGAGACAAAGACATGAAAGGAGGCAGTTACAGTCCAGTGTCTATGGCGTGTTCTGAGATCGCCGACCCAGGAGGCATCGTCACGACCTCCAAACGTATCACTGCAGATTCAGTAGTACTGACAGGTTTAGAGTTAGAAAACCAAGTTCACTGTAAAATATTATCAAAAACATTACTGATCCCTTTGTGAGTAGAAAAGAACTCTGTGGAGCTCCGGGGAACACTTGATAACCACCGTGACACGGAAAACAATGTAGTTAGCACATTAATACAAGTACATGCTGTGAGCCAATCAAATCACTTTAAATCACCAAAGGAAACACGGAGCACATGAGCTCGTTTGGTGAACGACGTCTGTTTTCATTCAAGTGAAAAACGCTGGGTATGAAACAGGAGGATGATTATTTTCACCGAACTTCACTCAGTGTTTAAGTAAAGATGTGGAACGAGACGGCGCGCGACGTCACGTCGGGAACGAGACGGCGCGCGACGTCACGTCGGGAACGAGACGAACGAGACGGCGCGCGACGTCACGTCGGGAACGAGACGGCGCGCGACGTCACGTCGGGAACGAGACGGCGCGCGACGTCACGTCGGGAACGAGACGGCGCGCGACGTCACGTCGGGAACGAGACGGCGCGCGACGTCACGTCGGGAACGAGACGGCGCGACGTCACGTCGGGAACGAGACAGACAACAAACCAACGAGTATAATCAGAGTGACACCTGAAAACAGCACAAGTGTAATAATGACTCGTTTATTCACATGTGACGGAGCGAGTAACTGTCCAACAACACAAACTACTTTCTTTAAACGTCTTTGTCCTTCATCATTAGTTACTGTAACTGAACAGGTCGTTTTTATTGGTTTTTAGAACCATTTTCTTGTCTTTGTATCCAAAGCTGTGACTTTACTGAGCAACAGTATCAGGGTTTGTTTTGGGCGGAGTCACGTGTAGCTTTGTTTTTGAGCCCAGCTGGAGCCTCACATCAGCTGAACTCTGTGTTCTAGTTTGTGATGCAAACTGAAATGTACTAACATTTTCTAAATAATTTTCCTTGTCTGTAGTTTCCACAGATGATATCAAACAGACAAGAACAAAGTGGTGTCACAGTTTTGAAATCTAAAGCTGAAAAGTGGAGGTTTGGGCTGCAGCCATGTTAGGAGCCACAGCTTATATAGACGAGAGGGTGGAGGCCAACCCGACTGTCAGCCAGTGCTATTAGCTTCGTTAGTAGGATCCATAAAATAAACAGACTAATAAAACACCAGAGCTGTCTGCAGCACACAGTAACCAACAACAACCATTCTAAAAGTGCGGGGTCGGGTTCACTGACTCACATTAGCAAAGGTGAGGCCTGCATGCTACCTGTGCTGATGTACCTGTTAAAGATGCCACACCCACGTTTCAGTTGTGCAGGTGCATGAGTTCTTTAAAAGCAGCCCACTTTACATGTGTCTGTTCGTTGTCCCACAACGTAAATATGCTTTAAAACAGCGGGTACCCCAACCGACCATCGGCCGGTACCCCAACCGACCATCGGCCCGTACCCCAACCGACCATCGGCCCGTACCCCAACCGACCATCGGCCCGTGAGGCGTTGAGGGCTGCGAAAGTTGAGACTCGGGTGTGAAATTCATGGTTTAATATTGATTTATTAAAATATCTAATTTTGAATAAATCTTCTCTTTTTCGGTACCGGTACTAGTTTTATTTTGTTGTATTTATCCGCGAGACCTTAAAGGCCGGTTCGTGAAAATATTGTCGGGCATAAACCGGTCCGTGGTGCAAAAAAGGCTGGAGACCGCTGTTTTAGAAATACTGTGAAGTTGGGTATTTTCTCACGAGTCCATGGGAACTGGTTCCCTTTGAGCCAAGCAGCACTGAGAGAAGCTACAGCTGTTGCCTTTAAAATGATCCAAGAAGATAAGAACAAATAATAAATCCTCTTTAAACAGAAGAACGGTTTCTGTTTTTGAAGTTCCAGGTCAGTCTGATCTCAACGAGCTCTAAGGTGGACTTCTTCACTAAAACTGATTTCAATCTGAAACGAGTCGATTAAAGAATACCGCGGTGTCACACCGGAGCGAGGGGTGGGGCAGTGGGAGGAGTTTAGCTATCCACTCCAGTGCTTGCAGAGCTACAAAGTGGTGATGAAAGTGAAAATGTTTAGCTGCTGTCAGTGCAGTATGCAAAGATATCCACTTACAAACAGATTCCTCCCTACGGTGCTGCGGTCAAGCACAACTAATGCAAAGGTACAGGAAGCGAGTGGTTGAGTGTGAGGAGCACGAGCCGCAGTCCTAACGATGGCCCGTAATGACTACAGTGAAAAATATCTAATATCAAAAACATTATCAAAACTTCTACTCTCTAGATGTAGCTATCAAACCTGGAGCGCTGCGAATGCTAACAGTGCTCTCCTTCTTTGTACAGTAGTTACTCACAGTGTTTATATACAAGTCATTTCACATATTAGTGCCTTGGAACAAAGGTGCTGGTTCAGTGAAGGGATGGTGCCGTGATCAGGTCTGATCTCCCCGACGGTGCTGGAGCTGATCATGGGGAAGAAGGACAAAACATATTACAGGTCGCATCTGCTTTTATATCACTGTGTAAGTTTGGTTGAGTTTAAGTGTTTACCTTAAATGCTGCATTAGGTAAAGAAGCTGGAAAGGAAAAGACAGAAAGAGGCATTTAGTAACTGTACGACTCAGTGCCATCGTCACTAACAAGCCTGCTGTGGTGACACCACCAAGGATCGTCTGCAGGGTCAGGGAAGACTTTGCAACAATCACAGGTTACGGCTTCGAAAGCAAAGTGCCCCAACTCTGTCTCAGTAGGAACATGTAGGTGACAGGCATGGCTGCATCTCTGATGTACAGTAGTATCATTTCACTCAGTACTGCTAAAGACTGACGATGTTGCACATTCAGTAACAGACAACTGATCCTTATGAGTTTAACTGGACGCTGACAAACAGGGTCCAGTCAAACATGAACAGCATGTTTGCTCGACATGTTAGAGTTACACCTGTACCTGATGTAACCTCTGAGGCTGTTTTACCTGAAATGATGCGTTTATATCGACTGCTCACAGCGCAACAATAAAACACCTGCACTTAGGCCAGTACATGGGCTTCCGGTTCATTTTAGCATTGGTCTGAACATCTTGATGCTTATGTTGCAGGCCCTGCATTGTGCTGGACCCTAACCCTGCCAGCCTGCTTTGTTCCTGCAGCTCAAACAGCTGTTTCTGCTGCAAACACACGTTTTTATTAATTTTCCTGGACTATTGTTGATCCTTATTTCATCTTTTTTCTACTGTTTCTGTTGGTTTGAACTCTTTTCCCCAATGACACGGTGTTGCCCAGTCTACCCACCACCATCATATTAAGGATGTCACAGGCAGCATAACATTTCCACGGCCTCTCCAGACCCTTTTCGTGTCTTTCACATATGCTCAGGGTGAATCTATGAAAAGTACAGGGCCCCACTGGTGGACCTGCCAGTTCTGGTATTCTATGGCAAAGGCCAATCAGAGTCCACTGGAGGCTGCCCTCATGAAGTCTGTTGTTTGGTCAGAGACATTACACAGTGGCCAGTTAGAGGTCATCCTGTTCCTCGTTGCATAAAGAAGCAAATACTGGTCCTGCTGATGGGTCACGGACGTACAGTCCTCTGTCTACTGCTGCAGACTATGCTAGGAGACAGCAAACAGTACTGACGTGATGCTATACTCTGATTAAACGTCAGCTGCTATGCTACCAGCACAGTAAATAGTAAATACATTAGTGTAGTTTGACCTTTGACCTCAGGTTTGCTGAATGTTGTGGGTACAACACTGAGCACAGTGAAGGCAAACCTAATATTAGCACGCTTTGGTTAATGAATGTGCAGACAGGAGCGTAGCATTCAGATGCAGCAACAGGGTTTCAGTGCAGTTTAGCACAACAGGACCCACGTTTGGAGAAAGTGAGCTGTGACTGTGCCACTAACAGCACATGTGCTGTCATCATGTCAGATTATTCATGCTTCACGTTCAATAACTGTAGCCAAACATGCTAGCTGTTAGCTAGTTCCTGCATTCTGTTTTTTCAGGTTGTTTGGCACGTGGATTCCAGCGTTTCTGTTCATCATGGTGTCGTTATGTGTGTGATCAAAATCATATCAGTATTTCATTTCTAACTGTGGCACTTTAAAACCAGGACAGATGGTCTGCTGCGACAGTCGCTAACGTGTTGCTAACTACAGCTCTAAGTAGCTAGCTAACACCGCTACACTAAAACAACAGGACATGCTGCATGGAGAGCAAAGAGAGCCAGGCTTTGGTTTGAAATACAGCGTGTGGATCGTGGGACAGACGTACGTGTTCAGGTGAAGTGCTAACAAAGCTTTAATATGCTAGCTGCTGGTGGGGGTTGTTCTACTGCCAGTTTGTAGTAATTAGTAGTAGTTCGGTGTTAATACGAAAGTGAATTCATTCATTTTAATTAAAGAATTATTAATTTAATAATTTATTTTTATTTTTTTAGAATTTTTTAATAAAAATATTTGTTATAAATACACATTTCTTTTTAAATAATAATCATGAGTTTGTGGCACATTCTTGCTTCCACACAACACTGTTAGGGTCACATGACTACCCCACAGCTGCACCTTAAACAGCACACAGATCACACAGCAAAGCTCAAGAGAAGAAGTCTCCACATGGATCCATCACACCCACCGGTGACAAACACACATGCGGTGTGTGCGAGTGTCTCACGAGTAGTAAGCCGACGCTTTCTTGCTGGAGTATGGTGGGGGTCGGCGCATGTAGAGAGGGGGGGGCACCCTGATGAAGCATGGAGGAGGAAGAATGAGTGTGATGATGAAGCTCAATAAGCCTTGTCCCTAAACAGCAAACTGAATGAACTTGATTCATGTGTCAGAGCTGCAGGATAAAACTGTGACGTTAAAACTCTCAAAGCTAATAAAACAAACACGTGTTCCAGCAGACAGGAGTGTTTGTGTGGATGCAGGTTTATTATGTAGGATCCTAATGAATAAATGTTGCTCTTTAGTTCACACTGCAGCCGTAAGCTGTGCTGATGTTTGCTGACTGTTACACTTAGTAATACGACAGCTTTTACTGCAGAACATTTAAACGATTTACGAATGTTTTTGATGATCATTTGCTGCAAAGTAAACCCGACTGTGAAAAAGGGCGTTTTGTACCCAGTGTGTCGAAGTCCTGTGTGGAAGTGAAGCCACATTTATCTGATTCACTGAAGATTCACAAAACCGAAGCACAAACTCCTGAGAACAGCAGCCCACTTCAGTACCCTGCTCAGTGAGTCTGACCTCTGACCTCCACTCTTTCAAACAGCAACACCAATCAAAGTGCAGCGTGAACCCTCCATGAGGTCGCCAAGCTCTGTGCGAGTGTTTAACACCTCCCAGAGGTACGTTTGCATTTCTACAAACTGAGGCTGGAAAAACACAGAGCCATCAAACATCTGTACGGTCACACGATGTTTACAGCCAAATGTCATTATGGTTGGTTATTGCTAAATATTAAGACCTGAGAGTATTTTACACAGCAAAAAGAGACGCTCTCCATCAGTGCGTTTAACAAACCAGTTATGGTAACCAGTACAATCCCAATAACAGTGATTGGATATAAGGAGCTGAGACAGACGTCTGTCAGGAGTAAAGATGGAGACTGGAACGTGCGGTCGTCCTCGCCGTCAGGAAACATTACATCACAGCAGGGAGCCTCGTGGGCAGCTCGCTGTGTCTCCAGGACAAAGCAGCAAAGTGGGAAAACTTCAGACTGTGGAGGTTCGGACACTAAACATCTGGCCCATCAGCACATGATGCCACAGCGAGCAGCTGCAGTCCTGTTCCTACCACAGTGGGAGTGGCAGCTGCTCGCCTGCCGTCTCACACTGTAGTTAAAGGATGGAGGACGGGTTTTCTTTCAGACGTGCTGCTGCCATCAAATGAAACGAACCTTTGTTCTTTATAAAACTGTTCTGCTGTCAGATTATTGCGTTCTGTCATTATTCACATTTTAACAGGGGAAAACTGTCTCCCAGTACTGACGGATGTGTGGACACGTACTGGCCACAGCAGCTGTCTGCAAATCGTTTCATTTACTGGTACAGAAGATGTTGCACAGTGGATCCAGCAGAGGGCGCTCTGACTGCTGTAAGGACCAGCTGCTGGGAGCAGAGCTGTCTGTTCTCACATCAAGTATTGCTATCAGTTAATAACAAAGCCTGTGTCAGTGTGGCTCGAGCTGCCAGTCAGTGAAACGTGTCTGTGTGCAGCGTTTTCTCACCAGCTCGCCCGCACGGCCTCGATGTCGCTCACTAAGTTTTGAGCCAAACAAATTCCAAAAATCTGTGGATGAAAAACAAGAAGAGTTGGAAACCCGAAGGACCCGAGAGCACGATGCGTTCGCTCGACACCCGAAGGTGCGCGGCACCGACCTGCAGCAGCGCTACGCCGATGAAGATCCCCGCCACCAGCGTGAGGTTGTCCTGCAGCCACTTCTCAAACTGGGGCACGCAGCCTTTGACGTTGATGTAGTCCTTCTGCTCGGAGTCCTGCGTACACACAAACACGTGTCGTTTCAAATATTCATGTCCCGGGTTTTGATCATGACAGGAACAGAAATGACCTGTAACAATGAGTCTGTTTCCTTCTTTCTTTGCAACGTTCAGACTTCTGAGACTCGGAGATCATTATTTGTATCCACGTTTACTAAAAGTTGTTTCCACGTTTAACAAACGTGACGTTTTTGTCACGACTGCCGTGACCTGACCTGTGACAGACGGGCCTTTAACTGCATTATGGAGCTGATGGAGACGTGTGGGCAGCATTAACGTGAGCTGGTTAATCACATACATGTATCACAGCCTTCACGTGTACACACACACTGGCAGGAAGAGTCTGAAACACAGTTAGTTTTATTATGATCCAATCTGCTGACCTCGAACAAGAGGTCAGAGGTCATATAGGACATATTTTAAATCTTAGTATGATACCTTCTATATGTTGTTGTGAGGCCAATAAATCATTACGATGACCCAACTCTGCGCCCCCTCACTGGTTTACCAGTTACTTACTGGTTTACCAGTTACTTACTGGTTTGGCTCGAATGTCGTAGCCACACTGAGTGTTGATCACGTCCTCCTGAAAGCAAGAAACAATCCTCGGTTTAGCCGTGTGCAGGTGGAGTCAGCTGACCACACCGGTGACAAACACGTTTACAGCACGCCAACATCAACAACGATGTGTGAGGAAGTCGTACCGCTGGGTCCTTGGTGCAGCAGGAGAAGGGGACGCCGCACTTTTCCCGACTGGGGTTTCCATCAGTGCAGTTAAAATAGATGTTCAGGTTCCAGTCGTCTGCTCCGAAAGCACCACAGCACTCCCACTGCAGCCAGGCACAAACACTCCTGTTAATAGGACTCCACACGATCAGCACACGCTTCAAGGTGGTCCGAGGACGGATACGTAGAAAGAAGCGCGTTAAAAATGGACACTGTTCCTTAAATGATGCAGTGTGTGACTTCATGTGAAATGCAAACTTTCACTACAATGACACCGTCCAGCACATAGACTGCACCGCAGCTTTACAGCTTCATGGACACGTCACGTGTATTAGCATGCAGGCGTGACGCTGTTACAACGATACCAATACCAGTATGATCATGTATGATGATGATGGTGTAATAACATTGTCACGCGTCAGCACTTACATATTCCTGAGTGAAATCGATGAGGTTCTGCAGATCGATGTCGTCCCGATACGCCCGGATGTTGTTGTTGATGAACAGGTTGAGCTGGTCTTTAATCCAGTCCTTAAAGACAAACGCCAGAACTCCCGTTGTTAACTCCAGGAAGAAGATGATTCCAAGGAACACCGAGAACTACGACAGAAGAAGCAGACGCTCACCACACTGAAGCCTGCTGCTTGTTGATGGGTGAGAATGACTTGGAACATACAAACTTCAGTAGAAACGTGTTTTCCCGCAGCGCTCCGATGCATCCGGCAAAGCCCAGGATGAACATAACCCCCCCAACCACCATGAAGAGCCAGACTGGGTCCAGACCCCCCAGGTCTGTGATAGATGAGATGTTGGACAGGACCCCCTGCAGAGGACAGACGCAGCACTCAGTCGGAGTCGGTTTGGTCAACAGGGCCACAAACTAAGTAATAAATGCATGAACTAGTTTTTCAGCGTCACTCTGAGACAGGATATTTCTAACTTTAGAGATGTTGCACAAATGGAAGAAAGCAGTCTGACATATTTGTTTAATATGTGCGTTGAAGGACATGTCCAGGTCAACAATGACTCCAAGGTTCCTCACAGTGTTACTGGAGGCCAAGGTAATGCCATCCAGAGTATGAATCTGCTTAGATACCATATTTCTAAGACTTTCAGGGCCGAGTACAATAACCTCAGTTTGATCTGAATTAAGAAGCAGAAAGTTAGCGGCCATCCAGGTCTTTATGTCTTTAAGACGTTGGTGTGTGTTATCTGGCTTCAGTTACAAGTATTTGAAGCAAACACCAACATTTGACACCTAGGTGACATCATCTTTCCAAAGTTGCTTATTTCAGTGTTTTGTTTATCAGTTCTGTGAATACTTCCCACAGAAGTGTGAATGCTGTCACATGACCCTGGGAAACACTGAGCGCCTCAGCTGTGTCACACATTTCTGACTTTAGTAAAGTTCCCATGAAAATCAAGTATACTGAACAAAAAGAAGACGTGTGTGTGGAAAATGACTGACGTTCATTAAATGAATCATGATTGGAGGTCACCTGACTTTGCTTTGAAATGCGTTTGGCTGTCCACGCTGCAGGACAGGAGCGTGGGTTTCTGTGCTGCTTCCACGCACGTGAGCAGCTCACAGGAGTCACGCACACGCGTCCATCACACTGGAACACGCTGACGTCTCAGTCAGTGTAATGACGTTGTTGTCACGTGTGCACTTACCTTCTCGCTCCACGCCCACAGTCCGATTCCCACTAAGGCCATGCCCAGCAGCTGCAAGACACGGACCACATCTCATTAAGGTGAAGATGCACGCGAACACAATCACATGACGTCACTGACTCAGTGTTATTTAAAGGTTTCCCCTGTGACGTTTTTCGTGTGTCACTCAGCAACAATAAGCAGTGTGCGTGTGTGTGTGCGTGTCCATCACACGGAGGCCCTCAGCTGTCATTAAAGCCGATTAGCTGTGCTGTGGACTAAGCTGCAGCAGGAACGCTCACGTTACTCTGAGTAACGGATCGATGCTTCCCCCGTTACTGATAATAACATACGTCACCCACGCACAGCTGCTCACCCAGAACAGGATGTTGAATCCAAAGATGAAGTACTTGATGCAGCAGCTGACTTCGTGGCCTTTGTAATGATTCCCCGACATGATCGTGGGTGCGGAGGAGACACGGCCTGCTGCTGCTTCACGGGGTTCGTGCCGTGCGGGAGGGAACAGGTTCAGCGCTCCGTGGACGCATGTCACCGTGGGCTTCCGGTCCGCACAGAGGCCATGGCACACGGACGGATGTGACCCGCTAACACGAAGGAAACACGGATAGGAAACAAACAGCGGCCCTGATCTACGCCGGACAAGTGCAGCGCATCTCCGCCGCTCCCGACAAGTGAAGGCGGCAGGAGGCGGGGCCAGTGCGACGGAGAGTCGGAGGTGATTGGTTAGAACAACACAAAAGGCAGGACAGTCTACCAATAGGATCCAAGGAACACTGATGTACTTCCGTGTCGTTATTCCAGCGATCGTTCCAGATCAAACACTAGTTTGGAAAATTCTCTTTAATGTGTTTAATGAAGACGCGCAAAACTGTCCCGAGGTTACACGGAGAAGCCTTAAAGAGCGCGCACAGGAAGCATTTCACCCAGTGTCAGACCCACGGAACCAGATCAAGACCAAAGTTTATCACATTCATGTTTGGAGAGAAACGACACAGTAGAAATCTCATTGTTCAAATGCTGCAGCTTCTTTCCTTTCTCTCGAGGAGCCCCACAGCAGCTCATACGCTGCAGTAAAACTATAATTATAGTCAAATGAATGTTTTGCTGCAGTCACTGAGTCTGTGGAGGGAAACACGGGGCCTCGCTCTGTTCCGCGTGGACACGTCCAGTTAAAACAGCTCGTGAATAAATAAAAACATGTTTCTGGTTGATTTTCAGATTCATGTGAAGTTATTGGATCATCGGCTGATGCTGGCATTGATACACGTGTTCTTTATGCCAGCACATATTGATACATTCAGTTCAATTCAACTTTATTTATACAGCACCAAATCACAACATCAGTCATCTCAAGGTGCTTCATAGATACAGAGAAAAACCCAACAATCATATGACCCCCTATGAGCAAGCACTTTGGTGACAGTGGGAAGGAAAAACTCCCTTTTAACAGGAAGAAACCTCAGGCAGAACCAGGCTCAGGGAGGGGCGGGGCCATCTGCTGTGATTGGTTGGGCTGAGAGAAGGAAGACAGGATAAAGACATGCTGTGGAAGAGAGACAGAGGTTAATAACAGATATGATTCAGTGCAGAGAGGTCTGTTAATACATAGTGAGTGAGAAAGGTGACTGGAAAGGAAAAACTCAATGCATCATGGGAATCCCCGGCAGCCTACGTCTATTGCAGCATAACTAAGGGAGGATTCAGGGTCACCTGGTCCAGCCCTAACTATATGCTTTAGCAAAAAGGAAAGTTTGAAGCCTAATCTTGAAAGTAGAGATAGTGTCTGTCTCCTGAATCCAAACTGGAAGCTGGTTCCACAGAAGAGGGGCCTGAAAACTGAAGGCTCTGCCTCCCATTCTACTTTTAAATACTCTAGGAACAACAAGTAGGCCTGCAGAGCGAGAGCGAAGTGCTCTAATAGGGTGATATGGTACTACAAGGTCATTAAGATAAGATGGGGCCTGATTATTTAAGACCTTGTATGTGAGGAGCAGGATTTTGAATTCTGGATTTAACAGGAAGCCAATGAAGGGAAGCCAAAACAGTGTGAATTACAGTCGTCCAGCCTGGAAGTAATAAATGCATGAACTAGTTTTTCAGCGTCACTCTGAGACAGGATATTTCTAACTTTAGAGATGTTGCACAAATGGAAGAAAGCAGTCTTACATATTTGTTTAATATGTGCGTTGAAGGACATGTCCTGGTCAAAAATGACTCCAAGGTTCCTCACAGCGTTACTGGAGGCCAAGGTAATGCCATCCAGAGCAAGAATCTGCTTAGATACCATATTTCTAAGATTTTCAGGGCCGAGTACAATAACCTCAGTTTGATCTGAATTAAGAAGCAGAAAGTTAGCGGCCATCCAGGTCTTTATGTCTTTAAGACATTCCTGCAGTTTAACTCATTGGTGTGTGTTATCTGGCTTCATGGACAGATAGAGCTGGGTGTCATCTGCATAGCAGTGTAAATGTATGCTATGTCTTCTAATGATGCTGCCTAAGGGAAGCATGTATAATGTAAACAGAATTGGTCCTAGCACTGAACCCTGTGGAACTCCATAATTAACCTCAGTGTGTGAAGAGGACTCTCCATTTACATGCACAAATTGGAGTCTATTAGATAGATATGATACAAACCACTGCATTAATCTCCTCCGTCATCCTGAGTGGTTTCCCTGCGTCTGTCTGCGTCTCTCTGTCCTTCTCCCCGTTCGGTTATCATTCAGCTCTTTAGTTTTCCCAGTTTACGTTTACTCAGTTCAGTTTTTCGTTGTGTATTTGCCACCTCCATTAATAAAGCTTCCTCACATCAGAAGAGCCACACAGCTCCTCCTACGAGCCGGGACAATGCTGGTACATCTCTCTCTGTTCCCTACGTGTTGTTTCTGTTCTGTTAAAGTGAGTTTCAAATCTCTCCAAGGATCTGTCGTCAGCCTTAAAACGTTTCATTTCCTTTTGTGTATATCAAGGAAGAATGTGTACACATATTGTTTCCTCACCAACTCATTTTTCCCTTTGACTAGTTCCTTTAACATGTTGACTAGTTTTCCATCATGGTAACCACAGTCAGCAGAAACCAAGCACAGCCACAGTTCATTCTTTATGCTGAGGGTTTATTTCAGTTCAGTTTTCAAGAGAGGTTAAAGGTCAAAGCAACAATGGATAGAAGTGATGTAATAGGCAGAAGAACATTTAGGAACACGGACGAACAGTCGTTTCATGTGAGGCGTGAGCGGCAGAGGATCTGTGCGAGTGTAAAGACAGCTGACATGAAGAAGACAGTAACAGCTTTACACCACAGAGCTCCACCTGCTGACGTAGCAGCTCCGCTGACACAGAACAGAGCTGCCTGCAGACGGCTGCTGATGTTTACATCATCCTCTGATGTAGGCGACAGTGTCAGCTCCCTAATACTGATTCAGCACACGAGCTGTTCCCCAGGGAATAATTACATGTGCATTATTAATATTAAACAGTCTTACAAAAACAAAATGCAAATATACCTGTTACCTAAAAATCTCTGAGCACAATTTAACCTCAGAAATGTTCCAAAGCTCCCGCCTCAGTGTTGGCGTGCTCCTATGTGACTGTCTGTGACGTGTAAAGTAGCTTTAAAGCCATAAGTGGGCGGCACCACCTACATTAGACTGATGTTAGAGAGCGAGGGTGTGCCTGGTAGAGCACCAGTAAGGGTTCGCTCAGAGAGCCTCTGTGGAGACAGTACAGACTCTGTGTCAGGGCTTCATGGAGCACCAGACTCCCGCTCTCGTCCGTGTAGCGCAGCTGGAAGCCCAGAGCCTCCACGGGCTTCACAGTCAGCACAGCGGACACATCGAAGACGTCGTAGCCAGACGGCGGCCGCTGGTCCAGGGCCAGCTGTCTCTCCTCCAGGACGGGACGTTCGTCCAGACGTCCTCGTGAAGCAATGACACTGTGCAGAGCGACAGACACGCTGAGCGGCTGAGGATGGAGGGCTTTCCTGAACAGGACCAGCTCTGCACCCATCATGAAGGGGCTCAAGCTGGTGATGTTGAACCAGATCCATCCCTGCGGGCCTGCAAAGCATCAAATACAGAGTGTGTTAGAAGGACTCACACAGCTCCACCCGTGTAAAGGCTCAGAATCAATGAAGTCCAATGTATTCTTCAAAGATGATTATAAATATGCACCAAAGGTTCATTCATTTGAAGAATTTAAAACAAAATAGAAAAATCAGCAGTGGATCAGGCGAGTCAGCACTGCATGTCGTCTTTTTTCTCTTGGTGGTGAGAAACTTTACAGCAGCAGCGATGAGCAGATTTCAGTGGACGGATTAAAACATCTGAAGATCGTTCTGTCTGCATGTGACGACATTTGAAAGAGCAGAGAAACTAAAGGCAGGAAACACCCTATCAGAGGGAGCACATGACAGTGACGAGAGGGACCATACAGGAAGTCCAAACTCAAGGCCAAACATGCAACGTCAGGGTTTCTCGTGAATAATAAGACTTTTGTTGCTGCAGCAGAAAGAAGATGCAGAGGTTACTTCATGACACACGTCAGTCATGCAAATTTAAAACACACCTTAACACCTGTGACTTACAAAGTGTCTGCTTAGTTTTATTTGTCCTCTAAATAGCATCAAAAACATCGGCTAATATATCGAAAATCACTGCAGATGATAAAAGCTTCTGATCCACTCGTCTGCTCGTTACCAGCCAAGGAGCTGATGTGCTTTATCATTTTAGTTTGTTAAAACATTTCTGTTCCTGTTCTGGTCCAGTTGGACTTCAGCTCCAGATCCAGATGTTACCTGTCTATGTCCAGCTGTGTTCAGCTGGAGCACAGCTATAAGCTAATGTTCACGCCTACATTTAAAGTGACCAAAGCTACAAAGCTGTCCTGTAGCCACGCTGATGATGATGAGTTCACATAACTATACTGAGCAGTGGGCTGTACTGTTGTTTCTAGTGGAGTGAGGAGGATGAAGAGGAGGGAGAGGATGGTACAGAACAGTTTGCTGGAAAAACCAAAGTTATTTTATGGAGGCTTAGTGTGGCCTCCAGCAGCACACATGGATATGGACAGCATGGCTGCCACTACGCTCCTCTCCACTCATGAAACAGGGATACGTGATGCTCTGTGGTGAGTCTGCACGACAAAGTGGGGATTCAAAAAACAGCTGTAGTACCAGTTTGTTGTGCTACAGGTCTGTGGAGCGGCAGTGGGATTTTCCAGTGTCTGTGCTGAATAATGCTACTTCAACTGATTCGGTGAACTGGCTCTGTGAGATTAACAGACTGAAATAATGTGCATGTTTCTCATTTTAGCTGCTTTGGCACAAATGGTGCTTTAACCTGTTGATAACTAAAGATTCCACTTTAAAACTGCAGGATTGGATCTCTGATTATTCTTAAACGCTACAATATCCAACTAATTAAGCTGCTTTTGAAGGTAACATTTTAATGTTGACTTGAGGTTTGCACGTGTGAAAGGGACTGACTGCATTTCATTAATATTAATTACAAGGCACTGCAAGCATGACACTGTGATTGGCAGCAGAACCCTTACGGTTCATTTGTTGTCAGATGGACGTGCAGGCAGGACCTTGAAGCCCTGCACGGCCATGTTTGTGGGTGAATCACAAGCTCTGCAAGTGCTCCAGTTTTCCAAATGCTCATGAAACATATGAGCCCTTACATGACACCATGTTCCAGTTCCTCATCCACACACGGGGAACTTGCTGTTTTCTTGCTTTACTGCAGATCACGGTCTTTGATTACATCGTTATTGTCAAAGCAACATGTAAAGGATTACTATGTTAAAGGACGACTTAATCATTTGATATCCTTACCGCTGACACTCCGAAACCCCTGCACCAGCGTCCCGTCTGATTTCCCCAAATCCTGCACCTCCAGCGAGTCCAGGTTCTGGTAAATCTTCCTCATGTAAGGATGTGGTTTAGCATGGTGGCTTGCTGACACTTTGTTGATATGCAGCATTTCCAGAATAGCTTTGTCGAGCTCCTGCTCATCCTCTGCGTTTCTCTGCTGATCCATCAACAACAAGCCCGTTACAGAGCACAGCAGGAGGAAACCCAGCGCCACATCCAAAACCTCCAAACGTATTCGTCCAGCCATTCTCACTTTCATTGTTTCCACCTTTATCCGAGAGGGGCAGATATCAGCACTTCTGCTGCGCTGCTGCAGACAGTCCACCCGGCAGCGTAACAGTGTGTGCAGGAACCCCAGGAGCTGTCAGAGCTTAGTGAACCTGAGGAATGTTACTTCCCCTCGAAAATACCTTCACATGGAGTTTAACGAAGCACAGTGCTGCTCCGCTCTGAACAACCAACCACTGGGCTGATGCACTGGAAACCATGGCCATGTGACTCAGCCCACATACTTGTCATTAATCAGTCTTGATACATTTATGCAGAAATAAATGCAATGAAAGCATCTTTATGAATATGTGGCTGCTTTAGAAGAGAGTTTATTAGCAAAGCTCACACAGCTCTATAACCTTACAGGTCAAACATCATTCTCTACTCACCTGATGATGGCAAGAAGGCAGGACTGTATTCTAACAGAAGAGGCCTCCAGCTTGTGGGAGCACACCTGGACTGCTACATGGACCCACGTTCCCCTCCAGTGTTTACACCTCACTGCTTAAGTGGCGTATGTGGTGGTTATTGGCTGTTGTGGTGTCTTGTTTGATATCCCTTTACAGCATCAGGTACAAGTTTGGGACAGTGCCTCTAGATTAGCACAGCTCCTGTTCCAGAAAGGGGCTGAAAGCTGGGCTCAAACTTCAAGCAGATCCTCAGCTTCCCTGGGAAGTGCTGGAGAGGAGGATCCATCAGCTATGTGATCCTTGGAAACAAAACACCAGCTGCTGTTCCACTTGGAGTTGTGTGGCTTTGCATGTATGATATTATACAACTGGAACATGGTGCTGCCCCCTGCAGGTAAGCAGCAGCTACTATCCAGGTCATGTATTACCCCAGAGGCACTTCTTTACATTAGTGTCCTGTGAAGCCTTTAATCTGTGCGTTTGTTCAGTAATTACAAACTACTACACACTGCACATGGCTGTCAGAGTGTTTCCACTCTGATTACTGAACCCACAGTGGCTGTAAGAGGAGGAAGGCGTCTCTACTTGTCTCTCGGGGGCGGAGTTTGTTACCCAGAAAGGAGCCAGATTCTTTCAATGAGGCAGTTGAAAGGAGAAGGGAGCAGAAGGAAGGAAGGAAGGAAGGAAGTGCCAGCTGTTCAGGTAAGAACATGTTTAAGTGGTGATCTTTGTTGGAGGACCTTGTGTTGTTTCCTTGCACGTCTTCTTCATCTCTTTTTGTTCTTGTGTGTTTTTTAGCTTGATTTTCATACATCTGTCTTCATGTGTGCATGTTATTGTACTGACATTCATCTTAAATCTGTGGACTGCACTGAGCTTGAATATAGCAGGATATGTGCTCCACATAAAACCTGTTAAAACTTGTAATTATTACTAACTGTGCATTTAAAGAGGATGATGAGCTTCAGACAACAAAACATGCTCGTGTTCTGTCCTGCATGATGTTCAGCTGTGCACAGATTTATCACTCTGAGCTCCTCTTTCTTCCTTCACTTATATGCAGTCTTTTGAGCTCTTGGACATTTTGCTGTACTCTACTCAATGGCAGTGAAATGTTAGCAGCCTGTGATTTCAACAGCGTTACCTTTTTCCCCTCGTGGCTTTAAAAAGCGCTGGCTGCTGAAGGTCGTTGAGACAAATGAATGAAGCAGTTACACATCAGCGTTGTGTGCTGGGCTTGGAAAAGAAACGAGGGAGGGCTTCATCGTATTTAAGGGAGGGATTATGAAATGCTGTTCGACCTTAAGAATATTTTATGACCTTATTGGAGACGCACCACATGTCAGCTTGTTGTGTGTCCCCCACCAGCATCCCACAGGATCACCACAGCCTGTGGTTCAGGAGTGGACAGCAGACAGAACATGTCTTGCTGATATATTGTGTAAGGACTGTAACATAAGAGCCAAAACAGGAAGAGGATCAACCCAAAGTGCTGCAGGCAGCATAACACTTGGACCTTTCCCAGGACTCCTGCCTCCACACTGATACACATCAGGCACAGAGACATCCAGCTCTGTGAGAGGACTCGACACAGTAAACATCAGCATCATGCAGTGCCATGTAGTCCTGGACAGTTATCTGACCTGCCATGCTTTGTTTGTCCGCTCCATCTCATCCACAACACTGATACTGGGTGATGAACTCTGGCTGTCCCCAAGGTGTTGGATAAGGTCCGTGTCCAGACTCTGTCCAGGCTGGTTCTGTAGTTCCTCTATAGAGACTCTGTGCATCCACACAGCGCAAACTGCTGTCATCACGCTCCATTAGCTACTGTACCCCAGGCTAACACACAGTATCTGTCTGCAGGTACAGATGTGTGCTGCATATTTACAGGTGTGTACTTGACATGCAAACACATCTTGTAGCGGCTGTCGTAGTTTTGAAAAACATTTTGAGCCCAGCAGCATTTTTCCACTCCAGCACCTTTGAACTGAGCGGTGTCTGAGGAAGTCTGATCGCACGACTGCAGCCAACAAATACATCTTTTAAAAATAAACAAAAGTCCTGAAAAACAGCTGTTATATATTCTGCAAAGCATTGTTCAAACAAAATGAAAACTGGAAACTCAAAGCATGTCAGTCAGTTTGTGAAGCTCATCAATAGTTATTGTGTGCACCACATTATAAATTGTTATAAGAGGAATTCATTACATCAGTGAGGTGAATAAAACCACACAGAGAGATCTCTGACCGACAACCAGGAATGACAGAGGGACGCACTGGATCTCTAATAACAATCAATTCAACTTTATTTACACAGCGCCAAATCACAACAACAGTCGCCTCAAGGTGCTTTATATTGTAGGGTAGACCCTCCAACAATACATGCAGAGAAAACCCAACAATCATATGACCCCCTGTGAGCAAGACCTTTGGCGACAGTGGGAAGGAAAAACTCCCTTTTAACAGGAAGAAACCTCCGACAGGCTCAGGAGGATTCTTGGGTTTCACTGAAGTTTCAGAATAAAGGACCATCATTTACTCAACTGCTCTGTGTTGTTATACATCTGATGGGCATTTATTGGAAGTCTATCCTGACTGTACATGGAGCATATTTACACAGGAGGACAGAAAGTACAGCTTTGTGCTGTCACCTCATCTTTCTACCCGGTTAAAGCACACACTGTAACTTCACACGCTTTTGCAAAACAAATGTTTAACTTTTATCCGGACCAGTGCACTTTGGGGAGCTTTTTCTCTTAAATGCGTAGCACTACATCGAGAGGTTGAGGATGAACAATCAGAAAAAGCTTTCTTGAGACACACTAAAGCTCTGACCAGTGGAAATTCAGTTTTTCCACACAGCTCCCACACATGAAGGACAAGCTGCAGCATGTTCCCTGCTACAGAGGGTGATTATAAGGTGCTTAGTGTGTGAGGTCTGGGACAGCTGTCCTACCTGAGGAACACGCTGAAAGAATGTGGAGGGTTGAGATCAGCTTTCAGATGCTGAACAGCTCTGATCTGCATCCTCAGCCTGATCTACAGTCAGACAGGACTAAGCTGTATTGATTACTGTGGAAAAGACGTAACAGCTCCAGAAACGAGACAGCCTGTGTAAGCTGAACTGGGCAGCATGTGAAAACGTTTAAAGCATCCTGTAGGAATTTATTTAGCAGTTGGGTTAATGAAGCCTTTTCCACTGGAGCTGTCCTAAATAAGTTTGGCAGGAGCAGGCGTATGTGTCCCAAACATGTCTGGAGCTGTCTCGTTGCTGTTCCCTCACTTATAATTACCAAAACCACAAACAGCTTTGTGTCGCTGGTTTCAGAAAGCACCAGTGTGTTTATTCCAGCTTCATGCTCTTTGTTTCTGGTGCCACTGATGGAGCTACAAAGGTGTGACAGAGATAACATTCATACTGAAACATGTCCAAGATGAAAGCTTCTATTACAACAACAACATCAGCTACACTGTGTGGACACCTGTTTCATTTGGAGCTGCTTGTTTGGTTTGACATGTTCATTTAGACCCAATAGTGTAAGTTTATATCAGCATCATGTTTTCAATTGTTTTCATTTGTAGAGCACATAATTACTCAGTGCAACACACTCGGTGGGTGGGGGGTCTTTCTCGCAGGATTATTCAGGATGTGTGACCAGCAGCTTGGGGGAAATGATTATTTGAACCCTTTATAAAATAGAAAGAAATGAACAATCACTCATTTGCATCTTTAATTTTAATGGAGAGAGCAAGAACATCACCCACAAATCCAAAAACACATCATATAAAAGTTCCAATGATTTGCAGGCTGTGATTGGCTCCATTACAGATACTCCTGATCTCCACCCAGCAGCTGGAGAAAGCACACCTGATGGCGTTTTTCCCCCCAGCCTCTCCACCACCATGGACCCGACCAAAGACTGGTCAAAGGATGTCAGGGTTGTAGATTTTGTTGGAAAGGTGACAACTGTTGGTGCAGTCATTCAGAAACAGAAGAAATATAAAAGAACCATTAATCACTCTTGGTCTGGAGCTCCTGGGAACATCTGGCCTCATGGGGTGTGGACGATCATCAGAAAGATCCTCACTGAAAGAGCTTGATGCTCTGGAGGCGTCTCGGACCAGAGTCCCCAGGAACATATAACAGAACTAAATAATCAGGCCCCATCTTATCTTAATGACCTTGTAGTACCATATCACCCTATTAGAGCACTTCGCTCTCGCTCTGCAGGCCTACTTGTTGTTCCTAGAGGATTTAAAAGTAGAATGGGAGGCAGAGCCTTCAGTTTTCAGGCCCCTCTTCTGTGGAACCAGCTTCCAGTTTGGATTCGGGAGACAGACACTATCTCTACTTTCAAGATTAGGCTTCAAACTTTCCTTTTTGCTAAAGCATATAGTTAGGGCTGGACCAGGTGACCCTGAATCCTCCCTTAGTTATGCTGCAATAGACGTAGGCTGACGGGGATTCCCATGATGCATTGAGTTTTTCCTTTCCAGTCACCTTTCTCACTCACTATGTGTTAACAGACCTCTCTGCATTGAATCATATCTGTTATTAACCTCTGTCTCTCTTCCACAGCATGTCTTTTATCCTGTCTTCCTTCTCTCACCCCAACCAATCACAGCAGATGGCCCCGCCTCTCCCTGAGCCTGGTTCTGCCGGAGGTTTCTTCCTGTTAAAAGGGAGTTTTTCCTTCCCACTGTCGCCAAAGTGCTTGCTCATAGGGGGTCATATGATTGTTGGGTTTTTCTCTGTATCTATGAAGCGCCTTGAGGCGACTTTTGTTGTGATTTGGCGCTATATAAATAAAATTGAATTGAATTGAATTGAACAGCACTGATAACGCATAAAGGCAAACGTTTCCATCATCAGTGGCTGATGGGAATCAAACTGTCTTGAAGCAAGCAACTCATTGGAGACTCTGCAAATATTTTTGGTGACTAGCTAGAAATGATATGTTCACAGCATCATGAATGTCATCATATCCTGTTCACTTTATTTCCCATTACCATCCCACCTACAGTCTGTATGGTGCCACAGAGGTCAGGGGTCATACTGACACTCTTCATGTATGAAATGCTTTGAACTGAAATCTTTTCACTTCCTTTGCAGTTCCTGACTCTTCCTCCCGCCTGGCACAAGCTCAAAGCCAGGAAGCTGAATCAGCATGCAGCCAGAGTAAAGTCCAGCAGGGATCCTTTCATTGGCTGAAGAGTTGAACTGAAGCGTTTTCCTGAAGGTGGTCGTGCTCTTGTTTGCTGCAGGCCTGAAGGATCCTCGAGACGTTGGCTTGTGACTGACAGCAATGGGTTCAGCTGTTCGACTCCTGGCCTGGATGTGCCTTCCTCTGCTTTTGGTTGAAATAACCTGTGCATTGCATGGTTCCCTTGTAAAAGTCAACAAGGGGTTAAAAGTGAAACGAGGCCAATCGGCCTACCTTCATGTGGAGGACTTGCAGTTCCACATTCCCCATCAGAAGGATTCGTGCAAGTTGGAGGTGGTGGTGAATGAGCCCATAACTCAGCGAGTAGGAAAACTGGTGCCTCAGGTAATAAAAGCAAAGCTGTTATTGGACGTCATGTTTCACACTAAACTTCTTATTGACCACTGAACACCCAGTTGTAGTATTTCACATCAAAAGTGAATTTGATCCATTAGTATTTCTTTTAATTGTATAAAAAAGTGACGGAGCAGCTACGTAAACATCACAATGAAACTGTTTATATCAGCTTCTCACTCACTATTCTGGCATTCCCAATAATAATGATTATAAATTGATAATCATTTAATCATTAATTATAAACTAATTTAACATAGTCTTATAAAAGCCCAGTGACAAAACAACCATGGGACCAGTTTACCCAGTCTGGGACAGAGTTATCTAGGCCCCAGGCTGGATCCAGGTGGGAGCTTGAAGGACTGAATCTGGTTTGTCTGGCATGTTTTGGAAACTGAGGCAGAGGAGGAGGTGAGCTGTCAGCTGATCAAACTGATCACTGGTGATGGGGTGGTGGGGGTGGGACAGGCCCTAACACAGTCAGGGTCTCTGGGAGCCTTTGTTCAGAGGCATCAAGTTCCAGCTTAGGCAGAGTTGCTACAGCATTCCAAAGGAGGCTGGGAACGCTGACTCCAAATGGAGCGTGATCCCATTCCCACAACGCTGTGATGCAACTGCCTGCTGGTGTCTGTTGAACCAAATGGAAGACACCAGAGGTGAAAGGAGCTGTCAAAAGGAGGAGTGAGGGGTGGTGGTTCCCATCTTTAAGAAGGCTGAGTGACAGTGTGCTTCAACTATAAGGGAGATCACAATACTCAGCGTCCTTGGGAGGCTTCTTCCACCATAGCCTGGCCCCTGATACGTAGCAGAAAATGGATGGATGGGCTCGGTCCGCTCTGGCACAACTCCCCAGAGCCCCAGACGCCACAGCAGACTGCAGCGGGCTGCAGAGCCCGCGGGCTCGTCACCGCACTCGCTGTGGCTTCTGCTCCGTGGCTGCTGGGTGACCCCACGTCTGTCCTCAGCTCCTTCCAGGAAGGTGGCGCAGTAGCCTCTCCAGTGGTCCTCCTTGGGCTTTCACACTCTGGAGGGCCTTTGGATGTCTGGACCCGGGTCTCCTCCATATCTGCGTCATGCTCTGGGGGGCGGGGCTACGGCTTCCCACACCCTCTAGCAGATGTTACATGGAGAAACGTTTTGAACTCAAGCTCACGCACACAGACTATATCTTCCTTGGCTGCTGCCTTAAAGCACATCGTGCGCTGTCCGTGTTGCGTGCTGCTCAATAACATTCAATATTTAGTATTTACTGTTACTTACACCTGTGCAGGTTGTTGCTCTCATCTCTGTGTTGTTCTCTTGTTTGTTTTCTTTGTTCTTCTTTTAACAGGTGATCCAACGGATTTTCTCTTACTGTCCCCCTGTCCCCTCTGTTTCTCTTCCTCCCTTTCTCTGTGATTGTCTGTCCAATTTGTAATAATTTAAAATAAAGTAAATAAATGAACAATAATAATATAGCATTGCCATATTGTTCCTATTGAAAAAAGAAATCTTTCCTGATTGCCAAAGTATAGAACAGAAAACACTGAATGGACAGTGTTTTGATATTATTCAGGTGTTGTTCAGACTACCAGAGGCAGATGATCTCTGTTGTTGACAGACAAAGATTCACCTCCAACCGCTCAGTGTGGCCATTTTCAAAAGGTTTTCTTACACTGCAAATGTCCAGTTATAGGTCAGGTCTTAGAAAACCCACGTTTCTATTTATTTTCTGTTTAATTAGAGATATATACTCTTTCACCTTTATTGAATAGTGTAAAGTTAGACAGGACACTGTGGAGAAGACCCACAGCAGTGATCTGCAGGTCAGACATGTGACATGTAGTCGCCATGACGCTGAGCTAAAGCAGCACCCAGGAAACATTTCTGGAAACAGCCAAAAATGCTGCAAATAAACTTACTGTGAAAAACTTGAGCTGTATGATGAAACATGTTTGTTCAGTGACGATGGCTTTGACTCGTTGTACTTGGTGATTTTCACCTCACAGGTGTTTGATTGTGATTATCTGGCTGATGAAGTAAAGTACGTCCACAACGGCTGCCCATTGTTGACAGAAGACACTGTCAAGCTTCGCCTGTACAGGTAAACATCTGCTGAAGTCCTTCATGCAGGTTTTTAAAGCGACTGTATATTTCACACATGAAGAAACACATTTTTGAATCATTTCCTTTTTACAAGACTGTTTACTGGGACACAGTTTGTTATTTATCTGTGAAGGTCTGTTTTTCTTTGACATCAGATTCACAGAGACAGAGACATACATGGAGGTCTTTGCCATCCATGTAGAAATTATGGAACCTGAGTGCACCATCATTAGGTTGGGGCCAAAATCCCTGGAGGTTCCCGAGTTCTACAGCCTCTCGAATGCTGTGGATGGAAATGTGGTGTCCTTCCACTATGAAAGCAGGTCAAGCTTGGATTGTAGCATCCACCTGAATAGTCACGACACCCATCTGCCAACCCACGGGCAGCTGGTCACAGGGGAACCAGAGAAAGCCACCAGGAGAGGGGATGAGCCGGAGACTTTCATCCATTTACGTCAGCAGCTGGGTAATCCATGACACTGGTTGAATATTAGATCCTAAAATCAAAATAAAATAACGAGGAAAAGTCATTTTTATGCTTCACTGAGAGCAGCTGGCAGTGCATGAGGCATTTCATGGACGCCCAGCCTTCATGTTCTTGAAGTCTAAAACATGAAATGAACATTGACCTGGACTCCAGGATGACCTGATCAGATGTTGGTGTGACTGAAGCTCACAGAATGTCGAACACACTGAATTATGTAAATGCAAAGTCATCTTCACTGTGATGTCAAATCAGTTTTAGATATACCAATTTGGAGCACCGTCACGCAATAACAATATTTTCATTATATTTACCTTTGGCATGGCAGTTACTTGAGGTGTCACACTCAATGTAACCAAAATCCAGATGGTGATGTTATGGTTTGGTCATGGTTACGTGTCGTGTCATCATGTAGACAACAAAGCCAGAGCAACGTGTCGATCTGAAGACTGCCTGAAGGGTCTGAAGCTGGTGAAGCTCACCAAAGTTTCCTGTGAGGACTTCCTGGTGATGGGGCTGCGGTATCAGCATACAGACCCTCCATCTCCACATGTGGATTACATTGCAGTCAGACTGGATCTGAAGGACACCAGGAGTGGCAGCATATATCAGGTAATTATACACTTTATATGTGCTTCACTTTAAGTTTCCATGAATTACACATTTGATAGAAAATTCTTCTCCTGGTGTGTTTTAAGTCTGAACAGGCCTGGATCCCAGTGCAGATCACTGGTGCAACGCCCAACCAGCCTCCCACACCAGCCTACATGTCCACGTTTGTTCTGGAAGTCGATCAGTTCATCCTTACTCCGCTCTCCACTGCTACGCTGGATGCTGACGACGAAGAAACTCCCAAACAGCTCTTAGTGTTTAACGTCACGACACCTCCTCAGGACGGCTTCATCACACATCTGTCTGACCACACTCGCCCAGTCTCCTCCTTCACGTGGCTTGATCTCAATGACATGCTCATTGGATATCAGCCTGCTAACTTCTCTCATAACCAACGCAGGAATTACGAGGTCAGCACATCCAGCTTTACTGTTCTTTTTTCATGCATTATGTCTTTGTGTCCTGGTGTGTAAAACTCCTGTTTAATTACAGGTGGAGTTTGAAGTTCATGACTTTTATTTTGAGAAGAGCCCACCACTTACTGTTCACATGTCTGTAAGGACTGCAGATACAAACGCTCCCAGGGTGTCCTGGAACATGGGTACGTCATCGCTGTCACATGACCTGAGCATTCTGGTTGGTTATAACTAAAAATATAGACTGTCAAGTTATTGTTTTGGTGCTCAGCTGTGTGTTTGTCAGTTTCCTGCTGGCAATTTGACTCTAAACATTTCATCTTTCCATCTTTGGTGCTGCTGGTGTCCTCCAGAATGACCAGTTACATGCATTTTAACCATTAACACTTTGGTTTGTAGGTCTCAGCCTGTTGGAGGGTCAGTCTCGTCCAATAACGTGGGAACAGCTTCAGATTGTGGACAACGACAACCTGGATGCCGTTCGAATCATAACTGTGGACGGCCTGCAGCATGGACGGCTAACAGTCAGAGGTGCTAACACAATTTATTTATATGGCGCCAAATCACAACAACAGTCACCTCAAGGAGCTTTATAGTGTAAGGTAAAGACCCTACAATAATAGAGAGAAAACAGAGAAAACTCAATCAGATGATCCCCATGAACAAACGTTTTGGTACCAGTGGGAGGGAGAAACAGGAAGAACCAGGCTCAGAGAGGGGCGGGGCCATCTGCTGCGACGGGTTGGGGCTGAGGTGAGGATGACGGGACAAAGACACGCTGTGGAAGAGAGCCAGAGATTAATAATAACTAACAATTAAATACAGAGATTTGTATAAACACACAGATTGTGAAAAACAGCTGCAGCACAGTACCTGTAACACCTACAGCTGCTCTAATCGCTCTAATAGGATATTATGGTCGACAGTATCGAACGCTGCACTGAGGTCTAGCAGGACGAGCACAGAGATGAGTCATTTGTAACCTTCACTAAAGCTGTTTCTGTGCTGTGATGAGCTCTGAAACCTGACTGAAACTCTTCAATAAGCCATTCCTCTGCAGATGAGCAGAAACAGCAGACTTATTTCCATGACAGAAAGTGTTGCAATGCTAATAAACGAATGGTGTCATTGTGTAGTCTCAGCTGAAACTAAATGAGAGACCTGTTCACATTTCCTATGAGCCTTTGAGCTCCTCCATCACTTAAGCTGGAGAAAGTTGGTGTTCAAAAATTGTTTGATGTCATCTTTTTGTCCATTTTGTTGAAAAAATGAAATTATGGAAACATTGTTGCATTTCTTGCTTAGACTGTCTGGAGCTGTCTGTGGGAACGGTGTTATCACCCAGCCAGTGTTTTGACCCCCACAGTGGGATCTCAGTCCCGTGCACAGTTTCACACGTCACCATTTGGTCATATTTGCACTGGCGTCTTGGTTCGGATGCTGCCTGTATCTACACCTGTTTAACTGTAATTGTTTGATATGATTCCAGGTGGAAAGGGCTTCATGTTTACTGTCAATGACATAAAAGGGGGAGTGGTCTGCTATCACCATGACGACAGTGACTCCACCAAAGACTTCATAATCTTTCGCATCACTGACGGTCCTCATCAGACCCGGCACAAGTTCCCCATCAAGATCCTCCCCAAGGATGACACGCCTCCTTTTCTTATCACCAACATGCTGCTGGAGGTCCCTGAGGGCCACACAGCTCTGCTACGAGGCTCCATCCTTCAGGCCTCTGACATGGACTCCAGTGATGACTACATCCTCTTTAACATTACCCGCCCCCCTCAGTCAGGAGAGGTTATGAAAATTCCTGGATCAGGGAAAACAGGTCGGAAAATTAATCATGTTTTTATACTTGTATCGTACCGAGCGCCTCTTTGTGTTCTAACCACGTCGTATCATACGTACTGGTTTTAATCCAGGTTACCCTGTCAGCCACTTTTTGCAGAAGGACCTGTCTCAGTCAAAGGTTTACTATCGTCATCTTGGACATGAGGTGTCTGATGATTGGTTTGAGGTGGTACTGTCTGATTTCCATGACCCACCCAACCTATCAGAGGCTCAGGTGTGTAGCACTGTCTCACCGTAAAGATACTGTAATTTAGTTTAGATGAGGATGTACTATTGAGCGAAGCACCAGGCTGCTCTGACACAGCTCAGTCCCATTTATCTATATTCCCCAAATACTAAATACTCCTCATTAAGCTAACCTCTAAATGTAGCAGCAGAGAGCTTCACATCTATGGATACATTTTTAAATGGCTCTTGGCTAAACAGGTGAACACAGTGAAATCTCCTTTCCTTGTAAAGTTCATGAAAAAAGAAGCTGAAACTCTTCCCTTTGTCTTTGATTTCACATGTCCAGGAATACAGCCCAGAGTGCCACACACAACCTGAACTGGCAGCACATAGGGCGCATATATAAGCTATATCGTCAGATTCTTTGTTGTTTATTTGCTTGTTTGTTTGGAGGTGGTGATGGTGCACGTGGAGCCGGTTCCCAACAAACCTCCTAAAGAGGTTCCAGGTTCCAGTCGGAGTCTTGTGCTCAAAGAAACGGACGTAGTCCACATCACACGGCAGCAGCTCCACTTTGTAGACCAGCAGTCAGCTGACAGAGAGCTCACGTTTACTGTGACTACTCCACCTTTTTACTCTCGTCCCCACAGGTGGGTCGCCTCAGCTTCACAAACCTGCTGTGGGGAAATGTTCGGTCTGAATTTTTGCTGTCTTTGTGTTGTCGTCTTACTGAGCAGCAATCCGGACGCGGGGAGGCTGTTTCTGGTCGACAGCATACCCAAATTTACCAAAGACGCCAACGCGCCAATGCTGAGGGTCTTCACTCAGGTAAATCTTTATTTCTTAGTCAGGAAGATGTTGTAAGCACATATGTGGTCTGGCTCAAAACCTCTGATTCCTTCCTGTTTGCAGCATGCAGTAAACTTCATGAAAGTAGCCTACATGCCTCCAGTCATGGACATCGGCCCGTACCCCCAGCAAATCCAGTTTGTTCTCTCTGTAACCAACCATCGAGGTAAAACAGCCACTGGGATCTGCTTTAACATCACTGTAGAGCCGGTGGACAACCAGCCGCCACAGGTGGAAAAGAAAATGATCACATTCGTATCTTTTATCACATGCAGCAATGTGAATGCATAAAATAAACGTGATTACATTCTCCTTCAGGTTGTTTCCAAGCCTCTGACCGTAGATGAGGGAGGGGAGTGCAGGCTTGGCCCTGAACACTTGCTGCTGTCGGATGAAGACTCTTCAGAAGAAGCTCTGCGGGTGGAGCTGCAGAGGGAACCCCAGCATGGGGCTCTGCATCTCGGTGGCCTCCTGATGAAACCAGGACAAAGCTTCACTCTGCAAGATCTGCAAAGGCACAACGTTCGGTCAGACGTCCTGGATCTTAGTTCTGTTTGCCGCTGACGATTTAAAATGCTTTGCATGTCTCTTGCATGTATAGGAACGATTGAGATTACGTCTTCCTACACTGCTTTCTGGATCTTGCACATATAATCTTCTTATACTGCCGATCACCTCTGTCTGCAGTTTTTCATTTGCACTGCCAGCTTTTGCAGAAACAGTTTATTCCTTTCTCAAGATCATGCAGTCATGTGCTTGTCTTAATGGAGCATCCATGCAGCATCCCAGTATCTGGAGTTTCCAATTTTATCTTGCTACCACAGAAGCATCTAAAGTAACCCAGTCTGCTGCTGGATAGTGACAACAGGAGCCTCTGTGAGCACAAGGTGTCATTTTAAGGTGCTGGTGCTCAGGACTCTGCATGATTAATGAAATGTTCCATCATTTCCTCAACAAACACAATCAATACAAACCAGGCTTATTGTATAATAGCAGTATTTGTACTTGCTGTTGACTCATTGGTTCATTTTTAGGATCTTAAATTGTCTTCACTCTCGCTCGCTTCTGTTTTTACTGTTGTTCTTCCTCAGTCACCGTCCTCTTCACTCTCTCTGTAGGTGATTACTTAAACATCTGATTCCATGTTAAGATGACACATTCCAAGTCATATCTGTGTTTATCGGTCATATAGGTACAGTCATGACAGCTCAGAAACTACACAGGACAACATTGAATTCACTGCAACAGACGGGACCAGCTCAGTCATTTTTGTCTTGCAAGTGATGGTAATTAAAGAAATGCCCAACATCCAACACAAAACAGAGAATTTGCACTTGCTTCACCCTCTTTGTCCATTTCCAGGTGAAGCCCATCAATGATGAGGTCCCAGTAGTCGGCGCAGGTTTGAAAGCAGGTCTCAGCTGTGCAGAGGGGCAGGAAGTAGTCCTCACCACAGAGTACATCTATGCCACTGATAGAGACAGCGACAACAGCAGCCTGTCCTTCCTAATTGTGCAGCAGCCGCATCACGGTGTGGTGCTGAGAGAAGGTGCAGCGGTGGATCGCTTCATCCAGGCAGACATCACTGCAGGGATCGTCACATATAAACACACAGGTGCAAACAGAGAAAGAGTCGTATACCTATTATAGATATGTCCAAGTCATCAGTGTGATGGCTGATGCTGTTGGGTGGATGGTAACAGTAACATCATCAGGAATTTTATGTGACTGATGGTCTTAGAAACATATTTTAAGACCAGTTTCTCTCATTGAACGCTTGGTAACATCAACGTTTTCTGTGATTGGATATGACCTCGTCTCATTCTGCTCCTTTTAGAAACCACAGTCATGGGTAACAAACATGTAACCTGTCAGCCATCGGTACTCAGTCTGGAAATCGATTTCAGTAGAGCACACGTCATCTCGTGTCATCTGAGTCACCTGCCTCACTGTCATAATGATGTAAAGCCCCAACAAAAGCTGGGACGCTGTATAATAAAATATTGCAATGATTTGTAAATCAGACAAACGCACATTTATTTCAAATATATTAAACACATTGAAAATATGAGAAACGTATTTAATTCAATGAAAGAAATGAATCTTTCCTTGTAGCAGCAGCTGATGCACGTCTGGAGACTCGGTGCTGAACTCTTGTTGTTCTCATATCGAGGACAGTCCAAAGGTTTGTCATGTTTGTTTCAGCATTGATCAGAGCTGATTTTGGGTCTCGTCTTTGGATCACAAATTTCTTCAGATTTTCAAAATCTTTTGACGACATCCTCCTGAGACCCAGACTGTTAGTTTATGTTCCCTGTCATTTGGTGTCTTTTGACCTATGTGAGCTACCTGCTAAAACAATGATGTTTCATGTGGCCTCCAAAGAGGCAGAAATCACAAAAAAGTTAAACTGAAAGAGACTTTTTCCTTTCTCAGAAGGATATTATGTAGATGATGGTGGTGAGGAGGACCCGACGTGCAGACACTCGGAGGCGGAAAGTAAACTTAGATTTATTGCTAGTATTAAATCCAGTTCTTTGTATTCTTTACGGCAAAGAAAGACACGGCTCAGCGGCAAGACTGAGAATACAAACAAACTAAGCAGGCAGACAGAACACACAGTGTGGACATCACAACACAGAGGAAAACACAGGGCTTAAATACACAGCAAATCAGGGCAAACGAGACAGGGGAAGCAAAACCTGATACAATAACCTGAGACACAGAAAGTAAAACAGGAAACATAACGGAGACGCAGACTTGACACGGGGATACAGCAGAAAGCAGAAACCAAAAGACTAGAAAAGATCAATAATATCAAAATCAACATGAATAATGTAAAAACTCTGGGCCGCATCCCCAGGTCTGCTCACATCAGGGGCTATTACAATAAACAGGAAGCAGACGGAGACGTGGACACAGAACAGGAAACCAGAAACTATCACTAACAAAGAATAATCCAAAGAGTCTCAGTGGAAACAGAAAATACTGCGTCACCCTCGACTGATTCCCGTCTGAGGTGTGACAGAGACGCAGCTGCTTCTCTAAAGGTTCTTATTACGTTTGTGGTTTTAGAAGTAGAGATTGGACTCGCTCCTCGCCATGACACCATCACCTTTGTCATTTCTGACGGAGAGACGGAGACGCTGGCTTTATGCTGCAGTGGAGGGAGTCCTGTCAGGACCAGCAGCACCGCTCACCTGAGGCAGACTCTACCCGTGTACGACCTCCAGATCACCGTGTTTCCTGTTGACAGCCAACCACCTACGCTAGAAACACGTGAGCGTCTCAACTTTAGTCACTCAGGGAAAAAGCAAAATGTACTTTGTTGATATCGACGCCCTGTTTGCTTGTTTGTAGCAGACATCTTTAAAGTGAATGAAGGTGGGACGGCCCCCATTACTGCGGCTCACCTGAAAGCCTCCGACGTGGACACAGTCCTGGACGAGCTGGTCGTCAGCCTGACCTCCCCACCTCAGTTTGGCTACATTGAAAATGTCCTCCCCAGTCCGGGATTTGAGAAAAGCAACACAGGAGTGAGCACAGGTGAGCGTCTCGCTGTATGTGACCACAGAGTCAATAAGGACTATTTGATGTTTATTTCAGCCTCTTTCTCTCAGCTTCTTTTTCATACAAAGACATCACTGAGGGTCATGTCAACTATGTGCAGTCCAGACATCAGAGGGTGGAGCCAACAGCTGACCACCTGATGCTCTGTGTATCAGACGGCAAACACAGCTCCGCCCCTGTTTCTTTCTACATCATTATAAACCCCACAAATGATGAAGTGCCAGAGCTGGTGGCTCACAACATCACGGTAAGTTTTTATCAACTCTTATTGATCATAATACTCATGACTGTTCGTTAAACATGGTCATTACGTCCGTTTATGTAAAGGTACAAGAAGGAAAAATGAAGCAGCTAGACTCGTCTGTCTTGCATGCGACGGATCTGGACATCCCCAAGAACGTGTTGCTCTTTAGCGTGGCCACACCCCCTCAACACGGCAGCATCATCACCCACAGCAGTGGAGACCGAGAGAAACGAGAGGCCCAGCATCAGCTTCCTGTGGTTGCCTTTACTATGGAGGATCTTATAAATGGTATTGTTTACATGTTAAAGCTTCAATTATGACTGAAATAGTTTATGTTTAAAATTACTACAGATGATCCAAACAAGCCATATCTAACCAGCTGCACGTCAACATGTTGTCTTTCTGTTGTGCATTCAAACAAACAATAATAGTTTTATTAGTTTGCCTTGATGCAGCGATGAGTGGAGAGTAAATAGGAATATTAATATTGGCCAAGTTACAAAAAGATCCAAGACTTGAAAATCTGGAACCTTTAAATCTGAACAAAAGTTAAAACTACATGAAAGATATTTAAATAAACTCTCATATTACCGAATACAAAACCCACTAATGTGCACATTTAATTAAAAATGAATAATTTAAATAAATGAACATCTTTCACTGAGTCAAAACAATGTGCTCGTCACTGTCCAACAGCTGTGGGTGTGGTGTACGTGCACGACGACTCTGAGAGTGTGGAGGATAGTTTCACCATCCAGCTGACTGACGGACGGCACCAAGTCCTGAAACAGGTGACGGTTAAAGTGCTGCAGGTGAACGACGAGAAGCCCGAGCTTATCAGGTTGGACCAACATTTCCCCGTTTAAAGTCGGTGCAGGATTGATTGTGAAAAACAAAGCGAACGTTGTACCGAGCTTGTGTCCTTCAGGAACACCGGACTAGACGTGGAGCCAGCTGAAAGCAGACTGATATCCAGCGCGTCACTGTTCGCACAGGACCGTGATACTCCTCCTTCAGAGCTCATGTACATTTTTGAAAGTGTTCCAACCCAAGGACTGCTTCAGCTTAAAGTTAGTGCAGTATCATTTTATTATATATAAAATATATCAGTTTGTTTGGTGGAAGAAGATTTTAAATGTTACATTTTTACATAGTAAGTCTGAAGCAACCTGAACATCAGTCAGAGCCTCTGATGTACAGCACCATCCACGTGCAGCACGTTTTAATTTAACAGAGCTGCTTTTGCCAACTCTGTTTTTGCACTTCTATTCTTTTCCTTTAAGTCCATGTTGTTTCTTTACATCTGTATCTTAAGACTTAAGGGTGATCGACCATTACTCCCTTACCAAGGAATTTGTAGGGAGCTGCTGTGTTCCTAACTATGTCTCATCTGATCTCAGGAAAATCAGGGCTGGGTCACACTGGCTGCTGGGAAGAACTGCACCCAAGAAATGGTCGACATGAACCTTCTACGTTATGTAAACACAGGCCGTCGGGCTGCTCAAAGTCAGGATTTCTTTGTCTTCCATTTGCTGGATGGAAAGAATCAGTCACCCTCACAGCACTTCCAGATCTCCATCAAAGACCTAGACAAAGGTATCGGAGCTTCGTTTAACTTGTGTAGGTTCCTGATCAATGACGAACGTTCATCCTGCTCAGTGTCAGTAAGCAGAATTCATACCAACTATAATATTTTAAAACACTGATGTGGGATATAGGAGTCAGCAAATCTACTGACTACTGGAAAGATCTGAGAGACTGAATCATTTTGAACAAATAGCAAATGTTTTAAAATAGCAGGAATCCTACCAGTGGTAGGATTCCTGGATGTCAGCCACCTCCTCTATCTGCCGGTGGTACATACCGTGCAGGGGCCTGTCCTTCCATGATGGTTCCTCCTCTTTCTTGGGTTTCTGCTGCCGGAGGTATTCACTGAGCACGCTGTCAGTTGGGGCCATCTTCCTGATGTACTCGTGGATGTTTGTTATCTCATCCTGGACTCTGATGCTTACACTCACCAGTCCCCGGCCTCCTTCCTTGTGCTTAGCGTAAACTCTCAGGGTGCTGACTTGGGGTGAAACCCTCCATGCAGGGTCAGGAGCTTCCTGGTCTTTGTCACGGCTAACACGGTGAGCCGTGTGGAGGAAATAAATGAGGACCCAAGAGCAGGCACCAGCTGAGATGCGAAGGAGGTTTATTGTAAAATAAAACACAAGGTGAAACATAACTAAAGATAATCTATACGGGGGGGGGGGGGGGGGGGGGGACTAAACAGCAAACCTGAACACAAGGAAGGTGGACAAAGGCACATGAAGGTAGACAGCAGGGAGAACACAGGGCTTAAATACTCACAGGAGTAATCATGGGATGGGAGACAGGAGGGGAACACACCTGGGAGAAATCAGGGCTGACGAGACAGACGTAAAGCTGAGAACACTCACATGAGACAGAGACCTTCAGAATAAAACAGGAAACTCACACATGCGGAGACAGAGACTTTACAGAAACACGGACTTTACAGAGAGGGAACACCCGGGCAGAGAAGACTAAACACAGGACAGAGGGGGCGCAGAGAAACATGAGGGCCAAGGGAGCAAAACCCAGGAACCATAGAAATAAATCACAAATGAACTCGACGTACTACAAAAAAATCACAAAGAACTGAAAGCGCTGGGTCGAAATGACCCAGACCTGTGACAGTCTATATGTCAGCATCTCCTCCTTTGGCCACCTTATTATCCCAGCAGGGTATGTGGTCACGGGCAGGGCGTAGGTGTTGATAGCCTGTGCAGTATAGCAGTGGGGACACAGCTTCTCCCTGGTACAACACTTGATGGTTTCACATTCCCACTGAGTTCCTGATGAAGCCTCTTAGGGTCCTGTTGATCTTGTAGAGCTTTGGGGATCCCAGGATCCAGGTGTGAGTCACAGACTTTCTTACAGTCAAATCAGCAGTGCACAGGTTGGTCAGGCTGGTCAGGCTGCTCTGTCTACCAGTAGCTGGGGTTTCACTCCTCAGGTATTCTTGCCCACCCCTTTCTGTTCCCCACTCATGTATTGACCCATGTGCCTGTTCATCTTAGCCGCTATGATGCCTGACAGGAGCTTCCACGTGGTGCTGAGGCAGGTTATCGGCCAATAGGATGTCTGCCACGGTGAAGGTTATGGGACCCTGCATAGGAAGGTTGCTGTGGTCTGCTATTAGATCCATTAGCCACTGAGCATTGCTGTTGTGTCTTCTCCTGTTTGCTCTTCCGGGATTGCTCTGTCTCCAGGCTTGGTGTTCTCATCTTCCTCCCCTGCCACTGAGGTTATACCGTGGATCCATGGATGTTTCCTTGGAGTGTAGCTGGCTTATTCTCCTGCCTTCTATCTCTCTGGTATACCTCTTCAAATGGCAGTTTTCAATGTCTCGATGCTGGCAGCTTGCTGTGCTTCTTAGGCACCCCTTTCTTCCTCACACCTTTTAGCCGGTAGTTAGCTAACGTCCCTCCGTGCTACCTTCACCTTAGCTGATGGCCTGTAGTCTCCATGGAGGACACTGCTCCTTGTTGCTGTTCATCTTGCAGCCAGGCATCAGCGTGATCTCTGCTGCTGGTGTAGATCAGCTGGTTGGTTTCAGTGATGGTCACAGCAGGGATTGTAAGTGATGCTGCATTCATATCGTCTAGTAAACCTGCTGAGAGAACTTGATGTAGTCTTGGTAACCGGCAACTATACCTAATACACCCATAGCATACATCTACCTAATCTCAGTCCAACAAAACAATATTTTAGTCATTCATGTAATAAATGCAAATCTGAAGAGAGAAAGCATCTGCAGTGAAGGCGTGGTCACACCGAGTACTTTTGTCTTTTTAGGAAACATCGTCATCTTTGTGAAACCAGTGAACGTCAGCCGTGGAGATCGTATCGTTCTCACCACCCATGTGCTGCTAGCCACAGATGGCACAGACCAGCCAGAGGAGCTTCTGTACATCATCACCAGCCCACCTGCTCATGGACACATAGAGTACATGAAACATCCTGGCATCACCATTTCTACCTTCAGCCAGATGGACATAGCAGCCAACCTGGTGGCTTATGTTCACGATAACAGAGCCAGCACGCCCAAAGAAACTTTCCAGTGAGTCTGAAACGCTGTCTGAGATTAAGGAAAACTTTTTCAAACGATGCTTCGTATTTAACTTTGACCTGCAGCTTTTGAGATCGACCTTTCAAGATCCCATTTCAGTGGGATTCACTCAGTTATTGGTTGTTAGACTAATAACCCAAACTGGTGTAGAATGACAAACAAACAGCACATGGGTCACCACCACCCCCACCCTTAAACCTGGTTCTGTTGGAGGTTTCTTCCTGTTAAAAGGGAGTTTTTCCTTCTCACTGTTGCCAAAGCACTTGCTCATAGGGGCTCATATGATTGTTGGTGTTTCCACTGCTTTCACTATATTATTGTAGGGTCTAGACGTTACAATATAAAGCTCCCTGAGGTAACTGTTATTGTGATTAGGCACCATACAAATAATCTTACATTGATTTGAGCTGAATCGAATTAAACTGTCAGGTGAAAGCTAACCTCCCAGCCAATAAGAATGAGGGCCTTTAAATGTGGACCTATGCACACGCTTCAGTCGGTGCAAAAGTAAATTAGTGACTGATGTACTGTAGTCATCACTTTGATCCCATTACACCTAACACCCATCCTTTGCATTTCTTTTGACAGGTTTATTGTGAGCAATGGTAAAACTAGCCTAAATGGCAGCTTTGAGATCGGGGTGGAAACGGTGGATCGTATCTTACCATCTCTGTCCACCAACAAAGTCCTCACGGTGCCCCAGGGATCGTCCATTATCCTGGGTCCAGACTACCTGTCTCTGTCAGACCCCGACACTCCTCCCAGCACCCTGACATTTGTCCTTTCACAGCCCCCACAGTATGGCAGACTAGTTTTAGCTGGTGAACCACTGAGCACAGGCTCTAATTTCACCCAGAGAGACATAGAGGAGCTGGAGGTGGCATATAAACACGACGGGGGGCCGTCACAGATAGACCGATTCTCCTTCACTGGCTCAGACAGCACTAATCGAGGGTTCCTGCTGGACGGGCAGTTACACAGAGACCCTGTTTTCTTCATATTTCAGGTAGGTTATAAGGGCTGGGCTTTGTGTGAGAGATACTGTGGTTGTGCCATAATTGTGTTGGAAACATGTGCACTAGTTAAGACAAACAAACACTGGTTATCTGTTTTATCCACACAGCCTAAACCACTTTTCTGGTCATTATTGAAAGCTGTGCACAGAAGGAGAGGGACGTGGAAACTGCACAGACAACTGCACAGTAGAAATGTACTAACGCTGTGCCATTTCTAGTACAACATCAAGCTGTGTGTAATTTCAGATCAGGCCTTTGGATAAGTCGCCTCCTGAGGTTGTGAAAGTGCTTCCCCTGTGGAAAGCAGAGCCTTTAGCTGATGGCCGATACGGCATCTTTCTGTCATCCCAAGAACTGAAGGCTCGAGACAGCAACAGCAGAGAAGAGGAGCTCATATTCTGCATAGTTCGTCCACCACACTTTGGTTTCCTAGAAAACATTACCACAGGTAAGGACGAGTTTTACACTTTAACTTTGAACCAGAAACCTTAGCCTTATCCTTCTTACTTTGTGCAGGTGGTTTTGTGCCACAGCGCTTCTTGCAGATGGAGCTAAACAAGAGATCTATTGTGTACATCATCAGTCTGGACACGGAGTCTGTCTCAGACAGCCTGGAGTTCACAGTGTCCGACCTGCTGGGGAACACAGGGCCTCGTCACCTGTAAGAACAATACTTTAAATAAACAGTGTAGAGTTTGTCCTGTGTTAACTTTGTTCTTTACAGACTCGAGTTCAGGTGGTCCAGGGTGGAGCTGCTGCAGACCGAGACGTCAGCCTGTGAGGAGCAGGGAACGATCTCACTGGACATCGTTCGTCGGGGGAATTTGGCCGTATCGTCATATATTTCTGTCAAGGTTTGCACGTCATTTGTTACTGAAACTGAGGCGTAGCTATGATTTTTCTTATTCTAACAATGGTTAACTAAGACATATGTTATACGTATAGTTTCCACTATGAGGTGACTGTTGTTGTGAATTGGCTCTATATAAATATGACTGAGGTGAAAAGAGATTTGTGATAACTCAGCTACAGGACATTTAGCTTGTATGCAGATTGATGAACATGTGGTTCTGCAACTTGTGTCTTTATTTAGGTAAATGAGGTCACTGCAACAGCTGGAAAGGATTTCCTCACAAACCCATCTGCACTCGTCCAGTTTGATCCAGGTATGTGTTTGATAGTAGAGACAGAAGGTCTGTCTGTCTGCAGGGTCAGGCTAAAAGTCCCAGTTTATGGAGCAGAGTTTGAGTCCAGGCAATGAAAGAAAGTCATTAAAGTTTGGTGAGGATCTGTGTCAGTGTCTTTCACACTGGAAGTTTGATGAAAAGTGGCTGGAGGCAGCAGGCTCTCTCTGTGCACGTGTGGGCTTCCTCCGGATATACCGTCTTTCACCCACAGTCTAAAGACGAGCTTGGATCCAGTCACGTGAAAAGAACCAGTTAAACAAACATGAAAAACAAGAAACATCAAACTAGAAATATAAATACTGAAAACTGAAAATACAGAAGTGGAAGATCAGTCACGCTAATCGTCCAAAGAAAAGGACAAACCTCAGGTCCCTATCAGACACACCCTGATGATGACGTTCTTCTAATTGTGTTGTGACTGAATTTCTTATAATTGCAGCAACAGTTTAGTGCGACGCGTTAATGGGTCCTCCTCAGAGATGGGAATGAAAGCCTGGTAGAGAAGCAGTTCCCAGTAGTTTCATTGTTCCTCTGTCTGCCTGTTTGTTCCCCTTTTTAGTTCCACTTGTGCTACAATCAGCTGATTTCAGTTTATGTGCTTGGAGGAAGAAAACAGTGACGCAGTTTGTGGATTGTGTTAGCAGCATAATGCAGATGTTTCATCTTTCCTGGATGCACTTTAACATCGTGCGTTCATCCCTTTGAGCAATAAAACAAAAATAAAATGTCTGTAACAATGTTTCTAAATCCTTCACCCAAAACAGTTTAGGAAGCTTAGGAAGTGCAGCTTTTACACTCAGTCCCTGGTTAAGTTTTCTACTGTGAATGAATGATTAAATGTCTCTGTGTAAACACTGTGATGCTGACCTGTGCGCGCACACACACACACACACACACACACACACACACACACACATATAAACACTGTGTGTAGGAGTGTCAAAGCGAAGGTGGCAAACTGAGATTATCCAAGATCACCTCGAGGAGGCTGACGAGACTTTTGAAGTGCTGCTGGTCTCTCCTGAAAGCACCGTCATTGGCAGCATCAACAAAGCTACGCTCACCATCAGAGACTCAGCAGGAGGTAAAAATGATTATTTTGCCACAAATGATGGCATTTGAGGATAGACTTATCTTACCCCCGAACTAAAACCACAGGGCAGTGCAGGCTAGACCAGAATCAGGAGGCTCCTGTTCTTGGAGGACAGGAGATTCAGTCCAACACGTACCCTCAGCATGGATCCATACACCTCGAGAAACTTCCTCTTGGGACAGACTCGATCATCTGGACCCGTGGAGACAGCATCTCCAGGCCAGGAGCAGGAGTCCCCAAAAAGAAACTCAGAGTCAGAGGCAATGCAAAGTCAGTAAGTACATCCTGTAAGCTCTGCTGTTTGAATGTATTATGAAATCGCTGCAGTTTGATCTTTCTGCAGTGGCGCATGGGTAGGGATGCTCCGTAAACTGCTGCTCTGTGTTTTTCTTTCAGATTGCACCGTCATCAGTTTTTCACAATGGAACAGACACCGTTTACACAGTAGGTAGCACTCCCCACTCCTACCAATGAGACTTCTGAAAGTTTTCACTTCTATTGCTTCTTCAATTTCAGTATCATGGCATCCTCCAAATGCAAGTAGAAGACGACACCTCACCATCCAGGAAGGGCAGAAAGGCAAACATCCAGGTGGTTAGCAGGGGGGCACCACAGCATCGGTCCCACCCTCACAGAAACATCTTAAAACCTCAGAAAGCTGGCGTGGCAAAGGGACATGTGAGTACCAGCGGGTTTTCTTCCCCCTCGAACTCCATCAGCTCGGCTTTTAGGAACGCTGAATCGTTTTGTTTTGCTTTTATATCCATTTAAAAGAAAAGGAAAGAATCTGCTCATGCTGCTGCAAATTCACGCTTCAATCTCCACCAAGCACTTCAGCTGGAGAACAGCTGCTCACACTCACATGTTGTTACGGCAGCTGGACCTAAAAGCAGACGCAAAAGTGTAACACAGAGCGAGTCATTTATTAGGCTGAATACACGAACGCATAACAAGGCAAAGCAAACCGAGAACATGAAACACATGCAAAGCTTTAGTGTGGTAATCTGAACATGAACATGAGCGGTAGCCTGAAACATCCTGAGACGTAACATGAAGCGAGATGGACAGACGATGTGAAATACACAGGAGGGTAATGAGGGAAGTGGAAACGCTGGGGAAACACAGCTGACACAAACCTGACGCCACACGGGAAGCAAAACTAAACACACTGAACAGGGAAACACAAGACTTTCAAAATAAAAAAGGAAACCTGGAGAGACGACACCACGAGCTTGACAAACATGAAACACGCAGACATGAAACACATGAAAGACTGGAGAGACACATGAGAAGACACAAGTGAGACACAAGCACAAACAGGAAAAGAAAACAAGGAAACATAGAAGAAACAAAATAGATTAAAACTCAACGAACCCCAAACTAAAAATAACACAACAAGGTAACATTATTCCAATGATAAGAAATCATAAATCCAAAATAAACTCAAAATGCTGGGTCACAGACGCAGACATATATGCTCTATAAAGTCCAGGCAAGTTGCAGCACTGAGTCATATAGAGCACAGTAGAGTTTACGTTCTTGTCGTTCAGGTGTGTGCACCTTTGGGGTAGCATGATGTGCTAGCAACGCGGTGGTAGCTCTGTTGCTAGTGCACATACTGGACCTTCTGTTGCTCCACACACTGTGAAGTATGTTGCATATTATTGTGGAGCAGCACTATAATCTGTGTGAATGTTTGTGGGTCACAGACTACAGCTGGCAACCCCGTCCCCAAACCCTGTGTGCCAGGACTTAGAGGCCTCCTTCATTTTAACCAAGCTACCAACGAGCTCTTTCACTGCAACGGTGTCTCCTGGAAAGCCTGGGCACCAACTGATCAGGTACTACAGCTTCACAACACCAACACATACCATGCAAAGTAACCTGTGATAACACGTGGAAACTGAAAAGCTGCAGATCTAAAGTCATCTTTCCTGTTGAAACAGATGGTGAGTGCTCAGATGTGTCCTCAGGGCTCCACCTTTCATGGTGGTTATTGCTACACCCTCAGTACTGAACGCAAGTTGACATGGAGTGAAGCAAACAGGGCCTGCAGGGAAAGGTACAGTTCAACATGCTGCGTGTTCCCACAAACACTTTATGCATTACAAACACGATGAGCATGAGGTGCTTCTTTTTCTTCCTAACGGCAGGTTTAAAGGAACACTGGCCAGTGTTGTGTCTCAGGCTGACATGGACTGGCTGTGGGACTTTGGTGGAAGGAAGCCTTTCTGGATCGGTACGTGTCGTGTTTTTACAGGTGTGAGTAAATGTAACGGTGTCATTGGTGTCGGCTCCTCCTTCGCTTGTAATGGATTCTAAATAAAAAATCACTCACTGTGTAAAAATGGACTTGCAGTTTAGTTTAATATGTAAAGTTTAAAGTGCACTGGACACAAAGTAACTACAACCTCCATCTCATCTGACTGGAACATTCGTTAAGTTTAACGAACCTTAAAAGAAACATTTTTGTATCCTGTGCAAAGAATTCTAATGTGTTTAAAAAATATAATCCTAATATGTAAATAAGTTATAGTAAAGTGAATTCAGTAACAACAGCATTTCTAGAACATTATTTTCTAACATCTGGTCTCTAAAGTGAAAGTATTGATTCATTTTATTGAGGCAGAAGGTTCTGGCTTTGATTTTGCTCCCTGCCTGTTCTCTCCATCCTTACATGGATTCAATCCTGGTTCTCCTGCTTAAGTCGCCCAGAGACGGGGTGCTGGTTTAGTTCAGTGAGCTAAACCCGACGCTGCACATCTGTATGTTGTGTTTGCAGGGAGTGGCGCACCTGCCGTCTAGTCCAGGACCCAAGCCCCACACGTTTCTGTCCGTGCATTTTTTATGCAGAATGTAACGAGCTCATTTTCTCTGTTGCGCCAGGTCTGAACGACAGGGAGGGCCGAGGACGCTGGGAGTGGGCCGGAGGCGAGCCGGTCGGCTACACCAACTGGAGAAAAATGCCTCTTCAGACAAAAAACAAAGAAAGCAGAAAGTGTGTTCTGGCTTGGAGGAGGGCAAAGTGGCAAATCAGGGAGTGTAAGACGAGCAGAGGTCATCGCTTTGTCTGCTCGGTTAAAATCTGAGTTCAGCACCGTCCAGTCCAGCGCGGTCCGGCAGCAGTGAGCTGCCACTGTGCGTGACAGCTGTCGCAGGGCGAGATGGACATCAGGACATTAGACTGCAATTAATGGCAAATTATCAACAATAATCAGAGTAAAGTTACTAAAACTGTTGTTTATAATAAAATTCACAACCTGTTTACAATTAACAAGTGAAAAGAGAGCTTGGTGTCCAAACACAGTTCATGTTGGACTCATATTTACAGTGCAAGTGTTGAAAGTGTTACAGTGAAGACGTCCTTGGGGCCTTAATCAGCTCCACAGCCTCTGTTTGAACCACATTTATTAGGTGCAGAACAAACATTCATGCGTTTTGTTCATAAATATGTAAACATGTGGGAAGATGAACTGTGTGAATAAAGCTGAATCCGTTCATTTATTTTCCTTGTTAAAAGATTGAATCATGTAAATGTGCTGATACTGTATTTGTGTGCAATTATAACAGACAGCCAGCTGCTCTGCTGCTGCATTATCGACTTTATTAAACACATATTAACAGAGTTAATGTTATTGCACCAATAAAAACAGGCTTTGTTTGTCACGAGCTGCTGCTGTTGTTGTCGTTTTTCTCTTTTCAACATTATCTCTGCTGCTCCGACCCAGCCAGCGCTGCTGTTATTGTGCTTATCCGCATCATGTGATCAGCAGGCCGGGTATGAAAGGAGGCCTTTTATACGAGCTGTAAGCAGTTCTCAGAGGCTGGTATGCAGGCTACATCTGATCCTCTTCAGCTCGGTGAGTCCCGATCAAACTGAATATCTGTGCGTGCTGCTTTCACACTGACAGGCTGCTCGATCTACACGAATCAAGAGATTTAGACACATTTAGGCTTTTTTTTTAATGATTGCTGGTTCATCACATGCTGAACAGTCTTGCAACAGACCCACTGAAATCAATGTTTCATGTGCTTGACATTAAATCCACGATAGCGTTGAAATAAAGTCTGCAGCAGTTTGATGTTTCGGGTCCTGTTGCTGACATCATTGATGTACATTTTGTTACCATATTGTTACTTTGAAAGGTTTTGTTCCTGCTCCTGTTGTTTCCTTGTTTCCTTTCAAACAGTAAAACGTGTTGTTGGTAGCCTACCATCTGTTTAATCTGCTAACCCACTGAACCCGGACTTTAGTTTGACTGATTTGTGTCTCCAGCTGTAAAATGTTTCGACTCTTCACATGTTTTAATGCTGCGTTACTGATTGAAGCACAAGCATGTTTTCCTTGAATCCTGCCTTCTGTAACAGCACATACAGCATGTATGAATATGCTCTTCATACACTGACACGCTGTCTGTACGTTAGCTTTGTGTGAGTGTGTAATTTCCCGACTGTCCTGAGAGTCGATAATGTTTGAGGGAAAAACAACATTTCTTCCAGAAGCATCCAGACTGCTCTGCGTCACTGTTAACCAGCTGTTGCTTTGCTGTTTGATCATCTGACTTCTAATCTTGATCACTACCAGCTGGAGGAACAGAAGGCACTTCACTGCTGGGTCATGGATCATCATGCATCAGGCCAACAAAGTCATCACAGCCATGCAGCACATTTCCAGTGGCTTTCCTTTGCGTACCAGAGCCTCACAGAGATCCCTTATGAAACCATCCTGACACAGACAGACAGCCTGCAGGTGCTGGACCTGAGCTACAACCTGCTGGATGAGTATCCTTTTGCAGCGTGCTGACCCTTTGCTAAGCTGTGTTTGCTTATAAATAACTAAAAAGAAAATGTGCTGAATAATATCTGTGTATTGACAATAACGCTAACTGTTACCAACTCTAACTTTAACCTGGCTGCTTCTGTTCTTTAGCAAACATCTTCAAATAGATGATAATCCTGCTTTGGTTTGTAAGTGATGCACATCGTCAATAAAAAGCCAACGAGTGTTGATCCGTGTTTCAGTGTAAGAAGAAACATTGGACGCTGATAAACAGTCTGTGTAGCAATCCGCCCGACAACAGTTCATTCGTATTAATGAAGTTTTTCATGTAATCACAGTTTGACTGTGGGCAGCAAACAGAAGGATATCAGTTATTATTTACCCACTCCTGGACATGAGGCTCCTGTGGATCGGTAGGATGCTGTGGGGGTGTCAGAGCTTTCTTCACTGACGTACAAGCCTAGTGTCCTTCACTCAGTCCTTATTGGAACCCGGCTCTGCTGGGCCGCCTGGAGAAGCTCAGCACTCTGATCCTGGACTGCAACAACTACACGTCTCATGTCAAGTTCCCCTACATGCCAAGTGTCACCACAGTGTGCATCAACAAGAACAAGATCAACAACCTGCCTGTTTTTGTGGAGGAGATCTGGAGAAAGTTCCCCAACATCAAGTGAGCTTTTTCTCTCTGACTGAAGCCAGCCGTCTGTGCTTGCTGTTACTTCTGCCTCATGTGTTTCTGTTCCTTCTAACCACAGGATCCTTAGCATGATGAACAACGAGGCAGCACCCAGCTACTTCAATGGAGGCAGTCTGACTCAGTACACAGACTACAGGTGAGCGTGCAGGTTTCTCCTGACAGGTGCAGCCGAACACCTGCACAGTTTCTTAAAATATAAGAATTTACACACAGTGTGTAAACGTCATATTATCAGTATGAGCTACATACAAATATATGCTCCATACAGCATAATGACCTGTGTCCTTCTGTTACCACCATTACCACATGATGTTTATATAAACACTACATGCAAAATCTAGTCATGCTGTCTGTTGTGTACAGCGCCCCCATCTGATTCGTCAGTGCAAGAACACAAGGCCAAGACGTCCTGTGTTAGAATAAACATTTTGTTTTCATGGCCGTGGTCAGCTGTACGGACACTTTGAACTGACGAGCACAGAACTACAGGAGGTCAGTTTAGCCCGGACGTAACACAAACCTGTGAAATCATTAGCATGCTGTGTGTGCCTGAGTTTGTGCTGTGAACTGTGACACCCGCAGAGGATCAGCTGCTGTGGGCACCTCGCTAACTGCAGCTTTTAGAAACACAGCTATGGTTTGAAATATTCCTCTACGGGGCCAACATGTGCAGACAGACAGAAGTGCATGAAACACGTCAGCCTTTAAAAACTGTCACTCTGTCAATAAAAATAGAAACCCATGTTTTCACAGTAAAACAGAAAAACATACAGTTTTAAGATAAACAGTAAACACGTGGTATCCAAGGAAACCAGACGAACGCTGTCTGATGGATGGCCGACCACAGAACAGCTTCCTGCTCCGTGTTAAATGATGCCTAAAGAACACAGCAATAACTCTGCATGTTCACATAAACAGCAGATCCTTCTTTGCATCACGACCGTCAGTCTGCATCTGTGGTGTGTCAGCTGTTCCTGTGTCTCACAGTCATGCACCAGTATTGGCTGCTTAACTGTTTTCTATGTTTTATGATGGGTTTATGATATTTGCAAATCACTGTCTTTGTGTTTTATACGTAAGCTGGAGCTGGAATGACTCAAACCAAAACAGTCCGAACATGTAAATGTTTTGTGGACATTACAAAGGCATTGTGCCTTTAACAGTGCTCAGCATGTGTATTATAATACCAGTGCTGTTCAAATGGTTTTTATGGGAACACCACCCACTTTCCAACATCCTCAGTGGAAGAAACATGGCAGCCTGCCACACTGCACACTGACTTTGGTTGGTTTAAACACGAGTGTTCTGTGGAATAGATTACAGGTGTGGATTACAGGTATCTGCTCCTTTGTGTAAAGAGGAACAAGAAGAGCACTGCCAGGTATTGGCATAAATTTCTTGGAGTCATTGTCAGACCCTATGCCGGTGCAGTGGGCACTGGATACTTCCTGGTGCACAGCAGCACCTGTCATCATGTGGCAAAAGTATGCAGGTAGTTCCTGGAGAATGAAGGAACTGATAGCTCTGACCGGCCACCTGACCTCCATCCAGTGGAACATCTCCCATTTAAGAAACTTTAAACTTGTAAGACGAACCAGAATGAGCTACTTTGTTTTAAACTGTCACGGGTTTACTACAAGTTTAATCAGAGCTGATTTCATGACAGCACAGCTGTGATGATTTAAAAGGTTATGAATAACCACAGTCTGTGTGCTTTTTCTCTAAGAGTCTATCTGCAGTGCATTCACCCATGCTGGCCCTGTTGTTGCTGACTGCTTGTTTTGCTTTGCCTCTTCAGACTCTATGTGATCAGTCAGCTTCCAGGTCTGGAGATTCTGGATGACACGGAGGTCCTGGAGAAGGAGAGAGGCCAGGCTCGGAAAACCTACCGGCTACAGCAGAGCGGTCACAGCAGCAGAAAACGGAGAGAGGACTCATCCAAGAAGCACACTCGCATTCAGAAAAAGCCCAGCAGCATTATGAAATAAAGACTGTGTCGCCCGTGTTAATGTTATAATTGTGCGTTCTTTGTCTGCGTGTATTAACATTCATCTAAAGCTGTGGATTGTGGTCATGCCCAGATCCTGAAGCTACAGGGCATGTATGTCTGCTGGGCTTCATCTGATGAAAAACAATCAATAATTAACAGGAAGACGTCGATAAATGTGCAGCGAGTAGCTCTTAATGCAGAGCACCTGTTTTACTGAATGAATAATAAAGCAGCCAGAGGATTCTTCTTCTTATCACCTGTAATGTTTCCATCATCAGCTTTCACACAGGTGCTTTCACATGTTCCTCCATCTGCTGACAGAAACTTGTTCCTTTTGTTTTTGAGCAGTGCATCAAAATCATCGTGTGCTATAAAACGCATCATAATTTTAATGATGTGCATTTTTTAACAACACTAAATGGACTATTTGTCTGCTCGGTCACCAGCGTCAGAGCTGCAACAGGCAGGACTCCGAATGACTCCAACAGTCTGATGTTTGTGATTGTGGAGATATCAGAACACTCTGAGATTAATGTTTGTTCTGCATATCGATCTCAGTCTCTTTGCATCAGCTACAGGAAGAGGGAGTAAAGTTGTGTCTACATGTGTTACAGTTGGTATTTTCAGTAGGAGGCACCACTGTCAAACTCAAACATCTGGTAGTTTCCCAGAGAAAAGAATGACATCAAACGTTAATCAAGTCAACAAACCTTGAACTTCTCTTCGCTGTGTGAAGTACAGCCTGTGTTTCTTTAGAAAATCGAACCATCTGATTGGCTCACCCTGCACTCACACACGCCGGCCTCCTACTGCGAGCCCTGTTTGGTCAGAAACCCGACTCTTCATGGTCGATGCTTTGCAGTAAGACCTTTGTTTCATATGACTTCTCGTTTCTCTGTTCTTTGTTTTGCTCTCTCAGTTCCTTCCTGTGCTTCTAGCTGACACCCTCAGTGTGTTTCTGCAGCTCTCAGCATGAGATGTTCTCTCAGTCTCCCAGTATGTGGTCCTGGATGGTTGTACTGAAGGAGCCATGAGCTCTCACATTTGTGTTACAGCGCTACAACATGCTAGCAGTTACAGACATGTTATTTGTTACCACATTTCAAACATCAAAGTGTTATTAGAAGGTCTCACGTCTGTGTGATAGAAACAGACAGTGCAGGTAACCTAACAGTGCACGCTAGCATTAATGATACCCACAGACCACATATGATAGCAAGTCAGGAGTATATGTGATGTGTTAGCTTCCATATCTGGTTCACTTACGTCACCTAAGCTGCACCGGCTCGGCTAAGGTTGGGATGCTGCAACTAAGCCCTGTGGATACGTCTTCACATATACGCTGACAGAACCTCTGGACAGATGTGCAGCCTCATTTAGCATGCTATAGTTCTTGGCAGCGTTTGGAATAGGTGCAGATATCTGTGCTCTGTGCACAATGTTGTATAAGTGTAAGTTGTGGCTTTTAGTCATTTTGAAGGCATTCAGAATTCAATTATTCCTGTATGATCGATTTGTGTTGCTGATACTGAAGAAATTCACTGTCAGAGTTTTCCCCCTGATACTGATAAACAGAAGCTCACTCAGGAACGAGGTCACACAGAGCTCAGGTTTTCACTCGTGAGGGGGAAGCAGTTGTCTCCAACCCACTTCAACTTGCTTTCCCCCTGCAGGCTGTTTTTATTGGTTACACACATGAACATTCATAAAGCTTGTTGCTGTATTACCTATGAGAAATTACTATAACTGGTTACAAAGTGTGATTGTGCTGTGCTGTGTGTGGTTATATGATGGGAGTGCAGCTCTCCCAGATTGTTGTCGGTAGAATCTGTTCTTCTCAAGGCTGCTTGTTCCCCTTATCGAGGTCGTGCACGCAGTCATATGTGTGGGTTACCAGATAGCAAACAGAAGCATTCTAGCTTTCTACATGCCGACCTACAACACATGCATTAAACCTAACATTCACCTTTGCTGACTCTATATTTTCATATAAACTTTCCATCTTGTACAACATGTTCTAGATTTCTAGATTTAAAAATATAGACATAAATAATCTTAAAAAGGGGAACTGGGCTGATTACTGACTGCATCATCTTTATATCCTTTATTTCCATGATGTTCTTCTTGCTATCAGTGTCACGTGTTGGGCTTCGTCTACACGACATGATTGTTTATTCCCTGAACAAACTGTAAAAGTCATATTTGAACCCTTCACTCATTACAACAGGAGGATTTTTGACATTAAGACCACTTGTCCTGTATTCAGATGACTGTGTTGAGGTTTGAGGTCAGATAGTCACCAAATGTGAAATATAAACCAAATATCTTTAAATGGTAAAAGTTTCCTGTTTTTGTGGAACACAATACTTTTACTTTACTCTGAGAACGACTTCTCTACACTAGCTTTCTGTTCTCAAGTACATGTTTTTGTTTGTATTTTGTGTAACTTTTGTTAGTCTCTACCTCTGCATTTATCTTTGCACTTGTCTACATGAGGAGGACACGAGATGAATAAAGATTATTTAAATAAATAATTCAGTGTTTTGGAATATTAGCACAAATTCATCAAACTGGTTGCAGGAATGAAGCTTTTCTCACACAGGATGTTGCTGGCTGCCTTTGTGCCCGTGATGTCTAACTCAGCTGGTCAGAGAACTAACTAGCTGCACAGAGAATTAGACAGCTGGTTAGGTTATTGAAAAACTGAGTTGTTATGTTGTTTGTGGACAGGAAGCGGACTTCGTCCTCTGCACTGCACAGATTATTCCCTTTGTTTTTTCCTGTCTTGTCAGACATGCAGTGGTGGAACATAGTGTCCCTAACAGTGCAGAATACTGCACATGTGCGCGGTAAGAGCGCTGCAGTGATTCTGGGCTGTAGTTTATAGAAACACACTGTGTTTCTGCACGGTGTGCCCAGCACAGCCTTCAACAAAGCGCGGCCGGGGGAGGAGATGCCACAGCACTACTAAACAAGGACGGACCGTGCATGTTAAACAGGACAGGCTGTGAGCACGGCACGGCACGGCACGGCTTCACTGCTGACCGGGTCCTCATCTGTCCCCAGTGTGACTACAGCAAACCTCAACAACACGACACGGACACACGCACGCTCAAGATTTCTGCATCAGTTCAGCGCTCCGGCGAGCTGCACGAGTCGTAACTGTACCGGAAACCGAGTGAACCCGCCTTCAAAATAAGGCTCTCTCTCGGCTTTGTAATGCTAAGCTTATGCTAAGTATGTTAGCATGGAAATGTAGTACATGAGATTAAAAACCGTTTATGGTGGATTAACACAAATGCACCTCTGTTACTGTACGAACACAGTAACAGAGAAACAGACTTAAACTCAGGACACTTACTTTGATTTTTAGTTTTGAAGGTACGATATCAGCTCAGCTGCCGTTTTATTGGAAGATTTCACTTCGATTCAGTTTTATTTAATTTTGTTTATAACGCCAAATCACAACAGCAGTGACGTCATGTTGCTTCATATTATAAAGACCAATAACAGGCTGCATTAGTGTGTATGTGATCTCACTGCCTGCCCTCCGTCTTTGTCTGCCTGCTCTGACCCTCGTTCAACACACCGCACTGTTACATCACAACACTCCAGATCAGGAGTCAAACACGAAGCCTGCCACAGGATCAGATTCAGCAGAAGACAAGGACGCGGGCACATCTCTGGTCTTTCCAGAGCAGTTTGTAGTCGTAGTTAAAAGTAAATGATGAATTCAAAGACTCACGTCCTGCCACACTGCACTGATAATGCTGCCAGCTCTGCTCTGATAATGCTGCCAGCTCTGCTCTGGGATGCCCTCTGGACCCAGTGCAGGTGCTCAGTTTTTCCTTATAATGAATAATAATGAACCTGGGCTGAAATAACAGTTTCACCTCACACGTCCTTTATTTGGTGCTGACCTTGGGTTGTAGTTAGAGATAATATATTATATATAATATATAGATAATATATATTATAATCAGGGGCGATTCAAATGGTAGGTAAGTGGACACAATGACCTCTTAGAAGTGTTACGTCACAGCCTCGGTGTTTCCGTTTGAAAGCGCTGACCGGAAACTCGCTGTGACTGCGCGTAACTTGACGCAGGTACCTGTCAAAGCGCCGTTCCGCTCGGTATTTCGCAGAAACGCCGGCTGCCGTCGCCCTCCTCGGGCATCGCGCTCTCCCGCCTCATCGACCCTTTACGCGTGGAACACATGAAGGCGCGCTCTCGGGTCTAAAATGCTATTTTTAAACGTGACCTTGCGTCGAAGGACTGAACGCCGGCTCGTGTCAGTCCTGAAGGATTTCTTCGTGCCCGCAGCGCACTGCAACACATCGGCAGCTGAATGAATAGAAACCGGGACGCGGAGACTCGCTGCAGCAAACAGGACGTTACAGTGCTGATGAACAACACGGCCTACATACCACGGAGTCGCATCTCCAGGACACCAGCTGTACGGACTCCTTCACTGACGTGCTGTTCAACCTTGTAACACAGTAATAACTGAGCTCCATTTCATTCGCTGCTGCAGAACTAAGCATCACAAGACAGGTGTGTGTGTGATCCACCAACCCTATGCAAAAGAGGGAACGACCAACAGGCAGATGGACTTTGCATGCTGGATGTTTCTGCTGACCTTCAAAGAGGAAACCAAAATGAAAAATTAACCAGTGGCCTAAGCTTTTTGGATATTGCATAACTCTTCTTTGCTCTTGGTTCACTCCTGGGCTTTGTAGTAGCTGCTCACTGGATTAGTGTGCAGCTCACGAGGCCTGGAGGTGCACACAGAGGGTGCTGAATGGTCTTTTAGAGCTGGGCCCGTCTGTAGATGCCTTATCCACCCAGAAGCAACGGATTGAATCGCAAACCACGATGTGATCAGCAATAAAGTCCACAGCCAAGCAATAAAAAGTGAAGAACTTATGCAAACAAAGATCCCAGCGGAGGTTTTTGGCCATCGGCAGCATAAATAAACTCTAACTATGCTTCTGAACTGCGGTCAGCCATTGCCTCTCCTGAGGCATACGGACGTGCCGCCTCGAGTCATAGAAAACTTTATCCTGACGGGCTACCGCTTCCCAAACTACAGCCTGTGGGACTGCTTACTGTCAGCGTTCAGGCCTACCAATGAAACGGGCAATTTCTGGACACACTTTCTTCCTGTTTTCATCTTTTTCTACTATTTTGTGGAGGTTTTTGGTTGGGAAGGTGCGCCTGATAGCGGTGAGCCTTTTTTCTATCCGCTGTGGAATTACTTTATTGGGGTGTTCTGTTTACTGATGGCCAGCAGCATGGCTCACCTGCTAAACTCAATGTCTCTTGTGGTAAGAGAGGTTTGCTTCTTCGTGGATTACGGCACCATCAGTGCGTACACGGTCGGCTCATCGTTGGCATACTACTACTACATCCACCCTCGGGCAGGAATAGCAGAGACAGGGAGCAGCTCCCGGGTGGAGTTGCACCGTGAGGCTGCAGCGTTCCCCTCATCCTATGCAATCCCAGAGTACAGCGTGTTCTTTGAGACCTACTACATCCCGTGTGCATGTGTTGTAGCAATCATCTGTGTTTTATCCTGCTGCAATACTCGGCAGAGGTGGAGGCAGCATCGATATATCATCCGGACGCTGGTTTTTCTCCTTCCGTTTCTCATCTCCTCCACACCAATCTTCTACCGCCTCCTCACCCGATCGCCTTACTCCGCCTCCTCTTCCTCCTTCACCGCTTCCACCCCCATGGCCCGCTTCTTCTATCGCCACTGCCTCTGGTTGCTGGTGTCAGCCATCTTCAACATTAGCAAGTTCCCCGAACGCCTTGCGCCAGGACGCTTTGACATCTGGGGGCACAGCCACCAGTGGTTCCACTGTTGCACGTTTTTGTCCATCCTGGATGAACTTCACATGATCAAGGCTGAGATTAAGGCCATCTTGCTGAGCCCAGCGTTGCTGCTGCCCCCCACCTCCCTCTCCCACCTCCCTGGACCCACCGTCGCATCCACCTACGGAGTGATGCTCCTCCTCCAGACCACCATTGTCTCCATCATCGTATGGTTCTCCTGGCGGGCCAACTGTATCTATGGATCCCAGAGAGAGCAGCTGGAAAAGGAGCACCCCAAGAAGCACCTGAAATGTCACTGATCACGGAGAAGTCACTGCCATCATTAGACCCGCCGTATGTTCCCGCCCCCTTTGGATTATAAGGATTATATGTTGAGCTCACATGTGTGGTTGAGTGCATATCTTTGCCAGGTCTTTCCCCAGAGCTGCTCCAGCACCTCCTAACAGGACGTCTGAGCGCTGGGACAACAACTACCTCTCGGGGCTCTGCAATTATGGTTGCTGCCCAGGAGAACTAATGTTCCACTTTACGACTGGTTAACATGGCTTAGACGTTAGTGGGACCATTAAGAACATTTGCTGATGAGCTGTCTGCTGTTAGGTCCTTTTTGTTGTTCCTCCTCCCTTTTTTATTTCGAGCTTAATCGGTGTGTTGCTGCGGCCTGTGCCCAGCCCATTGTTTCATGTCGAATGATTCCTTTGATAACATACCTTTTCTTCCTCTTACTTGCACAAACATTCGCACACGAATCTCATTTCCTGTCTGTTTTGCAAGTGACCCTTGCAGCAGGAAGTGTGCGTTGCACACGACGACAGAAATAGCTGAGCGCTCTTCTCAGTCTTACAGTGAAGCGCTTTCAGGGGCTGCTCATACTCGCCCCGTCATTAAGAAGCCATGCTTAACTTTCTGTGAGGACACAACACTTCAAAGCAAATAACCGTGTCCTTCTGTCACCGCAGTTATTGACATGTGAAATGTGTTTGTGTGACTGTTTCTGCTGTTTGTGTGGTTTTCCCCATACGCTCTGCTGCTTACTGCATACTGGTGCATTTATATCTTTATGGTGAGAGCAAAGTCTGTGCTTCAGAAAGTCTGCAGAGCACTGTTCCACTTTAAAGGTTTGCTTTGTTAGCGTGAGCACAGTGACTGCAGCAGCAGTGGGCTCTGTGTCTGAGACCCTTCATGTGCTGAGCAGCCTCAGAGTCAAAGCCATAGTTTGCAAAAGTGTTGAGGTAACATCACAATTTCAGTTCCCTACGAGCTGATATGACCACGTGTGTTATCGTCAGCCATACGCTCAGTGTGTCCATTTTTTGAATACAGGCTGAAACCAGCGACGTTCAGTGAGTCCAACATGCCAATGAACAGCCTGAGGCTATACGATTGAGTTAAATGTTAACTTTACCAGAGAAGCCTCTTGATCGAGCAAAGTTTAGCTTCGTGGCGTTGCTTGATCACACCTCCTCAGCCATGAGACTTGGACCCTGTAGGGTTTGGTTTAGACACCATCCATGTACATCGTGTTATTTAGATGTGGGTTGTGCAGAGAAGCATTAGTAGTGGAGGAAGTGGACATGTAACCTCTCATATGCTGAGAACTCGAACATGGAGGTGGAGCAGGTCAGGTTGGTGGTTTCATTCCTGGATGTCAAAGTTTACTGGGCGAGACACTCGAACCACCAGTTGCTGCAGATGTGTTTGAGTGTGAAAGATGTAGAAAAGATGCTCGTATGAATCTACGGGTGAAAGAGACCTGCTGTATAAAGTGCTTGAGTATATTAGAAAAGCTGCATAAGAACCAGATTTTACCATACAGTGACTAATGTCCCCAAATCTGTACTGCTGAACACAAACGTAAGTGTGTAATAATGATGATGATTTTAGTTAAACAGAAATATTCTTCTGATCATTTAGTTTCATGTCTTCCACAAAAAGAAGCGAGACATCGGTGTGGTCCGGTCCTCCACCGCCGGGTTTGCGCTCTTCAAATGGACAATGTTTTTTTCTCTTTGACCTCTGTTTGTTAATCTCACGTGGTGACGTTGTGATCATGTACTAAAATCTGCACATATACCTGCTTATACTTGCACACCAGAAACTAATTCTCATGGATCAGAGTTGTTTATTACATGTGACACTGGAATATGTACGGAGGGAACATAGGTTGGAATCATGCTGCACTTTCTTCAGGCTCCTCATGTGGTTCCTTTGAGGGTCTGTGGTACTGTGATATTTCATTTCAGGTTAAAGTATTGCTGTCTGATGAACGGCCTGAGAGACTCGTCTGTGTTGAAGCAATGTTTTTACCTCAATTCAGCATTCGAATCGTTGTGTTGCTGAGAAAAACCATCGCTGGAACCGATCGTGTCCCAGCGATGGTTGAGTCTGGAATCTGTTAAGCTGTGTTCAGTATGTGGATGTTAGACTCACTGACTACTCATCTTACCTAGTGAAGTACTCAGGGTGAAGAAAACTCTAATAGATTATTTACACATGCATTTAATTATGAATGACTTCAGGAGGGCAATTCTAGCACTCAGTGTACAAATCCTTAATCAAATAGTGTATCTTTGAGTTTTCAATAAATTACACAGAGAACTTCTGTCATTGTGGGTCTTTCTTTTCTTTACTGCTTTCATAATCAATGCAACTTGAATGCTGTCCTTAGCGTCAGCTGCACAAACAGCACTGCTGGTTTCGTTGTAATGAGTGCAACACAAACACTTCCTGTAAGCTGGTGTGGGTCAGAGACCAGCCTCTAAAAAGTAACAACAGCGTGCGATGACACGCTGAACACAGCAGGCAGAAGAAGTGAACAGTCATGTGGGCTTTAAGCAGCAACTGAACACAAAGCAGACATCACCAAATGATGTTTGGTTCATATGCAGAACAGAAAGTTTGTTTTCACTTCAAGCGTCGCTTTGAAACTGCACACAGTGAAGCTGACATAACAAACACTGCTGCTCCTCCCTGTGTCGTGGCGTTAACGTGTCCTGCCGCTGCTTCCTGTGTCGTGGCGTTAACGTGTCCTGCCGCTGCTTCCTGTGTCGTGGCGTTAACGTGTGCTGCTGCTGCTTCCTGTGTCGTGGCGTTAACGTGTCCTGCCGCTCCTTCCTGTGTCGTGCCGTTAACGTGTCCTGCCGCTCCTTCCTGTGTCGTGGCGTTAACGTGTCCTGCCGCTCCTTCCTGTGTCGTGGCGTTAACGTGTCCTGCCGCTGCTTCCTGTGTCGTGGCGTTAACGTGTGCTGCCGCTGCTTCCTGTGTCGTGGCGTTAACGTGTCCTGCCGCTCCTCGCTGTGTCGTGGCGTTAACGTGTCCTGCCGCTCCTCCCTGTGTCGTGGCGTTAACGTGTCCTGCCGCTCCTCCCTGTGTCGTGGCGTTAACGTGTCCTGCCGCTCCTTCCTGTGTCGTGGCGTTAACGTGTCCTGCCGCTCCTCCCTGTGTCGTGGCGTTAACGTGTGCTGCTGCTGCTTCCTGTGTCGTGGCGTTAACGTGTCCTGCCGCTCCTTCCTGTGTCGTGGCGTTAACGTGTCCTGCCGCTGCTTCCTGTGTCGTGGCGTTAACGTGTCCTGCCGCTGCTTCCTGTGTCGTGGCGTTAACGTGTCCTGCCGCTGCTTCCTGTGTCGTGGCGTTAACGTGTCCTGCCGCTCCTCCCTGTGTCGTGGCGTTAACGTGTGCTGCCGCTCCTCCCTGTGTCGTGGCGTTAACGTGTGCTGCCGCTGCTTCCTGTGTCGTGGCGTTAACGTGTCCTGCCGCTCCTCCCTGTGTCGTGGCGTTAACGTGTCCTGCCGCTCCTCCCTGTGTCGTGGCGTTAACGTGTGCTGCCGCTGCTTCCTGTGTCGTGGCGTTAACGTGTCCTGCCGCTCCTCCCTGTGTCGTGGCGTTAACGTGTCCTGCCGCTCCTCCCTGTGTCGTGGCGTCAACGTGTCCTGCCGCTCCTCCCTGTGTCGTGGCGTCAACGTGTCCTGCCGCTCCTCCCTGTGTCGTGGCGTCAACGTGTCCTGCCGCTCCTCCCTGTGTCGTGGCGTTAACGTGTCCTGCCGCTCCTCCCTGTGTCGTGGCGTTAACGTGTCCTGCCGCTCCTCCCTGTGTCGTGGCGTTAACGTGTCCTGCCGCTCCTCCCTGTGTCGTGGCGTTAACGTGTCCTGCCGCTCCTCCCTGTGTCGTGGCGTTAACGTGTCCTGCCGCTCCTTCCTGTGTCGTGGCGTTAACGTGTCCTGCCGCTCCTTCCTGTGTCGTGGCGTTAACGTGTCCTGCCGCTCCTTCCTGTGTCGTGGCGTTAACGTGTCCTGCCGCTCCTCCCTGTGTCGTGGCGTTAACGTGTGCAGCCGCTCCTCCCTGTGTCGTGGCGTTAACGTGTGCTGCCGCTCCTCCCTATGTCGTGGCGTTAACGTGTCCTGCCGCTGCTTCCTGTGTCGTGGCGTTAACGTGTCCTGCCGCTGCTCCCTGTGTCGTGGCGTTAACGTGTCCTGCCGCTCCTCCCTATGTCGTGGCGTTAACGTGTCCTGCCGCTGCTCCCTGTGTCGTGGCGTTAACGTGTCCTGCCGCTCCTCCCTATGTCGTGGCGTTAACGTGTCCTGCCGCTGCTTCCTGTGTCGTGGCGTTAACGTGTGCAGCCGCTCCTCCCTGTGTCGTGGCGTTAACGTGTCCTGCCGCTCCTCCCTGTGTCGTGGCGTTAACGTGTGCAGCCGCTCCTCCCTGTGTCGTGGCGTTAACGTGTGCAGCCGCTCCTCCCTGTGTCGTGGCGTTAAGGTGTCCTGCCGCTCCTCCCTGTGTCGTGGCGTTAACGTGTCCTGCCGCTCCTTCCTCTGTCGTGGCGTTAACGTGTCCTGCCGCTCCTTCCTGTGTCGTGGCGTTAAGGTGTCCTGCCGCTCCTCCCTGTGTCGTGGCGTTAACGTGTCCTGCCGCTCCTTCCTCTGTCGTGGCGTTAACGTGTCCTGCCGCTGCTTCCTGTGTCGTGGCGTTAACGTGTCCTGCCGCTCCTTCCTGTGTCGTGGCGTTAACGTGTCCTGCCGCTCCTCCCTGTGTCGTGGCGTTAACGTGTCCTGCCGCTCCTTCCTCTGTCGTGGCGTTAACGTGTCCTGCCGCTCCTTCCTGTGTCGTGGCGTTAACGTGTCCTGCCGCTCCTTCCTCTGTCGTGGCGTTAACGTGTCCTGCCGCTCCTTCCTGTGTCGTGGCGTTAACGTGTCCTGCCGCTCCTCCCTGTGTCGTGGCGTTAACGTGTCCTGCCGCTCCTTCCTCTGTCGTGGCGTTAACGTGTCCTGCCGCTGCTTCCTGTGTCGTGGCGTTAACGTGTCCTGCCGCTGCTTCCTGTGTCGTGGCGTTAACGTGTCCTGCCGCTCCTTCCTGTGTCGTGGCGTTAACGTGTCCTGCCGCTGCTTCCTGTGTCGTGGCGTTAACGTGTCCTGCCGCTCCTTCCTGTGTCGTGGCGTTAACGTGTCCTGCCGCTCCTCCCTGTGTCGTGGCGTTAACGTGTCCTGCCGCTCCTCCCTGTGTCGTGGCGTTAACGTGTCCTGCCGCTCCTTCCTCTGTCGTGGCGTTAACGTGTCCTGCTGCTCCTTCCTGTGTCGTGGCGTTAACGTGTCCTGCCGCTCCTCCCTGTGTCGTGGCGTTAACGTGTCCTGCCGCTCCTTCCTCTGTCGTGGCGTTAAGGTGTCCTGCCGCTCCTTCCTGTGTCGTGGCGTTAACGTGTCCTGCCGCTCCTCCCTGTGTCGTGGCGTTAACGTGTCCTGCCGCTCCTCCCTGTGTCGTGGCGTTAACGTGTCCTGCCGCTCCTTCCTCTGTCGTGGCGTTAACGTGTCCTGCCGCTCCTTCCTGTGTCGTGGCGTTAACGTGTCCTGCCGCTCCTTCCTTTGTCGTGGCGTTAACGTGTGCAGCCGCTCCTCCCTGTGTCGTGGCGTTAACGTGTCCTGCCGCTGCTTCCTGTGTCGTGGCGTTAACGTGTCCTGCCGCTGCTTCCTGTGTCGTGGCGTTAACGTGTCCTGCCGCTGCTTCCTGTGTCGTGGCGTTAACGTGTCCTGCCGCTGCTTCCTGTGTCGTGGCGTTAACGTGTCCTGCCGCTCCTCCCTGTGTCGTGGCGTTAACGTGTCCTGCCGCTCCTCGCTGTGTCGTGGCGTTAACGTGTCCTGCCGCTCCTCCCTGTGTCGTGGCGTTAACGTGTCCTGCCGCTCCTCGCTGTGTCGTGGCGTTAACGTGTCCTGCCGCTCCTCCCTGTGTCGTGGCGTTAACGTGTCCTGCCGCTCCTTCCTGTGTCGTGGCGTTAACGTGTGCAGCTGAGCTCCTCCGTTGTTTCCCAGCTTTTCTTTTGCATCGTTTGGATTAAAGAAGTGAGATCAAACATATTAAGTGCATCCTTATCTCTGTCCATACAGATGCTAGCAGGTGCATTTGTTAACCTTTGAACGAATGGATTTGTTATTAATCTTCTCATTGACAGACGAAAGTAAATGAAAGTGTGACGTGTTCAGTTTCAGCCATCGCACAGTCCTGGTTCCTGGTGTGGTTCCTGGCCCCACACAGCTGCGAACATGTCTATAGGTGTTTAGACTCGCTAAGTCAGGGGATCTCAGAGGTTTGAATAATTCAAATGTTTTCAAAGAAGTTCCCAGTCCTGCCCTGATTTGCAAGTCTAGCACTTCCTCCTCTCAGCCTGCTGCATGCATGCTTTCTGTGTGAGTCTGTGCTGTAGGTCTGCGGGACCCTACGCTCCGCCACGTGCACGGACCTGCACGCACAGCTGGCTTTTCCACTTCTACCCCACTGCATCACTTTGTCTCATTTTAATTTAACATCCACAGCTGCAAGAAAGTCACAGGACATGAACATCAGAGTGGAGATCATCCTCAAGCAGAGCTACCGCTAAATCAGGGGAGCCTTTAAACAGACAAGAAGGTGGTGAAAGCAAAGGGGGGAGTCATGGAGGCAAAGGCTAATGTAAATGAATTCAATGCAGCTTTATTTACACAGCGCCAAATCACAACAACAGTCGCCTCAAGGTGCTTTATATTGTAAGGTAGACTACAATAATACATACAGAGAAAACCCAACAATCATATGACCCCCTGTGAGCAGCACTTTGGTGACAGTGGGAAGGAAAAACTCCCTTTTAACAGGAAGAAACCTCCGGCGGGGTCAGGGAGGGGCGGGGCCATCTGCTGCGACCGAAATGAAGAGTGGGAAAAAACTGTCACAGCATCAGATGTAGGCAAAGAGATTTGTTTTATAATCTGACTTCTTTAATGGTTCGGTTCGTGTTGCTGAAAAACGTTTCCACAGCATGGAAACGCTGCTGCCACCATGCTTCATGCCAGGTGATGACCACTGCCTGATTTCTTCCTGACATGACGTTTGGCATCAGACCAGGTTCTGATCAGACTCCTGTGCTTTTAACTGAGGCGTGGCTCCTGTCTTTCTCCAAGGAGCGGCGCTGGAGCTTTGTCAGGGTGAACATTGAGTTCCCTCTAAGAGTTCTGGTTGTTCCAAACTGCTTCAATTTCTGGAGGATGGCTTTGATACCATTTCCCAGATCTGTGCCTAAATACAGTCCTGTCTCAGAAGTCCTTGGACTTCATGGCTTAGTGCTCCAACATGCACTGTCAACACATGTGCTATCAGCTGGTGGACCCCAGTCAGCTTGTAGAAACAGGCTGCATTTTGAGTGTCATGGCAAAGGCTGTATAGGTACATGCAGTTTTTCCATGTATACAACCTCTTAAGGCTTGATATCTTACATATAGATTGATGAGCTTCTTCAATTGGTGATGCAAATTACTACAAATATGCAAAACATTTAATATGGGCTCAGTGTGTGGGCTTCAAACCTGTGTAAAGTCCAGTTTTAAGTGAGGAACTTTAACAACATGAGAACCTGAAGTCAGACTATTCAAATATCAGGTGGAACATCGTTTGCAAATGTCCGTACTTTCACAACGAAGAGGGTTTGTTTGTTTCATCTACTCATTCAGTTCTGACAGCTGTGAGCTGAGATAAGCTTTGTGTAGGTGGTGTGAACTGGGGAGGGGCAGTGTGGTATTCACCGCTGATAGGCTGAAGGGAAAAACACGACCCTATCACGTCTGATTACTCAGCTTTCATACAGGACGATGCGCCCACTGTTATTTTCACATGAAACTGACACAGTGATCCCTGAAAAGCTGCAGGTCGGTGAAACAGTGTGAAATAATCAGACTGTGCTGGATTTATTTTGTCTGGTAAGATAATCACGAGTCTGAACACAGCTGCGGTACAACAGCCCAGCGCCGCAGCTTCATCCATCGCCACTGTTTGGTCAGTTACATGAAATGCAAACGTTTTAAGCTTCTTGTTCTCGATCGTGCAGTGAGGGAAGCACCCAGCAGGGAAACGCTTTGCTGTTGTCTGAGTACCAAACAGAAACAGAAGAGAGAGTATCCCAGGATGATGACAGGTGGGTGGGAGGAGCCAGTCGCTGTGCAGGAACGCTGAAACATGTAGGAGAGTGGGGACCAGTGGAGGGTGCTGAGTGGACCCAGAAGGAAGCAGCTGTTGTCTGTGAACTGTGGTTTTGCTGTTTGTGTGGGAGACAGAAAGGCTTCCTCTGCTGTCTGTGCTCAGTCTGCAGGACTCGGGCTCTGTGTGACCGCTAATGCTTTTTAAATGTAGCACAGCTTTTATTTGAGAAATGTCACTAAACTCTCCACACTTCTCTTTTCTCCCACCTGGCTGGGGCTGATCAGCTCGTCCCCACCCACACAGCCCCAGTCTCATGCATGCAAGTCCCAGCAGCTCCCTGAATGTTTCTGTGCTCTAAACAATCTCACAGATGCCTCCGGGTCAGCCTGGCTGGCTCACTGCTGAGGACTGCTGAGACCTGAACCCAGGCACTGGACTCTGGTGTCAGTCTGCCAGGCGTCTGGTCCCCTTAGTCGTACTGGTGGATCTCTAGATCCAGTAGGTGGTATTCCACAGAGGGGAAGCTCCACTTCTTTCTCCAGGTGAGCTCATAACCCACAGCAGCTGTCTGCTGGTGGCTGTGGAAGCAACACAAGCACGGCATGGAGAGGAGGGAGCTGAGTCTGGATTTGTTAGCTGCTCTTTGTGCCGTCCTCACCTGTGGTCATGAACCAGTACAAGCTGAAATCTGTTTCCACGTGTCTGGGCTTCTTCTCTCTGCACACTGGGAGTAACTGGGAGTAACTGGGAGTAGACCTGCTGCTGCTGCACACTGGGAGGAGCGAGCTGCTTTGGTTGAGGTGCTTCAGGCCCTCTGGCCACCTGGCTTTTGCATCAGGTAGACCTCAGGGATGGGACAATGGCTTCAGAGGAGGTGCTGGAGAAAACTGCTGGCAGAAAGGAAGCGTGTGCATCTTTGCCTCGTTTGTTGGTGTTCCAGAAATCAGTGGAGAGGTTCAGAAAATAAAATCAGTGCTGTGTGAGAGCAGAACTTTAAACAACGGAGAGCTGCTTTCATGTTGCCGCCTGTGCCTTTCTGAGAAGCAGGAAGCTTCATCTGCCAGTAAACTTCCTGCAGCTCTGTCACCCTCTAGTGTCAGAAAGGAGCAGCTAGTGAGGCACGTCAGAGGAACCCAGCGAACCACAAAGCTCTCACTTCCTGTCAGAAAGATATTGTAGATGAAGCCGTTTCAGACCTACTTTTACCTTCAGTCAGCTGGCAGCCTGTTTATGCAGCTGAAGGCTGTCCAGTGACTATTTTAAGGCTCCGTCTAACAACCAACAAAGAGTGCACACTAACGTAAGCTACACAAGTGAACATGATGAAAGGTATAAAGATGACAGCGGAGCCAGAAACCAGCTTTTATTTCTGAGACTTCATCTGACATGTAAGAGCTACAAAAACTGCTCTGAGATTCTCAGAACCATGAAAAGCAGGACAACAGCAACATGTGTGAATAAAGGAATGTGTTCATGCAGACAAAGCCTTCACACAGACAGCGAGGATGGACTGAAGGTCTTAATCCCAGCAGGAATAACTGGGAGAAACGTTCAGTTTCCAGTTGAGACACTGGCTGTGAGTCTGAGCCCTGACGAGCTGAGAGCAGCTTTGTCCATTTAAAACTGCCTGCTGAACGACTACATCACCTAACGAGGTTGTTTTCATTGTCACCATATTTATGCTGTCATCGGTGCGTAGGGCTGCGCCATATGACCACAATCTCATATCCCGATATAAGACATTTATCGTCCTGGCAGCGATACAAATCACGTCCTTCACCTGGAGTCGAGTGTTTTAACCGATGCATGAAATGATACATTTTTAGACATAAGTTGTAACGGCGCCGTTTTCTCTCAAAGTTTCAGTCTAAGGTTTATTTTTTAGCACCTGGCGGCTCTTTTTTGCTTCTCATCCGTAAACTCTCTGCATCTTTCACGTCATTCAGTTTATTTTGAAAAGTCTCAACAGGATCTTGAGCTTTATTGTGAAAGGTTTACGTGGAAAACAAACAAGCAGACAGCGGAGCCACGCGATAGTTTTACCGTCGTTGTTGCTAACGACAACACGTAAAAACAGGCGCTTGTCCGTCTGTAGTGTGGTTATATTACATATAAGAGAAAGAGAGATCTTAACAAATTAATACTACAGAGACATCAAAACCATGAAAAAATATTGCTGTAAACAGTTTATTTTGCGACACCACGAAACAAACGATAGCGTGATAGGAATCGACAGACGTTTTTATATCGTCATATACATGGTTACATCGAACAGCCCTAGGTGCACGTCTGGCTGCTGCTGACATGTGTGTGATACTAACTGTGGTCCACGAGGTCAACAACAAGAATGAAGTCTTAAAATGAAGAAGCACTTGGTCTTATGGCACAGGGGGACGTCTTTGCTTTAAGGACCAACAGCAGAGAGATTTCAGCAGCCAAGTCTGTGACATGTACACAGCTGATGGTTCGTGAAGCAGGATGGTTACAGGACGGTGGGCCGGGGAAGCCTGACTGAATGGGTCACCTTCATGTGCAGAATAAAAGCCCAAAGAGCCGTTACAGTAAAGCTGCTGTGGCTGAGCCCTGAACTGAGGCGAATGCTGTTTTCTGTGTTTGAATCAAGCTTCATCTTATCTTTAGTACGGTTAATAAATACTCATCATCATCATCACCAGTCTGCTTTGCCATTCAAACACAGCTGCTGGCACCAGTAGTAAGGACAGTGTGGCTGTAAAACCAGAATCACACACACTACAGTTATGCTGTGTGGCCCACAATGAGACACATCAGTTAGGACTCAGACATCTTGCGGATCATGTAGTTGAGGATGCCTCCATGCCGGAAATATGCCAGCTCCACATCCGTGTCAAATCTCATGCGCACTTGGAATGTTTTCCCCGTGTCGAGCTGTGGGAGCAGGGAGAGAGCAGGTCAGCGTCACATCCCAACACGCCCGCAGCAGTTTACCCTCTCCGTCTGTACCTTGATGTCTACGACCATCCTGGGCGTGAGCGGCTCAGGGATGACCACGGTGTAGCGCTCTCTGCCGGTCAGACCCAGGCTGTCGGCCGTGTCTCCTGGTAGATACTCCAGAGGAATCACTCCCATCCCAACCAGGTTACTCCGGTGGATCCGCTCATAGCTCTCTGCCAGGACAGCCTTGATCCCCTGCAAACACAACCAAACACCTGAGACCTGCAAACAACTATGTGAGCATACAAACAAAGTAGTTTGAGTTTACCAGCAGAAAGGGGCCCTTTGCGGCCCAGTCCCTGGAGCTCCCAGAGCCGTACTCCTTCCCTGCGAGAACGAGCAAAGGGATTCTGGACTGCTGGTACCTGTCTGCAGCATCGAACACATCCAGCTGAAACAAGAACACAGATGCTCCAATCATAAGATACGCCCGGCAACAGCACTACATCTGTTATCATGGTCAGCAATGCCACACAGACCCCGTCTCTACACTCGGGCATCTAACGTGGTTTACACTGATGCTTCTACACAACAATGATAATTAACCCTGTGAGGTCTGAACCCTGCCCTGACCTTTGGTTCGGGGTCGTCGCTGAGGAGGTTACAGCATGAAGGAGAGAAACGCACAGAAATTCAGTGATTCAGGTGTAGTCACAGTGTGCCTGTTGTTTCAGGGTCGGTCCAATATAAAGGTGACTGTTGTTGTAGTTTAGTGCAGTAATTGAACAAAAGGAGGTCCTGGGTCTGAGTCCACCGTCTGCCCGGGCCTTTGTCCCCGTGTTTGCATTGGCTGTCTCAGGCTTCCTCCCACAGTCCCGCAGCTGTAAATGTGAACTGTTGTCTCTGTGTTATCAACCAAATACTGTCATTAATCGGTGTCTCTTCCACAGCACGTCCCCGTCCCGTCTACCAGCAGATGGCCCCGCCCCTCCCTGAGCCTGTGCCGGAGGTTTCTCCTGTTAAACGCAGAATGGCCTCCTGGCTGCATCATAAGTGTAAAAAAAAGTGTAAAGTGTGCGTGTTAGTCCCCATAGGGAAATAGTTCCTCTGCATTTAACCCATTCACCCAGTGAAGCAGTGGGCAGCCACCAATGCAGCGCCCGGGGAGCAGTGTGTAGGGACGGTACCTTGCTCAGGGGTACCTCAGGGTAGCCGTTCAGTGGAGTCGAACCCCCGACCTTCTGATCATGGGGCCGCCACTCTACCTACTGAGCTATCCCTGCCCATTACTCATTACAGACCATTTACTCTTTATTACTGCTGCATTTTATTTCACAACTTGATTTTCAAGAACAAACCTAAGAGCACCGTTAGAGTTACTGTAATAGTGTTTCATGTAAATGAATCTACATGCAGTTTGTAGTTCCTGATGTCAAAAACAACCAAGAACCAGAACGGCACACTTCTTCATAGCTCACATATTATCGAGATAAAGAGTCACGGCACAAAGCTCTGATGTTCTGAAATATATTTTCTCTTTCAGGCATAACCGTTGATATAAATATGGGAAACATATAGATGTGTCTAACATTTGCTATGTGCAGTTATTTTAGTCAGTCCCACCTGACGGCTCACATCAGCTGGGTGTTGGTGTTCCTGAAACACCTGCAGGTTACTGTTAGGGTTGCTGCCCTCTGATGGACAAACTATGCAACTTCAAAACTCGTAAACAAGACTGTCCACAGGCTCTCCTTCAGTTTATTAATATCACAACATTGACTCAAGATCATCAGAAAACTTTATGATCATTTATGAGCTGCTCTCCACACTTCTTTAGATGCACTGAAGGTCATGTATATATAGCTATAATAATATTAGCTGGTTTGTAATTTAAATAAAGAAAATGTGATCGAGGCATAAATTAAATATAATTTAACATCACAGTTTAAACAGCATGTGTCTGACTTCTGTTGAGAAGTTGAAGTTGCATAGTTTGTCCATCAGAGGGCAGCATGCAACCCTGACTGTGCTGGCTCTAATATTTCAGCACGTGGATTCAGTCTGACCTGACACAGCTGTGTCCCTTCTTCCTATAAATAAGTGTTGCACAACGATTCAGCGTGAGGCTTCCTGTAGCTCAGTGGTAACGAGGTCCTACCGTTTCTCCTGTCGGCAGGTGGATGGTTTGTGGCGCCTGCTTGTTGAGAAACTTATTGAAGAGACGGATGTTGGCAAACGTCCCTCTGGCCATAACGGCGTCGTTACCTCGCCGAGAGCCGTACGAGTTGTAGTCTCGGGAGTTCAAACTGCCAAAAGAGAAAATGTTGATGGTTTCACACCGACAAGTGTGATTTTCATCAAGAGATGAAGCCATATGAAAACTGTCTGTGACGTGGGCTAAGTATCATCATTATTCAGCAACACGTGTGAGCTGACTCACCCCCTGCTGGTCAGGTAGCGTGCTGCGGGGCTGTTCCTGGCAATGTTCCCCGCAGGTGAAATGTGGTCGGTTGTGACCGAGTCTCCCAAGTTCAGAAGCACACAGGCATCTGTGATGGAGGCAGGAGGCTGCAGCTTCCTGGTCTGAGTTAATACAACACAGTCAAGAACGTCTGCTCAGGTCAGACAACAGGGTTTCCTGTGTGCAGCGGGGACACGCTCGCCAAACCACACGGCTCAAAATGTCTCACTGTCTTAACAAGGATGTGCAAGACTAGTCAACGAGCTCTGTCACTGCTCTCACTTTGTTTTAACTGAAGCCGGGACATTACTGTGTCATACATGTTATGCACCCGTCTTCCACCAGATGGCGTCGTTAGTGAGAAACGGCACAAATCAATTGTTAATCCATCTTTTTGTTAACGGTGGAAATGAGCTTTCTCTGAAAGGTGGATGGGCTCTCCAGACGGGGGGCGGAGGTCATTCGGAAGGGCTTTAGCATAGGCCCACCTCTCTGGCTAAGGTCACCTGGGTAAGGTGTTAGAACCGGGCGTGTCCTACCGCAGGGAGGCCCCGGCGTAGACCCGGGACACGCTGGGAAAGGCCCAACGTGTCCCGGGATAAGCTGAGGGGGTGGCTGCCCCCGCGACCCAACGCTGATTATGATGATGACTATGATGCACGACGTGAGGGGTCACACTGTTAGGCAGCATGACCTTACGCAGACAGGCCCAACCAATGACAGGACGGCCTCCTCGTGACAGACTGTGGAGCTGTGGTGGAGCACAGTTCACCACCACAGTCACCTCCAGGCACTTCACACTGTAAGCTACACCCCACACTAGTGGGGCCAATTGCTTTATGGAGCCAAGTCCACTCTTCTACTCAATGAAGGCAAAACATAACCTTTGAATAAGTCTGCAGACGAACGTTCGTGTACGGCATGTACTTACCAAACCATCAAAGAAGGGCGGAGACTTGATGTAGGTTGATTTGGGGTCCCAGGTGTAGAGTTCATCAGAGGGAGCAGCCAGCGAGTTCCAGCGTTCATTCACGTTCTGCAGCGAAACCACAAAGACAGCACCAGGCTTTCTGTCAATAAGACAAGCAGTGCACGATCTCCCCAACAAACGTAAGATCACACTACCTCGATCTTCTCATAAACCTCTTTGAACATGGATGGGATGACAAACATTCTCTCCACAGCCTGGATTTCCTCTCGAGTGGGCCAGATGTCCCTGAGGAAAACGTCTTTGCCTTCAGAGCTCATCGCTACAGGGAATAGAGAAAGAAAGAGGACAGCAGTCAAACGTCTTTTTGACGTCTTTTCAGCTGATTGTGAAAATATAATAACCTAAACTATATACAGACGCTTCAGTTTAAAGCTCATCAACACACGTAGAGCCTGGACAACATCTGGTGGCTTAAGATGAATCTAAAGGGAAGGACTTTTATTTATTCTAAAGTAAGGCTGTCACAGGCTGGCTCCTTCCCAAATGACACCAAAGAGCAGCTGTGAGCCTCTGAGACGTCTCTACAGCTGAGCACTGCCTGCACGACTGCACTGCAGCTGTGATTGGCTCCTTCTGCTGGAAGTGACCTGCAGGTTGTCTCGTCTCTTTCTTTCAAATATCACTCCTATGTATTTAGACCTGGACCTGTTTCCACCAGTAACAAACGCTCTTTGCCTTCTATAACTAAAAGGCTTCAGCTTAGTATCTCAAATGTTTTGGGTTAGTAAGTGAAAGCTTGGAGATCCAACTCAAACCTGTGGGTGAAAAAGGAGGAACCAACTGGAAGTGTCAAGGTTACGCAAACCTTCCAATCATCATTGGATGCATCAAAATACCAGACAGATTTTAATATTCTTAGCAAATATTTCAGTTTGAGGGATTCAGATATTCTTTAGATATTTTACGTTTTGTCTAAATAAAATGCCACAGAAACAAAAAGCAGGCAGAGATGGTGACCAGCAGGTAAACTCAATCAGTGACTTACCAATGGGCTCGTTCTCAAAGTCTATTCTCACTGTGCCAGCTAGTGCATAGGCGATGACGAGCGGTGGGGAAGCCAGGTAGTTGGCTCTGGTGTTGGGATGCACTCGTCCTTCAAAGTTTCTGTTCCCTGAAAGGACGCCTGCAGCGATCAGATCCCCCTGAGGCACAAAAACACCTCAATCACATGACACACAGAAGGCTCTCGCTCATGGTGACTGAACACGGAGCTGCTTCAAGTCAACAAAAAGTGTGTTAGGAATAAATAAACGTCACGGGAGGAAGGAGGAGGAGCCTCCGATGTAAGCCGTTAGTACCTGGGTTATGGCCTCCACCACCGGCTCTGGGAGCGGCCCACTGTTGCCTATACACGTCATGCAACCATAGCCAACAACCTCAAAGCTGGCAGAAGACACAAAGGGATTATTAGACAGCTGCACATCACACACTCTGTCACTCTGTCACTTCCTCAGATGTAAACACAGGAGTACCAGTTCTAGGTGCAACACACGGGGGCGCCACACGGGGGCGCCACACGGGGGCGCCACACGGGGGCGCCACACGGGGGCGCTTCAGAATCAAACAGCAGTTATGGAGAGACATTAACGCACTGATGCTGAGCGCTCAGAAATAAAGAAAAAGAGGCGTAACTCTGTTAAAACACCTGAAGTCTTTTGAACGTAAACAACATTAAAAACAATTATTGAAACGTTCACTGATCACTGCGCTGATGTCCCCATTCTGCTTTAAAACAAGGACACTGGTTACACTGGATCCTACCAGGTGAGAGGTGTGAGTGAAATAACTGTCAATCAACACAAACACGTTTCCCTTCTGCACACAACGTGGGCTCGTTTCAACAACAAGCAGCTTACCCGAGCTGAGACAGGTAGTCCATGACGCCGCTCTCTCTCAGGTAGTAGGTCACCACTCCGCTGCCAGGGGACAGGCTGGTTTTTATGTACGGCTTCACACTCAAACCACACTCCACTGCTTTTTTTGCCAGGAGTCCTGAGATAAGAGAAACTCTCATCCAGTCACTGTCAGAAAACTGTGTGACCGTGACGCTCAGAACATTGCAGAACACCCACCTGCTCCAAGCATGACAGATGGGTTGCTAGTGTTGGTGCAGCTCGTGATGGCAGCGATAACCACCGAGCCGTGACTCAGCACGTACTCCTTTCCGTTGAACTGGAAGGGGGCTGCAGCGTTGTGGCGCTGCGGAGCCACCTGGAAGCCCTTGAACCCTTGCTGAGGCGAGAATTATAGAAAAGAACGTTTTCAGAGCATCTTATGTGACAGACGTGTCGGTTAGCAGCAACCCTGTACGAGCACACGAGTGACTCCTGGTAAGACTGCAGTGAATGGCCTGCACTAATGAGCCCCCCTACAGGAGCTAGACACCTGTGGACCTGTGCTAGAGGCCAGGCATCACCTCATGCTACAAGCAGTGATACTGACCAGAGCTAATGCTAAGTGTCAGCAGCCTCCACCTGTGAAAATGTAAATGTGTAGGAACGCACCTTTGCTTCCAGACAAACTTCAAAATCTTTTTTCATGTCGGACACGGGAATTCTGTCCTGAGGTCTTTTGGGACCACTGCAGCAGGGAACCACCGTGCTCAGATCCAGTTCTACAACCTGAGGAAGACAGACACGTGGTACTCCAGCTTTATTCTCATTACATTTGCATCATGTCACAATTTTCTGTTGCCATTAAAATCCATAAAAAACAAAACAGACAATAACCTGTGATCCCTGAAAATAGACTTTCTCATGAACACATCGAGTGTTTTCTGGGTTCAGCAAACATAAAGGAAGTCAGGGACTGACCTGAGTGAACTCTGGATCCTGGGAAACATCATTGTAGTCTCTGAAGATGGCCACCGCCTTCAGGTACTTTGTAATGTATGCTAGCTTTTCTGGTTCCCGTCCTGATTTTAGACAAACGAGTCGCATAAACAAAAAGAATCGCCTGCGATGAAGAAGACCTTTGTGCTGACGTCAAACGCCACCAGCTCACCGGTTTGTTCGAGGTACTGAAGGCTGACATCGTCCACAGGGAAGAAGGCTGCCGTGGCGCCGTACTCTGGACACATGTTGGCGATGGTGGCTCTGTCAGCGATCGACAGCTGAGCCACACCTGGGCCGAAGAACTCCACGAATTTTCCTACCACGCCCACCTGACGGAGGTGCTGCGGGCACATGCAGAAAGCACAGCTGTGACGTGGGTAATGCTGAGCGCTGACTGCTGTTGGAACAGCTGCATCAAACGCCCTCCTACCTTGGTAACAGTCAGGACGATGTCGGTGGACGTGATGAACTTATCCGCAGCGCCGTGCACCTTGTAGCCCACCACCTCGGGGAGCACCATGCTGATTGGCTGACCCAACATAACAGCTTCTGCTTCAATTCCACCCACACCTGAAGGGGCAAGGTCAACTTTTATTTAGGACACCAAGTTCACACCTGATTTTTCACGTTCACACCATTACAAGCAATTAATGCAAATGTTTTTGAGTGATCTTACTACTAATGATAAGTTAACAAAGTAAGTGTTGAACTGTCAGCGGTTAAACAACATAATGCACATTCACAATGATACAAAAAGGCCTTTCTCAGGAACAACACGGGCTAACAGTGCAGAAGCTGCTCTGCAGAAGCTGCTGCTACTCCTACAGGTGTGACTTCCAGCCCCTCTGTCTGCATGAAGCAGTGCTGGACACACTGTGGTACAAACCCTCGTCAGCATCAGCTGAACAGTGCTGCAGAAAGAGTGAAGAGAGACAGACCATCACAACACTTCTAAATGCAGGTCTGTGCTGCAGAGAGATGCAGACAAAGTCGAGGTGTCAGTGAGTCCAGTTTCCTTCAGCATCAAATGCTCTGAGAAACAACCTGTGACAGCAGAGGTCTGCAGAGCCAAAGACACGACTGAGTCAGAGGACACGTTGCTGAGAGGTAACAGCTGTGCGATGGCGGCTCACAGGACAACAGCTTCAAGCAGCTTCATAGTGGTCGTAGTGAGCAAGTCTCAGTTTCTACTGTTTGACAGGACGAGCTGCAGACAGAAAGCCAGACGTCAGAATAGGACAAAGTTCCACAGTGTGTGGCATCAACATGGAGGAGGAAGTGTGATGGTCTGGGGCTGTTTGCTGGATCCAGGGTTGCTGACTGAACCAAAACAGCTACCACAGCGTTCTGCAGCACCCTCTGCTCGGTCAGGGATCCATCCTACAGCAGGATAACGACCCAAACATCAGTCCAAGCTGCGCCAGAACGAGTGTCCAGCACAGCCTCCAGACTGAAACCCCATCGAGCTGGTTTGAACTGAAAGCAAAGCAGCCTACAAAGGTCCACATTTATGGAACTTCTGCTCCAGATGTGGGAGAAGATTTGATTTCTGTTGTAGAAAGAAGCCACGACTGTGTTCAGCTGTTACATCTGCCAAAGGAGGCTACTGATGAGTCAAAGGTTAGAATATGTTTGGGTCTAAAACTGACTAACTCCAATTACTTTGTGCTATGCTTTGATGTGTGCAACGAGACATTAAACGGCATCATTTTCAATGAAAAACTGGAAAAATGTGTGGATTTTATGAGGTGAGGATCCTGCACAGAGCAAAAGAAACAATAAACATGGCAAAAACAAACTATGAGAGAATCTAGTTAATGATATGGAACAGAGAAGCTGCATTCATACTGGGACGCCCCAGCAGCAGCATAACTGCTATAAAAGAGAGTGAGACAAACGTTCATCACAAACAGCTGCTCCTAAACATTAAACGTCTTACCCCAGCCGAGGACGCCCAGACCATCGATCATGGTGGTGTGAGAGTCGGTGCCCACCAGACTGTCCGGATACAAGAGCCCATCCTGGTTAAACACCACGCGGGCCAAGTACTCCAGGTTGACCTGGTGAACGATTCCTGAACCAGGAGGAATAATTCGCATGTTTCTGAAGGCTTTGGAGCCCCACTGCAAAGACCAGAGATCATATTTACGGACTGAAACATCAGACTTAAATGGACACACGACAGTTTCATACCTTTAGAAACTGAAATCTTTCTTTGTTGCGGTCAAACTCCAGATCCTGATTTTTCTGAAGGCTGTCAGACCTGCGTGAAGAACAACAAGTGAAATGAAGCAGTGAATGAAACATCTATGAGCTGACACACGGTGGCAGAAAGGCGAGAGATCTTACTTCCTGTTGAAGTCCACTTGGATGGAATGATCAATGACGAGGTCAGCGGGACAAACTGGATTAATCTTTTCTGGGTCGCCACCGAGTTTCATCACTGCATCACGCATGGCAGCGAAGTCGACCACAGCAGGAACACCGCTGCGTGACACAGCACAGGCTGATCAGGGACCGCTCAGAATGTGATATTACCTTTTTAAATGTGCACTAAAAGCATGTGTTTGGAGTCTACGTTACAGTAGAAAGCTGTTGCTTACACAGGGAATAACTTTGTTGTTTTTAAAGTACAGACTGCTTTCAGCAGATGCTGCTGCAAACTGCACTTAAATCCTGATCTGGTTATTTCACTCAAAGGTTCTTTTTGCACCTGAGATGATGTCTGCTGAAACAGGGGTTTCACAACACCTGCAAACACCTCGTGATACAACGTTCCTGTTATAGACCAAGGCAACGTTACTCTGATGACATCACTGACACACCAGGTGCATTAAACTTAATTAAATGCGTGAAAGTTAAAACAAGACACTGACACTCAAATTGTGAGGAAAAGACATACGTGAAGTCCTGGAGGATGACCCGCGCCGGCCTGAACGGCACCTCCACAGTCTGGAACTGCGTCTGCTTCCAGTTCAGGATGCTTTCCACATCCGAACGCTTCACTAGAAACTCATCACAGTTCCTGACAGCAGATTCCAGGAGGACCCGGATGGAGAACGGCAGACGGTCTAAGGAGCGCATGTGCAAGTGAATACTTCTCGGTTGTGTGCACCAACGAGATGCTTCACATTAGCATTCAGTGTAGATGTGCTCCTACCATATCGGGGATCTCCAAGCTTGGATAGATTGAAAAACTGCTGCTTTGGGTGTTTGGGGTCCAGAGGCTCAACTATGTGCTCAAAAGGATTTTTCACAGCTGCCGACATCTTTTCCTAAAAGAAGATCAAAAGCCTGACTGACTGATGCAGAATAAAGAAGCACCTTTCAAATATGTCAACAACATACAAACCAAATGAAGACTGACAGGAAGGCAGAGCCTCGGGCCTGTTACTCGTTCCCTAACGGGAGGTGGATTTGCTTGGATTTCAGCACAGGGTTAGTGGTGGAGGGTCGTTGACCTCGTTCTATGAACATTGCGTAACTCAATTTCTTTAACAAAAATGTGACACTGACTGTGTGTCAGTCACTTGCAGCTCAAACACACATTATGTGAAATTCAGGTTCTGGGGCCTCTTAGAAAGAGGCGTTATCTGTGTGAAAGGTGAATGCCCGCACACCTTGCATGACCACAGACTTGGCTGGTTAGCTGAAGTTCAGGCTAAACCTCTGCTGTCAAGTGCAAAGTCAAACTGCCACGACAGTGACAAAGACAGCTTTTCTTCTAATGGTTTAGTCCAGTGTAACAACCTGTGTAACAACTACTGTCACTCCTGCCGATATAAAACGTGACGCTAACTTTTAGGTCACATTTGTAGCCTCGGTTTATGCCAACTGTCATTTTCACCAGAATGGTCCCAGTTTCAATCAGAATGTTTTACACTTGAAGCCTGATTACAGCTTTGTCTCCACATCAGTCACGTTTATATATTATCAGTAAACACGTGTGAAGAAAACCTGACCTGCTAACGATCACGGTTAACTGCACCCATTTAGGAATACCACCAAAACTTGCTAATGTTGATGCTACGTGTTCAGTTAGCATAGCTCATGGGTCAAAGTTCAGCATTTATGAAGACAGGTATCAGACTTTTATTCAAAGATGAAAATTTAAATTGAACACTAAAACGAAGGAAATAAGCATATTATTAGCTAATAATTCAGACATAATATCTTATTAGCGTGAGTTGGTATAAAGCATAATGTGACAGTTGGATAAATTAGCTTTCATAGCGACACAACGAGAATTTCAGTTCAGATTTTCTTCTGGAAAAATCGTTAATAAGCCAAGAAACTGAATGTGGTCGGATAGTTATTGCTTACTTTAGATGCAATGCTGAAGTATCACCAGATCACAGCAGAGTTAGGTCACAACCAGCTAGTCGCCACAAAACCTGCTGCTTGTTCCGCCCAGGTTCCGCCTCCACTGGGGACACTTCCGGTTAGGTTTTTTCAGAATAAAAGCTGAACCCACGCCGGGCTTTGCAGCTTCATATCCACGTATATCTGACAACTATGGAAAGGAACTGGAACGGGAAATGGATTATTTATTTATAAATTTCTTTATTTTTGGTGGCATAATACAAAACAATTGTTTGGCTTTTATTTATATTTTATCTATATTAAGAGGGAGAGAAATTCTGAGTATGACAGAAAGACCACTAGAACCACAGTCAAGCATGGACTGTTATGCTTTGGAGCTACTGAGGGTACAGGATGACTTCACCACATTGAGGGCCAGACGGGTCTTGCACCATAAAATCTTGGATGTGAACCTTCCTTCAGCCAGAACACTAAAGATGGGTCGTGGGCTTCCAGCATACCACTGAGTGAAAACACGCTGCCAAGGCAAGAAAGCCGTGACTAAAGAAGGAGACCATTAAGGGCATGGAGTGGGCTAGCCAGTCTCTAAACTTCAGTCCCATAGAAAATCAGTGGAAGCTTAAAAAAACTAACTAGGTGATTAAGAGAATATCACGTAGTCTGGGCATTTAGTTAGTATTAGGCAAGAAGTTAACTAACTTAAAAACTATCATGAGCAAACCAACATGAACCAAAAATGGGAAACAGCAAACCTAACGCAATAATGTATTTGTTATATTGTACACATTCATAAAGAGAATATGCCTTCGATGCTTGTTGCCTCCTGGGAACACGAGGCGGGTCTGGGCCCGCGCTGGAGAGTCGGCGCAGTGGCAGGATGGCTGCTGTGTTGCCTGGGATTACTCCTTATCCCCTACCCAACCCTGTTGCTGGTCACGTGCTCTATAATGTTGTACTGTGGACATTTATGTGCTTTTCTGTGCAGAGGAGTTTTTTTGTTTCCTGTTCTCATGCTGTCCTCCTGTAGCCCAGCATGAGTAGAGGTCTCTTTTTTTCCTCTTGTACCTTTCCCGCTGTAGTGTACATTTCAGTGTTTTTTCTGTAATGCAACCGTTCTCTGACTTGTATCCCCATGTGATGTCTGTGTTGTATGTGTAAGGTCGGGGGGCGGGTTCATTCCACTGCAGGGCAACCTGCCACTGCATGTGGCGAATAAACTTTGAACTTGAATAATGACCAGCATGTTTCACTGCAACCAGGGAACACAAGATAAGATAAGATAAGATAAGATAAGATAAGATGACCTTTATTAGTCCCACAGGTGGGAAATTTGTTTCGTTACAGCAAAAGTGCAAAGTTATGTAGCAGAAATTAGAAAACACTGGAATGCAATAAAATAAAATAAAATAATATATACAATAGAATAAAATAGAATACAAATGCTATATACAACTGAGTAAGAAAATACAAAAGTACAACTTTGTCAGAAAGAGAATTGCACATATAGCAGTCTTATTGCACATGTGTGGGTTTGTGTGTGTTTGATCAGCTGCAAAAGTCTTTGTTGTAGAGTCTGACAGCAGTGGGGAGGAAAGGCCTGTGAAATCTCTCCGTCCCACACCGTGGGTGCCGCAGCCACTGAAGGAGCTGCTCAGTGCTGTCAGAGTCTCCTGCATGGGGTGGGAGATGTTGTCCAACAGGGATGACAGTTTAGCTAAAATTCTCCTGAGAGTTCGTCCGACTGGCCAAAGCAGGCCGTCCTACCTCAGAGTTTAACTCACAGTGGTGAGTGTGAGATTTACAGTTAGTGATGAACCTCAGAGAACGATACACAGTATCAAGCGTTTGAAGACACTGAGCAGAAGCATTTATATATAGAATATCTCCATAATCCAGCACAGGTAAAATACAATACGAATACAATGTAGCGTTGTGCAGACTGTATACTAAAAGATTAGCTGCTTTTATCAAAATGACCAGTAGATGGTGCTGCAGCGGTAACTATGTTCTTACATGTGTCATTGCTTTACATCTTGATCGACATAGTAACTGAGGCACGTATTTCACAAAGGTCAGATAACAGTCGGTGTGTGGCTCGTGTTAAGCATTAATCAACATGACAGCTGTAAGAAATCTTCTCTCAGCCTTGTTTGGCAGAAGATCCCTGCAACAAAGATTGTAGCTGAAAGATGACGTGTGTAAAGTTTGCTCTTTGGGAGGGTTGAGGCTGTTTTTAGACCTTTGATAGTTTCCAATCCAGTTCTGAAAGACAGAAATAAACCAAAACAACATCATTAAGATCAGATCATGGAGCTGTTTTCTGCCTCGTTTCTATCTTCACATTACAAGACTTTACTACAATAAAGATGCTAACATGTATCTGTAGGAACAACATCATTGAATCTATAACAACTGGAGCCAAACCAGTGGCTCTGCTGGGATCACTGGTGAGCCAACACTTCCTTGTTGGATGCAGATTTCAGGGCTTCCTTTTGCTCCTCCATTATAACTGTTCTCTCTTCTCAACACATGATGACACAAAGGAATCAGCAGTGACAAAGATGATGCTGAAGAGAAGCTCACATTTCACACATATAACACACCAGTCCAGTTACACACACCTCTGCTTGACATTAGGCCTCAAACAAAGACACAAAACACTAACTTGACTCTAAATAGAAGAAACGAGCAGCTTTTTCTGTTCTGTGCTTATTTATATTTGACACACATGCTTCTCTTTGTGCAAACACACATCGCACTATAAGGGTAACCTAGCACACAATGATTGGACAGCACAGTGATGATGCTGGGAGATCCTATACGCAGCAACACAGAAACACTGAGAACTTTAAACATTGATTATATTGAGATCAGCAGCCGACCCAGTCTAGATAAAGGCGAGCAGCTGGGACCGCTGCTGCACCAAAAACAGGTTTCAGTGTTTCCATGTGTTTGTGTGTGTGTGATGTCTTTACTTATACTGGTCAATAGACTTTAGTCAACACATTATTGAAAGGTGTTACACATGAAATAAAAACAGTGTTTCATCTTTATTCCTCTGAAGCAGCTGCATTATAACCAATCTGCTCCTTTGTGGCCATTTAAAACAGCCTTAAATAACTGTTGTTATATTTGTTGCAGTTTCTGCTCCTCTTGGACAGACGACTCTTGAAAAGACATTTTTGAATTTCAACTTTTAACTGGATAAATATCGGATATATAAACATCTGCAACAAACTGATTCCAGCTTCTACCTCATGATAGGAATGTTTTTGTGGCTCAAGATGACCTGATATCTTTCATGATGGATACATTTGACACATGTTTCACATATTATAGACCAACAAGTTATTCATAGCAGTTTAAATACGGGGAGTCACTTTTGGGCCCAGCAGATAAAACAGAGCCAATATTTGCTTCTTTATTTAAGTGACGTGTGTCACAGATGTGACCTAGTAAAGTGTAGCAGAACATTAGTAACGTTATTAACACTCTCAGCTCGTCCTTGTTCCAGACCTGAAGATCCTCTTCTTTCATTCAGCAGCAGCTTCAGGTCTCTGATGGTCCAGGGCTTGTTGTTGGGAAACAGCCCTGCTGGGATCATGGTGTCCTCACAGAAACAGTCAGTGATGCTGTTGATCTCCATCACAGAGCACGTCCCAGTTTGCAGTCTCAGTCCTGCAGGGCCTCGCTGGCTTCCTGACTCCACCCAGTCAACAACAGGAAGTGTTTGAACTGCAGGAACAAACTGAGGCTGTGGTCAAACAGGAGTTTTTATCTCCTCGCTCTGACTCTCACTGCGGCCCCGCTGCTGTGTCAACATGTGTTTGTGCTCAACAATGATGGAAAGTGTTATAAATGACTTGTTGGCCTCTGATCTGTCACAAACAGCTGAAACGTGTCTCTCATGAGTCACATGAAGGTTTTTGACAGAAAGGACAAAAAGTAGCTGCAGTCAGTTTGTGTCATTTTTATATTTATTCATCTGGGAGAAAAATCTGAGGGACATTAAAATGTGTTTTTCAACAGAGACAAGAACATAAATATAACAGAACAGGTAAATGAACATATTTCAAGTAAACAGCTGGACTGATCAGGTCCAAACACAGAGTGATAAACTTGTCAAACAGCTGTCATATCTTTATATATAGTCAAAGGAGCTTGCAAAGAAAAGCGTCTGGACTTCTTTAAGTTACTTGAAGACGTTTCACCTCTCATCCGAGAAGCTTCTTCAGTTCTAAGGTCAAATGGTGGAGAGTCCCAGATATAAACCTAGTGGGAGTATCCCCCCACAGAGGGACAAAAGGACCCCCTGATGATCCTCTAATCGCCTGAGCCAAGGTGTGAAACTGGGTGTGGGTCCCAATCAGCCAGAGTTTCGGGTGTGTTCATTGTGAAACCTGGCCCCACCTTATCATGCGAATTCCTGAGGTCAGATGGCCCAGGATGTGAGTGGGCGTTAAGGCGTCTGGGAAGGGATCTCAAAACTGGATTATAGATGGCAGAGAGTTGGTGTCGTAAACCCCCGCCTCTGTTCAAAGATGGTCGCTCACAGTGGACATAGATGGCTTCTTTCACTCCTCTTTCAAACCATCTGTCCTCTCTGTCCAAAATGTGAACATTGGCATCCTCGAAAGAGTGTCCTTTATCCTTAAGATGCAGATGGACTGCTGAGTCTTGTCCTGTGGAGGTGGCTCTTCTGTGTTGTGCCATGCGCTTGTGAAGTGGCTGTTTGGTCTCTCCAATGTAGAGGTCTGGGCATTTCTCGCTGCACTGTACAGCATACACCACATTGTTAAGTCTGTGTTTTGGCGTTTTGTCTTTCGGGTGAACCAGTTTTTGTCTGAGCGTGTTGCTGGGTCTGAAATGCACCGGGATGTCATGCTTGGAGAAAACTCTCCTAAGTTTTTCTGATACACCGGCTACATAGGGGATGACAATGTTGTTGCGTCTGTCCTTCTTATCCTCCCTCGCTGGTGTCTGGTCTTCTTTTCTGTGCCTCTTTGCTGACTTTAAGAACGCCCATTTAGGATAGCCGCACGTTTTGAGTGCTTCCTTTACATGTGTGTGTTCCTTCTTTTTTCCTTCAGGCTTAGAGGGAACATGTTCTGCCCGGTGGTGTAGGGTCCTAATTACTCCAAGTTTGTGTTCCAAAGGGTGATGGGAGTCAAAGAGGAGGTACTGGTCCGTGTGTGTGGGCTTCCGGTAAACTTCGATGTTGAGTTTGCCGTTCTCTTCAATGTGCACAGCGCAGTCCAGGAAAGGCAAACAGTTGTCCTTTGTGTCTTCCCTGGTGAACTTGATGTTTTTATCCACAGAGTTAATGTGCGCAGTGAAGGATTCCACTTCTTGTGTCTTGATTTTGACCCAGGTGTCGTCCACATATCTGTACCAGTGGCTGGGTACTCTTCCTTTGAAAGAGCCAAGAGCCTTCCTTTCCACTTCCTCCATGTAAAGGTTGGCTACAATAGGTGACACGGGGGAGCCCATGGCACAGCCATGTTTTTGTCTGTAAAAGCCTTCGTTGTATTTGAAATATGTAGTGGTGAGGCAGAGGTCTAACAGTGTGCAAATCTGATCGGGTGTGAAGTTGGTCCTGTCCTCCAAGGAGCTGTCTTCTTGTAGTCGTTTTCTGACAGTCTCCACGGCCTCCGTGGTGGGTATGCAAGTGAAGAGAGAGACTACATCAAAGGACACCATGGTTTCATCTGGGTCCAGGGTAAGTTTCTGGACCTTGTCAGTGAAGTCGGTGGAGTTCTTGATGTGGTGTGGGGTGTTCCCCACAAGGGGAGCAAGGATGGTAGCAAGGTGTTTAGCAATGTTATAAGTGGCTGAGTTTATGCTACTGACTATGGGTCTGAGTGGGACAGCTTCCTTGTGGATTTTAGGAAGTCCGTAGATGCAGGGTATGGCATCCCCTGGGTAAAGGCGGTGATATGTAAGGCGGTCAATAATTTTGTCCTTTTCAAAGTCTTGAAGGCTTACGACACCAACTCTCTGCCATCTATAATCCAGTTTTGAGATCCCTTCCCAGACGCCTTAACGCCCACTCACATCCTGGGCCATCTGACCTCAGGAATTCGCATGATAAGGTGGGGCCAGGTTTCACAATGAACACACCCGAAACTCTGGCTGATTGGGACCCACACCCAGTTTCACACCTTGGCTCAGGCGATTAGAGGATCATCAGGGGGTCCTTTTGTCCCTCTGTGGGGGGATACTCCCACTAGGTTTATATCTGGGACTCTCCACCATTTGACCTTAGAACTGAAGAAGCTTCTCGGATGAGAGGTGAAACGTCTTCAAGTAACTTAAAGAAGTCCAGACGCTTTTCTTTGCAAGCTCCTTTGACTACGATGACCTGGATGACTGAGAACCTTCACAGACATCTTTATATATAAGCTCTTTATAAATCCTGTTCACTGCAGTCTGTTTACTAATAATGTCAAACTGTTAGAAACACAGAAACATCAGAATCGTCTTTGTTCACATAAACCTGTCTGGGATCCTTTGTTGTTCTTTTGATGCAGAGTTACATTATAAATATAAAGAGTTATTTCAGAGTCTCATCAGTTTTCCTGCATGTCTTTATCTAACACATCAGCAGGGCTGAAGCTCTCATGTTAAACACACACTGATCTATGGACACGTTCATGTGTTTCTAACAGAACCAGGCTGTTATCAGCCCTGCACTAACATTATGTCACACACACTGAATGTAACAGTGACTGTTCTGTCCTTATTGTGCGTCCCTTTGCCCAACTTGACAGACAGCTAACGGTTTCAATGAACATTGGAGGCGGAAGTAAGTTTGAGGCTTTTTACTTCGTCAGTAGTTCAATGATTGATATCCTTTTCTTCCCGTAAAACTAAAAACAAACACAAAGTAAATGTCACAAGATGTCTTTTCCTTTTTACACACACTTCTAGGATATGAACTATACTGTTATATAGTATCTGTAATCAACAGCGACTCAATATTGATCACAAAACAACTTAGCGAGTTTAGCTTCCTCAAAGATAAACATAACAGATTAAATAACTGGTTTCTAAACAAATCTCTGTAATAGAAATGCACCAAATAAACTTGTAAACATGTTGTACATTAATACTCACAAGCAATAACTCTCCAAGGCAGAAACGTTTTAAAGAGCAACAACATATTCTGCAGGCTAACAAGCGACCAGCTTCCTGTTTCCTTTACCCACAGGAACACAGAAAAACCCCACCAAAATAAAAGCTGGTGAGTATTCCCATTATGACCAGCAGAGGGTGCTGAAGAGAACGAATACTATGCATGTCATAACACTCCCCGTCTGGTATTGTAAAATACCACTATGAACCAACTGAAACATCATAAACTGCAAGATTTTACAGATTATATCTGAATACAATGTTTACCATCATGACACACATACTTCTCAGTCCTTTGGGGACATCAATAACACTGTCTCCGACACAGGTCTCAGGTAAGTATTAATAGTTCCATTTCTTGAGACCCTCACTTCAATCTTCCTGACCCTGCCATCCTTATCTGGGAAGATCTGGCTGACAAGTCCCATTGGCCATTCACTGCGCCTCGCTTGTGCGTCTTTGATGAGCACCAAATCTCCCACCTTGAGGTTTGCATGGTTACGTTGCCACTTGTTCCGGCTTTGCAGTGTCCCTAAGTACTCCCGTCTCCATCTGGTCCAAAATGTGTTTGCAAGGTGTTGAACTTGCCTCCACTGCTGTTGATGGAGATCTTTCTCAATAAAACTTCCCGGAGGGAGAAGAGGAGTGCACACCTTCTGAGTGAGAAGCATGGAAGGCGTCAACAGGAAGGGTGTGTCAGGATCTGTTGTGATAGGAGACAAGGGTCTAGCATTAATGATGGCTGTTACCTCTGCCATTAGAGTAGAAAGCACCTCATGTGTCAAGTGAGAGTGCGGGGTTTGGAGAAGCATTGCATCCAGGATACGTCGGGACAACCCTATCATACGTTCCCAGCTTCCTCCCATATGAGAAGAGTGAGGTGGATTAAAGATCCAGGTGCATCCCTCTTCTCCCAGGTATGTTTTAATGCTTGACACGTCGGGGTCTGTGAGTGTAAAACCTAGCTCCCGGCAAGCACCAACGAAATTAGTCCCACAATCGGATCGAATCTGCTTAACAGGCCCTCTCAAACTGAAGAATCGACGCAGGGAATTGATGAAACTTGATGCGTCCATCGACTCAATCAGTTCAATGTGCACAGCACGTGTGCTAAGACACGTAAAAAGAACAGCCCACCTTCTGCTATTTGCCTGGCCTCCTCTTGTGCGCCTTGTGACCACAGACCAAGGGCCAAATACATCCAAGCCCACGAAGGTGAAAGGAGGTTCGGTGCTGATACAATCAGAAGGCAGATCTGCCATTCTTTGCTCAGTTGCTTTCTTCCTAAGTCTGTTGCAGGTGATACAGTTGTGGATAATCTGTTTGATTAGCCTCCTTGCTCCTGTAATCCAATATCCAGCAGTACGGACTGCACCTTCTGTGAAAACCCGTCCCTGATGCATTACTCGCTGGTGATGGTGTTCTACTATCAACTTGGCAACATGGCTACCACCTGGAATAATGAGAGGATGTTTCTCCTTGTAGTCGATGTTGGCGTGTTTGAGCCTTCCACCTATCCTCAAGAGTCCTTCATCATCACAGTAGGGACTGAGTTTTTGTAAAGAGCTGTGTTTTGGTATGTCTTTACCATTAGCAATACAGGCAAGTTCCTCCTCAAACATTTCCTTCTGCACACTTTTGATGATGACAATCTCAGCCTTTGTCAGTTCCTCTGCTGTGCGAGACTGTTTGCAATGATGCCATGAACTGCAAGAGGGACCTTCACCTTTGCTCTTGAAGACCTTTGCAATATGAATGAGCAAGCTAAGGGCCTTGAGGAGTTTCTTCAAAGAGGAAAAACGTCTGAACCTTTGCAATCCAAGCAGAGACCCATCATTACTCGTGTGAGTGACAAAGCTGCGTATTTCATCATCCAACTCGGGGTCCACAAGGTCATAGGTTTCAGCTTCTCTTGTAACACTAGCTTGTAACAAGAAGGCAGGTCCTTTAAGCCAGGCACTGTCACCAAGCATGGCAGCAGGCACCGAGCGTGTGCCTATGTCAGCAGGGTTAGAGCTCGTAGGGACATAGTGCCATTGTTTTGGTTCTGAAATCCTCCTGATTCGCTGCACCCTGTTGCCAACATATACATAGAACCTCTTCGTCTGGTTGCTTATATAGCCTAAAACCACACGACTGTCTGTGTAGAATTCAACTGCCTCAAGATTTAGGTCCAGTTCACTTGTGATGACTTCAGCAAGCTCTGCAGCTAACACAGCAGCTCCCAATTCCAGTCTTGGAATTGTATGAGCAGATTGTGGGGCCAATTTTGCTTTCCCTAGAACGAAGCCCACCTGATGGTTCTGATTTTCGCCAGTGGTCTTTAGGAAAGCAACTGCTGCAATGGCTTTAGTGGAGGCATCTGAAAAGATGTGTAACTCTTTTCTGATTGCTGTTGACATCGTAGCAGAAGCGTAGGTCCTTGGAATATGTACATTCTTGAGATTGACAAGAGATTCTTTCCATGTATCCCACTCGGCCTCCCTTTCTCTAGGCAGTGGAGTGTCCCAGTCTAGGGCCTCACTTGAAAGTTCTCTCAGCAGCATCTTTCCCTGGATTGTAACCGGTGAAGCAAATCCTAAGGGATCAAAAAGACCATTGATTGTAGCTAAGACACCTCTCTTTGTAAAGGGCTTCACTGTCTCTGCTACTCGAAAGGTAAAGGCGTCTTTCTTTAGGTCCCATATCAGACCAAGACTTCGCTGTGTAGGTGTCACATCAGTCTCCAGATTTAGCTCTTTAAGCCCCTTTGCACGGTCATCTGGAGAAAACGCATCAAGAACCTCAGAGCTGTTTGATGCTATTTTATGCAGGCGAAGGTTAGATGTGGCAAGCATTTCCTGTGCTCTCTTCATTAGATCAATAGCTTCACTGGCTGTGGGCCTTGACATAAGCGCATCATCAACGTAGAACTCCCTCTCAATGAAGCGTCGTGCATCTGATCCGAATTCCTCTTCACCATGAGCTGCTGCACATCGAAGGCCGTATATAGCTACGGATGGTGAGGGACTGTTGCCAAACACGTGAACCTTCATTTGATACTCACAGATGTCATTGGCAGGATTGTTGTCTTCATGCCAGAGGAAGCGCAAATAATTTCGATGGTCCTCTCTTACAATGAAACTGTGAAACATCTGTTCAATGTCAGCGGTTACTGCAACAGTTTCACGTCTGAACCTCAACAATACTCCCAATAAGCTATTACAGTCTTTCTCCTGTTTGTACACAGATCTCTGCACATCTTCATCACAGTTACTCACAGACGTGCAGAGTGTGTGGATATCAAAGCTAAGTTTCCACCATGTTTGTAGTCTGTACTGGGACTCATGGAGCATCTCTCTATGAGCACTCAGTGCTTTAAACAGTGAGCCCCAGTTTAACCAGCAGCCTTCACACCACACATCACACAGACATGGAAACTTCAAACCCTCAGACTGAAGACACCATCAGAAATAAATAGATTGTGATGAAGATGAAGAACTGGAACAGTTTGCTGTGGTTTCTTCTGTTCCTGTCAGAAATAAGAGTCTGGCAGCACTTTGCTCTCCTGTGGTGAGAGGATGCAATAATGCAATGTAGCATTTTTACACTGAACACTTGCAGTCATGGAAACTGTCTGTTGGATCTGTGTGACGTTGCTTTCTTGTGTTGCTTTCTTGGTTCGAGTTCCTCACAAATGTCCAGATTATTCTTCTAATGAGGCGTCGACCATGTTTTCAGTTCTTTGGAAGAAAACGTCGCCCTTTGCCATCCTTACTTTCTTTGACTTCTTCAAATGCAGCTGAACTCCAGCTGGTATTTTCTTGGACTTTGCAGCTGTTTCTGGTCATCAGTTCATTCCTGCAAACCTCTGAAGCTGAACAACAATGATGCTGCATTGCTGGCTGATCCCAAAAGGTTGATTCTGTTCATCTGGACGTTTTCAGAAACATTTGCTCGCTGATCAGGTGACTTCTTCAGTCTCAGCTGACTGCAGCTTTACAACCTTACAAACAGCACATTTGCACAATGACTGAAAGCAGCAGCACCTGATATATATGATACTAATATAATACATATACATATATAATCCATACTAATGATGAAGGAACTGAGCTCACAGTCCATTGTTCATTCAGTGAACTACTCAGTTTATTTTGGGCCTCAGAAATGCTCACTCTGTTTGTACATCACTGTCAGCAATAGACTCATTCTGCTGTGTGGACAGGAACACATGTGACATCACTTCCTGTTTGTTTGTGACTGAAGAGGAAGAAGTTTACAAGGAATCATTTAGAAGAGTTTCAAACATCAACTGATTGAATCCATGAATCTGAAAACGTGTTTGTGAGTGAAAGAGACAGACATGTACAGACTGAACTATCTGTTCAACAGTCAGAGTGTTTCTCTAACAGGAGACACTCTTTACACTCCACTCAGCACAGGGACACTGAGGAACCACGAGACCAGAACATAAACCCAGGATAAAGAGTTTGAGTGAATGTGGTGTTGAAGGTGTGGAGGTGGATCAGAGTGTCAGAGGAGACTCTGTAGAAGGACAGAGTGCCAGCAGGACAGTCCACATACACTGCTGCTCTGTTAGAGACAGAGGAGGAGGAGGAGGAGGAGGAGGAGGAGATGGGTGTTGATCTGCTATTGTGCCAGACATGACGAGGACCATTATAATCACAGTGCAGACTCCAGGACTGATCATTGTTTCCAAACCCACAGTCATCTCTGCCTCCTTTCCTTCTGTAACTCACTGATATATAAACGTCTCCTCTCCACTCGACCTCCCAGTAACAGTGACCAGTCAGACCATTTCTACACAGCAGCTGATAATTAAAACCATCAAATCTGTCTGGATGATCAGGATATGACTGAACCTCCTCCACACGTGTCACCTTCCTGTTGTTGTCAGACAGTTGGAGCTTTGTGTTCACTGTGTTTGTGTCGATTGTGAGTTGACAGGAATCTGATGGAGAGAACAAACACAATCCAGCTGCAGTTATTGATCCATCATCTGTTCATTGATTGACACTTTGATGATGACTCCTGACATGATGAAGATGGTTGAATGTGTGCTGCTTTGTTTTCATGAATCCCATTAAAAACACACTTACACTTCCTCAGACCTGGTCTCAACCATCGGACTCCAGCAGGCTCCACCCTGAAAGGAGGAGGGGGTCAGAGCAGCACAGTCAGCATGCACACATGGACATTACATGGCTCTCACACACACTGTTACACACTGAGCTCAAAGCTCGGCTCCACTGTTTTATTCAAAGAAATCTACATTTATTTATCAGCACATTTAAAAACAGGTTGAGCCAAAGTGCTGCACAGAGTAGAGAGAAAATAGGAAACATACACAGTAATTACTATAAAGACTCGTCAGAATTGAAAGCTACAGAGTACAAATGTGTTTCCAACCGGCTTTTAAAAATGTCGAGTGTTGGTGACGACCTGATGTGAAGGGCGACTGTTCCAGAGTTTGGCTGCAGCCATCGATAAAGCTCACCTCTGTTTTTACATCTAGTTCTGGTCAGAAGCTACTTATCTGCAGACCTGAGGGCTCCACTTGGATTATTTTGTTAAAGAGAGATAAGATGGAGCCAATCCATTCAGAGATTTAAAGACAAACAACAAGATCTGGAAGTGGATTCTACCACGTACTGGTAACCAGTGGAAAAATGGTAATTGGCCTGCATTTTGTATAGCGCTTTTACTAGTCCCCCCTAGGGACCCCAAAGCGCTTTACACACCCAGTCATCCACCCATTCAAACACACATTCACACACTGGTGGAGGCAAGCTACAGTTGTAGCCACAGCTGCCCTGAGGCAGACACCAACACCAGTAGGCGGTAGGTCGACACAACAACCGAGACTGTCCGAGCCGGGGCTCGAACCTTCCGCAACCTTCCGTTTACAAGGCGAACTCCCAACTCTTGAGCCACGATCGCCCCTGAAAAAGCTGGAAAAAGCTGGTGATGGGTTGTCTAGCACAGACCCACCGCTGGAACCAGACAATTCATGAGGGAGAGAACTGTGACAGCGCCGTTCCTTCACTTGACCTCAGTCGCTCTCGTCTGCTCCCTCGTAACACTGCTCTTTATTGAGGTTACATGAATATGCATAAATTCATTAACATATGACGTCTTACACAGGTATGAACAAAGAGTACCAGTCTGTGCATAGTGTAGGTGTGTGTGTGTGTGTGTTCCAGATGTGACCCTGTGAAGACTCCCAAAGCTGGTGCTAAGAGTCCAGTGGTCCCCCTAACAAAGGGCTCTTATACTTAACCAGACACAGAGTAGGTGTCCTCCTACACCATAAATCAGTAAGAGAAGGTACGACCTCTCTCATGACCTTAAGGTGTGTGTGCATGCCAGAGCACTCTGGAAGGCACACAGAGTCTTCACAGACTACTAAGGATCGAACCTCTATCATTATGCAATCGATTATAAAACTCATATATGAGTAAATATTTCGATGCAAACCTTACAGCTGGTTTTAAAACCAGAATTTATTTGTTTCTCAAATGAGAAAGAGCTATCGAGAAACACTCCTAAATCTTTAGCAAACAGAGTTCTGAACTTTTCCAGTGGGCCAAGGTCAAAATTATTAGATAATGCTAATTCTTTTCCCTTGCATTATAACGATGTGAGGAGTTAATGCTAAGTATACTGCCATTAGCGGCTAATTCTAATCAGGGGTGAATAATTATTACCAGCTAATGCTAATATCGTTTTCTCTTCCCTTTTAACAATGTGAGCAGCTAAGGCTAATTTGATGTGAATTAGCATTATATTAGTGAGGAGTTAATGCTAAGTAGGCTACCATTAGCAGCTAATGCTAATTTGAGGTGACTAAGCATTAGTAGCTAACGCTAATACCCTTTTCTCTTGTGTTATAATGATGTGAGACGTTAATGCTAAATAGGCTTCCATGAGTGATTCCTTTCCCTAGCATTATAAAGATGTGAAGAGTTTATGCTAAGTAAGCTGCCATTAGCAGCCAATGCTAATACTGTTTTCCCTTGCTTTATACAACTTGAGCAGCTATTGCTAAGTAGGCCACTTTGCTCTGCTAAGGATTTGTGTGACCATGATGGAAACTCTGATAAGCTAATGCTGCTAAGCTAATGCTGTTTATGGGCCCTGTTAGAATCAATATTTCATTCTCATTCTGTTGTTTGAGAACAATAACAGAAAAATGTGCACTTGAGAACAAATTTATTGTGAATTCAGCTGTGAATGTAGAGTTTGTCATTATTTAAGCTTCCATTTCCAAATGTTAGCTGACACTTTATTAGGTACACTGACATCTATCTCAGGTACACCTGTGACCTAGATGTTCCTGCAAACAGACTCCTTGGAGACCCCCTACATAAATATCCACGTACTATCCAGCTAGACTAGTGTGTCTGTCCCTGAAAATATTCCTGCATGTGTGATTGTTCATGTGTCATCTGCAGGAAACAAACAGGAAGTGAGTGAAAGACACAGGAAATGTTTCCAGCTCTTCCTCCTCTATCAGACATTCTTCATACCTGAGAGTGTCCAGCCTCCAGCCTGGTTCCTTCAGTCCAGCCGACAGCAGCTTCATTCCTGAGTCACCTGGATGATTGTAGCTCAGGTCCAGCTCTCTCAGATGGGAGGGGTTGGAGCTCAGAGCTGAGGCCAGAGAAGTACAGCCTTCCTCTGTGATCAGACAGCCTGACAGGCTGCAGACACACAAAACAACAATCTATCTGTCAACAATCGTTTTCTCTTTGTCACAATAACATCTATCCATTTACATCCATTCAATGTAACTTTATTTATAAGTGACAATACCCAACAGACAACAACAGTCATCTGAAGCTGTTTAACAGTGTAAGGTAACAGCCTCCAATATTAGAGAGAAAGCCCCAAACATCAGACAATCCACTGTGAGCAGCACTTGGTGATGGTGGGAAGAAGAACTCCCTTTGACACAAAGATCATCCCAGTGAAAACAGGCTCCAGGAGGAGCATCTACCATGACTGGTTGCAGGATGAGGGGAAAGAGAAGAGATGAGCTCAGAGAGACAAGAACAAAACACAAACTAAGGAGACAGAAGACAAAAGTTAAGGACATGCAGTAGTGACATATAAAAGCATCAGGAGTGAAAAGAGGGGAGAAGAAAGCAGAGCATCATGGGAAGTCCACCAACAGCCTGAGCCTATAGCAGCATAACTAAGGGATGGGTCAGGGTCACCTGATCCAGCTCTAACTATAAGCTTTATCAAAAAGGAAAGTTTGAAGCTGATCTTCAAAGTAGAGAGGGTGTCTGTCTCCTGAACTCAAACTGGGAGCTGCTTCCACACCCACTCCAACATAGCCAGGCTTTCTTTGCTGCTTTGACAAAACCTCAGATCCCAGTCAGAGATGATGAGCATCATCACAGTGATGATCATTTCTCTGTAACCCAGGCTTTCTGCTTCAGGATCTGTGCACGCTCACAGAACAAGGAGACCTTTAAACATCATTTCACTAAATGGATGGACTGAGCTCAGCCTACAGATGAACTGGTGCCAGAGATCATAAAGAACATCAAACAGTCCAATTCAACACTTTTAATGGAAATATGAGATTAATGCTGCAGACAATCATGAACCTGCTGAATTCATGAACATCAAGAATGCAGCGAGTGGTAAAATAAAGATTTGACCTCAGTGTGCTCAGTGTTCCTGTCTATTCCTCACATATTCCTAACATGATAGCTGCACTTTAGAGCTCTGAAACTGGAACTGACACATATTTAAACTCTACATGTTACTCAGTACATTCAGTTCTGACACTCGCCCACAGTCCAACAAAGGAAACATGGAGATCACATCAGTTTGTCATCAAAGTTTAATTATTAGGGCAACTTAACCTGTTATTATCTTGTTAACTAGTTAATTGATTAACGTCAGCAATTATTTTAATCACAGTTTTTAAAATCATGATTATTGTGAAAGTGCTCACTGGCTCTGAATATAAAAGCCATGGGTTACAGGAGGGATGTTGATCAGTGCTGGCTTGAAATGGGCGTCATTATGCGTCTCAGCCAATGGGAGCATTGAGGGTGGGCCTAATACTACTGCAGCGCTCACATGACCCAGGACAGAAAGAAAGGGGCGGGGACAGAAACATGGAGACAGGTACAGATCTTTGACATGTTCATTTTAAACTGTTCCAGGAGGCAGTGTTGATACAACTAAAGTTATCTGGAAGCAAAGTTGGGTTTTTTATCACCGGAGTACTTCATGTCTGAAGTATCACTTAAATGCATTACACGCTGTTGATGGCAGCAAACAAACCACCCAAACAAACAGAGGTGGGAGGCTTGGGCAGACTACGTAGATTCAGCTGGTGGGAGGAGTCTAGATAAACCAAAGAAAGAAGAGCTAACAAACGCCACAGTGAAGTGAGTCTCTACAAACTGCAGGCCGATTAGTGTTGTTGAAGAAGTCGGTCTGAGGAACGTTCTTAGGATCAACAAATGACGGCATGTATGAGCCTCAAGACGCAGCATCACAAGAAGAACACATGAGCTGTAGAAAAAGGAGAGACTACGAAAGCCACGGCGTTACAACATGAACCAGCTGTTGGTCTCTCTGGAGACTACTGGACGTAGCTGGGTAACCATGGTTACCTGGGAGTTACAGAAACGTGCAGAACATGTGATTCATGTTGCACAGCAGTGGGACATTTGAAATAAAGTCAGCACACTCAGTACAGAGCTTCTTTTTAATTGTCCCAGATAAGTGGCTTTCTCCTGAGCCCATTTTAATGTGGAGAAACTCACTTGTAACAATTTTCTCAACGATGTGTCGTACAGCGCTTCTTGTTCTAATCGTGCAGATCTGTTCAAACAGAGATTATCGAACAAAACTTTCAGTGCACTGTGAAAGTATCAAAATAAAAAGGCCTTGTTAAGTCATGACACAAGCTCCTCATCTCAGGAGGGTAAATCATACCATTAGCATGATTTATCATACCATCATACTAATTGGCAGGCTCAACTTCACAACAAAAGAAAAATCATCAGCTAGATTCACTCCAAACCAACCATCAGCTGCACAACACACAACATAACCCTAATGTCTTATTAGCTATGAGTTTAATCCCCAGGTCTGTGCTCTTCACTCATTTAGGCCACACACCCATTTTATTCAGTTTTCCTTTTTCCCTTCATCATAAAACATGTGACATGTTGTCATGCACTTCACAAAAGAAGTTTGTTCTGACGTATTCAGAGTTGTGTATCTAGGTACAGGATTCACTCACACATCAAAACAGGAAACTCAGTGTTTTAGAGTCTCCACTCTAACAAACTCCAACACATCTCATTCACTTGTGCTAGAATTCAGTCACCTTTCATTAATCTAAGACTGATCAACTAATTTGCATATCAGCTATTAACCCACTAAGATGACAGGACAACAGAAATGCATGTTCAAAATCTTATCACAAAAATAGAATTTCCCTCATACAGTAAATTACTTGTGCTGCATCAATCAAGCAGGAAGCATCTCCCAATTTACTATATCAACGACTAAATTTATTGTCTGATCACTGGTTGGTCAAAGCAGAATCTTTTTTTTCCACAAAAATTAAACTGTTGTCCTGCAACCTAGAGAGTTAATTGTCAGCATTGGATAAATTCAGTATTTGATAACAAGTGTCTGCTAAATTTACCCTATTTTAACACTGATGAGAGATAACAAGATGAGATAATTTTCATTGCATGGGTGTTTGTGTTATTAGGCAGGTTTAATGCATGTCTGTGGAGCTGCATATCCAGCAGAGCATGTTCTTAAAGCTGCCTTTCCTACACACTTCTCTGCTATTATTTAATCATTTCTTAACTAATGTGCTATGAGTCCACTGATCTTTGCATCACTTCTCATCACACTAAGTGACTTGGACAAGATGGTAAACAGACTCACATGCTTAAGATGTTGTCTAATGTTCATGAGCTCTCTTGTGTTTGTGTTAGTAGGGTTAATGCATGTTCTGCTTGTGTGTGTGATTTTGTATATCTTTCTTTTTGCAGTGTTTCAGACTCCTTCACAATTTTCCCACTTAAGCAATCAGTTTTGTTTTTCCCTGGTTTGCTAACCCAAATTTTGATTTCCCACATTTAACACCAGCAACAGCAGCTCTGTGTTCTACTTACTCTCACTCTGTGTTGTCCTCTCCCACTTCAACAGTCCAATAGCCGGCAGTTCTCCTTCAGCTTTGTCCTGTGTTCCACTGTCTCTTCTTGCCATTTTCTCCAGAGGTGGCAAATGTCAAACTCCAACAGTCTCCTCAGTTCTCCTCAAAAGTTTTCTTCACATGCACAGTGAAGTTGCAGCTTGTTGGAAACACAGTGCCATTCATCCAACCAATCAGGATGATGGGTTTGCTCTTCTTCTCTGATGCGGTTTGTCCACACTGCTGCTGCTTGCTGGGACTCTTTGCTCAGGACTTTGCTGCTGTCTCTTTATCTGCCATGTTATTGCTCTTTGGAGCTGCATTCCTTGTCTTCAGGGAGGAGTGAGAGCTCGCTTGTGAGGTTGAGGGACACATGGAGCTGTAAATAAGTCAGCCAGAAACTTGGCCTGAACGTTTCCAATGATGTTAAACTATAACTTTCTTCCGACCGCTGCATGTGTAAAATTGATTCAGGTCTGCTTTTCACCTGAAAGTGACAAACTAAGACATTTTCATTATTATTATCACTGCTTAATCAACACACATCTCTCTCTGTTTTTGTGAACAGTCCTTTCTTTAAAGCAGAAAATGAGATTGTAGTTGTTCTTGGCTGATCAACACAAAACCTTTTTCCTATGATTATTTTTCATCTACAATGTAAATTTTGTCTCTTTTTTACTCCTTTTTTCCCCTTTACAATAGCTGATGACCTGCAGAATCACCGCTCTCACAATCAGAGGCAATTACTTTTACGCAGCGCACACACACACTGCGACGTCAGGCACATTCACACTCACTTTTTTCATCTGCGCCAATGGCATGTGCCATGGTGATTCATAAGTATGAGCACAAGTTTATTTAATTATTTTTCAACCCAACAAAACAAATAACAAAAACATGATGCTGATGCTATGAACACTCTACACACGAGTCAAGATGCAGGAAAACTGCTGCACATCTGAAAGAAGAAGCTGAACTCACGGAAACGCTGCACACTCCAGTTATCACAGTTATCATAGTTCTGTTTCCCTCTCTTTGATGAGTTCTCAGACAGCTCTCGATCTGATAATGTGTAGCTTGCTCATCAGCCCAGAAGAGACCGCAACGCAACCTCACACAGTGGTTGCGTGCTTTGCCCCACAGTGGCAAAGACTTGCACTTTCATATTCAATTCAGCTTCTCCATCATGTAGTTTTCAGCTGTTTCATACAGGGTTCAGCATATTAGTTGTTTTCATAGGTGTGCTCTATATCTCAGCAATGGCTCATAATAAGACGACAGTCTTTCAAACAGGTCAAGTGCCTCTATGCACATCATTAGTTACAATATTTACCTATTTTTACTTCATCTCATATGTCATTGTACCGAATTTGAGCAACCCTAAGCTTAATGCAGATTACTTTTAACAACTGACACAGACGTACACAAACAACAGAAAATAGGCCTATAACTTTCCCCAGCCTGCGTGAACCCGCACGGCCGTTGAGCTCCTGGACTCGCGTGTACCTGCGCAATCACTGAGCTACACCTGCCTGCGTGAAACCGCACGGCATAGGCGTCGCTCTCTTTTGTTTATAAGCCTGCGATTAACCGCACGGCTCAGGTCTGCGTGAAACCCGCGCGACCGTGCTTGCGTGAACCCGCGCAGCTAAGGAGCCGTCGCTCTCTTTTATTTAAATACTTTGCCCTGCCAGGAGCGAAGTCCAGCATAAACGTCTGTCACCCTCTGACGCACTCTTGGTTGCTTAGGAACCCATGATAACAACAACAGCCGGTGTCACAGACCACGTGTTCTGCTCCGCACCCACTCACACAAACACACTCAAACACAACAACAACAACAACACAAAATAGGCCTACTCCAGACTCACACCGGACCGCTCGGGACACTAACCCAGTCTTTCGGGACACTAACCCAGTTGTGGGACACTAACCCAGTCGCGTGACAAAACCCAATGAAGGGACGCTCGGGACACAAACCCAGGGCGATTTTAAAACCGGACACTCACCGGACGCTTGGGTCCTTGGGCGATTTTACCAAAACTTCTTTTTCGGGACCCTAACCCAGTTCTGCGGTTATAGAGTCGCTCTCTCAACTTACTCGGCGTTGCTTAGCGTGTAATATAGCCTTGAATCCCGCCGATCGTCATTCATCAAAGAGAAAAGACAGACAGCTAATCCACCGGCCCGATGACAAATTCTCACGTCTCGGGACTTTACTACAGGAACTTCCTGGCTGACGTCAGTCTTTCAGCGTGTATCCTCTCCCCTCGGTGAATGTCGACTCCAGGGCTCCGGCTCTCGAAGGACCAGTTAATGATAGGTTTGTAGCTTGAACCTATTCGCTGGAACGTTGAAGACAATATAATTACACAGCAAGCAAGACACGAAGTAGGCAAAGTTCTTCATGTTTCTCGTGCACGGGAGAGAACTGGACAAACGCCGTTCCTTCGCTTGACCCCAGTTGCTCTCGTCCGCTCCCCCGTAACACTGCTCTTTTATTGAGGTTACATGAATATACATAGGTTCATTAACATATGACGTCTACATAAAAACAAAGAGTACCTTGCCTGTGTGTGTGTGTGTGTGTGTGTGTGTGTGTGTGTGTGTGTGTGTGTGTGTGTGTGTGTGTGTGTGTGTGTGGTCAGAGTGTGACCCCATAAATGACTTCCCTAAACCTGCTGGTCTGGAAGTCCAACAGTTCATCTAAACAAAAGGCACTTAGACTAAAACAGATATAGATACGTTTATCCTACCATAAAACAATAAAACAAGGTACGACCTCTTCCCATGCTCCCAGAGTGCTCTGGAATGCACACAAAGTTTGCAGACTATTAAGAATCAAACCTCTACCAATCTAAAACTAATTATAAAACTCTAAGCATATATAAGTAGATATTTCTAAGCATAAATGATAATCAACAATACAAAACCTAACACCTGCCCATAGATATAGATTAGAAAATATGAACTATGGATGATTATGAGCTGAGTGCAAAATCCAGGCAGGAGTGACGTGCAAAGAGTTTCCACAGCCTGAGTCAATAAGTGTGTTATTGTAAGAGGTTAGCAGAGCAGTGATGGGGGTGAGGGGGCGTGGTTTAGCTCTTTGGTCCTGTGGTGGTGGAGAGGGTGGAGCAGAAGAAAGGTGTGCTTCATCCACACATGAGCTGAGATCAGGAGTGTGTGTGTGTGTTGTAGCATCTAATACTTTCTTCACTCAGGGACATGAAAACACTTTATCTACAGCCTTTGTGATGCTGTTGATATTCTGTCTGCATTAAAATGAAACAGCATAAAATCAGAGACTTAGTTGTTTGTAACTAAACACATAATTATTCCCCCTCCTGTCATTTAAGCTGCTGCTGCTGCTTTTAGAAACAAAGCAAATCAGAGTTGGAGGAATTATGGGAAAGTTAGAAACAACTTCCCCCAGCACATCGGTGCAGCCATTAAAACAGGAATTCACCATGGCAACAGGGTCATTTATTCTTTAAATGGATTATTTTTGGTTGAGTCTGGAACAAACTTAGAGCAGCGGCTAAGTGGGTAAATGTAGCGTCCATTAGATCAGTGATCTGCCAGAGTCACAGAGTCATGTTCTCTATCTGTGTGTGTGTGTGTGTGTGTGTCTCCTCTGGTCCATGATCAAACAGAGGACATCAGGAACAGAAGCAGCTCCATGTAACAAATATAAACATGTTTTCCACATGAGATAGAGAACATGACCCTGTGACAGATCACTGTTTTAATGGATGCACCGCTACATTTACCCACTTAGCCCACTGGCTTTTCACACAAACCCCCTTTTTTTATATTTTAGGGAGGACATCTAATTAAGATGATGCTTTTTCTCGCCACTTATTCTCCAAACTGTAGCCTAAACCTGACCACACACACACGCACACGCACACACACACACACACACACACACACACACAGTAGCTGCAGCTGTATGATACGACTTTCACCTGCTGCCAGGTAGAACAAACACTCACTGACTTTTTAAAGGAAGCAGGTGTCACATATTGTAAAAACAAGCCATGTAGTCACTTCTAAAGCTTTAGTTGTCCCCATGATGGACAGCACCTCCACCCCCTGCAGGAGGCTGTGGAGGCCCTGAGAGCTCCTTCATCCCCACAGTCACACTGTGACACAGAATCAAATGTACACTCTGAAAATCATGAGTGGGTTTGTTTTCTTTCTTTTTCCACAGAAAGCAGTGAGAAACAAGTCTGAGCTGTTTGTGCTCGTTCAGCAGTTTTAGCAGCTAAAGCAGGGGTGTCCAACATACGGCCAGCGGGCCACATCAGGCCCTGATACACTTTCATATGTCAGTTATTATTAATGATTACTGTGGAGCTGAATCTTCATGCAGACAGAGGTGGGACCATGCAGCCAATCACATGCAAAGACAGACTGGGTCATACCATTATGTCAAAGAAGGACAGCAAGTGTAATGGTACAGGCCGGGTCCACAGAGAGACGGCAGCAGGTTTAAATACAAGAGTGTCAGGAAAATGTAAAATGAGCAGCTTGTGAATAATAATTGAATATTAGATAAAATAAAGTTCATACAAAGTGTGTTTGAATAGCAGAGATGCAGAAATGTGAGCATGTGGCACAGAGCCACGGCTCAGAGTCTAAATGAGTCTCACAGGCTGAATGTGTGTTTTGCTCCTTATAATCATTATAAATTGCATTTATAATTTATCATTCTTAATGCATTATTGTGGGTCTACCTTACAATATAAAGTGCCTTGAGGCGACTGTTGTTGCTATATAAATAAAATTGAACTGAAATTGAACTGTTTATCTGCTGCTCACCACAAACTAGCACAAGCAGACATTTTCGATTTTTATAGTTTCCTCCCTTATGAACATTCAAACTACACAAAGTTCAGTAATAGTTTCAGCAATAAACTATTAAAGACGAAAAGTTTCTGTTTTTCACTTCCTATTATAGAAATCTTCAGGTTTTTTACGACTACAGTTGAAGCTGGACAGAGTGGGCGATGAAATATCAGAACTTTTTCTGTCATTTTATTTCTGACAGTTCAAAGAGTCGCGCTGACAGATTTCTGTAATCACAGCAGCTTTTTCTTCATCATGTAGATCAGGGGTGTCAAAGTCCAGGCCTCGAGGGTCAACACACCTAAATCAAATGAGTAGTTCATTACCAGGCCTCTGGAGAACTACAAGACATGTTGAGGAGGTCATTTAGCCATTTGAATCAGCTGTGTTGGATCAAGGACACATTCAAAACCTGCAGGACACCGGCCCTCGAGGCCTGAAATTCGACACCTGTGATGTAGATCAACTTACCTCAGAATATATAAAGCATATAAACAATTACAGCAATATGACGCAACAAACACAGCAGTGCTACTAATCCAAAATACTCAAAGCTTCAATCTCTTGCTGGATTGGGTGGCTCAAAATGCTAAAGAACAAAATGTAGCTGATTGTGTTGCCTGTGCTTCAGCCAGACCACGTTTGTTTACGGAGCCCGCACCACTGTACCCAGAGGACAAGTGGGGCTATGACTGTATGTTGCGGTTGACTAGAGAGGTGGTGAGTACTGGCAATTGCACTCTGTTGTCTAGTCTATTTTCCCCAATCCCGAAGCAGACAAAAGCAGGACCATTTGTGCCAAAACAAGATAACTATACATGTTTCAAGTTCTCCACAGATACGGTAAAGTACAAGGTGGGAGACATTGACCCAAGCTGGTGCTCCGTTACTCTGACGGGGAGAACCACAAACAATGTAAGTGACCCAAACATGGTGATTGGAACATGGGCAAGAAGTGGGCTGTATTATTATTGTGGGCAGAACACCCTTTTGGTCCGTGTTCCTCTGGGAAGCGAAGGAACGTGTGCCATGGTGCAACTGGGAGCTCCACTCATAATAATTGGGAACAAGGTAAAAGCCATTCCACAACGCAACACACGCACTTTAGCAGCCAGACGTAAGAGACACATTTTGGCAAAGAGAGGGACACAGGGGACTGCTTATGACCCCCGCCTGAACTCACCTACCTGGATTGACTCCATAGGAGTGCCCAGGGGAGTTCCAAATGAGTATAAACTAGCAGACCAAGTAGCTTCAGGATTTGAAAGTATATTCATCTGGATAACGCCTAATAAGAATGTTGATCGCATTAACTATGTTCATTATGTGCTGAGACTCTCTAACCTAACCAGGGACGCCATGGAGGGATTCGCAGAACAATTGTGTCCGACCTCGTTGATGGGAGTGCAAAATCGAATGGCCCTTGACATGTTGTTGGCGGAGAAGGGGGGCGTATGTGCAATGTTTGGAGACATGTGCTGCACCTTTATCCCCAATAACACTGCTCCAGATGGCTCAGTAACTCGAGCCCTGGAGGGCCTTAAAACTCTGTCTAAAACCATGCATGAGCACTCAGGAATTGACAACCCGCTGGAGAGCTGGATGGCATCCGTGCTTGGTAACAGATGACAGAAGACCAGTCAAGAGAAGTACCAGCCCCAAGAACCTTCTGGGCTTCAAACTTATTGCCATACATGGAAGGTGTTATAGAAAGAGGAACTCTTGTGTCTGTATTTAGAAACGTAAGATGTACCATTTACTGTAATCGATGTTGTTGATCTTGACGCAAGAAGGGGCGTTAACCCTGATGTTATAAAGGTATTTTCAAGCGTATTCTTAGCAGAAGACGTTGATGTGATGCTGCATACTTCTTCTCCTGTGTGTGTTTCAGTAAACTCATTGTTTGATTGCACTCTCCTGGGCCTCTGTTGGTTTGTTCCATTGCTCAACATTTTTGAACCCGTAACAAACTGAAACAAACATTTATTTTTAGCTCCATTCTGCTGCTGATACAGACTTTAGGTTTCTGAACATTAAACTTGTTGCTGCCTTTCATAGTGTGTAACTTGAAGGCCCTGAGTACTTTCTCCCACACTGAAAACACTGGGATGATACAATTATTTGAACATTACCTAATAAGACTGATTCAGGACAGACAGTTATGTTAAACTTTCCTAGCAGTCCTTCACAAACAGGGAACAGTCTGTCTATTCTCTCCATCTGTCAGCTGCTGCTGGCTCTTCCTCCTCCTCTTCCTCACACACTGCTGAGTTTGTCCTGGTGGATCATCAGGGGTGCAAAGCCTCACAGATGATGTGCAGCAGTGGGTCCCTCAGTCTGTCCTCACTCTGGACACTTGCAGTTGTCACACATGGAAATCAAATGTGTGATAAGCTGCAGGATTCAAACACAAGTGTAACTTATAAACACATGTTCATACTTTTATTCCACAATCAGAGAGAAAGAAACAGAGAGAGAGTGCAGGACAGACAGACAGGTGACAGTCTCAGGTGTACACACTGCTACACAACAGCACAAGAGAAGCAGGATTTAGTGTTTGTGTTATTACGAGTGCTAAACAAGAAGAGTTCCCAGATGGTCCAGTGGACACATGTGTGACTGCTGTGATTAAAGCATCTTTCTTTCAGCTTAACGAGTGAACCGTCAGCTCGTTCAAACACACGTTAAAGTCCGTTTGGCTCGACACCACCGAACAGAGGCAGCAATATAACATAGCTAACATTAACAGTGCAGTGAATCCTGCTTGTGCCGTGATGTTCAGGACTGCAAACCGAGCAGCATCACTGACTTTCAGCTTGTTGTGTTTGTGGATATATGACTGACTTTAATTATCCATAAAATCATCACATTCTCTGTAAGTTTAAGGTCGACTATTGAACGGCGTATATTTTAAAGTAAAGCCTTTAAAACCAAGTTAACGCTGAAAGTACAAACATCACTAATGTCACATAACTTTGCTGACATGTGGCCAACAATAATTGATTGATTGATTGGTAATTTATTTCAACATGTGAACAATAAACAAGTACATTTAGAAAAGAAAATAAGAGAGAAAAAAAATACTATACAAATTACATACAAAAAAACATTCTGATTATTTTACATGTTGAAAGGGAGTGGGAAGAAGTATACACTTATTTAATCCCACCCCTTTGCCATAAATTATCAGTTAATATTTAGTCAGCTTCCTTACTGATATAATTTGTAATAAAAATAGTGAACAGATTTCTGATATACTATATACTATAATATCACATCATGAGTTTTTTGTTTGTTTGTTTGTTTTTAAATAGAGACATTCACTTAATTTAAATATTTTTCTTTTCTTTATAGTTCGAGAAGATCATATTTTTATAACTCTTTTTGAACAGTTTTATGTTTGGACATTGCTTTAATTCCATATTCAGACTGTTCCATAGTTTCACTCCATGAACAGAAACACAAAAGCCTTTTCTTGTAGTACGTACCTTCATTGTTTTGAAGTTACAAAAACCCCTTAAATTATAACTTCCTTCTTTCAAAAAAAACATACTCTGAATATTACCTGGCAGTTCTTTATTTTTTGCTTTGAATAGAATTTGTGCTGTTTGGAATTTCACTATATCGTCAATTTTCAATATTTCAGACTGCAAAAATAGTGAGTTTGTATGTTCCCTATAACCTGCATTGTGGATGATTCGAATTGCTTTTTTTTGAAGAGTAAAAAGTGAATGTAATGTGGTTTTATAGTTATTGCCCCAGACCTCTGCACAATAGCTTAAGTATGGTGAAACCAGTGAACAGTAGAGAATATGAAGTGATGTTCTGTCGAATACCTGTTTTGCCTGCAATGCTTCGTGATACTTTGGAATGAATATATCTTACGTGAGCTCTCCAGTTAAGTTTTTCATCTATTATTACCCCCAGAAATTTATTTTCACTGACTCTTTCAATATCAACACCATTTATTTGAATCTTTGCATTTGTATTTAAACTACTATTTCCAAATAACATCAGTTTAGATTTATTCAAATTTAATGATAATTTATTTTTATCAAGCCAGAACTTCACTTTACTTATTTCATTAGTCATATCCTCCAATAAATTCTGCAGATCATCACCAGAGCAAAAAATGTTTGTATCGTCAGCAAAGAGAACCATTTTTAATACTTTGGACACTTTACAGATGTCGTTAATGTACAAGTTGAAGAATTTTGGACCCAAAACTGACCCTTGGGGTACACCACAAGCAATGTCCATACATAAGGAGCAACCACCATTTATTTTCACAAACTGCTTTCTGTCACTTAAATAACTCCGGACCCAATCTAAAACTACCCCTCTGACACCATAATGTTCCAGTTTTCTTATTAATATATCATGATCTATAGTGTCAAATGCCTTTGTCAAGTCTATGAATAACCCAGCCACATATTGCTTTTTGTCTATGGAATTTGTGATGTATTCTATTGAATCTAATAGTGCCGATGATGTTGATCTGCTTGATCTGAATCTGTACTGACTCTCAGTGAGTAGTTTATGTTTATCTATAAATTTTTCCAGTCTGTTTTTAAACAGTTTTTCAAGAACTTTTGAGAATTGAGGTAGTAAAGAGCCAGGCCTGTAGTTTGTGAAATGGTGTTTGTTTCCAGATTTGTATAGAGGTATAACTTTTGCTATTTTCATTCTGTCTGGAAATCGACCAGTTTGAAATGATAAATTACAGATGTACGTAAATGGTTTTATAATAGCCTCAATGACTCTTTTAACCACTATCATATCAATATCATTACAATCCAAAGACTTGTGATTTTTACATTTTTTGACAATTTCAAGAACTTCATTTTCATCAACGGCTGTGAGAAACATAGAATATGGATTTCTGTCTATCAGTGTATCCGGTTTTTCCTGTGCTTTCCCAGGATGAGTGATTGTTCTTGCTAAATCTGGTCCAGCAGTTACAAAGAATTCATTGAGACTATTTGCCACAACATCCATATTGTATTCTTCATGGTCATTACAAATGAAATACTTGGGATAGTTCTTTTGTCCAGTCCCACATTTTATAACACTATTCATGTCAGGGTCCTGGGACTGGGCGACCCAGGACCCCTGGGCAGTCATGGACCTGTTATATTATTATGTATTTTTGGTGTTGCTTCCCCTTCTTCTCTATGCTTGTACATATGTGTGTGTGTGGGTGGCTGTGTGTCTGAGCACTCGTTTATAGGCGCCGTCAGGCCTGGTGGGTGTGGCCCTGCTAGGGGACGGGCCACACCCGAAGCCACACACCTGCTGCTGATCAGGCCTCGTTGGGGGAGCTACTTAAGAGAGTCTTGGAGCTCCCACTGGCGTGGGATCATTGCTTGAGACTCCACGTTAGTCATCCAGTTTAGGTTTTGTTGTTAAGTGCATGCCTGCCATTGTTTAGTGTCCTGACAGCTGCCGCTATTGTTTCCCGCAGGAGGAGCGTGGAAGGCCTGAAGAGCAGCGAGCACCGGGAGTGCAGACACGGGAGCAGAGAGCACTAGGAGGACACGACACGGGAGTCTGGGGAAAAACACGGGGATTTATTGTTGTTTTGTACCACACACTGTAAATAAACGCACTGTTTGTACATAGAGCACCGCGCCTGGGTCCTCCTTCCCCACACCCCCCACGGTTTGCCATGCCAAACCGTGACAGTTCAGGATTTCCCATAATCTTTTATTATTATTTCTATTTATATCTAATTGCTTCTTATAGTATTCCTTTTTACTATATCTAAGTATATTAGTTAACCTATTTTTATATCTTTTGTATCTGATTTCAGCATCTTTAGTTCTCGTTCTTAAGAACTCTCTGTATAGAGCATTTTTCTTTATACATGCATTTTGCAGACCTTTTGTTATCCATGGACAGTCCATATATTTCTGTTTCCTACTATATTGCTTTATTGGACAGTTGGTATTGTACAGTAATGTAAATATTCTAAGGAATTCATTATAAGCACTATTAACGTCCTGTTCCTGATATACTTCACCCCAGTTTTCTTTCAATAAATCTTTTTTAAATGCATTCATTCTTTCTTCTGTTCTTACTCGTCTGTACTCTTTTTTACTGTCCATTTTATTGATCTTGTAATTCCTATCATAGATTGTAAAAATTGGAAGATGGTCACTTATGTCGTTAATCAGGAGTCCACTTACAGTCTTATTTTCAATGTCATTTGTAAAAATGTTGTCTATGAGAGTTGCACAATGTGATGTAATCCTGGTAGGTCTAGTAATTTTAGGGAATAGGTTCATACAGTGCATTGTGTTTATAAATTCCTCAGTGGTTTTATGTTTATTTGGGTTTAGCAAATCAATATTGAAGTCTCCACAAATGAAAACTTTTTTGCAAGCTATTTCAATAAATGTTTCTTCTATCCAGTCTTTAAATGTCTCAATACTACTACCTGGAGCTCTGTATATACAGCTAATGATTACATTTTTACTTTTTTCTTTACAAATTTCAACTGTAATACATTCTAGTACATTATCAATCACCATTGTCATCTTTTCCACCACATTAAATTTCAAGGATTTGTCCACATACAAGGCCACTCCTCCTCCTCCTTTGTTTCGCCTAGTTATAAATGTGAATTCATAACCCTCCAGTTCAAAGTCTGTTCCTTTTTCCATATTGATCCAAGTTTCTGATAAGGCAATGACACTGAATGGATGTGAAAACTGGTTAAGATATTCTTTGATATGACTAAAATTAGCATAGAGACTTCTACAGTTAAAGTGGATAATTGATAATTTATTCTCAGTTTTAATCCTCTGATTGTAGTCTTTATTTGTATAGTAGCAGCAATGGTTATTGTTAGATGAGAAGAAGTTGTTGTCTGGATCTATTTCATATTCCAAGTCATGTGTATTGTGATCCATATAGTTAAATGTTTTCAGTTCCAATTGATCATATTCTGCAACTGTCTGACTGATGCAGCTGTTTCTTCCAGATGTATCTGAGTTCTTCCTTCCAGTGTGTGTCATAAGTGAGTGTGTGGTTGTCTGTTACCTTGTTTGCCGTCCAGATCGTGTTGCTCACTGATATTTTTCGAGATCCTCCATATTTTTAATGGTCAGAACTTTGGCTTCCTCTGGTGATCCGTTTAGTTTAATGAATATTTTGCAGTTCGTCGTCCAAGTGCTTTGGATTTTTCCCAGCTTCTTAAGGTGTCGCGCTTTTTTGGCTATTTCAGCGTTGTGTTTGGTTAGATGTTCATTGATAAAGACATTAGATCCTTTTAATTTTCTTCCTTGTTTCAGCAGCGTAATCTTGTACTTTCGATTTACAAACCTTAATATAATAGCCGGTATGTTGCCGTTCCTCCTGGGAAGAGGGTGGCATGCTTCGACAGAGTTACAGTCCAGGGCAATCCCTTTGGACCGCAGGAAAGCAGCCACCTGTTGTTCCGTGGAGCTAATGTCAAGCTCTCCAGGTTCCTCATTGCTGTCAGCGGTCACCGCCTGAGCGTATGACCGGGGTTTAATATGGAGCCCAGTGATGATGACGTCGTTTATCCTGGAGTATTATTCCAGGTCAGCGACCTTACTTTCCAGGTATGCAATCTTTTTATCTTTTTCGGCATTTTGGATGCGGAGGAGCTTTACCTCCTCCACAATTTCAATGATATTTTTCTGCTGCAACCTGATAGTAGAAATTTCCTCCATTATGAAGTCAAGGGACTTTTTAATGTCCTCGACTTCCTCAGCTGTCGGTGTCCTCTTCGGCCCTATTTTATCTGGTTACCCTGGTAGCAGGTTCAGTCAGCTGATTCCTCACTCAGCTGTTAGCCTGGTAACGTTCCCATCTGCCGTATTTTGCGGCAAAATTATCCACACCCACCGCCGCGTGATGAATTGTGGGATTAATGGGACCACGAAGCGTGCACCGGACCACGCTTGATATTTGGGGACATCGACGGTGCATTTGGAGTACGCATTTGAAATACACTTCGGATTGGGACAGCTGTCGTCGCGTGGCGGTGACGTAATCGCACTCAAAATGCGTACTTAAAGCGTGCGGTCTCTTAATAGGGACACAGCCAAAGCAATGCATCAAACACAAGCATTTGCAGCACCGCAAAACATTCATTCTCCGGTTCTCGTAAGGGTCTAACCCTTTCACTCCTTTGATTTTTTCCTCGTATCTTTTCTTTGACTTTTCATCAAGTCTGTCTTTGTACGGCATTGTTCTCCTTTGTTTGGTACATTCCTTTTTTGGGGGGCAAAGAAAAAGCAAGAAGGTATTGGAACCGGAGAATGAATGTTTTGCAGTGCTGCAAATGCTTGTGTTTGATGCATTGCTTTGATTCTTTTGCCACGTGTACCGATGCGCGAAAGTCACGTGGTCTGTCAATCTCTATTTTACTCACAAGGACCTTTGAAGTTGGCTATCGCCAGCTTAACTCTAAATTCTTAAAGGGCCCCAACGAGTACTTTTATTTTGTTTGAGTGTGCACACTATTTATTTTATTTTGTACTTTATCTGTACAAATTGGACAAATATCTGTTATACCTTGTAACAATACAAGAGTGGTTACTCAAAAGTTAACATTGTGTCCAGGTCATTATTGCTGCTCAATACTTTGGCTACAAATTTGGTGTCTTCTGATTCTGGCCAGGGTCTTATTACGAGCCCAAGTAATTATTGTGCTGTAATTCACCTTTATACCTCAAAATTGGTTACATTTAACAAACATTAATAGTTTTTCTCACTGTCAATACTCAAGATTTAGCATCATGAGGAAACTTACACTAACAAAAGCACTACAGTGTGTGTTTATATCAGTGGGCCGGTGTCCTGCATGTTACAGATACGACCCTGGATCAACACACCTGAATCATATCTAACCCACACTGAAATAAAAACACTGGCAAAGTCACCCATACTTTCCATTTCATATTAACAGTCAGTTGCTTTTTGATGCAGAAATATACACCCACAGTCTAATCTTTTCAAAGTTGTGTGTGTGCATGTCTATCTATCTATCTATCTATCTATCTCTCTATCTATATATCTGCCCGCCCGCATTAATGTGCGTTTTTGAACATTTAAACACATCATGAACTCTGATAAATTATTCAGTCATCAAAACAAATGAGTGACTTTAGCGAGGGCTAGATGTGGATAGTTCAGCAGCAATGAGTCAAAGCTGTCAAACCAATGAAACGCACCAGCGTGAAGCAGCAATAGTGCTCAAAGGTTCCAACGTGCGCACGCGGCGGCATTTTGAACGGCCGCACTTCAGGACGAGCGACGCCACTTTCAAAGCTTCTGTATCGTTTGGTCGTCTCTGTTGTTTGGCTGAAAGTGCATCCAGCCTGTGGCTCCAAGCTAGCTGCTTCAAAGCCCGCTCGCTGCCTCAGAGCTTCTCCACACATGACTGGAATTCCCAGCCCGAGGATCCCAGAAGATTTGAAAGCTCTCAACTTCCATTTGTTTGGCTTTTTCTAAGTGCTGATGTCTTTGTTCTGTTTGAAGATTGTTTGTGTGATGGATTCTGGATTCATACTGTGTACAAACGTACAAACTGTCTGTCCTGTGATTGGCTGGAGCACACAGTTGGGGGAGGGGCTAATGCCGTCTTTAAAGCTGCAGTATGAGTACAGGTGTATGAACAAACAGCACCTTCTTCCTCTCTCCTGGGACTCGATGTTGGCCGATGCTTTCTGGACACATTTGTCACTTTGAGCTTTTTGATCTGAAGGGTCTGAGCAGCCTGGATCTACTCCAGCATTTGCTCGGAGAACGAAAGTCAGGATCCGATTGGCTGTGAGCAGCATGTGGGAGCAAAGCTGGAACACCTGAGGACAGGTTTGAAGAAGCAGGGAGTCAGTGCAGACAGAAAGCCTCAGAGCTTTGAAGGAGAGGCTGCAGGAGCCCAGAGCATAGACTGGATATCAAAGATGGCCTGTTTGGAGTGAGTGTATTTGGAGTGGATGGTGGAGCGCTCAGTTTCTCAGTGGATTCATGTTTCAGTCCTGGACGTTGATGCTTGTTTGTTTGAAAGGACACAGATGGACCTTGTTTCCTTCTTTCCTTCCTTTTTGTGTCCTCTGTGCTTTATCTGCTGCTCTTCACTCTGTTACTTTGGACTGATTTCACTCACACTTTGTTTCCATGGTTTCTTTGTGCTGACAGCACGTGAACAACACAACATGTTTGATCTCAAAGAAGGAGCAGCATCCTCTCTCCAACCTGTTTCTCCATCTTCTACAACACCTGATTCATTCCAGTTTCTCTGCTTTCACTTTGATTCATGTCAACATGAAGCCTGAACGTCTGCGATGAACACACTATCAGCATCACTGACACATTTCATCATTTAAAAACACTTCCTGTCACTGTGGTGGTTACAGTGACATCATGCAGTTTGTGCTTTGACCTCCAGAGGGCGACAAATCAGCACAGACAGAGAGCTCCATTCAAACTTTGCTGCCATCAGTAATAATTCTTCAAATATCATCAGTGTTTGAGCAGTTATGATATCAGGGACAATCTAGACATGTGTGACATTACTGAGCATGTCACATGACACACCTTAAACATCATGTGATCCACTCTCAGTCTGCACTTTCAGTCATGACTTCATGAATTTATGATCAGTTTAGTCCTGAAATATTCAAATGCTGCAGGGTGAAGAACAACAAAGTGCTGACACATGTTTGTGTTTCAAACAGGAAAACCAGCAGAAATAAATCATCTTTGGACAACATGACAGAGATTAGTGAGTTTCCAACTTGCACTTGAATGCAGCACAGACAGATTCTGATGTTCGTGGTTGTAAACGTGTCCTCAAATGCCTCTCTGACTCTTTCCTTCCTGCTCAAAGTTCCTCTTTTCTGAACTTGGTGTTTGTGACTGATGCTGATTGTCTCCGTGTAAAGCTCCGTGTGAAGGTAACGTTAGCAGTGTGTAATGTTTCCTGGATAGCATCAGCTGTGTGCAGCTTAGTTCCAGCACAAATCTGCCGCTCCATAGTTCACAGTGACGGACTCATGAGGTCGACCATTAAACGCTCTCCCGCCATTTTGTCTGTGTGCGCGGATGTGTACGTTTTTGTTACCACTGTCATCTCATCAATAGCCTATTTGTAAAAGATCTCTGTTCATAGTTTAGTTGGATTTTAAAACTCTGTAGTTGGACAGTTTTATTTTGGGACTGATGCAAAAATTCTTGCTGATTGTTTCTGTCGAGGTTTTGTACTTGACATCCGCCATTTTGGATGTGATAAGCTGTAGAGAGTGCGTCCAAAAAGAGAAACCATAAAGAGAACCTGTTTTATTAATAACCTCTTGCAAATAGAAGAATATGAAAAAAACAACAACAAATACGATAAAACCTTAAAATCACTTGAATTTTTAAAATCACCAGCATCTGTTGACACAATATTTGATCATTTCAAATTGTTGTTTTCATTTTCTCTTCCCAGTTACTTCTTTCTCATTCTCTTCATTCTCCTTGTCACCTTACGTCTCACTCCTTAACTGAAGTTATAGTTCTAACATAAGAAATCCCACAAACATCCTTTATTTAATCTCTGTGTTGTCACAGTTATTATCATCAGATCAGACATGAGACCCAGACAACAACATAAGTTTACAAGCTAACATCATGTCAGCTAACATTAGACGATAGCATCATAAAACTTTAAATTACTTTGCCTCTGATCAACAGTTTGATTACATTCTCACATCACAGGTTTATTTGCTAAGTGTGAGTCTGCCCACATTAGATCCACTTTTCAGCAGGTGGAATAATTTGTAGTACTGCTGTGTTTAGCAGCATGTTTTGCAAATTACTGCATTTTGTTTGACTTCCTTGTGAAATCCAAAAACCCCCCAATAAAATTACATAAGGTATAAATAAAAGCCAAATAAAAGAAAGAAAAAATAAAATCCTCCTGGATCTCGGTACCTCCAGGAGCAGCTGGTCAGCTGACCTGAGACTGACACGGTGTGTGGAGATGAAGAAGCTCAGAGAGCTAAAGCGGGGCAAGACTGTGAAAGCATTTAAAGACAAACGGCACGAATTTTAAAATGAACTCTAAAAGACACAGGTAGCCAGTGCAGGGAGGCCAGCACAGGGGTTATATGCTCTCTTTTACAAGTTCCTGTTAGGAGCCGTGCAGCAGCATTTTGAACCAGCTGCAGACGTGAGAACAATGACTGACTGACCCCCACATAAAGTACGTTACAGTAGTCCAGGTGGGAAGAAATAAAAGCACGGATCACTGTTTCAACGTGCTGCTTTGAAAGAAAAGATTTGCCAGTCGCCTTAAATGATAAAAACTGGACTTCACCACTGCTCTGATTTGGTTGTCCAATTTCAAATCATGTCCAACTTAAAACCAAGATCAGTAACAACAGGTTTAAAATAAACTTCCAGGATTCCCAAATCTACAGAGGAGGACTCGCAGGGACCAGTGGGTCCAAACAACTCTGTTTTCTTTTCATTAAAATTTAAAAAGTTTAGAGCCAACCAAGCTTTAATGTCATCTAGGCATGTCATGAGAGGTTTTATGGAGATGCCACCCTTCTGCTTCAGTGGCAAATGAATTTGGCAGTCATCGGCATAACAATGAAATGCGATCCCATGCCTTCTAAAGATGGAACCCAGAGGCAATAAATACAGTAAAACGAGCAGTGGCCCTAAAATTGAACCCTGTGGGACGCCGCATGACAGAGGAGCAGAAGATGATTTGGAACCGAGAAGGCTGACAGAGAAAGTTCTGACAAATAAACCTAACCAATTGAGTGCAGTGCCACCAACAGTGTTGGGAAGGTTAGTTTTAAAATGTATTCCATTACAGAATACAGAATACATGCCCCAAAATGTATTCTGTAACGTACTCCGTTACGTTACTCAATGAGAGTAACGTATTCTGAATACTTTGGATTACTTAACATATTATCATGCTGTTTACAACTACATGAATGTACTATTGCTGTGATTTATTACTATTACTGAAGGTCCGCGGCTCCGAACCGTAGTAAAGGGACCTCTGGCTAATACGTCGGGTTCGTGTCGGGCTCGTAGCTGAAAACTAGCTTTACTCTGTTGTCTGGGTCAACTTTGCTAGCGAGAGACAGAGAGAGGCGTTGAAAGGCTGCTCCAACGGAACTTATTGTTTCGGAGGAAAACACGAACACAGTGTACAGTCGAGTCTTAATAGCTTACTTACAACTGGGCTCGTCAGGCACTCTGTTTGGCTGCAGTGGTTATTATTATATTTACATGCTTCCAGCTCCCGTTTCTGCTTGATGACAGCTGTACTTTTCCTTTTTCTCCCTCCCTCGCTCACAGACACATAACGGGTATGGCAGTTCATTCTCCCTGCAGCACGGACTACACTGCCCATCAGGCTACATTCTTTAGAGCTATACCTGTAGCATTCTGCCTGTTACCTTAGCACAACAACAACAACAGCAACAACAAAAAGGCGCTCTCTCACCCAGGAAACGCGCAGAGAGAGAGCGTCACCCTGTAACCATGGCAACCGTAACGCTGCCGCCTGGAACAACAGAACGTAGCTGTCAAACAAAACCCAAACAGTCCTGACCCGCGACAATATGAAACAGGGAAGTACCGCCGTGTAATCCATTTATTTCAACAAAGTAACTGTATTCTGAATACCACCTTTTTAAACGGTAACTGTAACGGAATACAGTTACTCATATTTTGTATTTTAAATACGTAACGGCGGTACATGTATTCCGTTACTCCCCAACACTGGCCACCAATACCCACCACATCACTTAATTGAGAAATTAGAGTATTGTGGTCTTCGGTGTCAAAAGCAGCAGTTAGGTCAAGCAAGACAAGAACAACATGGTTACCAGAATCACATGCCAGAAGGATGTCATTAAAAACCCTTAATAATGCAGATTCATTGCTAGGAAGGGTTTTAAAACCTGACTGAAAAACCTCAAGGATGCCGTTATCATCTAGTCATCTTTCAGTTGACTAAAAACAATTTTCTCTAAAACCTTGGAAACTAAAGGCAGCTTGGAAATAGGCTTATAATTAGCTAAAACGTTGTGATCAAGGCCAGGTTTCTTAGCCCTTTGAGGTCCTCACCAAGAAAAAAAGCAATGTAATTTTCTTTTTTGCATTTCTTGTTGATTTGGGTGAGTAATAACCACAATCATTTTTTTCAATAGACCCTGTAGTTTTTAAAATATTGATCTGTACCAAACGGTTGAGTGTCATGCAAATACAAGTACATTAGATAATACAGTTGAAAAAAATTAAATAAAGAGCCGAATTAAAATTAAATGAATAACAAAACCTATCCAGGGCATTGGATACAGTTTATTTCTAGCAGCATGCCAGTGAACATTGCTGTTTTCATTCCATCAAAGGACAGTATAATATCAAACAACAAAATACATAGTTTTTTCATCTGCAAATGTGAAAAATGTGCTACAGCACAAAATACTCACATTCAGGCCACTTCTGATTGAATGCTACTGTGCAAAATCATTTTTATTTTTTTTTAAAAAAGAGAAAAAAAACAGTGCAAATCAAGCACATCTGCTTGTGGTTTTGGTCATTGGGGTCTTAGGGTGTAGCATTTATTCTGTGGTCTTGGAGAGCTGGATCATGTTAATCAAATTAACACTTAATTTGATTTATCAACAGCAATGGATAAACAATGATTTTATAGCAAATAATCAACATTAATAACATTTAGGTTATGTTAGCATTAGCACCATGAAGGGACAAATCAACCGTTCGGCTGACCACTTTTTAAAAAAAAAAAATTAAATATTTAATTTCACTTTTTTAATGCTGTCAAGTGACATACATCTGTTTAGTAAGTCCTCTAACACTATCATATATCAAAAATTATATCTTCCTATCTTAGTTTAATCAAAAACACTGAAACTATGTTGGATGTTTTTTTTGTTTCTGACTTCCTGTTTGGGAGAGGTATAAGAAGAGCTTACATTCACAGTGCCTTCTGGTGGATTTTTTTGGCATTACAGATGTAAACCAGGCCATCTGTCAGCTCTTTGTTACTTCGGAAACATGGATTAAACAATTTCTCTTCCACGACGTAATCCGATAAAAACCGATCTTTTTACCCGTCGGCTTCCCGTGGCTGTCATGCGACTATTGCAGTTAATAATACAACAGCTTCTTGCCATTCTTTGTGTGTCTTTTTATCGCTGTGTGACTGTTTTCATGTGAAAGCCTGCTTGAACTAGTACCACTTGCCACTCGTTCCCAGAATCCTTTGCGCTTTTACCCTGGACTGACGTCACATTTTCAGTCTCTATAATGGCGGTTGTTGATGGATGTGGCTCTGATGCAGCCGTGGTAGCTGCTGATAATCACGATGCTATCAGGTACTGGCAAAAAGGACGAAATCTGTCTTAGCACATTTGCGCCGCTGTGTGTTTTTGTGGTCTTCTTTTGCAACTATTTCAGTGAGTTTTAGTCGGAGTGCGGTGAAACTTGGTGTTTGGAATCGGTGATAGCTCTGGGAGCTAACTAGCCTAACTTTAGCCGGTTACATGAAGTCTGATCGGTTTTGTTTGTTTATGGACTTTTGGGCATTTATGTAACTACTCTTTTAATCATTGCTTGTTTTGTGTGTTTGGTGGTTGTAGAAATGTTTTCTATCAGACTTTAGCTGAGATTTCTGTGGATACCACACACGTCTTTTGCCCCCGGTACGGGAGCGTGGGGCAGATCCTGCAGCATCACGTGGGACAAACAGCAGTGTGCACATTTACACATGTGGAACAGGAAGGTCATTAATACCTGTCCCTGTGAACACCTATCTGAACAGGAGCTACACTCATGAAGCTCCAAGTAAGACTGAGTTTAAGACAGAAACTTAAAGACCAAATATTCAACTTCCTGATCCAGGATTCAAAGAGGATCAGCAGAGTTGAGGTGTTGGAGGATTGGTTGTTCCAAACACAGCTGCAGTCAGAGAAACAGATGCAGAGACAGACGAACATCATGTGATGAAGATCAAACTCTGTACAGACACAGGAGACAGCAGCACCGACTGTGATGCTCTCAATGACCACTGTTAACATGATGGTAACATCTGTTCTAACAGCAGCTGTCACAGAGTGTTTGTCAAACGGCTCTCTGGCTGTTTTCTTCCTGTTCAAAGTTTACTTTCACTTCCTGAACTTTGTGTCTCTGACTGATGCTGATCGTCTCCGTGTGAAGCTCCGTGTTGAGGTAATGTTAACAGTGTGTAATGTTTTCCTGGCTAACATCAGCTGTGTGCAGCTTAGTTCCAGCACAAATTTGCCGCTCCATAGTTCACGGTAACAGACTCACAGCTGGACCAACGAGGCCGAGTGTGTCCGCCATGATCTGTTAGTGTGTGATCAGAGTCTGAATGAGAGCAGCAGCAGCAGAGTTAGCTGATTGTCAGCAGCTGAACTCAGAGTCATTGTTACTTCCTGATGACTGAAGGCAGTTTTTCCTGCCTCCATCAGTCTGTGGAGGAGGTGGAGAGGAGCCGCTGCTCTCCCCTCACTGACTCTCTGACTGTGGCCTGAGCTCGATGGAGAGACTCTGAGCTCTGAGTCTTTATACCTACAGACTCACAGAGAGGTCACAGCTGGTTTGATAGATTATTTATCACAGGTGGAGTTTAGATGTAGATTAAACACGTAAATGTCTGATTTTATAAAAACTGCGTCACAAAGAGTTGGCTCCGCTCCAACAGGAAGTGACATTTCCACCACAGAGAGTCATGTGACTCAGACTGTTTCCTCCAGCAGACGGTTGCCTGCTAACCAGTGTAGAAACCAATGACTGTATAAAAGATGTACGACGCGACCCCGCCTCCTCCCATTGTGCAAAAATGAAGCCAAAATATCCCGTTTGTGGAGGCTGCCATCTTGCAAATTTGGAGCCAGAGTCTGCGCAGTAGTGACTTGAGGTGGAGCGACTGTGTAACGCTCCCGCCCACACACCCGCTGGACGTGACCGCAAACACACCCCCCTGCACTTTTTACGTAGCCCGGCTGCTCGAGTTTTTTTGCTGGTTTACCGCGACTGAGAACTCGTCTAATTAAGGTAAATACAACCATGTCACTGTTATAAAAAAGACACACAGTTTATCATCTTATAGTTCTAAAATCGCTCTGTTGTTAATTCGTTCGCTAGATTAGCCGCTAGCATACGCACTGTGTTGGAGGCTTGTTGCTAGCTAGTTAGCGATGCTACACACCTGCTACTCTTAATAGTCTTCAACACTTAGGTTTTTTTAATCCATTTTTAGACAGCGATGAGATCAGCTGCACACTCTACAGAGGCCCAGAGTTACTGTTAATATCAAAAATATAATGCTGTCCTTTGAGATTTTAACATAAGACTGTGAGTGTCATGGATCTAAAACTGTTTAAATCTTCAGAGCCCTCTACAGCCTGGTAACATGGAGACTTTAAAAACATCAGCAGAACGTTTCAGTAGTGTAGTCTAATTTGTTCTTTTCATTTAATAATAATCCATATTATATCCACAGCTACATTCACCCTGGAGAGAAACTAGTGAGGGAGACCATCAGGACCAAGCTGGGTTTCTGGGTCCAGAGGTTTGGAGAAACTTCTTCCCTTTCTTTCATCACAGCTGTCCTGTGCCATAAGTTCTGTTGACCCACTGAGAGAGGCATCATTTAAGAAACACCAGGAAGACTGAAGCTCATCGCATTGATCAAGCAGGACTCATGATCTTCACCAGCAGCTCCCTCACAGTGAAATCTTCAGCACTCCTCTGTCGGCCCGCCCCAGGAGATGGATAAACCCAGCATTTCATCAACACTGTGATGAGACCTTTGGTTTGTGTAATGTTATAAATACTCGGATACTCCCCAGAGGCTCCAGGCTTTTACATAAAGATATTATATTCAGTCCTGTAGAAAGTTATATATTTAAAAATATGTGATCCTCTCTGGTTACTCTGGTATGAATAACTCTGCTTCACTTTATGGTAAATAACACTATCTGCAAAAAACTGTGAACGAATTCCAGATCACAAGTCTGTAGTTCAACATACAAGTGATGACCTTTGACCTTCATCAGGTTTTATTTAATTGTGTCAGAGAAACTCAAATGTGCTCTTCATGCAGCTGAATACATCAAGTGTTTAAAACGGAAGCTGTGCAGGTCTGAGATCAGCAGCTTTGTGAAACACCAAACTGAGGTCCTGTTAATGCTGATATATACTGACACAATTACATGAGTGATTAATCCTTTTTTGTCTTTAACTTTATCAATAAAACAGCTGCAGCTTTCACTACAGCACGTGTGGTACTTTAACCTTTGCACTGTTTTCATCAGTTCATTTTGCAGTTAACATGTGAACATGTTGGATGATCTGTCTGCTGTCACTGGGTGGTGCTGAGGTCTGAATCTGAGGGCAGCTCCTGTAATCACAAAGACAACAGAACCATCAAACTCAAATATAAATTTTATCCCTCAATATTGAAATAAAGCTGATTCTTCTGTCCTCACACACTCAGGATCTGAAGTTCTTCTCTTAAATTTTTTTCAGTATTACAGTACACTACAGTACTTTAATCCATAGTTCCTGATTAATGAGGAGTTACTGAAGTACACGCTTTTAAAAAAAATGTTACTGTCTTTACAGATGTGGCAAGAGACTGAAAACAGGATGCAGCCTGTTGCTTTTACAGTATAACACTTGTAATAAAAGTACAGTAACAGTAATTAGTGACTGAGCAGCCCGGGGCGTTTCTCTTGATTTCTTTAGTAAATTCATTCACCTGCACAGCTAAACGAACCCTGACAGCCGAGTGCTCATCTTAGCTAGCTAGGTCTCTGGAGCTAGATAAGGACGGTAGTTCCGGATTAGCTTACAAACACGTTTAACTTACCAAAAAAGTGCAGCGGGGCCTCGGGTCCTTCTGTCGGGTAGTCCAGTTTACTGAAGAACACCTCAGGCTGTCAGGTTAAAACACTCGGTCGTGTTTTCGTAGCGTAAATGCTGGCCCTCCTCTCAGAGCCTACGCTCTATCTGCTATTCCCGGACAGAGATACGCAAGTTTCTCCGTGACTGCAGCTGTTAGTCAAAGCTGCTATGATGACGTTTCACCCCAATTTAACATCACCGCGGGAGGAATTAGAATCAAACTTATGGGAAAGGAGACCCCTTGAACATCAATCAGCGAGATGAGAACTATTGAAAACAAAAGAAAGAATCTTTGGAAAAAAATTATCTAAGGAGAATTAATTAATTTTAGTCTGACCCCAGTCCCATCCGCTAACATGGAGGTTTATGACCTATACTGCGTTTTGGCTTCATTTTTGGGGAGCTGTCGCGTCGTCTATGTTTTATACAGTCATTGGTAGAAACACAGAGAGCTGTAACGTCCAGTGTTGGTCAAGTTACTTGAAAAAAGTAATCAGTAACTAATTACTGATTACTTCCCCAAAAAAGTAATCCCGTTACTTTACTGATTACTTATTTTCAAAAGTAATTAATTACTTAGTTACATAGTTACTTAGTTACTTTTTAAAAACACGACTTACAACCTGAATAGGTGATAAAGCGATAGATCTTTCAGCCCAATTCTACTTTTTCTACATTATCCATCATACAAAATGTAATCAAATGGAAAGGTCCCTTTTTAAAACTTGTTTTATTAGTTTTAATCTTTTAACTTTATGCATCAAGCAAAAATTTAATTATATGCAACATTCTCTGACTGGAAGAAATTTGTTTAATATTTAAACCTATTTTCTGCACATTCCAGCACATACTTTTTCTTTTTTGTGTGTGTTTACACTCACTCTTTCAAATAGATGCAAGTAAAACACAACAGAAAATAAATAAAGTCAAAGACTAGCGGTCCTTTTGCTCTATTTTCACCTGTAAAGCAGGAGTAGGGTAGGCGGAGGTTTACTCTGGTGCAGGTGTGCCGCGGCGGTCAGTGGAAGAATCCGCGAGTTTCTCTGTGAATTTCCCATTACATCGTAGTGCACTCCGTGCTTGCTTGGAAGTTTAGGGGTTTTTTTTCGCTGTAAAAAGAAGTTTTCTTCCCACGCACAACGGACACTAATGTTTTTGTCACTTTTTATGGAATCAAACTTAAAGTAAGGTCAGTACTTCCACGCTTTAAACGCTGCACGCTCATACTCTCTCCCGCACTCGATATATTATCCACTGTTGATCTGCACACAGCTGTTGTCACGAATGTCGCACTTGCTTACGTCACTGTCATGAGACATTCTCGCAAAAAAATCACGGTTTTAGTAACGCAGTAACGCAGCGTTCCTACGGGAAAGTAACGGTAATCTAATTACCGTTTTTGCAATAGTAATCCCTTACTTTACTCGTTACTTGAAAAAAGTAATCAAGTAACGCGTTACTGCCCATCTCTGGTAACGTCACAGTAAGAGGCCTGTTTGGTTTATGAGGACAGCAGCTGCTCACAGAGGAGACTCATTACCACCATAGCTGCTGTAACACTGGATCAGCGTTATTAACAGGGTTCATACGGGTGCTTGAAATCCTTGAAAATGCTTGAATTTACCATTGCCTTTTCAAGGTTTGAAAAGTGCTTGAATTTCAGATGTGGTGCTTAAAAGTGCTTGAAAGTGTAACTGTATTTCATTCACCACAAATAACTATCGGATTGAATAGTTTTCTTGTCAGATAGAGAAATAAAATGAAGCTGCCTTGTGTCTGTTTCAACATGTGACCCCGCCCCTCCGTCGGACAGTCGGGGATGAGTGCGCTAACATACCTGTAGGTCGCTGTTTTAATGAGTGTTTGATGGAAAACGACAAGAGCGGAGTTTGCGCTCTCTAGTCGTATGATAGATGAGTCCTAGTAAATAATTTTCCAGTACGTGTACGTTACACATGCTATTTTTAAATTATGATTATTATTTTGCTAACTATCAAACTCGCTGGAGAAATGATTGAGATGCACTGAGTGTGATGCAGTATGGCAGCGCTATTATGGAATATGCTGTGAACTTAGCTAACATTGCTTAGCAGTAATATGAGTTAATTTACTCAAGTGAAAGCTTTAAACATTAGCCTGATACATAACTAGCTAACTTAAGGCTTTCTGGTTAACCCTCTGGGGTCCACGGACCCAGAGTCTCCATTTCAACTTGGGTCGAACGTGCAGACTTCAAACTATGTACCACTTTTTAAACTGTGTTGATAGGCAACGTAAAACCGATGGTTTTTTTTCTGAATACAACAGTGGCGTTTACTCCGGGAAGAAACGGTTAAAACGGCCTTTTCTAAGGAGAGCGCTAGCAAACACGCTTTGCTTGTGAGTGAAAAAAGAAAAAGAAAAAACACTCCTTCCCTATTGGTGGAAAAATGTACCATGTCGACCAATCAAAAAATGGTATGGCAACATGTGGCATTTGGTTGTTTGGGAAGAGAGGGAAGTTTTAGGAGTGAGAAAGAGAGAGAGACAGTTTTGAGACATGAGAAATTTGTGACGTTTCCCGTGTTTGGAGTCTCAAGTTAGTGTGTTGACTAGTGTAGTGTAGTCGTTGTTTTGTTTTGTGTGTCAGTTCTACTAGTGAACGTCACATTTGCTGCCTTAAAGCCACCAAAGGCAGATTGCAGTGTAAACGCTGAGTGACACACCTGCTGTCAGACCTGCAGGTTTATCCCTGTGCTGTTCTCATCTGTGTCAGAGTGACACAAACTATTTTTTGGAGTTGCATAAATCATTTGTGTGTCTTCTTCTTTGATGCAGAACAGCTGATTGTTCTGTAAATAGTTTTAAATGGTTATATAAAAAACGTCTGAGCCTTGGCCACATTTTTAGGTAAATAGTATCATATAACTTTGTTGTTTGCAAAACTTGTGCATATTTTTTAAAAATGTACAATTTCTATTTGCATTACAAGTTATGAAAATGATTCGTTAAACATGCTTGTGGTTTTTTCAGTAAAAAATATCACTTTCTACTCGTATTTTAAATTTCGTCTGAATTTAGATAAATTGTGCTGACACATTATGTCAAAATGAGTAAATAACAGATTGGCAAGAGAAACAGTTTTTAAAGGTGAAATATAGAGAACAAATCAAAAGTAGTCATAAACGGCCAGTTATACCCTGGACCCCAGAGGGTTAAGTAGTTTAATGTGCAGGTGCTGACGATAAACACATTATGAATGAAAGCCGGGGAACTTTGGTAGCACAGAAACAAGTGGCTATTCTTTGTGACCATATGGATCAGTCATATTACCATTATTTCACCCAAAGGCACCAAGTTAATACTCAAAAAAGCTGCAGCAATACACACAAATATAAACAGTACTTGGTGACAACTTTGCTTTTAGCCTTTAACACTGGAAGTCCCGTGTTATTATTATAAATGTCTTCAAGCTCACACTGCCTGTGGGGCACTATCAGCCACTGAGACAGTTCACACATTTATATGTGTTTGTATATGAATATTTCATACTTACAGGCTGCCTGTTTATTTAAGTGAGATGAACAAAATACATTGGAATTGTACAAAATAATATCACAGATGATAAATTAAATAGATTTTAAGTAGATGCTTGTACATTCTTAAAGTCTTAAATGTTGAATTGAACTATGTGATGTGTTCAAAGCCTCCCAGTCAGTGCTGTTCTCCATGCCTGTCTGACATGATGTTATTAGCACAAACACTTTAAAGGTGATCGTTTAGGACTTCAGCAATATTACAGACAGCAATGTAGTTAGCAGTAAAACAGTTAGTTTTATTGGGAATTAACTTAAAAAACAAACAAACATCTGTCTCCTCTTTTCTGTCACACAGGAAAGAAGCATCAATATCTGATGAGAAGACTTATTTATTTCTTTTTGGGGGGGGGGGGGGGGTTTCAACAGGAGAAGAATATCTAACAAGTTGATTTGTTCACATCTTAATTTTTAAGTGAAATGTGCATTTTGAGTTTATACACTATGTATATAAGGCGCCCTCCTTTTGCAGTATTTTTGTGTGGTGCGTTTTTCTATGTCTTAACAAAAGGGGAACAAAGGTGTTTAAGTTCACCTAGGATGATTTGTCTTAATTTTCACATGGTCTTACTGAGGTGATGTGAATTGAAACATGCATTTTTTTTGGCGGTGAGGGAGGGATGTGCTGTAAAAGTTTGAAAAGGGACCTTGAAAGTGCTTAAGAAGTGCTTGAATTTGACCCTGAAAAAGGCGTATGAACCCTGATCATTATCATTAGCCTGTGTAAGTCCTGAGTGTCCTCCAGTTCAGTGTCTTTGTCAGTCGCACATGTGTCGTTTCTGTTCAGCTGGTCTTCCAGTCAGTCATCCATCTCAGGCTCTGTCATTCTGCCATAAACACCAGCCTTCACCACCTGTGAGTCCTCGGTTTGGGTCCTCTCTTCTCCACATCCACACTGCGATGCTGTGACATATACAGTACATAAAATCAAAATTCACGTTTTATGCAACTAAAGTGTTTAATTAAGGCTACAGAACATAATTCAGTTATAGACAATATATGAAACATGTATACTTACTGCATTTGAATCATTTAAACCATATGTAACACCTGAACGTGTGTTTGAAAAAACAAACGCTTTGATTTTGACACCCCAAGAAAATCTTCCTAGATCTGCACGTGTTCAGAGTAAGAGCCGAATAAACAGCAGCAGAAGCTGATTGATGGACAACTGCATGACATATCAGCTGTAGCTGCAGCATCTGCACAGAGTTTGATTGGCTCACGCTGATTTGTTTGTTTTTTCAAACAGGACAGCAGAGAGAGAGAGGAGGAGATGAAGAGTGCAGCAGATTGATGAGACAGTGAAGAAGAGGTGAGCATGTGACAGAGCAGAGCCAGATTAAAGGAGCCATTATGGCTCAATAGAAGCTCTGAAGTCACACTGTGAACATGTCAGCACACATGACAGCTTCATCAACATGGAGCTCTGAGTGTTTATTAAAGGATCATTGGACGCTCTAACACAGCTGACTGCAGCCTTTAGCTGTGAGCACACAGTGTCTCACATTTACATTCACTTTACTGTCAAACACAATAACTTTAAACAGCTGCTGTTATCAAGTGAAGATAGCAAAGATTTCAGGGCTGAGCCCCAGTGTTTCAGGATAATGGCCCCAGAGACCACAGTCACATATGTGGGAAGTATTTTAAGTTTAAAACTTCCTTTAAGCACTAACAGCACAGACGCACAAAGTCGCAGACAGGGAACAAAGTATTTTAGGTTTGTATTGTCAGATTATTTAATCATTATACTGAACAAATATCTGAAAAACTAAAAACCTCTATTCCCCAAATATCATGAGGTTATCACTACATTCACATGTCATCAATGTGTTCTTTCACACAGATCAGTTTTAGTGTATGTGGCCCATACACTAAAACCATGACACAAATTCATATGATGTGACACCCAGACTGTGTTCACTGTTTCTTTTGGTAAAATCATCTTCTCGTGTTTTTATAGAAAGATGATGGAAGAACCTAAAGAACAGCCAGTCAAAGCAGCTCCATCAGCAGGTAGGAGATCAGTGCTTTGTATGAGGAGATGTATGGATGTATAGACTTCAGGCAGATTCTTTTTTGTAACTGTGATAAGTACATAAAATTCATGAGTTGTAACCTGTCCTAATCTTTGCCTTAATCTTTCTTTGGGACATTTTTATAACATGAGAACTTCCAGTCTAAGGAGTTTGGCATAGAAACAACTGGACTTTTTTGTACTTCGAACCCACATATGAGGTTAAAACGATGCCACCTTAAAATGAAACTGAAGAAATATTGAAACTGAAACAAATGTATTGAAAGTGAAAAAAAAATGATAGTGAAAAAACATAAATATAGAAATTTAAAGAAAAAACTCACTCACTACCATGTTTTCACACTTACATCGTTTTTTTTCCACGTACAGTTATTTTTTCAGCTTCAATTAGCTGGCACTGCTTTGGCATCTGAGGGTGCGCTTGAGGGGCGGGGCTTCAGAGCCACATATATGAGCCACATATGTTTGCACACATTATATTGCTGACCAGTGACTGTGGAAATCACGGACAACCTAATATCTGCAGCAGCCGCAGTCATGAAGAAACTTGCGTATCTCTGAACGGCACATAGAGCGGGGACGCTGAGAGGAGGTCCAGCGTTTACCGACTGTTTCAAACTGACAGACTCAGGTGTTCTTCTGTATCTGCCTGACCGAAGGACCTGAGAGCCGCCACAATATTTTTGGTATGTGAAAGGTGTTTGTAAGCTAATCTGTAGCTAACATTCTTAGCTAGCTAGCTAAGATGGGCACTCGGCTGTCGGCAAAACTTGTTTTGTAAAGTTTTTTTAGCTAACCCGTGCAGGTGAACGAAATTAACAGAAACGCACCGGGCTGCTCAGTCAGTAACTAACCACAGTTACTGTACTTTTATTATGAGTATTACACTGTAAGAGCAACAGGCTGCACTCTGCTTCAGCTCCTGTGCAGAGCTGATTATGAAATATGTGCAAACAGCAGCATGTTTTCACTCTTTTGCCACATCTGTAAGGATATTAACACATATTTTAAAAAAGGCTTGCACTTTAGTAACCCCTCATTAATCATTAATTACGGATTAAATAGCAAAGCCTAATATTTATGTACTCAAACCAAATACTTCTGCTTGGCAGCTTAAGTTAAAATGTGTGTTTAATTTTTCCACGGATTACATTTTTAACACTGACTCTGTGTATTCTTTTTATTAAGTTTGTTTCAAATATTCAGGTTAAATAAAACAGTCTGAATCATTCTTATTGAGGTATTGTTCACAAAGTTACATGTGCAGTACAGCTTACATCCTCTGAGAGGGAAAAAAGCATTAATTAAAAGCATTAATATTTGTTATGATACCTCTGTATGTTGGTGACCACGGTGCAGCAGCAGACTGAACCAGGACTGAAACCTGCTCCGTCTGCTCATGTATGGAGATTCACATTCACAAAGCACCAACAACTCAAAGGTTAACATTATATTGGAAAATCTGTTGGTATATACGGCTTTAAACAATAAACAGCTCGTATGTCAGCAGAGCTGAAGAACTAAAGAAATGTAAGAGAAGAACTTCAGATCCTGGGTGTACGAGGACAGAGAAGGATCAGCTCTATTTCAGATTTGAGATAAACTTTATATTTCAGTTTGTGATGATTCTGTTGTCTTTGTGATTACAGGAGCTGCCCTCAGATTCAGACCTCAGCACCACCCAGTGACAGCAGACAGATCATCCAACATGTTCACATGTTAACTGCAGAATGAACTGATGAAAACAGTACAAAGGTTAAAGTACCACACGTGCTGTAGTGAAAGCTGCAGCTGTTTTATTGATAAAGTTAAAGACAAAAGCATCAATCACCCATGTATCATATGAATGTTGGGTTTTTCTCTGTATCTATTATTGTACGATCTACTGTACAATATAAAGCACCTTCAGGCGACTGTTGTTGTGATTTGGTGCTATATATATAAAATTGAATTGAATTGAAATGTAACTGTGTCACTATATATCAGCATTAACAGGACCTCAGTTTGGTGTTTCACAAAGCTGCTGATCTCAGACCTGCACAGCTTCTGTTTTAAACACTTGATGTACTCAGCTGCATGAAGAGCACGTTTGAGTTTCTCTGACACAATTAAATAAAAACTGATGAAGGTCAAAGGTCGTCACTTGTATGTCGAACTACAGACTTGTGATCTGGAATTCTTTCACAGGTTTGTTTTTTTTTTTGCCAATAGTGTGTTATTTACCATAAAGTGATTCAGAGTCATTTATACCAGAGTAACCAGAGAGGATAATATATTTTTAAGTATATAACTATCCACAGGACTGAATATAATATCTTTATGTAAAAGTCCAGAGATTCTGAGGATTATCCAAGTATTTATAACATTACACAAAGCAAAGTTCTCCATCACACAACGCTCAAAAAGCTGCTGGCCCTGACGCATTACAGGACATGCACCTCAAGACATGCTTGCCCCCCACACTGGATCCTCACCAATTTGTCAATCGAAACAATGGAGTACAGAGGATGCTGTATCCACAGCTCGTCACTGTGTACTCTCACACCTGGACAACAAGAATACTTATGCAAAAATGCTGTTAGTTGACTTCAGCTCAGCATTCAGTACAGTTCTTCCCTCCAAGCTGATCACCAAACTTGTGGATCTTAGACTCAACAACTCCATCTGCACCTGGATCATGGCTCATGGACTTTCTGACCAACAGACCTCAGCATGTTAGGTCAGGCCATAACAGCTCTACCACTGTCACACTCACACTGGCACTCCACAGGGCTGTGTGCTGAGCCCGTTCCTCTTTGACTGCAGACCTTAGTATGGATCCAACTCCATCAAGTCTGTAGATGACACCACAATGACTGTCTCATCAGTGACAATGATGAGTCTGCTACAGGGAAGAGGTAAAGCACCAAGCTGTGTGGTGCTGACAATAACCTGCTCCTGAATACCAGCAAAACCAAAGAGCTCATTGTGGACTTCAGTAGAGAGAAGAGAAACCCCCATGTCCCCATCTACATAAATGGCACAGCTGTTGGACAGGTCTCTAGCTTCAAGTTCTTGGCGATCCACATCTCTGAGAATCTGTCCTGGTCAACTAACGCCTCCAGCCTGGTCAAGAAGGCCCATCAGCGCCTCTTTTTGTTGAGGACCCTGAAGAAGAATCACCTGTCTAATGACATACTGGGTAACTTCTACCGCTGTGTGATAGAGAGCATCCTGACCAACTGTGTCACAGTCTGGTATGGGAACTGCTCTGTTGCTGACCGCAAGGAACTGCAGCGGGTGGTGAAAACTGCCCAACGCATCACAGGGACTCCACTTCCTGCCATTGAGGATGTCCACAGGAAGAGATTTCTATGCCGAGCACGCATCATTCTCAGGGACTCCTCTCATACTGCCAATAAACTCTTCCAGCTCCTCCTCCCCTCCAGGAGGCGCTACAGGAGCCTTCAGACTAAAGCCAGCAGGTTTAGGAACAGCTTCTTCGCCACAGCTGTTACCCTACTGAACTCAGTCCCCCGCTGAGCCTTTCCATCCACACTCACCTAACCCTTCTACACTCCTCCTCCCAGTGACCTTGATCATTTCATTATCAACATTCACCACATTGGTTACTGCTGTAGTTTTAGGACACTGGCATGGTGTAGTCTCTGTTATAGTGTGTACACTGTTAGAGAGCTACGCTTCCACTACTGTAGATATTTTCATAGCACTCTGTAGATCTGTTTACCTCACAGTGCTTCATCTTTATATATGTATATTTGTTCATAGTATACCTGTATACCTGCCCGTCTGTATAGCAATATAGAACAGCTGTATAGCAATACAGATCATCTGTGTATCGGTTACAATATTATTTTTCAGTTTCAATTTTTTCTTCAGTTTCATTTTAAGCTGGCATCATTTTAACCGCACACACCCTAAAATGCAGTATTTGTTGATGAGATGATGAAGTGTTAATTCAACAAAGTTAGAATACAGTGGAACCCCGAATTACAAAATTAATCCGTTCCCGAGGGTCTTTCGTAAGTCGAAAATTTTCGTAAGTCAAAGCACCCATCGCGCCTTTTAAGTGAGGCGATGCTGAACGATAGGCTTTAGGCTAATTGCTAACTAGAACAACAATACGTCATTCAAGTGGAACAGCAAAGCACGAGACCGGAAGCCAAGGGGTTGTCACATGATTCGGAAGGCATTGTGGGCATTGTAGGCTCAGCCAATCAGAGCCAGGGGATTTCGTTACACGGGCATTTTACCATAACACGGGCAGAAATATTGCCGTTCAGTGCCTTCGTAACTTGAATATTTCGTGACATGGGGTATTCGTAAGTCGGGGTTCCACTGTATTTTTCACATGATTTCGACTGAGAGGCATGTTTATGTCTCTTTCTTCTTCCTGTAGAGGAGGCGCTTGCCAGGGTGCGGTCAGCCTTTGTCTGGAGGGTAACAACAGAAATCCTCACACAGCTCCTTGAGGCCCTCGTATGTGACACTGTCTTAAATGAGTTGGAGAAAGAATCGATACTGGAGAAGAACCTAGCCAGAGCAGATAAGGCACGCAGCTTCATCGACACAGTGAGGAAAAAAGGAGACAAAGCATGCAAGATAACAATCAAACATCTTCAGATCAAAGATCCTTCTCTTTTTTCTCAGCTGCGTTTAAACTCTGATCCATCTGCTCAACAAGGTGAGGTCATGTATCATATACCATGAATAAAAATGGTCACCTTGCAGTTTGTTGAGATGTGAAAGTGAAACCTCGGAATTCATTGTAAGAAAAAGGAGAGGGCAAGTACGTCATTCTACGCCGAATGTTTGGATTTGTTACATGCTTGCAAATATATTTTCTAAAGTATATGGAGGAATTTTGATGATCATCATAAACCTGTGAAACTACTTGGATCTAATGTGAGCTGTATTTAATTAAACACAAGTGTTCTTTACTTTTAAAAACCATGCAAACTGATTGCCTTAAAAAAGACAAGCATCAGTCATTTGACTTAAATGTTTAATGAAAAAAATGCCACATTTATATATAATAAAGTAAAGCACATGTTTTGTGTGGCCAGAAAGGGTTTACATTGTCTTTCGCCATTGTAATATACGACAAGAATTAATGAATCTCTCTCAGATGCTTCTTTAAATAACATAGCAGTGGGGAACATTATGACACTTCAATGTTGTTTTTTTTGGTTACAAAGTTTGGAGAAGAGGCACAGAAAGCAGAAACCTGTTTAGCCTGCACATGTTGGAATCAGGTACATATGAAAAGCTGCAAAGCAATGCAGATGTGTAGGTTCAAAACATTTAATGTGGCTGTTTTCAGGAAATACATTTAGGAATTACTGTAGCGCCTTTTTGATGAATTTCTGGTGGAATAAGTATATTAAAAACTAAAACGTATGATAGGCTCAACAAAGGGCAAAGTACGTCAGATAGCTCCTTCAGACCAGATTTGTACTTTTCCTTCTTTTTTCCTTTTTTTGATTCAGATGCTCTTCAGAAGTGTCAGCCTAAACTTAAGTCTGTCTTGAAGAAGAAGTTCCAGTGTGTGTTTGAGGGGATCGCTAAAGCAGGAAGCCCAACCCTTCTGAATCAGATCTACACAGAGCTCTACATCACAGAGGGAGGGACTGCAGAGGTCAATGATGAACATGAGGTCAGACAGATTGAAACAGCATCCAGGAAACCAGACAGACCAGAAACAACAATCAGACAAGAAGACATCTTTAAAGACACACCCAAAAGACAATACCTGATCAGAATAGTGCTGACAAAGGGAGTGGCTGGCATTGGGAAAACAGTCTTAACACAGAAATACAGCCTGGACTGGGCTGAAGACAAAGCCAACCAGGACATCCAGTTCATATTTCCATTCACTTTCAGAGAGCTGAATGTGCTGAAAGAGGAAAAGTTCAGCTTGGTGGAACTTGTTCATCACTTCTTTACTGAAACCAAAGAAGCAGGAATCTGCAGCTTTGAAGACTTCCAGGTTGTGTTCATCTTTGATGGTCTGGATGAGTGTCGACTTCCTCTGGACTTCCACAAAACTACAATCCTAACTGACCCTAGAGAGTCCACCTCAGTGGATGTGCTGCTGATTAACCTCATCAGGGGGAAACTGCTTCCCTCTGCTCGCCTCTGGATAACCACACGACCTGCAGCAGCCAATCAGATCCCTCCTAAATGTGTTGGCATGGTGACAGAGGTCAGAGGGTTCACTGACCCACAGAAGGAGGAGTACTTCAGGAAGAGATTCAGAGATGAGGAGCAGGCCAGCAGGATCATCTCCCACATCAAGACATCACGAAGCCTCCACATCATGTGCCACATCCCAGTCTTCTGCTGGATCACTGCTACAGTTCTGGAGGATGTGCTGGAAACCAGAGAGGGAGGACAGCTGCCCAACACCCTGACTGAGATGTACATCCACTTCCTGGTGGTTCAGGCCAAAGTGAAGAAGGTCAAGTTTGATGGAGGAGCTGAGACAGATCCACACTGGAGTCCAGAGAGCAGGAAGATGATGGAGTCTCTGGGAAAACTGGCTTTTGATCAGCTGCAGAAAGGAAACCTGATCTTCTATGAACCAGACCTGAGAGAGTGTGGCATCGATATCAGAGAAGCCTCAGTGTACTCAGGAGTGTTCACACAGATCTTTAAAGAGGAGAGAGGACTGTACCAGGACAAGGTGTTCTGCTTCATCCATCTGAGTGTTCAGGAGTTTCTGGCTGCTCTTCATGTCCATCTGACCTTCATCAACTCTGGACTCAATCTGATGGAACAACAACGAGCAAAATTATGGTCTAAATTATTTAAAAAGAAAAATAATTTAAAATCTCTCCACCAGAGTGCTGTGAACAAGGCCTTACAGAGTCCAAATGGACACCTGGACTTGTTCCTCCGCTTCCTCCTGGGTCTTTCACTGCAGACCAATCAGACTCTCCTACGAGGTCTGCTGACACAGACAGGAAGTAGCTCACAGACCAATAAGAAAACAGTCCAGTACATCAAGAAGAAGCTCAGTGAGAATCTGTCTGCAGAGAAAAGCATCAATCTGTTCCACTGTCTGAATGAACTGAATGATCGTTCTCTAGTGGAGGAGATCCAACAGTCCCTGAGATCAGGAAGTCTCTCCACAGATGAACTGTCTCCTGCTCAGTGGTCAGCTCTGGTCTTCATCTTACTGTCATCAGAAAAAGATCTGGATGTGTTTGACCTGAAGAAATACTCTGCTTCAGAGGAGGCTCTTCTGAGGCTGCTGCCAGTGGTCAAAGCCTCCAACAAAGCTCTGTGAGTACATTTGTACTCATGTCTTTACTTTTAACATCCAACTGTGTCAGTAATTTATTTTACCAGGCTTTCTGTCTTTTTATGAATTTGTATCCTAAAGTTTTGGGATTTCTCCAATACAACTGTAACCTCTTTGATGCCTCCAGAACTCGGTGTACTCGAGACGCTGGATTCACCATAAACTCTGATCATCACTGCTGCTGTTATGTTATCAGTCTTTGTTTAAAAACTTAGGCTGCATGTGCGTAATGTTGTGATACTTTATATTCACATGCATGCTCCTAGATACATTTCTACTGCAGGTCTATGTTTAGTCACAAATATTGGTGAAACACTTGCTTTTACATGCATGGTGGGTCCTGCATTAAAGAAAGCATTTGAATTACTCAGTGAATCATGGCAGCCAGAGAAACATCCTTAGTTCCACTTTAAACTAAACTCTGCTTCGGTCTTCCACAGTGTGTTTGTTGTTTCTTTGTTGTTGTTGGCCTGCTCTCTGCTCTCACTCCAATCTGGCTGCAGCAGATGTTTGTCCCTCCCTGAACCTGCAGACTTGGGTGCAGCACCTCAGTTCATCTTCAGTCTGAAACCAGCTGTTTTAGCTACATCCCCTCAAGCACAGCTTCCCTGGTCATCTCTGCTGTGGTTGCTATAAAATGTAATCTTGATTAAAAAAACAAAGAACAAAAAAAGTAAACTAAAGTCAGACTTGATGCCATTTATTGGCAGCATGGTGCCTGTTTGATGATAAACTGCAGCACAGTCTAAAGCAAACCTTCTGACTTTATTGACTTTATGCATGTATATATTCTTCCTGTTCACCTTGGACACACAACAGCTCTCTGTTTGTTGTGATTGGATCTAGAACACAATTCAGATCAGCCAACATATCCTAATCTAGATGATTTTTAAGGTGGTATCTGGGAGGAAAAGTTCAAAATCAGCTTGGATGGCCTGTACTGTATGATGGCCTTCGTTGCACCACATTGATAGCCATGCAGGGTGGTTCACTCCTTGGGCAAGAAGACCGAGGAGTGAGCCACCCTTGGTCAAAGCTTGGTCATTCAAGCTCACTGTTTTCCCCTTGTTGGTTGATGATAGTATTTTTTTTTACCTGACTTATAGTCATCATTGTCTTCAAATTAAGTCACACACTGCTGACTGCTGTAGCTTACCTGGCTGAGCAGGTGACCCATGTACTGAAAGTTAGAGTCGTGACTCCAGGGCCTGGTTTGAGTCTGCCCAAGACCATTTCCTGTGTGTCATTCTCCTCACTGCTCCCTCCCTTCCTGTCTTCTCTGTCCTATACAGTGAAGACAAAAGGCCTCAAGTTCTGAAAACTCTTCCCCTTCATCATCTTCCTAATCATCTCTCTCATCTAAAATCACCAGTATTCTCTGAGTAGAGAATCTTTTCACAATCTTGAATGATAAGGATCCAAGTGGGTAAAGTTATTTATTTGTTGTGTTCCTATTTGCAGCTGGGATAGATTGTGAAAAACTCTCGGCTGCCAAAATTACATCCAGTTTAGAAGAAAAACATTGAGTGAAGTGTTTGTTTCATCATCCTTCACAACTCATCAACCAGGTGTCACAAACTGCAGCAGGACAGTACAAAGCATGTCATACTGGATGGCTGCAACAACCAGAGTTTTACCTACCTTTGGTATTTCTTGACAGCATGAGCGTAATATTTACTGAACAGAGTCGTCTTCTGTAATCTTTTCAGATTCAGATTCAGAACACTGTATTTATTTTCAAGGGGCAATTAGGATACTGACCTTGCCAACCGTACATACAATACACAAACATCACATTGGGGAGACAGGTCAGGCTAGGTAGCTGGCCGGTCAGCCAGAGCAGCGACCCGGAACCGAACAGCAGAAAATGCACAACATCAGGAAAGATGAGGATAAAAAAGAACTCCCCCCAGACTGAGCTCCAACAGGGAGATCAGTTTGAGAACAGAAAAAAAATGACCTCAGCGCAGAGCACATGAAAACTCTTAGTACGCCATAGAAACACATGACAAGCAACAGGGATGGGTAAAAGGTGAGAGACAGCCGGTGTAGACAGCGCATCCGGGCCTGCAGCATTTGCGCTGGTCCCCTCGACCCACCGTCTGCACCGGGAGGGGATAAGCATGCTTAGGATGGGAAGGAACAGTCTAAACACCGTCTGTTATCAGGGTGAGATGTGTTATGTTCAGCTCCAGCCTTGAGACCACAGCTGGCGCCGGTATGTTAGCCACATGAAATGATGGTGGTTTTCTTTGGTGCGAACAACTGCATGTCAATTTCACAGCTGATCTAACAGTCCGTCACTCGTCTCTCAATCTCCCGTTGGAGAGCCACGAGCTTCTCCGAGAGGTTATCAGTTTTGCGCTCTAACAGCAAAGTCTGAGAACTCACGACCGCCATGAGCTTCTTCAAGATCTTATCCGTGCTGCGTTCAATGAGCCCATTTTGAGAAGTCACGACCCGTCCCATTATTTCAGTCACAGCGGGCAGCCTTGTGGGGTTTTGAACAGCTGATTCCGCTTTCTTTAATCTTCAATAAGCCAGGGCCAAGCCAGCTCAGATCAGCAAGAACCCTTTGCTGCTGTGAATGTCCGTGCTGCTATATTTCAGGATCAGGCTCTAAATGTACAAATGGATCTGAGAAGATTTCCAATCATGTTTCTACTAGATTTACAGTTTGTTTTCATGTCGTCTGACTCAGAAGGTGGAGCAGGTGGAGCTTACAAGGAGTAAGTGCTGATATAGAAGAAGAGTTGTGTTTTAATGAAGCTATTTAGTTAACCAATAATTGTATTGCATGCTGGCCTTAAAAAATGTTTCATTTGACTGATTTAATTAATTTGTTTGTGTGTTTTCTTCCAGACTGAGTGGCTGTAACCTCTCAGAGAGAAGCTGTGATGCTCTGTCCTCAGTTCTCAACTCCCAGTCCTCTAGTCTGAAAGAGCTGGACTTGAGTAACAATGACCTGCGGGATTCAGGACTGAAGCTTCTGTCTGCTGCACTGCAGAGTCCACATTGTACACTGGAAACTCTCAGGTCAGGATCCAAACATCCCCACTGCTGATCATTAAATGATATTATTGTATAAACAACCAAGAATTGGCAGGTGAACTTTTCTTTATCTTTGGATTGCTTAGGAGATTCTTAATTACTGTCTGAAGATTTTTTTTACAGTCACATATTTTGTTATTATTTATTTTGTTTACTCATGTGTGCTGATGTTGTGAGTAATTTAAAGCTGAAGTAAACTTGTAATTTAGTTTAGTTTAGTTTAATTTAGAGTTTAATAGAGTTTCTGAAGTAAGTGTACTTGGAGATATTTATGTGTTTACTAAAGCACAGGAGCAGGAGGCTGTGTGTAGCATAGAGGAACCCAGACCTCAGCTTTCTCTCCTGGGTTTCTGTTGCTGCTGTTACAGTTTCCCCTCATCGTTCCCTTCAACAGTCTCCTCACTGTAACAAATCAAATTGTTACTGTATAGATTCACGTCTGAATGTTGCCATGTGCTATTAAAACTAAAAGCGATGTTTCATACACCCACGTGGTTCAGTCACACAGTAACTGATGGTAAATAATGTTTGTGTTGAGCACATCGTACAGGTCAGCTGCTCCACACAGATCTCAGGTTTACATGCTGGAACAGTTTGTGATCATGAAGGATAAACCTCACTTCCTCTTTGTTTCATACAGATGTGACATGAACAATAACACATTCATGAAATCCTTTTAGGAACACAAACACTATTGTAGCTGGAGAATATATTTGAATGTAGGATAATGTAGGGGATCATAAACAACAGTAATAACTAACCACCACCTCACCATTTGGGTTGGTAGCTGCATGTTGATTGATGAAGTCATTTTCTTCTTCCTCCATTTCTACCTTATTAACATCAGATTAAAAGCTGCACAGAGACAGGCACTGGACATGTTTAGCCTAGCTTAGTACAAGGACTGGACATGGGGGAAACGGCTCTCATCACTGGATCAAAACATGAAAACAAATCTGAAGTAAAGTTTTGTTGAAGTGAACTGTGGTGGTGCCCAATGTTCCCTCTAAGCTGCGCGTGTGCGCGCTGCTGGCACGGTCTCTGCGCACAGAAAATCTGCGTTGCGCACAAAAAAAAAATCAAATCTCAATTGAAATTAAAATTAAAACTTTAACAATTCTGTTTTGTAGTGTTAGTCAGTAAGTGACTGGCTGCTCCCGTACGGGATTAGAACGATGCCACCTTATCCCATAGTCCAGCCAATGATGCGATTCACATTCGTATATACGCAGCTAATCAACGTCATTGACAGGCTATGACAGCGTCCTTATGTGCCGACACCGGTGTTTTAGCGAGCAAAGCGGCTGATGTGGAGTGAAGCCACGTTAATGACAACGTGTCCAACCATTGGAGATGTGAGCAGGACAGACGGAACAATTGATGGACAAAGTGTGGACTTTATACCAGTTTTTAAATTGTGTTGATCGGCCACGTAAAACCAGAGTTATGATAAAAATATCTGCATTGTTTGGATTTCTTCCTGAATACTATCGTTGTTTATAACAACGATAGTATTCAGTATTTATTGCAACAAACTTTGTTGTTTTGAAAACTCAGTAACTTTTTTGAAGAAATAACTATATAATTAACTGCCCAACATTGGTCATTATTTACTGTATTTTGCAGACAGAGAGTTACAGACTCTCTCCCAGACCACAGACTCATAATACAAGTCAGAGCTTTATTTTAAAAAAAGAAGAAAGAAAGTTGTGTTTTCAAAATTGGAGTTCAAGTTATTTTTACTTCCAATAGTGTTAACATACTACACAGGTCATGAACAAGGTTGTTTTTAATTTTCATTGTAAGTGGGCTAAAGCAGTTAATTAAAAGTAGTCTAACATAAATGTAAATGCTGTAATTTGATTATTTCAATTATTTTAATAAACATGTAACTTGGATGGATTCGATGCTGGCGTGACCACAGTGCACACGTCTGCTGTTGCTCACAGTGGTCCAAGGGACGCTCAGGGAGTTTGTGTGTTCGCTCAGACACATGAAACATTAGAGGGAACATTGGCGGTGACTGGCAGGGAAAAGGGGAATGATAAGACTTACTGTAAATATAATTATGTATGTATTGAAAAAGGAACAACTAAAATGTTCCAGCTGAAAAAATGAAATCAGTTTCAGTTTATGAGCTCTCTTTGTTTTCTTTAGAGTTCCAACCTTTTATATTGAAATGAGCTGCTCATTCCTGTTTAGATGACCTGCATAAAACAATATAGAGCACATTGGGCTGAATATGGAAAGGAAGCATCACAGTACAGCTTCACTGAAGCATTAAAGTCTCTGATATGAGATGAGAAATGAAGCAGCCAGAGCTTTTTCATGAGTGGAAATCCACTGTGACTGTGAGCTGCTGCTACAGCCTCCAGATTAGCCAGCAGCTCATCCTGCTCAACATTTCCTCACCAACTTTAATGGAAGTGTGATGTTTTCAGCTGGAGTGATGGTCAGGGTGGCCTCCCTCTCCTCTTCTTCTCCTCTTCCTCTTTCATTTGTAAAGCCACTTCTGCTGCTTTCATTCATTTGGAAGTCCTGTAGCTGAGTTTGGGAGAGACTAACAGCCTCGGCAGCAGAGGGGAGAAAGGCTGTAACACCACCACTTTACTCTGTTCTACCTGTCACATCATTTTATCAGGAAACAAATATGCTCATGTTTTTACTATGTTTGTCTTGAAGATGTAAGAAGATCACATGGTGCTTTTTATTATCGTGTTGGTTTGTTTCCTGTCTCTTGGATGGAGCCCAGCTGTGCGTGGCCCCTGGGCCTGTGGTCAGAGTGTGTGCTGGATAATCCGGCCCAGGATGAGGCCAAACTGACATGGGATGAAATGTCTGTCACATATTTGAGCCTAATTTAAAAACATCCTCCATAAATATTGAATAATAACAATAATAATAAAGGGTCAGAAGATGACTTGTTGGAATGAAAATGAGCTTGTAGTTTGTCTGCTTTAATAATGTGACTGGAAAAAGGTGTTGGACTTGAAATATGTCCATTTCTTTCACACTTCACCTTTAAAAGTGAAGCCTTGTGGTTCCTGGAAGGAAAAACACGACTTTTTCAAGTCTTTTTCCTGTTTTTATGATAAATGTACGACTTTAATGTGAAACATTCAGAGTTTTTTCTCTTGTTGTGTTTGTTTGAAGCTGCTTCCTGTTGGCTTCAGCTGTTTGGAGTTTCCATTTTCTAAACTTCTACATTCTGAACCTTCTTCAGCTCTGAACAGATGATGAAACACTGAATAATTTCAAGCACTTTGTCTAATAAACTTACATCTTTCATTCTTTATACAGATTGATGAACTGTGGTTTGTCAGAGATCAGCTGTGATTATCTGGCAGCAGCTCTGAAGTCCAACCCCTCCCATCTGAGAGAGCTGGACCTGAGTAACAACAATAAGCTGCAGGATTCAGGAGTGAAGCATCTGTGTGGTTTCCTGGAGAGTCCAGGATGTGGACTTGAAACTCTGGGGTCAGTCACATGTTTTAGTTGTGCTGAGATGAATATGATGTGAAAGTTGTGCTGACACTAAACTGCAGACATCAGGCTGATATTATACTGATCCACACTGAGGATCTTCATGGTAAAGTCTTTTTTCTTCTTCTCTGGTTTAGTCCATTGACTGCAGCAGAACAATGTTCACATTTCAAACAGTGATACTCAACGTATGGCCCGCGGCCCACACGCTGCCTGTCCACCTTTCCTGATTCAGAGAGAGGGGACCCTGATTAAGTGTGTAGTATTCTTCCTCACAGTTCGAAGTATCAGACACAACAATGAATAATCCACAGCTGACTGTCTTTAGCAGGTCAAAGGTCACGGCACACAGCAGGCAGTGGGAAATATTATAATTCTGATCATTTATCAGCACATATCCATATGTATAAAAACAAAGCTGACACTGTGAGACTTGATCAGAGGTGTGATCATCACAGCAGAGGCCTTTGTGTCAAAGTCACTGAGGATCAAACAGAAACACATGAAGCAGATTTTCCTGTTCTGGCTTTTTATAGCAGATAACCTTCAAAATATTCTGCAGTCGATCAAAAACTGAAGCAAACCATGAATCAACATGTGAACATGACCTGATGCTGCTGAAGTGAAGCAAAGTTACAGAGGTTTGATTACAGACACAGCTGAGAGTTTGTAATCTGTCATCATTTTAAAAGGTTTAAATTTCTTCAGTATTGAACAGCAGAAATGAGGCTTTGTTTTCGGAGGCCGACAGCAGTGAACACAACAGCAGACTGGTGCGTAATAAGCAGTGAATAATGCAGAAAACAGATTTTTGAAGGTAAACTGTTCTTGAAGTACACTGAGAGAGAGAGAGCTGTGCAGGAAGTAAACGTCAAAGTCAGAGAGAATTCATGACGATGTTCATCAAACGTGAAGCGTAGTTTGGATCTTCTTTTGCTGCTGGTTCAGTCAGTTTTGGTTGGAGACAGATGAAACCTGCAGCTTCAGGATCTGTGAGCTGTCCACTTTCAGCCCCGACGGCGTGTCCGTGTACGTGCCGTCGAGTGAACGATCCATGCTCTGTGTTTCCATCTTTGTGTGTTTAGCTGCTCTCATTTACTGTTTTATCTGTTTGCTTGTTGTTGAAATACTTTTGGGAGCTTTAACCTGAGATTCTGGCAAAATACATTTATATTAAAAATCGATTCAGGATTGAATGAATCAACATCGCTTTATTCAAATTAAAACCATTTAAATAGGAAAATCCATTTTTTTACAGCCGCCTCTAATGCTGGGTAATGTCAGCTGGTCCATGTGCAGCTGGCTGTGAGGCTCAGGGAGCGTCTACAAAGTGCAACACTGAAAGAACATCATCCATAAATATTGAGTAATAACTGGACTCTCATACAGCGAGACTCAAATGCCTTTAAACATCAGCTTATCCTGCTGATCCAAGTCCAACACTGAGTTTGTAAAAACATGTTTGTCAGTCATTTTGTTTGGTTTCTGAGGAAAATGATTCAATAACTTGCTGCTAATACACAACATTTCATCATATTTCCTCATAACCCTCTTTTGTCTGACCATTTGATCCCGTTTGAATTTGCAATAAAGGATCCACAGAGTTTGGTGACAATAATGACAGTAGATGTTTGTGTGAAAGTGCTGGAAGCAAATTAGTGTGTGATGTTCCTTCAGTGTTGCACTTTGTAGACGCTCCCTGAGCACTGGTCTCACAGCCAGCTGCACATAGAGACCAGTGTTGTTAGTCCAGGTCAGAAGACGACTTGTTGGAATGAAAATGAGCTTGTAGTTTGTCTGCTTTAATAATGTGACTGGAAAAAGGTGTTGGACTTCAAATATGTCCATTTCTTTCACACTTCACCTTTAAAAGTGAAGCCTTGTGGTTCCTGGAAGGAAAAACACGACTTTTTCAAGTCTCTGTCCTGTTTTTACGATAAATGTACGACTTTAATGTGAAATATTCAGAGTTTTTTCTCTTGTTGTGTTTGTTTGAAGCTGCTTCCTGTTGGCTTCAGCTGTTTGGAGTTTCCATTTTCTAAACTTCTACATTCTGAACCTTCTTCAGCTCTGAACAGATGATGAAACACTGAATGATTTCAAGCTCACACTTTGTCTAATAAACTTACATCTTTCATTCTTTATACAGATTGTTGTGCTGTGGTTTGTCAGAGATCAGCTGTGATTATCTGGCAGCAGCACTGAAGTCCAACCCCTCCCATCTGAGACAGCTGGACCTGAGTCACAACTACAACTTGCAGGATCCAGGAGTGAAGCATCTGTGTGGTTTCCTGGAGAGTCCAGGATGTGGACTTGAAACTCTGAGGTCAGTCAGCATGTTTTAGTTGTGCTGAGATGAATATGATGTGAAAGTTGTGCTGACACTAAACTGCAGACATCAGGCTGATATTATACTGACATTCAAGCGACTGCTGAATGTTACAGGTGTTACAGGAGTGATACATCTCCTGTTGTCAGGCCTGCAGGTATCAGGCTGTAGTTCTCCTTCATCTCATAGTGGACAGAAATTATTTTTTGTAGTGACACAAATAATTTGTGTGGCATCAGATTTGATGCAGAACAGCTGATTGTTCTGTAAATAGTTTAAAATGTTTATTTTAAAAAAACGCCTTGGCTGCATTTTTAAGTAAACAGCTGCAAAAAAAACTTTGTTGTTTGCAAAACTCAGTAACTTTTTTGAAGAAGTAACTATATAATTAATTGCCCAACATTGGTCATTATTTACTGTATTTTGCAGACAGAGTTACAAGACTCTCGCCCAGATCACAGACTCATAATACAAGTCAGAGCTTTATTTACAAAAAAAAGAAAAGAAAGAAAGTTTGGAATGTATGTTTGTCTTGAAGATGTAAGAAGATCACATGGTGCTTTTTATTATCGTGTTGGTTTGTTTCCTGTCTCTTGGATGGAGCCCAGCTGTGCGTGGCCCCTGGGCCTGTGGTCAGAGTGTGTGCTGGATAATCCGGCCCAGGATGAGGCCAAACTGACATGGGATGAAATGTCTGTCACATATTTGAGCCGAATTTAAAAACATCCTCCATAAATATTGAATAATAACAATAATAATAAAGGGTCAGAAGATGACTTGTTGGAATGAAAATGAGCTTGTAGTTTGTCTGCTTTAATAATGTGACTGGAAAAAGGTGCTGGACTTGAAATATGTCCATTTCTTTCACACTTCACCTTTAAAAGTGAAGCCTTGTGGTTCCTGGAAGGAAAAACATGACTTTTTCAAGTCTTTTTCCTGTTTTTATGATAAATGTACGACTTTAATGTGAAACATTCAGAGTTTTTTCTCTTGTTGTGTTTGTTTGAAGCTGCTTCCTGTTGGCTTCAGCTGTTTGGAGTTTCCATTTTCTAAACTTCTACATTCTGAACCTTCTTCAGCTCTGAACAGATGATGAAACACTGAATAATTTCAAGCACTTTGTCTAATAAACTTACATCTTTCATTCTTTATACAGATTGATGGACTGTGATTTGTCAGAGATCAGCTGTGATTATTTGGCAGCAGCGCTGAAGTCCAACCCCTCCCATCTGAGAGAGCTGGACCTGAGTAACAACAATAAGCTGCAGGATTCAGGAGTGAAGCATCTGTGTGGTTTCCTGGAGAGTCCTGGATGTGGACTTGAAACTCTGAGGTCCGTCAGCATGTTTTAGTTGTGCTGAGATGAATATGATGTGAAAGTTGTGCTGACACTGTGGATCAGTAGGCCCGCACACCTCTATAGAGGAAGTCTGGTTCTACTCTTTGTAGAACTTCTGATCCATGATCCTCTGAGTCTAACTCAGTAGATAATGCAGAGTTCTGAGCTGATGTGGGTGAGAGGACTCAGGCAGCCTGACAGTCTTGATGTCCAGGTCTTCCCTGCTTGTCCTGATATACATAAACATGAGTATCCTTGCAGGTCAGATCTTATCAGTCACACCTGTTAGTGCAGCTCTCCTCTAGATTGTAGTGCTTGTTAAACTAGGATAATTTTAGGAGCCTGGACCGCAGACTCCAAGGGAAGTTATTACTTGGAAAGGCCAAAGCAACCTATTAGAGGTATTTTCACTAACATAGATAAATACTCAGATTTACACCTTTATTGTCTCACAAAGGGTTGAAAAGTGAATGTGCACAGAGAGGTTGGTGGTGAGACGGGCACTTCCAGCACTGTAGATGTGTTCCAGCTCAGTGTTCATGGAAATAATCCGGAGAGCAGGATTCCTTGATGAATGTCACATCTTCTTAAAGTTATAATCCACAGGGAAAACTGTGAAACTGTCGATCTGATATCTACTCAACCAATCAGGTGTTTGATCTCCAGCCCCACCTTATTATCAGTTTCTCTCTCTTTTTCACATCTGAATTATCTTCACTTCACATTTCAGTCAGTTCAGATTTCATTAGCACGTTCACTTTAGCATAATCCATTTTAATCCAAACACCTTTCTCTTTAAACTCTGTTTGTCAGTCACAGTATATCCAGTACAATCCTCTTTTTCACTGAGTCACAAACATTCAGAGATCAGAGTGTCCTGTGTGTGCTCTCATTCACTCACACTCACTCTCATATGGCTGGTCTGTTTGTACACAGGCTGTCAGCTGGCCTGAGTTGGGCCTGTCTCTAAAATCATTATTTTATTACTTTTATTCTGATTCATCAAAGCCAAACTCAAACATCTTTATATTTACTGATTATGTTCTCATCAATAATTAACAGTCAGTACATTCAGATATGAATCATAATTCAGTGTTTAACATATTATCACAGGTGGACTCCACAGGAGATCTCCTTTATGAAGAAACTGTGAAAGTTTGTCCAACAGTGGGAAACATTTCAGAGAACATCTCAGAGAATATCTGTGAAGCAGAAAATAAACATAATAATAGAAGAAAAGCCAAATAATGATCCAAATCCTGCTCTGAGACTGTCAGACAGTAAAGGCTTCCAAAGACTGCTCACCTCTCAGACTTAAAGATGCTGGTGCTGTCCACAGATCAGCTGACCTGCTGGGTCTCCATGATCAGCTTTGTTTCTTGGAGATAAAGGCTGAGCCCTTTAGAGCTTCAGTTCTCCAGAGCAGCAGGATGTCTGAGGTCTGCAGAAACACAAAAACACAGCAGCTAAAAATAGTTGTTCAAAGAAAACGAGGTGGGAGCTGCTGATTCCTGAGCTTTGATACTGGATTAGCTTCAGTAGTTATTCCCATCAGTGCTGTAGGAGCTGCATTTAGTCACAGCTGATATTCTTCTTTGAACAATCACAATGACTACTGTTGTAAAAAACAATTACACAAAGAACCAATGAGAGTGTAGAACAGGATAAAGAGCTCCTGTGATGGTGGCAAAGAAATGAGCAGCAGACGGCCGTCTACATGTTGTAGTGGTTTAGAGTTACCAGGGGGCGCCGTCACGGCCACACAGTCAGTGGGCTGCTCTGCTTATGCTGTTGTTGGTGAAGCTGAAGTGAAAGCGAGTGTTAAAACAATGAAAAGTGTCCACTGCAGACTCCATCAGAGCTTCTCATGTTCTTCTTCTTTGATCCTCCATGTTTGGGCTGGACGATGCTGTCGCTCTCTTCCTGTTCCTGCCCACTTTCTAACCAATCAGCATTGGAGCGTGCACAGCGTCGTCCACACTGAGCTTTGTTGTGAGCGCGTGGACTCGTCTGCAGAACATTTCCAGTACAATAACCAGCTGTGCATGCGCCCCAAGCAGCAGTTCAAGCTCACCTCAAAGAAGTTTAACAGGAAGGACGACTCATCCATCACGCGTCCAGCTGTGACCGTGTCCACAGCAGAGTGTCACAGAGGCTTAATGCTAACACGCACACATGAAGCTAATACCACCACGAGCAGCTGCTCAGTGGATTTGGAGGAGAAATGTCTCCAGCTTCTCACAGGCAGTATGCAGAATGTGGATCTCCACAAAGACTGTGGAGAGCTCGTCTCAGACTCTAAATCCACACTTGTGTGCACAAAACTTCTCACACGTTCCCGTCACAAGTGTCTTCTAAGTGAAGCTACCAGGTTCAGGTCCAGCTCTGTTTATCTGGAGCTGCAGTAGATGAGTGATCCATCCTCACAAAGCAACACAGACACCAGATATGCAAACACAGCATCATACAACACAACCAAGAGATCCAAAGAATTTTCTCTACATTTCTGTGGCTCATGCTGCTGGAACGAAGCTGTTTGAAACCTGGTTGTTCTGCACTTTGGGACCTGAAGAGGAACCTGAACCTCTGTGCAGAGGGTTCAACTCTGAGGATTCCTGTTCAGTTTTTTTTATTTCACACGGCAAAACTTGACAACTTTATGATAAATGTACAACTTCAATGTGAAATATCATTTTTTTCTCTTGTTTGTTTGAAGCTGCTTCCTGTTGGCTTCAGCTGTTTGGAGTTTCCATTTTCTAAACTTCTACATTCTGAACCTTCTTCAGCTCTGAACAGATGATGAAACACTGAATGATTTCAAGCTCACACTTTGTCTAATAAACTTACATCTTTCATTTTTTATTCAGATTGAAGGACTGTGATTTGTCAGAGATCAGCTGTGATTATCTGGCAGCAGCACTGACGTCCAACCCCTCGTATCCCAGAGTGCTGGACCTGAGTGGAACCTACAACAACCTGCAGGATTCAGGAGTGAAGCATCTGTCTGTTCTTCTGGAGAATCCACAATGTCGATTTGAAACTCTGAGGTCAGTCACATGTTTTAGTTGTGCTGAGATGAATATGATGTGAAAGTTGTGCTGACACTGTGGATCAGTAGGCCCACACACCTCTATAGAGGAAGTCTGGTTCTACTCTTTGTAGAACTTCTGATCCCTGATCCACTGAGTCTGACTCAGTAGATAATGCAGAGTTCTGAGCTGATGTGGGTGAGAGGACTCAGGCAGCCTGACAGTCTTGATGTCCAGGTCTTCCCTGCTTGTCCTGATATACATAAACATGAGTATCCTTGCAGGTCAGATCTTATCAGTCACACCTGTTAGTGCAGCTCTCCTCTAGATTGTAGTGCTTGTTAAACTAGGATGATTTTAGGAGCCTGGACCGCAGATCCAAGGGAAGTTATGACTTGGAAAGACTAAACAAACCTATTAGAGGTATTTTCACTAACATAGATAAATACTCTGATTTACATCTTTATTGTCTCACAAAGGGTTGAAAAGTGAATGTGCACAGAGAGGTTGGTGGTGAGATGGGCACTTCCAGCACTGTAGATGTGTTCCAGCTCAGTGTTCATGGAAATAATCCAGACAGCAGGATTCCTTGATGAATGTCACATCTTCTTAAAGTTATAATCCACAGGGAAAACTGTGAAACTGTCGATCTGATATCTACTCAGCCAATCAGGTGTTTACATGCCCTTCACTGATCTTCAGCCCCACCTTATTATCACCTCCTCTCTCTCTTTTACATCTGAATTATTTTCACTTCACATTTCAGTCAGTTCAGATTTCATTAGCACGTTCACTTTAGCATAATCCATTTTAATCCAAACACCTTTCTCTTTAAACTCTGTTTGTCAGTCACAGTATATCCAGTACAATCCTCTTTTTCACTGAGTCACACACATTCAGAGATCAGAGTGTCCTGTGTGTGCTCTCATTCACTCACACTCACTCTCATATGGCTGAAGTCTGTTTGTACACAGGCTAATCTGGGACTCTCCACCATTTGACCCTAGAAATAAAGAAGCTTCTTGGATGAGAGGTGAAAGGTGAAATGTCTTCAAAAAACTTAAAGAAGTCCAGATGCCTTTTTTTCTAAGCTCTTTAGATGACGGTGAACCTTCACAAAACACCTCATCAGTGTCACACTCAGAGCTACCAGCCCTTTGCTACAATCACAAAGCTCTTCATTGAAATTAATGATATCAAAGCTGGAATTAAATGAGTCCAAGTCTTCTGCTGATTCAGCATCACATTCATCTTTGGTCCTTGCTCTGCATCCCCACCATGGACTTCATTCCTTTCCAAGCCAGCCTTGAGTGTCCTTTATTCAGCTCATCCTCTGCTTTACTTTTAGACCTGATTTTAGCTGCTTTTCTTCTCTCCCTCATAACAAGACAGCTTTTTCTGACTGAGAAGATGTTGGAGTGATTTACTAATCTAGGGCTGATTTTTGGGGAAAATACTTCCTGTTTTCAAAGTAATCCCCATTTTTCCCAGAAAGAAATGTAAGTAGAAATAAATGATCTTATTGTTAACATGAGCCTTTAAAAAGGCTCTTCTGAGGCTGCTGCCAGTGGTCAAAGCCTCCATCAAAGCTCTGTAAGTAAATATGTGATCATAGCTTTAGTTTTTAAATGTTTATTCTAGTTAACACAGATCAGGTGGAACAACTCAAATAAAATCTCAAAGCTATTAAGTGGTCATCGGTACTCAGTTTGTTCAATACTGAATACCCTGGAGCACAAATTGTCCACATTTCTGAAATATTTCTGGGTGTAACTGTTACCAAAGTGCAATTTAGACCTGGCCTGTGGTTGTTATCTAAGTGATAATCATCAATTCTACTAAAAGAAATGCAAAATAAAGAAATTTGACACATTTTGTTGATATCAAAAGCACACTGAACAATTCAGTGTTGTTTTACTGCTGTTCTCTCTTCACTTCTTCTCCTCTGATTCTCTCCACATGTTGCTCTGCATAAGTGCTCAGTTTCCTGACAAACAAGATTAAATATTGCTAAATATAATAGTATCTCATTACACTTCAACATAAGTGTTTTACTTTTGTAATTGTTTATCTGTTATTTTTCAGACTGAGTCACTGTGACCTGTCAGAGAGAAGCTGTGAAGCTCTGTCCTCAGGTCTCAGCTCTCAGACTTCTAATCTGAGACAGCTGGACCTGAGTAACATTAACCTGAAGGATTCAGGCGTGAAGCTTCTGTCTGAAGGACTGAAGAGTTCACACTGTACACTGGAAACTCTCAGGTGAGATCAAGCATTTTTCTTTCATCAACTGACAGAATTAGCAGATTAATAATAAGGCAGTCCTCTAATAAGAGGAGAAGTGGAGGTGTTTTGAAGGGCAACATACTTTTATGTTAACAAGACAGGAAGTAGTTCCTGGGAACTGCTTCCTTTGTTATTGTCTAAGTAGAAACATGATGGTAAAACAGTGGTGAGTTTGCAGAGGTGAATCCACAGCACACAACACAACAATGCTGTTGCGTGCTGAAAGCAGACTTCTCACAGATTCTGAGACTGCAGGTTTCATCACTGTCCAACCAAAATTCACTGAACCAGCAGTAAATGAACGTCCAAAACTACGCTTCATGTTTAAAAAAAACAGATGATCAGGGGGATTTGTCTTTACATCTTTTTTGTGTAATCTGTTCACCTGCTGTTTTAGCTGTTTGGTGGTTGTTGAGATGGTTTTGTGAACTTTTAGCTGAGATTCTGACATTTCTGTAGATACCACACATGTCTAATTACTTTGTATAGCATGAATGGACATAACGAGTTTTGTTAACTGTAAGAAAAGTTGTAAAACTTAAGAAAATATAGTTAAAAGTCCAAAACCTTCTACGTCTGGTTGCTTGTGGTAAGGAGCAGATCAAACGAGTAAAGAATTACGTTATAATTATAAATGGCTTCAACAGCACATTCAGGTCTGTGAGACTCATTCAGACACTGAGCCGTGGCTCTGTGCTATATGCACATATTTCTGCATCTCTGCCATTCAGACACACTTTATATATAGTTTATTTTATGTAGTATTCAATACTGAACTGTACATTTAGTCTTTTTAAAGGCAGCAATTTTTATTCAGTGTTTTCATAAAAGCCTTATTTTTATCCATTTACTGCTATTAGGAAGAACACGTGAGGTTTAAGACCTGGACGAGTTTGAAACCTTTTGTCCTCCACAATGAAAATGGGTAGAAATAAAAATGGGTCTCACTTTAGCCAGCTCCTAATTTTATCACTTCTACTCTCAGCGTTTCCTGTATATCTCCTATATAAATTTTGCACTCAGCTTTGTGGTCTCCAATATCACTGAAATGCAGCCAGATGCTGCTCATTTTGCCTTTTCACTCTTTCCTGACACGCTTGCATTTCAATACAGCTCCCATTTCTCTGTGTACCTGGTCTCTACCACTACCCTTGCTGTCTATGGGACATTTCCATCCTCTTTCACATAATGGTATGATCCCAGTCTGTCTCTTAAAGTGTTTGGCCACATGGTTTGCTCATCAGAATAAAACCTCAGCCGTGCTCACATTGATTATCAGAAAGCCTGAAAATTCATCAATATTTGACATATGAAATTATCTCAAGGGCTGGATTTGGCCCACGGGCCATATGTTTGACACCCCTGGTTTACACGGTTTGGTATTCAATGTACAAGTGAGTTAGCTCTCAGCTAACTAGCAGACAAGCTAACTGCTGGGACTGCGTCTTTCTAACAAGAGCGTCAGACACTCAGACTGGTTTTCTTTGTGGATGATGATGTATTCTCACACTGATCCTTCATGCTGATGCTGCCATCCACCCACTGCTCCTGGATTCATCATCTCCATCAGCCCTCACAATACTCCACCTTCATCAGCTTCATGTTCAGGAGCCTGGATGGACAGTAATTCTTTCCATGGGTTATGGTGGGACATTGAGAGCTGAAGTCAAACAGCAGTGAGAAATGAAAGACTGATTTCTATTTAGTCTTGTGATGTGCAGCTTTGTTCAGAGCATTAAGGCCCAGCAAAGATTACTGAGGTCATAGAGTCCCTGATGAAACCTGTGTGCTTATAGAAACTGAAACCAGATGAACCAGAATAGAAGGACATTAAAATGAAGTGTCAGCTACACAAAGGCAAAGCTATTCAGTTGTTGGTGTGAGTTATTTAAATGGAGGATGGAGTCAGACTTTAAGCTGCTGGACTCAGTCACTATATCCTGTTCTTCTCATAGAACCTGGATACACAGACTCACCTGTGACAGTGACACACAGTGTGGGCTACACACACATTAGAAAGTGGATCAGTCACACTTGTGTAATCATTTGTTGCGCTGGGAAACCATGAACACTTTGAATCACATTAATGGCTTTGTTACAGTAACATTCAATCATGAGTTCAAAAGTAGTGTATTGTGTACTTATTGTAATAGTACTGCAGTATGAGAAGTGCAACATTCAGTGTGCAGAAACAGATCAGGTGCTTTCTAACAGCAGTGTTCCCTTTAACACAGCAGCAGTTCAAATATTTCTGTCAGTCTGAGCTGAAACATGAATCTAATCAAATATCAAATCAAAGTTCTTTGCCTCTGCCAGGAATTCAACATTTGATCTAGTTTTTTACAAAGTTCCCCTCAGAGTCCAGAGCCACCAACATACCTTTGATCAACAGCAAGTGAACATTTATAAATGTTTGTTTTCAGAACAGGAAGCAGCAGAACTATTGTTCTGTTATCAGGGAGCAGCACAAACGCTCATCAGCTCATTTACTGTGCAGGACTTTGATTGTGTGAAGTGTGTGTTTGTGCTGGATTTCCTTTGGAGAATCTCAGTCAGAAACAAGACAAAGAAAAACTCTTTCAATAGTCCAGGTTGAGTTGACAACATGAACTGCATTTATCTTCCTCTGACTTGACATTTCCTTCCTCCTCTGCACCGAGCCAGCTGCTAAGACACACAAGCTCATTGACATTTTCTGATGATAAAGAAACTCTGTTCTTCTGTACAATATGAGCAGCAACAGAGAACAAGCTTTCACAGGTACAGATGTTGCAGCTGTGGCCAAGTACATGTGCTGCACGTTTGGAGCAGCACTCTAATGGACAGGCCTCTGTACTGATGGTGGGCTCTGCTCTGTATCCACCACACTGTTCTCAGCTGAGTCTTCCTCCTGTTCACAATCACACTCTGATGAAGCACCAATAGGGCCAACTTTTTCTCTGGTGGCTCGGATGTTGTTGCTTCCACAGGTTTCCCTCCAACAACCCTCTGTTCCTTCAGTAAGTTCAGTAAGATCTGGGTAAACACTTGAGCTCCTTGAATCTGGCTCCAGTGCAGCAGCAGTTTTCACATATACAATGTATATGAATGTAGACTTGAATTTGACTACGTAGGCGGGGTCATCATCTGAGCTCTCCATCACCTGAGAGAGATGACAAAACACAGAATCACAGAGCATGAAACCAACTTTTCTCCTCCCAGAAGTTCAGTCACAGACCTGCAACAGAAACAAGAATCAAAGATTCAAATGACGCAGAGCATTCATTTACTTATATCCACAAACATGTCCTCTACATATTCATGCTGTATTTACACACACATACAGAGGCTGTTTGTCTCTCACACACAGACAGGACACTGAGAAATACATCATGTTAAATATACCTGCAGGCTTCCAGCTGTGCACGTTGTCCCTGTTAGCTGTGATTGCCATGGCAATCTTGGTGTTGTGCGCGATGCAGGGACGTGTTCAAAGGCAGACGTCTGGCAGCAGCATCATATTTGATGCACTATCTGTACTGAGTGTGCTGACTTTATTTCAAATGTCCCACTGCTGTGCAACATGAATCACATGTTCTGCACGTTTCTGTAACTCCCAGGTAACCATGGTTACCCAGCTACGCCCAGTAGTCTCCAGAGAGACCAACAGCAGGTTCATGTTGTTACACCGTGGCTTTCGTAGTCTCTCCTTTTTCTACAGCTCATGTGTTCTTCTTGTGATGGTGCGTCTTGAGGCTCATACATGCCGTCATTTGTTGATCCTAAGAACGTTCCTCAGACCGACTTCTTCAACAACACTAATCAGCCTGCAGTTTGTAGCTACTCACTTCACTGTGGCGTTTGTTAGCTTGTCTTTCTTTGGTTTATCTAGACTCCTCCCACCAGCTGAATCTACGTAGTCTGCCCAAGCCTCCCACCTCTGTTTGTTTGGGTGGTTTGTTTGCTGCCATCAACAGCGTGTAATGCATTTAAGTGATACTTCAGACATGAAGTACTCCGGCGATAAAAAAAACTCAACTTTGCTTCCAGATAACTTTAGTTGTATCAACACTGCCTCCTGGAACAGTTTAAAATGAACATGTCAAAGATCTGTACCTGTCTCCATGTTTCTGTCCCCGCCCCTTTCTTTCTGTCCTGGGTCATGTGAGCGCTGCAGTAGTATTAGGCCCACCCTCAATGCTCCCATTGGCTGAGATGCATAATGACGCCCATTTCAAGCCAGCACTGATCAACATCCCTCCTGTGACCCATGGCTTTTATATTCAGAGCCAGTGAGCACTTTCACAATAATCATGATTTTAAAAACTGTGATTAAAATAATTGCTGACGTTAATCAATTAACGAGTTAACGAGATAATAACAGGTTAAGTTGCCCTAATAATTAGACTTTGATGACAAACTGATGTGATCTCCATGTTTCCTTTGTTGGACTGTGGGCGAGTGTCAGAACTGAATGTATTGAGTAACATGTAGAGTTTAAATATGTGTCAGTTCCAGTTTCAGAGCTCTAAAGTGCAGCTATCATGTTAGGAATATGTTAGGAATAGACAGTAACACTGAGCACACTGAGGTCAAATCTTTATTTTACCACTCGCTGCATTCCTGATGTTCATGAATTCAGCAGGTTCATGATTATCTGCAGCATTAATCTCATATTTCCATTAAAAGTGTTGAATTTGACTGTTTGATGTTCTTTATGATCTCTGGCACTAGTTCATCTGTAGGCTGAGCTCAGTCCATCCATTTAGTGAAATGATGTTTAAAGGTCTCCTTGTTCTGTGAGCGTGCACAGATTCTGAAGCAGAAAGCCTGGGTTACAGAGAAATGATCATCACTGTGATGATGCTCATCATCTCTGACTGGGATTTGAGGTTTTGTCAAAGCAGCAAAGAAAGCCTGGCTATGTTGGACTGGGTGTGGAAGCAGCTCCCAGTTTGAGTTCAGGAGACAGACACCCTCTCTACTTTGAAGATCAGCTTCAAACTTTCCTTTTTGATAAAGCTTATAGTTCGAGCTGGATCAGGTGACCCTGAACCATCCCTTAGTTATGCTGCTATAGGCTCAGGCTGTTGGTGGACTTCCCATGATGCTCTGCTTTCTTCTCCCCTCTTTTCAGTCCTGATGCTTTTCGTTTGTGTTTTGCTCTTGTCTCTCTGAGCTCATCTTCTCTTTCCCCTCACCCTGCAACCAGTCATGGTAGATGCTCCTCCTGGAGCCTGTTTTCACTGGGAGGATCTTTGTGTCAAAGGGAGTTCTTCTTCCCACCATCACCAAGTGCTGCTCACAGTGGATTGTCTGATGTTTGGGGCTTTCTCTCTAATATTGGAGGCTGTTACCTTACTCTGTTAAACAGCTTCAGATGTTTTGTGTGTCTGCAGTCTGTCAGGCTGTCTGATCACAGAGGAAGGCTGTACTTATCTGGCCTCAGCTCTGAGCTCCAACCCCTCCCATCTGAGAGAGCTGGACCTGAGCTACAATCATCCAGGTGACTCAGGAATGAAGCTGCTGTCGGCTGGACTTAAGGATCCAGGCTGGAGGCTGGACACTCTCAGGTATGAAGAATGTCTGATAGAGGAGGAAGAGCTGGAAACATGTCCTGTGTCTTTCACACACTTCCTGTTTGTTTCCTGCAGATGACACATGAACAATCACACATGCAGGAATATTTTCAGGGACAGACACACTAGTCTAGTTGGATAGTACATGGATATTTATGTAGGGGTCTCCAAGGAGTCTGTTTGCAGGAACATCTAGGTCACAGGTGTACCTGAGATAGATTCCAGTGTACCTAATAAAGTGTCAGCTAACATTTGGAAATGGAAGCTTAAATAATGACAAACTCTACATTCACAGCTGAATTCACAATAAATCTGTTCTCAAGTGCACATTTTTCTGTTATTGTTCTCAAACAACAGAATGAGAATGAAACATTGATTCTAACAGGGCCCATAAACAGCATTAGCTTATCAGAGTTTCCATCATGGTCACACAAATCCTTAGCAGAGCAAAGTGGCCTACTTAGCAATAGCTGCTCAAGTTGTATAAAGCAAGGGAAAACAGTATTAGCATTAGCTGCTAATGGCAGCTTACTTAGCTATAAACTCTTCACATCTTTATAATGCAAGGGAAAGGAGTCACTCATGGAAGCCTATTTAGCATTAACGTCTCACATCATTATAACACAAGAGAAAAGGGTATTAGCGTTAGCTACTAATGCTTATTCACATCAAATTAGCTTTAGCTGCTAATAGTAGCCTACTTAGCATTAACTCCTCACTAATATAATGCTAATTCACGTCAAATTAGCATTAGCTGCTCACATTGTTAAAAGGGAAGGGAAAACAATATTAGCATTAGCTGCTAATAATTTTTAACCCCTAATTAGAATACGCTGCTAAAAGCAGCCTACTTAGCATTAACTCCTCACATCGTTGTTACCCAACGGAAAAGAGTATTAGTATTAGCTACTATCATTTTTAATAAGTAAGAGAAAACAGTGTTAGCATTATTGAATAATGCTAATTCACACTAAATTAGCATTAGCTATTTACAACAGCGTACTTAGAATTAGCTGCTCACATTGTTAAAAAGTAAGGGAAAACAGTATTAGCATTAGCACATAATGCTAATTCACGTCAAAGAAGCATTAGTTAATAATGGCAGCCTACTTAGCATTAACTCCTGACATCGTTGTTACTCAACGGAAAAGAGTATTAGTATTAGCTACTATCATTTTTAATAAGTAAGAGAAAACAGTGTTACCATTATCGGATAATGCTAATTCACATCAAATTAGCAATAGTTAATAATAGTTAATGACCGAGCTGTCAGCAACAGGTTCTCTGAGCAGAAACGTTGGCAAACTTAACATATCTCCTGAAAACGGCAGCTCTCCGTGGATACTAAACTTTGAGAGCGTGTGTGGGAAACCGTCCAGAAGTGGTGGCTCGTCATTTGCGACCTCTCGAAAACTCAGAAGTGGATGTTTTTGAACCGTAGCGGTGAGAGAGAGGAAGGACGCTAGCATCAACTAGCTAGCCGGTCGTCACGGCAACGCTACAAGAGCGTCTCTCAGCATGGGCCCGAAAAAAGTTCTGTCAGCCGAGGAAGGTGACGATATTAAGAAGTCGCTGGAGTTTATGACAGAGGAGATTTCTACTGTCAAACTGCAGCAGAAAGCCATCCTGGACCTGGTCGAGGAAGTTAAGGCTCTCCGCATCCAGAACGCCGAGAAGGATCGGCGGCTGGCGTACCTGGAGAACAGAGTGGCGGATTTGGAGCAGTACACCCGGATGAACGATGTTATCATCACGGGGCTTCGCATCAAACCCCGGTCATACGCCCGGGCGGTCGCCGCTGACAATGTAGGAGGGCCAGGAGAGGAAGATGTCAACTCCACGGAGCATCAAGTGGTTACCTTTCTATGGTCCAAAGGTGTGGAAGTGGATTATAACAACATTGAGGCTTGCCACCCTCTACCCCGAAAAAATGACAGTGACAAACCAGCCATCATTGTGAGATTTGCAAACAGAAAACACAAAACAGCACTGTTAAAACAAGGAAAGAAACTGAAAGGATCCGATGTCTTCATGAATGAACATCTGATAAAAAGAAATGCGGACATTGCCAGGAAAGCACGTTACTTGAAGAAACAGGGAAAAATTCAAAATACATGGACCACCAACTGCAAAGTATTCATTAAACTCAATGGAACACCGGAACAAGCCAAAGTGTTGGTCATCAGAAATATGGAGGAGCTGGACAAATACTGAGGTCAACTTACTCTGGAGGTATGAATACACATGTGACGTGACACACAACACAACACATGGCACAGTCCAAAAGAACTTCATCTGCATCCGGCAACAATATCAATTTAACTCATTGGAATTCTCTTTATGATAATCTGGAACTGAGAACATTTCGATACACAGACCATAATGTTCTAGACTTAGAAAAGGATATAGACCCGGAAAATAATTTCTTCTACAACATTAGCAGTAACTGCTGCTACTTCACTGATGAACAGTTTAAGCACACCATCAACACGGAAAATAAATTATCAATAATCCATTTTAATAGCAGAAGTCTGTATGCCAACTTCAACAATATAAAGGAATATCTAAATGAGTTGACAAATCCATTTGGAATTATTGCCATTTCTGAAACATGGATCAATGCGGAGAAAGGAATGGACTTTGGACTGGAGGGATACGAAGTGAATTTTGTAAATAGAAGGAACAAGAGTGGAGGGGGAGTAGCTGTGTATGTGGATAAAAACCTAAACTACAAGGTGGTAGAAAGTATGACAACTGTAATTGATAATTTATTAGAATGTATAACAATTGAAATTTATAAGGAAAAAGAGAAAAATGTAATAATTAGCTGTATATATAGAACACCTGGCTCTAGTATTCAAGTATTTAATGACTTCATAGAGGAAATATTCTCTAAAAGAAATCAAAAAGTTATGTTTATCTGTGGTGATTTTAATATTGACCTGTTGAATCCGAAAAAGCATAAAATGACCGACGAATTCCTAAACACTATGTACAGTTTGAGTTTACATCCTAAAATAACCAGGCCTAGCAGAATTACACCACATTGTGCCACCTTACTTGACAATATTTTCACTAACAATATGGAAAACAACATTGTGAGCGGAATATTAATTAATGACATCAGTGATCACCTACCAATTTTTGCAGTTTATGACACTAATTATAAGAGAAATCAGCATGAAGAACAACTGAGATACAGACGTGTAAGGACAGAAGAAACTATGAATGCACTTAAGAACGATCTATTAAATCAGGACTGGGACAATGTGTACAAAGAAACTGATATTGATATTGCATATGGCATATTTTTAAGAATATTCATGGAGTTGTACGATAAAAACTGTCCAACAATAAAATACAACAGAAAGCACAAATATTCAGATAGACCATGGATTACTAAGGGTTTACAAAATGCATGTAAAAAGAAAAATACACTCTATAGGGAATTCCTAAAACAAAGAACAAAAGATGCTGAAAATAAATATAAAAAATACAAAAATAAGTTGACCAATATTATACGTGTATGTAGAAAGGAGTATTATAGTAAAATATTGAACAACAATAAACATAATATGAAGGGAATATGGGATGTTTTAAACGGTATCATTAAAAATAATTCTGGACAACAAAGTTATCCTCAATACTTTATCGACAATGGCAATATTATGGAAAACACTGCTGATAAGGTCAACAGCTTTAATCATTATTTTGTAAATATTGGACCAAAACTGGCAGAACAAATTCCTGAGTCACTGCCATCAGTAGACTGTAGTGAAAACCTGATTGATAGGAACCCTAACTCAATGTTCCTCACATCAGTGGAGGAAACAGAAATAATTGACATTGTACACATGTGTAAATATAAAACATCTACTGATTGTAATGATATTGACATGAAAATCGTCAAGAAGGTCATTGAAGGAATTGTAGGACCTCTAACATATATTTGCAACTTATCATTTCAGACGGGAAAAGTGCCAAACAAAATGAAAATAGCTAAAGTTGTGCCGCTGTATAAAACCGGGGATAGACGCCACTTCACAAATTACAGGCCTGTTTCTTTACTACCACAATTCTCCAAAATCCTAGAAAACCTGTTTAATAAACGATTAGACAAATTCTTAGATAAATATAAATTACTCTCTGACAGTCAATATGGATTCAGATCAAAAAGATCAACATCTCTGGCATTAATCGAATCAATTGAGGAGATTACAAATGCTATAGATCAGAAACAGTATGCAGCTGGAGTATTTCTGGATCTCAAGAAAGCATTCGACACAATCAATCATGACATATTAATTAATAAACTGGAACGGTACGGGATCAGGGGGGTTGTACTGCAATGGGTGAAAAATTATTTAAGTGACAGGAAACAATTTGTGAAGCTGGGTGTCCATTCCTCATCATGCTTGGACATTGCTTGTGGTGTTCCACAAGGCTCTGTACTGGGTCCAAAATTATTTATTATTTATATAAATGATATTTGTAAGGCATCTGATATATTAAAATTAGTATTATTTGCAGATGACACAAATATTTTTTGTTCTGGGGGGAATCTAAAGGAGCTGCTGGATACAATTACTTCAGAAATGTGCAAAATTAAAAAATGGTTTAACAGGAACAAACTATCGCTAAATCTAAGTAAAACTAAAATTATCTTATTTGGGAATTCCCTTAGAAATGCACAAGTGCAGATTCATTTAGATGGTGTGGAAATTGAAAGAGTACTTGAACATAAGTTTCTTGGTGTGATTATAGATGATAAATTAAACTGGAAGTCTCATATAAATCATATACATAACAAAATTTCAAGAAGTGTCTCAATCTTGAGTAAAGTAAAACACATTCTGGACCACAAATCACTCCACATTCTCTATTGTTCCCTAATTGTACCGTATTTGAATTACTGTGCAGAGGTGTGGGGCAATACTTACAAATGTTCGCTATCATCAATCTTTATATTACAAAAAAGGGCCATAAGGATAATCCATAAAACTGGTTACAGAGATCATACAAATCCACTATTCTTAAAATCAAAAATTCTAAAATTCACAGATCTGGTTCATTTTCTCACTGCACAAATTATATATAAAGCAATAAATAACCTGCTTCCTGACAATATTCTAAAAATGTTTTCTAAAAGGGAACGGGGATACAATTTGAGGGGGGAATTAAATTTAAAACATCCTCGTATCCGTACAACATTAAATAGTTTTTGCATTTCTGTGTGTGGAGTGAAGCTGTGGAACAGACTAAGTAAAGATATGAAGCAATGTCCAAGCATGGCACAGTTTAAAAAGCGGTTTAAGGATATGGTTTTTACAGGGTACAGGGAAAAGGTAGAGATTTGACAGGGTGTTCTTGTCTAATATTTTCATGTGTGTGCGGGTGCACGGGTATGTTGGTATGGGTATATATATATATTTGTAGGTTGTGTATCCTTGAGGTGTTAATGGGGTTATTGAAAATGTGTATATGTGCGTATGTGTATATTCATATGTATGGATAGATAGAAACATATATGTATATATATATTAAAAAATAAATAAATAAATAAAAAATAAAAATTTTACACATGACATATAATGTAATTGCAAGGAGGTATTTCTGTAGTCTATTGATACTATATAGTGGAAAAGGGGTGGGATTAAATAAGCTTATGCTTCTTCCTGCTCCTTTTTGAACATGAACGTTATTTGGAGTTGTGGTTGCTCATTTTCCTTTTGTTTTGCTTTGTTCATTTGTCTCTTTTAATTCTATTTTGTTGTACTTTTTCAACATGTTCAAAATAAAGATTCAATCAAATCAAATGGTAGACTTCGTATCATTAGCTTCTGTCATTCTTACAAAGCAACGGAAAACAATATGAGCATTAGCTGCTAATGCTTTTTCATCTAAAATTAGAATTAGCCACTAATGGCGTCCTATTTAGCATTAACTCTTCACATCGCAGGGGAAAAGTTAAAATTGAATGAAAAAAAGTGTTCACATTAGCTACTCATATTGTTAAAAAGTAAGAAAAAATATTGTTGCCATAAACGGATAATGCTAATTCACCTCAAATTAGTATTAGCCAATAACGGTAACCTACTTAGCATTAGCTGGTCACATTGTTATAAAGCAAGAAAATATGGTATTAGCATTAGATGCCAATTCCTATTCACCTAAAATTAGCATTAGCCACTAATGGCAGTCTACTTAGCATTAACTCCTCACTAATATAATGCTAATTCACGTCAAATTAGCATTAGCTGCTAGCATCAGCCTACCTAGCACTAGCTGTTCATGTTGTTAAAAGGGAAGAGAAAACGATATTAGCATTAGCTGGTAATAATTATTCACCCCTAATTAGAATTAGCCGCTAATGGCAGTATACTTAGCATTAACTCCTCACATTGTTATAATGCAAGGGAAAAGAATTAGCATTATCTAATAATGTTGACCTTGGCCCACTGGAAAAGTTAAGAACTAAAGATTTAGGAGTGTTTCTCGATAGCTCTTTCTCATTTGAGAAACAAATAAATTCTGGTTTTAAAACCAGCTGTAAGGTTTGCTTAGAAATATTTACTCATATATGAGTTTTATAATCGATTGCATAATGATAGAGGTTCGATCCTTAGTAGTCTGTGAAGACTCTGTGTGCCTTCCAGAGTGCTCTGGCATGCACACGCCACTTGGGGCCATGAGAGAGGTCGTACCTTCTCTTACTGATTTATGGTGTAGGAGGACACCTACTCTGTGTCTGGTTAAGTATCAGAGCCCTTTGTTAGGGGGACCACTGGACTCTTAGCACCAGCTTTGGGAGTCTTCACAGGGTCACATCTGGAACACACACACACACACCTACACTATGCACAGACTGGTACTCTTTGTTCATACCTGTGTAAGACGTCATATGTTAATGAACTTATGCATATTCATGTAACCTCAATAAAGAGCAGTGTTACGAGGGAGCAGACGAGAGCGACTGAGGTCAAGTGAAGGAACGGCGCTGTCACAGTTCTCTCCCTCATGAATTGTCTGGTTCCAGCGGTGGGTCTGTGCTAGACGACCCATCACCAGCTTTTTCCAGTGGTTACCAGTACGTCGTAGAATCCACTTCCAGATCTTGTTGTCTTTAAATCTCTGAATGGATTGGCTCCATCTTATCTCTCTTTAACAAAATAATCCAAGTCGAGCCCTCAGGTCTGCAGATAAGTAGCTTCTGACCAGAACTAGACGTAAAAACAGAGGTGAGCTTTATCGATGGCTGCAGCCAAACTCTGGAACAGTCGCCCTTCACATCAGGTCGTCACCAACACTCGACATTTTTAAAACCCGGTTGGAAACACATTTGTACTCTGTAGCTTTCAGTTCTGACGAGTCTTTATAGTAATTACTGTGTATGTTTCCTATTTTCTCTCTACTCTGAGCAGCACTTTGGCTCAACCTGTTTTTAAATGTGCTGATAAATAAATGTAGATTTCTTTGAATCAAACAGTGGAGCCGAGCTTTGAGCTCAGTGTGTAACAGTGTGTGTGTGAGAGCCATGTAATGTCCATGTGTGCATGCTGACTGTGCTGCTCTGACCCCCCTCCTCCTTTCAGGGTGGAGCCTGCTGGAGTCCGATGGTTGAGACCAGGTCTGAGGAAGTGTAAGTGTGTTTTTAATGGGATTCATGAAAACAAAGCAGCACACATTCAACCATCTTCATCATGTCAGGAGTCATCATCAAAGTGTCAATCAATGAACAGATGATGGATCAATAACTGCAGCTGGATTGTGTTTGTTCTCTCCATCAGATTCCTGTCAACTCACAATCGACACAAACACAGTGAACACAAAGCTCCAACTGTCTGACAACAACAGGAAGGTGACACGTGTGGAGGAGGTTCAGTCATATCCTGATCATCCAGACAGATTTGATGGTTTTAATTATCAGCTGCTGTGTAGAGATGGTCTGACTGGTCGCTGTTACTGGGAGGTCGAGTGGAGAGGAGTCGTTGAGATATCAGTGAGTTACAGAAGCATCAGAAGGAAAGGAGGCAGAGACTGTGTCTTTGGATACAATGATCAGTCCTGGAGTCTGTACTGTGATTATAATGGTCCTCGTTATGTCTGGCACAATAACAGATCAACATCCATCTCCTCCTCCTCCTCCTCCTCCTCCTCCTCCTCCTCCTCTGTCTCTAACAGAGCAGCAGTGTATGTGGACTGTCCTGCTGGCACTCTGTCCTTCTACAGAGTCTCCTCTGACACTCTGATCCACCTCCACACCTTCAACACCACATTCACTCAAACTCTTTATCCTGGGTTTAGTCTCTTGTCTCCTGGTTCCTCAGTGTCCCTGTGCTGAGTGGAGTGTAAAGAGTGTCTCCTGTTAGAGAAACACTCTGACTGTTGAACAGATAGTTCAGTCTGTACATGTCTGTCTCTTTCACTCACAAACACGTTTTCAGATTCATGGATTCAATCAGTTGATGTTTGAAACTCTTCTAAATGATTCCTTGTAAACTTCTTCCTCTTCAGTCACAAACAAACAGGAAGTGATGTCACATGTGTTCCTGTCCACACAGCAGAATGAGTCTATTGCTGACAGTGATGTACAAACAGAGTGAGCATTTCTGAGGCCCAAAATAAACTGAGTAGTTCACTGAATGAACAATGGACGGTGAGCTCAGTTCCTTCATCATTAGTGTCAAAGGAAAATTGTTTTTATATAATGTGATCAGCTTCATGAAATGTGCTTCTTATTGATCACTAAGCAATCTACATGTCTACGTAACTTTTCACCTAATAACTTTTGTGATGAACTTATTCAGCTACTAACCGCTTCCTGTTTTCAGAGAACAGTCAGAGGTAGAGAAGGGAAACCTCAGCTCTTTTCCGAGAACATGCAGATGTAGAAAAGGGAAAAACCCATTGCTCTGAGTGACGTTGTTATTTTTGTACACACACACACAAACACACACACACACACACATGCACACACATACACACACAGACACACAGAAAAGTATAAATAAAGAATGCAGACAGTGATGAGACGCAGTTCGTGTGTCTATGACTGCCCTCGTGAGTAAAAGACAACTGCAGTGTTTGTGTTTTCTAACTCAGGTGTCTTAGCTGAAGAACTACGGGGTGAGTTAAAGAAATCCCCTGTCATTTAAATTGGTCCTTCAAGCTTAGCGATGGAAACAACAGACACGTTTCTGTGACTCCAATCCAAGGTCTGACTGCTGTATCCTGACGTCGTGGGAAGCCAGCACCGAAGTCTGTCGACAGCCCTCTCTAGGTAGAGGTGAAAGACCTGGGATGTTAATTCGGGTCCAGGCCGGTGAACATTTCTGGTCCACGACATTGGGATCCAGCCAGACCACATGAACAACCAGCAAAAGACGACTGAGGGTGAGAAAACACTGTTTGGTCTTAAACCGCCAGAAGGGTTTAGTGAAATGCGCAAAATAGGTTGGAAGTAGCCGCAATTACTTCGGGAAATGCGCAAAATAGGTTGGAAGTAGCCGCAATTACTTCGTGAAACACGTGAAATAGGTTGAGTTCGCCGAAAGGAACTAAGTTTAGGCTGGGTTTAGAGGTAGCCGCAATTACTTCGTGATAAATTATGTTTAGACTGGTTTCAGAAGTGGCCGAAAGCACTTCGTGACAAATTGGCGCGCAAATGTCTATCTGTGTGTATGTATATGTGTCTTTGGAAGTAAGTTGATTTTACAGCACAATACGCTGCTGAACTACTTCCATTGTTTTTATTGTTTTCTTTGCTGAGGCTCACGTACTGGTGACAAAAGGGAAAGGTTGAGTTCCGCCTCATAAAACTGACACCGCTCCGTGCGCGGAGTAGAAGGGCGTGTCAGCCACCACCCTGAAGTCAAGCGTGCCAGTGACGGCCCAGCAAAATCTTTGAGAATGGAGAATAAACAAGAAAAACTAACACCTGATGAGAAATGTTTAGAAAAACAACAAACCAGAGCAGGACTAATCCAAAAGAAAGACAGAGGAATGCATAGTAGAACAGCAAGAGGTAGAGGCAGGCCTACACACACACACACACCAAAAAGTGGCTTTAGCACTGCATGCTGGAGGTGTGGAAAAGAGGGACATTTTGTACGTGACTGTAAGAAACAAATAAGCAGTTCAGACTAGGAAGAACATAATAATAATCCCTCATCAAGTAAAAGATTAGAGATCAAAGTTTAAAAAGGGCTGGATACAGACCCAACTGAATACATATAAATACAAGAAGTACAAAATAAAATAAACAAAAGGCTAAATTACATTAGAGCTTATCTTCAACATATTCAAACTAATAATAGCAAGGATAACAACCTGTAAACTGATATTAACAATGAAACATAGTTGGCATGATGACCGTGCCCAGAATGTATGGAATGAATGAAAGCAGATAATTCAACAAAAACATATTAAATAAAATAGAGAGATGCATAAGGTACATTAAGGCTGTGTCATTGGTAAGCCAAGGGAAAGGAAAATGTCTCCAGCCTGGGAAAGGGTGAAAACTGCAGATCACCCGAAGCCCTTGATGGATACAAAGTAAAATATAAATAAAATATTATAATAAACTGCCTGGTTCGCCACGCAACAGAGAGAACGAATGTGACCGAAGGTTGGATCTGATATGAGGCAAACAGAAGACCGGTCTAAAAAGGTAGGCACAAACCTGTTCAGAGAAAAAGCAAATTTGTACAGATTGGATGACTTCTAAATTATCTGTTTGCTGAGTAAGATGATCCTAACTATCAAATTGGCTCAGTAGTAGTGTATTGTAATACACTAATAAAATATTGTAATATACTATTGCTGTTATATAAAAAAAAAAGATAATAACATTAGTAATGACATAATATTAATAATAAGAGGCACCTTAGTCAGTTATGATGTGAGGTGGATAATTGTTAAGAAGTAGTCTGCATCAAGTTTAAGGTTTGCTCAAACTCAGTACAATGACATATGAGATGAAGATAACAAAGAAAATAACTAAACTAATGAAGTGCATAGAGGCACTTGACCTGCTTGAAAACCTGTCATCCTAGATGAGACATTGCTGAGATATAGAGCAAACGTATAATAACAACTAATAAGCTAAACCCTGTGGACAACAGTTAAAGCTACAGGATTGAGAAGCTGAATTAAATATGTGGACACTACTAAGCTGATGAGCATGTTACACATTTTCTTTTATTTTTTATTTATTTGTTTTTTAGAGCAGAAGCTGCATGCTGTTAAAAGCTCACACATGCAGCTGTCTGTTAGCATTTTTTCTTTTTCTTTTTGTGTCTAGACTCATGTGTGTAAAGCGTTCATGCCATCAGCAATTTGTTTTTTGTTTTTGTTTGATTATTTTGTTGGTTTGGAAACAAATTTGTGACCATACTTGTGGATCACAGTGACACATAGTGATTAGGCATATGATTTACAAATGCCTAGTTTTAAAGCTGTGAGCTATGAGCTGTGAGCAATGCAAAGTTTTTTTCCTAACTTAAAAGCTTGAAATATGTAAGATGTGTGAGATGTGTGAATTCTTTGAAAAAATAGAAATTATCTAAAATGCCTTAAGTGAAAATGTAGTGTTGCATCTATAGAGAAAAAAGAAGAAGAAGAAGCATTCAGTAACTTAAAAATAGACATTACAGACAAATACAGTTTTAGCATTGCCTGACTATGATAAGCCCTTCTACCTACATGTAGATGGAGGAGCAGGTTACATGAAAGCAGCTTTAACACAGGCATTTGGAGAAAAACAACGCCCGCTTGCATTTTACTCGTGCAAATTAGACTCTGTTGCGTCAGGGCTGCCTGCATGTGCAAGCCTGTGCAGCCGCAGCAGAGGCAGTAAAAAAGTCAGCTGACATTGTTTTAGGGAACACTCTGATCATCAGAGTACCCCATGCAGTGACTTCAATTTTAATCTAAGCCAATTTGTCTTACCTGACACATGCAAGGCAACTCTCATATGTTGGAATCTTAGTGTCGCAATCACACATTAGAATCAAGAAATGTTGTCAGTTGAACCCGAGCACACTTTTGGCCTCACCCGAAGAAGGTCATCCACACTGCTGTATGAAAAAATTAGATGAAGAGACAAAGCCGCTTGCTGACATTCACAGCACACCACAACCCGGTTTTAGTGACATTTTTGTAGACGGCTCAGCGTCTAAGAATAGCCTAGGACAAAACTATGTAGGCTATGCAGTGACTACAGCAGACAGAGTAATAGAAGCAAAACCGCTAACATCCTCACACTCTGCTCAGAGTGCAGAACTCACAGCAGTAATACGTGCATGTGAATTGCACGTAGGCCAAGATATATATATATATATATATATATATATATACACTGACAGCCAGTATGTTGTTTCAGCAGTGCACCACTTTGCAAAAATTTGGCAGAACAGAGGAATGATTACATCTCCTGGACACCCAGTACAACATGGAAGTCTTCTGAAAACACTATTAGATGTAATAACATTGCCAAAGCAGTTAGCATTATGCAAATGTGCTGCACATCAGAAAGATAAATTAGAAATAACTAAAGGCAATAACTTTGCAGATCAAGCAGCTAAGTTAGCTGCACAACAAACTGTCGACACATTAATGTCTGCATCCACCATGCAAATATCACTTGATGTACTTAAAGATGAACAAAAAGCAGCACCAACTACAGAACAAAAGAAATGGTTAAAGTGTGGAGCACAATTAAAAGATGATTTAATGACTTGTGAAGGAAGACCAATACTTCCTAAATCCCTAAACAGAACAGCAGCATTAGTGACACATGGGTTACCCCATGTGTCATCAGGAGGGATGATCGAGGTCATTAATACACACTTTTACACTTTAAATTTCGAAACTTCAGCAAAGGAATTTGTGAGAACATGTATGATCTGTCAAAAACACAATTCACAAGGCAATCTGAGGACAAAAAGAGGACATTTCCCCACACCACCTCATCCATTTCACACCATTCATATGGACTTCATTGAATTAAGTGAAAGTCAAGGCTCAAAATACGCTCTAGTGATTATAGACGTATTCTCAAAATGGCCAGAGATTTATCCAGTGAAAAAAGCAGATGCAATCTCAGTTGCAAAATGTCTATGTAATCATTTCATCCCAACATATGGCATCCCTTCTCTGATAAGATCAGACAATGGGACACATTTTGTCAATGATGTGATCAGTAAAGTCTCTGAAGCACTAGGATTCAGCATAAGAAACCATTGTGCTTATCACCCACAAAGTGCAGGGTTAGTGGAGAGAACTAACGGCACCATAAAACAGAGACTCAGAAAATGCATGGAAGAAACAGGAAGACCATGGCCTGAATGCATAGGCCTAGTAAAAATGTGGATGAGATTAACACAAGGCTCTCAAAAACTTACACCATTCGAGGTTGTACATGGTAGGCCCTTTCCACTACCAGTGACAAGTGAACCTCTAGACAAATCTGTCAGAGAAACAACTCTGGCAGAATGGATGGCAAAACTACTAGAAAATAAGGATATTGTTTTGAACAATAAACTGCCGTACGACTCTTCTCCAGTCTCTTTCAGGTTGAAACCAGGCGATTGGGTCCTAATACGGGTGCTCCAGAGGAGAAATTGGAGCTTGCCTCGCTGGGAGGGTCCCTATCAAGTAGCAGTGGGGTACACGCCCCCCCATGGCGTCAATTACAGATTAAAAAAGGTTTCAGACATTAGTCACAGTTAATGGTACATCTTGTACATCTTTAATGGCTATAAACAGACATAGGACTTCTCTTTTCTATAACACCTTCCATACAAGGTAATAAACTTCAAGCCCTCAGGGTCTCTGGGGCTAATTATTGACTCTGGTCATCTGTTGCCAAGTAGAGTAAAATATAGTGAGGCACCAAATGAGTTAAGGCCTCAGGCCTGACACATTCCTAGATTATATGTGTTATATGTATTGTAAGCATGCATGCAATCATCCTTCTATGTTCTAGTTTCCCTCAGCATGTATCACCTGGACAGTCACGCCAGTGAAGCTTAAGACCCTTAATGAACCGAACATCAACTCGAAATAAGCACAGATATGCAATGTATATGAAATACTTCTGACCGTACTTGTAATAAAAGTTAACATAATGGAAGGTTCCTCAAATGAACATCTTCAATAAACAACTGTAATGCAATATCAATACTGTGAGAAATATTATTAGATGAAATAATGCTGTAAAGAATGTTATTAATGCAATTATATTGATGCAAGTTATATGGCAATAAAAGAATTTCTGGATCTCCACATTCCCTCTTTTGACATTCCAAAAAAGGAATGTCACCACACCTCGTGTTGTATCACTCCTCGGCCCACTCCATGGCATCTAAGTTCCTCAATGGACACTGGAACACCGGAACGACTGCTCCGGGGTCCACTGCCCTTGCCACTACCTTTACCAACAATCCTCTGACACAAGGAATGACACAACAACCACAGGTGACCAGTATTCCTAAAAGTATGGCCAAACCTTCCCACCGTCCAAACACGGATGCCACCCAGGACTCCACTGGGTTTCCGATACCTGAGTGCTCATGCATCGTTTTAGACAAATTTTTCAGGCCCTCCAGAGCTCGGGTTACTGAGCCATCTGGAGCAGTATTGTTGGGGATAAAGGTACAGCATATGTCTCCGAACATGGCACAAACGCCCCCTTTCTCTGCCAACAACATGTCAAGGGCCATTCGATTCTGCACTCCCATCAGCGAAGTCGGATTATTCTGCAAACCCTTCCATGGCGTCCCTGGTAAGGTTAGAGAGTCTCAGCAGATTGTAATGGACACAGTTAAAGGGAAAAATCTGGACAACATAGTACAGTTGCCAGTACCCACTGCACCTTTAGTTAGCTGCAGCATACAATCGTAGCCCCCTTATCCCCCTTGATACAGTGGTGCGGGCTCCGTGAACAAACGTGGCCTAGCTGAAGCACAGGCAACACAGACAGATACATGTTGTTCTTTAGCATTTTGAGCCACCCAATCAAGCCATAGATTACTATCCTTGAAACCAGTGGCACGCTCAATTAGATCTCTAGGCTTCAGCCTAGTATAATCTACTGTCAAAACTGGTTTCTCTTTTGGTTCCTGGTCCTCCGGAGCTACATTTGACGACTCCGCTTGCCCTATCGGGTTAGGTACCGAGACTACTATTTTGTCAGTTAGCGTAGTGATTGAATTTTTCAAATGTGGCTTAGGCTTTGGGTCAATTAAGTTTACCCTAATTACCCCAAACGGATCTGTTCCTGACACGTCCACCCCGATTACCAGATAGAACACACCTCCCGGGCTCTCGGCTTTAGGCAGGGTGTTCCATGGACCTAGGGAGATGGTGACAGGGTTATGAGAAACCAAATAATCTCTCTGAATTGCTATTCCTTTCAAGGCTTCTGGCACATGTGGCTGCCATCCTACTCCTGTCCAACCTACCACATTTTCCCAGGAGCACCACTGCAATGCTGTGTATGTATGGATGTGTTTGCCCCAGGAGGGGCTCCAATAAGCATTACTGGAGCATATCATAGGGTGATTACAGACCCACACATCATATGCTCTCCAGCTGCTACTAGCTCCTGCACACTTAATGACGTCACACAAATCAAACGTGAATGAGCTGGTGGACCCTTTAACATAATTTAATTCTATGCCATTGTATGTGCTGAGACACTCATCACCTTTACCTGACACCTCGCGCTTTAGTCTTTTCACCGATCCCGTTTTAGCAACTACTGTCTCAGGAAGTGCTGGGCTAGACTGGCATCCCCGTCCGACCGATTCACAAAATGTGCCCTGCAACATAGAGAGACCTAATATTTAATAATCCACATTTCACTGTTTTAATCTTTGGTTCAGATGTGGATTCTGTATTGTTTGTTCTTTGTGATTGTTTATGTTTAAGTTGTTTATTGCTGGCTTTTAGTTTGTTTTTGTCTGTTTGGGAGCTGATACAGTCCCTATGGATAAGGGTTTTTGCCACGGGTACCCTAAGGAGAGAAGCTCCAGAGAGGCGTGTTCCATGTTAAAAGCTAAAATATTACAAAAGAGATTTTGCTAAACAAAACGATATCTTTCAATTGCCCGACCCTATCTGTCCCCTCAACGGGTTGTATGTTTTCAATGTTTCCTTATTATTTTGTCATCAAAATAAATCAAACAAATAAATCAAGCTGTGAGACAGCACCTTGCGTTTACGCCGGCCTGTGAGCTGCCCTAAATCTACTTCCTACATCCTTTTCAACTAGAATCCCAGTTTAAAACTATTCCTGACTTCCCTCAGTGCACACTGCAAACTCCAAAAGACACAATTAACTTTTCCTGGTAAAAGGTCCTACATTATTTCTCAGCCTTAGGGAACATCCTCTATAGAGTTAACCCGTTTCATCTTTAAAACTTAGGCCTGGTTTCTTCGCCCCCTTTAACGGGTAGCGCACTGTGTTTGGGCAATTTACATAACATAAAAATCCTGCAACTATTCCCAAAGTCCCTCTCATTACTTTTATGCTCCCATTATAACCTGTGTCTAACAAACTTTTGGTCTTCTTTGCAATGTAAACAACTAGGTGTCTTTGTGCTCTGTTCTTCTCCTTTCTCTGGTTGGTTCCATTCGGTCTCGGGCTTCCAGGATTCTCGCCACCCCTGTGGTCGCTGCGATCCTGAAATCTTCTCCTGTAAAGGATAGAAAACAGAAAGCCTCTCTCTGCTACACCTCACTAATCTACTGTGTTCATCTAATGTTCCCTTAATTATTCAAAGTTGGTTCAAAATATCATGTTCTGGGCTCTGTCCTTTATATTAACTTTACTTAATCTCAATGCTCTTTATGTGTGTAAGCAACACTTTTAACACCCTCTTAAGAAGCTCTCCCCTTCTCTCATCTGATCATCTCAAGCACGTCCCGTACAAAACTTACTTCCTCTTTTCAAGCCCACATTTAATTACCAGCTCTACCACATTTGCTCTATATGGCTGTCTCACTCTTGACATGTTTCCTATCAACTTATTCATGGCATGTCTATCTTTACAGCTTCTGCGTCACCAGTTCCTACACGAGGACAAAGCAAACTGTGTTTCACCTCTACCCTAGAAATAAATCTATGTAATATCTGTATGTGTAAGCCTGCATTATAACCACTTATTCTAGAAATCAAAAAGAAATCAAACATTTTCTACTAAAATCTTCACTAGTTTTCCTCAAGGCATATCTTTTATTCAAGGTGTCCCGCAGTTTCCCTTTAAGTTTGGTATACAGCTTCTTATGAACACCGGCATTTTATCTTCTAAACAGGATTCAGTTCATTTTAATCCTTCAACTTAAACATGAAAATAACAATTTCTGCCTCAGTTTTACCATATCTAAATTATCAAACACCCCAAAACTCATAAAATGATCCTAAAACCCATTTCAAATTAAACCTTAAATCCCCCCTTTTGTGACACATCTTTTGTGACACATCTTATGTGTCACAAAATGCTTCACCCGAGCTTAGAAAATTAAAAGAAAAAGGTTAGTCATATCATTTCACACCTCAGCAATCCTCCTCTCAGGTAAACAGAACCTCTGTGTTAACCTGAACTTCACATTTCATACTGAGTTTTCCTCACTTATGATCCAATCTGTGTTATAAGAAAGAAAACTTAAAACAGAACAGTCATCAGTCATGTGTTTAACCTTAGTCCAGTCTTTACCTCAGTGTCCAGTCGGTCCAACCCTAGTTCACCTCGTCCGTCCAGTCACCGTCCATTTACACACATCCATTCACACCAGGTATTGCTAATAGTGGAGACTCCCGCGCAAATAATCAGATTCTCCACTCTCAGCAAAATGAGCTCATTCATTTGTTTTATTTTCCATAGGAAAATAGTTCTTTATGCTTTTGACTGGATTGAATCGCTACAATCCTTTTAGACAGGGACTTAGACCTGATCACAGGTAGCCCTCTCCTCAGCCAGTTGAAATCTGGAAATCCCACCTTATGTTTGTTCTTCCCGAGAATTTTCATCGCTGTTATTCACTGTTGCAGGCCTGCTTAGAACAAAAATGAGAAAAAAGAGAGCTGATTATTAGCTCATCAAAGCACAAAACAAAATCACCTGCCTGGTTTTCTCTAAGTGCACTGTTACAAAAATAATGGGCCCCCTTAGACATGTCCATGCTTAATCAAACTCCCTCTATTAAAAAAACAACAACAAGACAACCTAAATCTAACCGACCGAATCAACCCATCACTAAAACAACAACCTCAAAAATCTTAAACACACAAAAGTTTTGCCACCAGAGTCCTGACACTCCCCGGTCAACTGACATAATTTCACCTCCTCAATACACCGAAAATCTTGTTAAACGCCACACAGTCACAGTGTCTCTTCCAGTACAAGCTTCACTCACACAGTCAGACAGGAAACCCAAGTTCCTCTTTTTCTTTTCCTGTCCCGAGTCATTCAACTACTTTGCATACTGAGTCATCTCTCAAGAAGTTGCCGTGACAAGAGAAATACACGTTCAAACATTACCACCTTATTAAATTATTTTATTTCTTTCTACAGTGATCACTGGTTTTGATCACTCAGTACGAGAGCACTCCTAAGTCACTCTTTTAAAACGACTTTAATCACTCTTTTCTTTTTTTTTCCATAACTCACTCCCTTGTCATATAGCTTCTTTTGAGTTATTCCTCAACTTTAAACTCAAGTGTATTTTATTAAACATTCACACCATTCTATCACTCATACTAGTAGCAAGCTGATCTTCATTGCGTATGTTTGTGTTCTAAGCCAGGTTTAATCAATGTCTATGCATTAATCATTATGAGCTTGTCCTGTCTTTGTAAGGTTAATGCATTTTCTGTTTGTGTGTGTGTGATTTTGCATGTGTTGCTTTGCAGTGTTTCAGACTCCTTCACAATTTTCCACTTAAGCAGTCAGTTTTCTCCTTCCCAAATTTGCTAACCCAAATTTTGATTTCCCACCTTAAATAACAGCATCCCTTGTCCTCAGCCAGAAATCAGGGCTTGCTTTTCAGGTTCAGGGACACAAGGCACTGTGAACAATTCAACCAGAAACTTGCCTGAAGATTTCCAGTGATATTAACCTATGACTTTCTTCCGACCGCTGCATGTGGAAAATTGGTCCAGGTCTGCTTTGCCCCTGAAAATAACAAAACTAAGAAATTTTCATTATTATCACGAGTTCTTAAATGACCCACTTCTCTCTCTTTCCTGTCAAAAATACCACTTATGTCATTAATATGAATATAAACGTGTTCTTCATTGCATTTTTATGTATTCATGTTAATGTTCAGTGAGTGTAAGCTGTTTCTTCATTGCATGTGTATGTTATAATCAGGTTTGATTCATGCATCTTTTCACTGAGCTGTGGATTCAAACTATCTCACTTCTGATTCTTTCCAAAAATAATTTCACATATGGCACTTTGTGTATGTGTGTTTTCTATTCATTAATGTACTTGTCAGTCATTTTCTCTCTTTATTGTACTTTCTTTCTGTTTCTGTTTGTTTGTGACGTGGTGGACATCCCTAAACCATCATGAGTTCAGGCTTCAATTTCAATCCAATTATACCCTGTATTCTCGCAGTCGAACTCGTCCGGTTTCACCTCTCACTGGCCCCTGTGCCTCTCTTCACAGTGTCCTGTGTGGCCTTTAAATTTCCAACAACACAGTCCCACTCAGATTTTCTGCTCCTCTGTTTCTTCTCCGTTGATCTTTTCAGTATTTTCCTTTTAGGTTAAGTCCCAGCCAGGCAAAATATCATATTCAGTGCCTTCAAACAGTCATGTCACACTGTTCTTACCAGCCTGCAGTCTCCCCGTGCTTAGTGTTTTCATCACGTAGTTTCTTTCATGCTGCTTCTGGAGTTGTCAGTGTTATGATCAGTTGCACTGTCTTTTGCCTGCTGTTAAATCTTCAAGTCCACGATGTTCTGTCGGTCTTCATCAGGAGATTAACTGTCCTTTGAGCTTCTTCTCAGGGTCGGGACAAAGTGAGAGGTCAAGCTGTAAAATTTTAGCCAAAACCTGGCCTGTTTTTCCCAATTCTGTTAATCTATCCTTTTGCCGCTGTTCTCATGTTTTCAGGTTGAGGAGAGTCCACCTGTATTGACACACTAAAGCATACAATTAATATCATTTTCATTTCTTTTCTTAAAACCTCCATTTGCTTCACCTGCCTAGAGTTTAACTCGTCTGTTTCTCTCTCTGTGCTCCCTTGACACAGTCATTTCCTTTTATGTAAAGTTCCTGTCACACACACACACACGCAGCTACTCAGAGCCATATTTTCTGTTCCTCTCCTGTTTTTTACAGGCTAATCAACCTCTTGTTTTTTGTATTTACAATCTACAAACCCTCTTTAGTTCTACTAAATCTTGATGTAAAAACAATACACCCTTATTCCCCGCACACACTTTTCTCTCAGACTTCCTCTGTTCACACACTCTCCTACGTGTTATTATTACTTATTTATTATTTTGTACAAATCACACAGAATCATTCAAATCGAGTACTCAAAATACACTTTCCTAAGAGTATTTTATCAAACATGCTTTCAAGAATCAGAAAGAGGAAGTAGACAACACTCAGAAACTGCGTCTGTCCTCTTAAAAGAGAAGAGAAATAAACACATATGGGACAATTCTCCCCATCTTAGACAAAATGTGACCTTAAATGTCCTTTTCTAAGTCATGATCTTCTCTATACACCATGAATGACCTCCAGGTCATAACCTTTGGACTTATAACTCTGATATAAGTCCACACAGTACGGAGAACCTGCAAGTTCAGTTTTTTCTTTTTTAAATTCTCCACACACTTGAAAAACTGTTTGTCATTTATCTGCCCAAGAACTTGACCTCCAGTAATCTTCAGCACATGTGTCGCGCTGACCTAGTAGGTGTGGCTGTTACTCCTCTCTTCCTCCTCCTGCCCACTACCTGCTCTGTGCTGCTGCTTGCGCATGGCTGCTGATTGGACCTTGTGTGCAATCTATAACTAAGTGTGGCCTGGTGTGCGCCGCTCCGCCAGGTGAGCTGAATTAGAGCAATCAAGGGCTGGCGTGCCTAGTAGACCTTAAAATGCATGCAGCAGTCATTTGACCCGGGTGTGACATACTGAGAGGACAGCAAACAAAGCACAATCCACTTTCCACTGTGAGGAAGACTTTGAGCTAGACGGGCTATCGGTAAGCTCTTGGACTCATATTTGCTGTTTATATGTTTGGGAACTATGGAAGCTCAATTGTGGAAATGTATTTATGCTTTGGGAAATAGTTACTGCATTTAAGTTTAAAAAATTATATTGATATTAAAATGAATGTTTAGGTTTGAATAAATTGTTTATGTAGATAGTGTTTCCCACACATTTATGTTAATTAATACTAAAAAATAGTTACCCCAAATCCTTGGGTGAATCTTAAAACTAGTGTAAATATGTTTGGTTTAATTTAAAGGAAAATAATTCTTTGTAAAAGAAAATCCTTGGTTAAAGTCTTTATTAAAGTATTTGCAAACTCTAAAATGTATACTTTAAAAATTGTTATAAAAAGTGTAAAAATGCAAGGTAGACACATTTTGTGTATTTAAGAACCACAGTTTATTTCATCTTCATTTTTTGAAATTACTCAGCTCTGTGATTAAAATCCAATGAATGTAAAACTAACTTAAACTGGGTTAAATGATAGTTTAGACAAAAGTATTTAGCTTTAGCTATGTTAAATGGCTTTACTGAAGTGTATATATTTTTGTTATTTCATTTGTCTTCTGTATAATGCATGTAATTTATCTGAATGATTAATGAAATGTTCTTTATTTTTGTGTTGAAAGGTTTTTCACCTATATCTATCTATCCACCTATCAGCTATCTAACTAGCTGGTCAAAATAAAGTGAGTGAAATTCAAAGTCTGGTCTTTTTCAAGTGTGGGCACTTCACAGACAGAGAACACTTGACAGTGGAAAAACCGCCCTGGCCAGTAGTGAAACCGGCCTTGACCAGTGAAGACTCCACAAAAGCTCACCACAAAGACGGAGAAGACTCCACCTGGGGGCCTGGAGGAAATCGCAACTTGCCGTTTGCCTGTCCAATCAATAACCAAGAAAGCAGCATGGCTGAGTCCAAGTCACTCGAAGAGCTGAAAATGGAGCGAACCACTGCAAAGAGACTGTTTTCCAGACTCACCAACCATATAATAAGGACCCACATGGATATGTCTGTAGAGGAGCTGCAGGATTCCTTCAAGAGACTCACAGCAGAGGGCTCCAAAGTGATTGACGTGAATGAGGAGCTTGAGGCCGCCTACATCACGCAGTGTGAAGCAGAGGGCACACCGGAGCTGATGGGCCAACAGAGAGCAGACGTCGAGAAAACGGAGAAAGAATGTGAGCAGAAGTTGAAGGAGGCGAAGCACCTGATCAGAGAGACACTGTGGACATCATATGGTGAAAGGGAACTGACCCTCGCTCTAAAATCAGCAGAAATGGTGTGTGAGAACGTCACATCCACTCAGCCTGATACACCCCTGGAGGCATATGATTTTATGCTCCACCATCTGGAAGAACTGGTGAAGAAAGCTAAGCAGGCACACCAGACATGGAACCGCTGGGCTCCACCTGCTGAGAGGCGAGATTGTGATCGCCGACTAATGGAGCTCGAAACCTGCCTTCCAAAGCTGGTGTCAGGGAAGGCAGCCCTGATCAAAGCAGAGAGAATTAAAAGAGATACTGACCAAGCAGTTGTCACAGTCCGCAACGCGGCCCCGGTCGCAGCCATAAAATTGAAAGCCACAGCTTTACCAAAGTTCACCAGCAGCCAGCGTGAGTTCTACAGATGGCGGAAGGAATGGGAGGCTCTGCAAAAGAAAGGTGAACCAACACAAAGTTACAGGAGAAAAAAGATGCAGTGAAGCAACTTGGAGCCTGCAAGAGGTGCCTCGAGATCCACGATGAACCCTGCAGAAAGACGACTTACCTGTGTGGAAATCCAGAGTGCAAAGACCAGCATCATTACCTTCTTTGTCCCTTGCCACGACCCTTATCACAAAGGCCCAAGTCTGGTCTGGCGACAGCTGAGGGGAGGAGGTACACAGAGGTTCAAGAAGAGTTCATCTCTAAACTATCGCCAGAGCTAGCGCAGCAGTGTCGGGAAGCTTTCTGCAACGTCTCATCACGAGCCTTCAACTCCATGGCAGACGGCATCCATCCCACTTTGGATGGAGCAGCTCTCATTTCTAGAAATATGGACAAATTTATTAAACCCCCCAAAATATGACTATCCAGAGTTGGGACCAGGAAGCAGAGTTGCAGTCTTACACGCCTCTCTGCAGCTTCTCTCCTCCTGCTACCCCCCAAAAACCCATCTCCATAGAAACTGTGTTAGCTTCCAAAAAGACAAAAAACAAACTAAAAACCAGCAACAAACAACTTAAACATAAACAATCACAAAGAAAGAACAGTACAGTATCCACATCTGAACCAAAGAGTAAAACAGTGAAATGTGGATTATTAAATATTAGGTCTCTCTCCTCCAAGTCTCTGTTAGTACATGACTTAATAATTGATCAACAAATTGATTTACTCTGCCTTACAGAAACCTGGTTGCAGCAGGATGATTATGTTAGTTTAAATGAATCAACACCCCCGAGTCATTCTAACTACCAGAAACCTCGAAGCACAGGCCGAGGGGGCGGTGTGGCAGCAATTTTTCACACCAGCCTATTAATTAATGAAAGACCAAGACAGACTTTTAATTCATTTGAAAGCCTGATGCTTAACATTGTCCACCCCAGCTGTGAAACTCAGAAACCAGTCTTACTTGTTATCATCTATCGTCCACCTGGGCCTTACACAGAGTTTCTCTCTGATTTCTCAGACTTTATATCTAATTTAGTTCTGAGCTCAAATAAAATAATTATTGGGGGTGATTTTAACATCCATGTAGATGCTAAAAATGACAGCCTCAACATGGCATTTAGTCTGTTATTAGACTCAATCGGCTTCACTCAAAATGTAAAAGAACCCACCCACCACTTTAATCACACTCTAGATCTTGTTTTAACATATGGCATAGAAACTGAACATTTAACAGTGTTTCCTGAAAACCCTCTGCTGTCTGATCATTTCCTGATAACATTTACATTTACAATAATTGATTACACAGCGGTGGAGAGTAGATTTTATCAAAGTAGATGTCTTTCTGAAAGCACTGTAACTAAGTTTAAGAATATAATCCACCCACTGTTATCATCTTCAATGCCCTGTACCAACACAGAGCAGAGCAGCTATCTGAACGCTACCCCAACAGAGGTCGATTATCTTGTTAATAATTTTACTCACTATGTACGACTCTGGATACTGTAGCTCCAGTGAAAACTAAGGTCTCTAATCAGAAGTACCTGACTCCGTGGTATAATTCTCAAACACGTAGCCTAAAGCAGACGACTCGTAAGCTGGAGAGGAAATGGCGTGTCACAAATTTAGAGGATCATCATTTAGCCTGGAGAAATAGTTTGCTGCTTTATAAGAAAGCCCTCCGCAAAGCCAGAACATCTTACTATTCATCACTGATTGAAGAAAATAAGAACAACCCCAGGTTTCTCTTCAGCTCTGTAGCCAGGCTGACAAACAGTCAGAGCTCTGTTGAGCCAACCATCCCTTTAACGTTAACTAGTAATGACTTCATGAACTTCTTCACAAATAAAATTTTTATCATTAGAGAAAAAATTACCAGTAATCATCCCACAGATGTAATATTATCTACAGCTACTCTTAGTACCATTGATGTTAAGTTAGACTCTTTTTCTCCAATTGATCTTTCTGAGTTAACTTCAATAATTACTTCCTCCAAACCATCAACGTGTCTTTTAGACCCCATTCCTACAAAACTGCTCAAAGAAGTCCTGCCATTGATTAATTCTTCGATCTTAAATATGATCAACCTATCTCTAATAATCAGCTATGTACCACAGGCCTTCAAGCTGGCTGTAGTTAAACCTTTACTCAAAAAGCATCTCTAGACCCAGCAGTCTTAGCTAATTATAGGCCAATCTCCAACCTTCCTTTCATATCAAAAATCCTTGAAAGAGTAGTTGTCAAACAGCTAACAGATCATCTGCAGAGGAATGGTTTATTTGAAGAGTTTCAGTCAGGTTTCAGAGCTCATCACAGCACAGAAACGGCTTTAGTGAAGGTTACAAATGATCTTCTTATGGCCTCTGACAGTGGACTCATCTCTGTGCTTGTCCTGCTAGACCTCAGTGCAGCGTTCGATACTGTCGACCATAATATCCTATTAGAGCGATTAGAACATGCTGTAGGTATTACAGGTACTGCACTGCAGTGGTTTGTATCATATCTATCTAATAGACTCCAGTTTGTGCATGTAAATGGAGAGTCCTCTTCACACACTGAGGTTAATTATGGAGTTCCACAGGGTTCAGTGCTAGGACCAATTCTGTTTACATTATACATGCTTCCCTTAGGCAGCATCATTAGAAGACATAGCATACATTTTCACTGCTATGCAGATGACACCCAGCTCTATCTGTCCATGAAGCCAGATAACACACACCAATTAGTTAAACTGCAGGAATGTCTTAAAGACATAAAGACCTGGATGGCCGCTAACTTTCTGCTTCTTAATTCAGATAAAACTGAGGTTATTGTACTCGGCCCTGAAAATCTTAGAAATATGGTATCTAACCAGATTCTTACTCTGGATGGCATTACCTTGGCCTCCAGTAACGCTGTGAGGAACCTTGGAGTCATTTTTGACCAGGACATGTCCTTCAACGCACATATTAAACAAATATGTAAGACTGCTTTCTTCTCAGAGTGACGCTGAAAAACTAGTTCATGCATTTATTACTTCCAGGCTGGACGACTGTAATTCATTATTATCAGGATGTCCAAAAAACTCACTGAAAAGCCTTCAGCTAATCCAAAATGCTGCAGCAAGAGTACTGACAGGGACTAGAAGGAGAGAGCATATTTCTCCTGTTTTGGCTTCCCTTCATTGGCTTCCTGTTAAATCTAGAATTGAATTCAAAATCCTGCTCCTCACATACAAGGTCTTAAATAATCAGGCCCCATCTTATCTTAATGACCTTGTAGTACCATATCACCCTATCAGAGCACTTCGCTCTCGCTCTGCAGGCCTACTTGTTGTTCCTAGAGTATTTAAAAGTAGAATGGGAGGCAGAGCCTTCAGTTTTCAGGCCCCTCTTCTGTGGAACCAGCTTCCAGTTTGGATTCGGGAGACAGACACTATCTCTACTTTTAAGATTAGGCTTAAAACTTTCCTTTTTGCTAAAGCATATAGTTAGGGCTGGACCAGGTGACCCTGAATCCTCCCTTAGTTATGCTGCAATAGACGTAGGCTGCCGGGGATTCCCATGATGCATTGAGTTTTTCCTTTCCAGTCACCTTTCTCACTCACTATGTATTAACAGACCTCTCTGCATTGAATCATATCTGTTATTAACCTCTGTCTCTCTTCCACAGCATGTCTTTTATCCTGTCTTCCTTCTCTCACCCCAACCGGTCGCAGCAGATGGCCGCCCCTCCCTGAGCCTGGTTCTGCCGGAGGTTTCTTCCTGTTAAAAGGGAGTTTTTCCTTCCCACTGTCGCCAAAGTGCTTGCTCATAGGGGGTCATATGATTGTTGGGTTTTTCTCTGTATCTATGAAGCGCCTTGAGGCGACTTTTGTTGTGATTTGGCGCTATATAAATAAAATTGAATTGAATTGAATTGAAAGTGCACTGTGCCACCCACCAATAGAAAGGAAAAGATAATGTGCATATTTCCACGAGAGAAATCCCACGCCTGGACCGTCGTCGATCGCAGCCATGATTCTAGCCTACGTCACAGCGTCATGTGCGCTTTTTACATCCAACACAAAAACTGCAGTCGTGGTGATTTTGATTGTACTCAGAACTCAGAAATTCTGCCTTCTGAATAGGAAGATGTAGGTAACACCAGACTGCAGATGAGCTGCATACAGGGCTGGACTGGCCCACCATTATAGGAACCATCATAAAGCCTTTGAATGAAAACAAATGCTGTAGTGACAGTGATGTTCACTGTCTTGATGGTATATATGTATCAATCGTTTGTTGTAAGATTCAGATAATTATTTTTTAAAAGCGAGACATTTTAAATGAGAATGAGAAAGAAAAGTGTTTCTTTGTGCCCCCCTCTCCCTGTTAATGTCTCTCACCACATATCCAAACCGACATCATGACCAGCAGCTTTACAGCTGTGGCTCCAGCAAACATCAGCTGATACTAGAAACGTGCTGCTGTTGTTTAGCGCGACATCCGCTGGTTTCCTCTTTCTGGCGCAAAGTGGGCGATAAACAAACACGAGAGAAAAGCCAATCAGCTGATCATTGATCAGTTTCATGATTGAAGTAGAAAAAGGAGAGAGAGGGGAGAGAATGAGAGAAGAAGAGGCAGCTGACAGCAAAGACACAGAATAAATCCAGCTTTGTGTCTTTTCCATTGTAGCTGAAGTCCGGGACAAACTGTGTTCCTTTTCAGCTCAATACGAAACGCGTAATATTTTCTCTGAGTACGAGACGATTCCTGTTTTTACGGGACGGTTGGAAACTCTACTAACTAACCTTATGAATAAAATAAAGTTCAACATCATTAATATCATAGCACCCACCCAGCTGTATAGAACCTCCGTCATGCTAGCTAGTGTGCAGTACGAGTTATTGTAACTGACTGTAAAAAGTCAGCACAACGAAAATAAACTCCACCTAAACTTGGTTTATATCTGACCCAGATAGACTGCAGGTCATAACTTCTTACCTGAAGTTCAGTTCACCTGACACTCGGACCGGCGGCCGCTTCGGGTCAGGGGCAGATCTAAATTTTCTTAGGGTGGCAAAGAAATCAAATGGGGTGGCAAAATCAAAGCCTTTTTTCCCCCCAAACACATATGCAGGTGGTTACATATGGTTAAAATGATTCAAATGCAGTAAGTATACACGTTTTTCATATAAACATAGTCTATAACTTAATTATTGTCTGTTGCCCACATAATTACACACTTTAGTTATATAAAACATGTGAGTTTTGATGTTATGTACTGTATAGCCTGTATAATAAATAAATATGTAGCCCAATAAGTATAAACTCCAGAAAGCTACACAACATGGGGCGCTTCATTTACAAACACAAGTCTAACTTAAGTTTCACTGTTTTTTGTTAGAAAACAATCACATTGTTACAGCTTAAATTACACAAAATGTCAGAAATCTGCACTGTCATGAACAAAACTTTAAACCTAATTTTTCATGATTTGTTGGATTAACCCTCTGAGGTCTGAAATACAACCGGACATTTTTGACTCCTTTTGAGTTTACGTTTGTATTTCACCCTCAAATTGTTTCATTTTATTTTTTCCCCGTTGCCTTGTTTGGTATCTTTTCAGCTCAACTGAATTTAGTTGTTTGTTCACTGACATACTGCATTAGTATTACTATTACTATTAGTATTTTTTACTGTAAAAAAACACAGACATGTTGGGTAAATGTTTATAACTTGAAATGCAAATATAAAATGTACATTTTGTAAACATAAACAACTATTTATCTAAAAATGCAGCCAATACACCTGCTGTTTTTTTCATTTTCTACAACCATTTAAAAATATTACTAAAACTAAAATGAGAGAACAATCAGGTGTTGCAATAAGATGCACCACAAATGATGTGTGCCAGTAAAAACAAAGTTTGTCCACCAAAAGACAGAAGAGCACAGGGATAAACCTGCAGGCCTGACAACAGCAGGTGTATCACTCCGCTGGTTTTCTACTTAGTGACAGTGTTTACAAATGTGCCTTTGTGACATTCATTAGTGCCCTCACTGACACACAAAACAAAACGACTACACAACACAACACAACACACTAAGTATACACTCCACACTAAACGTCACAAATCTCCCACATCTAAAAGCTCTCTCTCTCTCTCTCTCTCTCTCACTCGCTCTGTCTCGCTGTCGTTACCGTCACTCCCAAAACTTTTCCCTCTTCCTAAACAACCAAATCCCACAGGTTGACTTTTTTTTAATTGGTCGACATGGTGCATTTTTCCACCGATAGGAAATGTGGATTTTTTCCCTTTCTTTACTGTTTTCGCGCTGTCCTTAGAAAACGCTTAAAACACACACAAAAACGTGACTACAGTGTTTAGAAAAAAGCGTGGCTGATATATATTATCATAACTCTGGATTTACTGGCCTGTAATTAAAATGTAAAAACATTGAAGTCCGAACTTTCAATGTGGCTGAAATAGAGACTCAGCGTGGCTGCAGCTTGTTGCTGTGTCAGCTTACATCAGTCATGTGATTTGGAGGTGCAGCGTGTCCGTGGACCACAGAGGGTTAGTAACACTCACCTTCCTTCCATTTCCAGAGTGTAACATCCACCCACCTGTGTGAAATCCGAAATTCCCATGGTGTTGTTCAAAATGTGCTCTGGCACAATCATAAGCATCGCTTGCTACTGAAAACAAGAAAAAAGCCGTCCTGCTATGGGCTGAACCATTTGTTACTGGTGGAGGGGGGGGGGGGACACTATGGAATATATTCAGTTTTAGCATTTATATTCACTGTTGACTGTAACTACGCTCAAACTGTTAATACTATCTTATTTTAATAAACAACACTGTCATATGCAAAACTGGGGTGGCACTTGGGGTGGCAAGGGATCATTTTAGAGTGGCACTTGCCACCCCATGCCACCCTTCTAGATCCGCCCCTGGTGGGCATAGACCCACCAAAGCAACACTCAGCTCACCTCATTCCAGGGCGCTTGTCTGCTGGAGACCATGAGCCTTGTTAGTCACACATTAGCACCGTGGTAGGAAACAGCCTCCATCTTTTCATTAGATCTGAATTTGGACTGTTTCCCTCTGGATGAGAACCAAGTCTGTCAAATCTCTTGATCCAACACAAACTATCAAACACATTGGCTCACAGTCAGATTGGCTTTGTATGGATGGTGTAACAGGGGGCTGGGAAAGGATGCTGAAAGCTGAATATAATACAGAACAATAACAGGACATATAATAATGTAGCAAACATGATCCTCAACAGGCACACTTCTATTATTCATGATCACAAACACAAAGAACTTGTGCAGCCCTGATATCAGCCCTAATATATGAGTGTGTTTGCCCAAAGATTGAAACAGCATCAACATGACAGCTGTAAGAAATCTTCTCTCAGACTTGTTTGGCAGAAGATCCCTGCAACAAAGATTGTAGCTGAAAGATGACGTGTGTAAAGTTTGCTCTTTGGGAGGGTTGAGGCTGTTTTTAGACCTTTGATAGTTTCCAATCCAGTTCTGAGAGACAGAAATAAAAACAACATCATTAAGATCAGATCATGGAGCTGTTTCCTGCCTTGTTTCTATCTTCACATTACAAGACTTTACTACAATAAAGATGCTAACATGTATCTGTAGGAACAACATCATTGAATCTATAACAACTGGAGCCAAACCAGTGGCCTCTGCTGGGATCACTGGTGAGCCAACACTTCCTTGTTGGATGCAGATTTCAGGGCTTCCTTTTGCTCCTCCGTTATAACTGTTCTCTCTTCTCAACAAATGATGACACAAAGGAATCAGCAGTGACAAAGATGATGCTGAAGAGAAGCACACATTTCACACATATAACAGACCAGTCCAGTTACACACACCTCTGCTTGACATTAGGCCTCAAACAAAGACACAAAACACTAACTTGACTCTAAATAGAAGAAACGAGCAGCTTTTTCTGTTCTGAGCTTATTTATATTTGACACACATGCTTCTCTTTGTGCAAACACACATTGCACTATAAGGGTAACCTAGCACACAATGATTGGACAGCACAGTGATGATGCTGGGAGATCCTATACGAAGCAACACAGAAACACTGAGAACTTTAAACATTGATTATATTGAGATCAGCAGCCGACCCAGTCTAGATAAAGGCGAGCAGCTGGGACCGCTGCTGCACCAAAAACAGGTTTCAGTGTTTCCATGTGTGTGTGTGTGTGATGTCTTTACTTATACTGGTCAATAGACTTTAGTCAACACATTATTGAAAGGTGTTCTACGTGAAATAAAAACAGTGTTTCATCTTTATTCCTCTGAAGCAGCTGCATTATAACCAATCTGCTCCTTTGTGGCCATTTCAAACAGCCTTAAATAACTGTTGTTATATTTGTTGCAGTTTCTGCTCCTCTTGGACAGACGACTCTTGAAAAGACGTTTTTGAATTTCAACTTTTAACTGGATAAATATCGGATATCTTCAGACAGGGTATTACACATGTTGTGAAAACACATAATAGTAAAAGCAAAAATCCAATACAAACAAGTCCTTTAATCAGTAGGGACTTCCATGAACCACCTAGCAACCATGTCAACCAATCTTCAGTGCTTGTGACATAGTCTTGTTGTTGAGCGTCCCTAATCTTTCTCAAGGTGTTCAGAGCGTCGGTCATGTTTTGCGAATGCACATTGTCTGGGATGTATGTACAGCATGTGGCGTTAAACAATACGCACAAACCTCTTTTTTCAGCTAGAATCATGTCCAGTGTGACTCTGTGTTGCATCACTACAATGCGTATTGCGTCGATTTCTTCATTTTGCGCCTTGTTGATTTTCATTGAGGCATTTAGGAACAATCCAAAACGGTAGTCAAGTGTCTCGATCCTGAGCATGTTTTTTCCAGCTCCCACCCAGGGGAACAAGGAGTGGAGGACTTTCTGACCATCAGTCCATAGTTTGAAGTTCTTAGGCACATCTGATCCGTAGATTGGGTCATGTGGCAATACTTTAGTGACTTCACGCTTTGCTCTTGATGTGCGTGTATGTGTCTCTGCTGTGATCTTGAAGGTGTGGTCTGAAATTAGTACTGGTGCACACAGACCGGTGGAGTTTGGTGGGAGCATGAAGTAGGTTTTAGGCCCGCAGGCCCAAGCGGCTCCCTGGATCCAGAAAGTTCCATTTTTGAAGGTGTGTATTCCTGTGGATCGGGTCAGGTCAAGTGTGTGTGTGCAGTTGCGGTTACGTCCAACTTGTCTGCTTCCGTCCGAGAAGTTAAAACATATTGGGTGTTGTATGTCAGGCGGCAGAATTATGGCGAATGATTTGCTTTTTGTGTTGTTGGCCTTGACGTTTACCCAATGTTCTTCGTTGCAGGTGTAGTTCCAGTTCGTGAGATTGTAGGCACAGAAGTTGTCTGTTCGGTTTGGACCCATCGCTGCGAAATTGGTTTCGTGACACGTTTAACGTCTGCGTCATTACACCATGGAATTCGGTCTTCCTTCTTTATGCTTTGACCTTTTAGGGCCAGTCCTGTTGCCATCAAAACTCTGCGTGAGCAATTGCCAGTTATTGCCTTGTTGAACACACACACCGCTTCGTTGAATTCAGGTGCCATTCCATATATTGTTGCGTGTATGGCCGTTGTTGGCATATGTGAACACACATAGCACTCCGTGCTGTTGTCGGTGCGTGTTCTATCATACACATACCTATACCACGCGTTGTTCATCCATGGGTGGTTATGGTCTTGGTTCAGGTCGCGCAGGTGTGAGTTGTCATGTGTCCATCTTTTTTGCAGGTGGTGTTGTTTATTTCCTCTCATCTGGGTGAGTGTTAGTAGGCTCACCAGGAGCGCAATGCAGGCCACTAGGAGGACAAGTGTCTTCATGATGACCAGGCACACCTAGGCCTCTGGTGAGTAGACTATTGGCGAGAAGAAAAAGGGCGGGATATACCCAATCAGCCCTTCCTTCACCAATAGATCACCTGGAAGCTAGGGGAGCCGGCGTCTAAACGTTTGGATTGTCACTCACTTTTTTACAGTGGCTTTGGTGGATCCAAGATGGTCTTTCTGCTATTTTGCAGGCAGTTGGTGTGGTGAGTAAGACTTGGTATGGGCCCTCCCACCTTGGTGAACTCCAATTCTTTCTCTGGAGTACTTTGATTAGGATCCAATCACCTGGTTTCAACCTGCAAGACACTGGAGAGATATCACTCGGCAGTTGGTTGTTTAGCACAATCTCTTTATTTTCAAACAGTTTAGTCATCCATTCTGCTAGGGTAGTTTCCCTTATTGATTTGTTAATGGGCTCACTTGTGATTGGTAATGGGAATGGTCTACCGTGGATGATTTCAAAAGGTGTGAGTTTCTGAGAACTTTGTGTTAGTCTCATCCACATTTTTACTAGGCCTATACACTCGGGCCATGGCCTTCCTGTTTCTTCCATGCATTTTCTTAATCTCTGTTTTATCGTGCCGTTAGTTCTCTCCACTAGTCCGGCACTTTGTGGGTGGTATGCACAGTGATGTTTGATGCTAAATCCTAGAGCTTCAGAGACTTTGCTGATTATGTCATTAACAAAATGTGTTCCGTTGTCTGACCTTATCAGACTGGGAATGCCGTATGTGGGGATGAAATGATTGCATAAGCACTTTGCTACTGAAATTGCATCTGCTCTTTTTACTGGATATATCTCTGGCCATTTTGAAAATACATCTATAATTACTAAGGCATATTTTAATCCTTGACATTCATTCAATAAAATCCATGTGGATGGTGTGGAGAACTGGCCTCTCTTAGGTCTTAAGTTTCCTTGTGAGTTGTGTTTTTGACAGAATAGGCATGTTCTTACAAATTTTTCGCTGAAGTTTCAAAATTTATAGTGTAAAAGTGTGTATTGTTTATCTATACTATATTTCCCTCCTGTTGACACATGTATTACTTCATGTGTCACTACAGCCGCTGTCCTGTGTAACGACTCTGGTAATATTAGTTTTCCATCACAGACCATTAAGTCATCTTTCAGTTGTGCTCCACATTTCAGCCACTTGTTCTGTTCAGTGATTGTTGCAGCTTTTTGTTTTTTTTTTAGTACGTCAAGTGGTATTTGTGGGCAGTAGTCGGATACTAGTAGCTCTGCCGTGTTGCACGGGGTTATCCGTAGAGGTGACCATACCTCTGTTATGCCAAATTTTTCCAAAGTGGTGCACTGCTGAAAAAACAAACTGGCTGTCAGTGTATATATTTATATTTTGGCCTGTGTGCAATTCATATGCACATATGGCTGCATACGTGCAGCTGACTTTTTACTGCCTCTGCTGCGGCTGCACAGGCTTGCATATGCAGGCAGGCCTGACGCAACAGAGTCTAATTTACACGAGTCTAAATTTCACCAGGAATGTTAACAGGTGTTATTTTTCTCCAAATACCTGTGTTATCACAGCTTTCATATAACCTGCTCCTCCATCTACACGTAAGTAGAAAGGCTTATCATAGTCAGGCAGTGCTAAAACTGTATCTGTCTGTAATGCCTATTTTTAAATAACTGAATGCTTCTTCTGTCTTCTCTACAGATGCAACATTACATTTTCACTTAATGCATTTTTAGATCATTTCTAGTTTTTCAAAGAATTCACCCATCTCACACATCTTACACATTTCAAACTTTGAAGTTAGGGTTTTTTGTATATATATATATATATTTTAAACTTTGAATTGCTCACAGTTCTAAAACTAGGCATTTGTAAATCATATGCCTAATCACTATGTGTCACTGTGATCCACAAGTATGGTCACGAATTTGTTTCCAAACCAACAAAATAAAATAATCAAACAAAACAGGAAACATACATGAGTCAGGACACAAAAGAAAAATGCTGCTACTGAAACAGAGCAGAAGTGTGAGGGAAAAACTGAGCTCACAGACAGCTGCATGTGTTGGCTTTTATGCAGCTTCTGCTCTAAAAAACAAATAAATAAAAATAAAAGAAAATGTGTAACATGCTCATCAACTTAGCGGTGTCCACATATTTAATTCAGCTTCTCAATCCTGCAGGTTTAACTGTTGTCTACAGGGTTTGGCTTATTAGTTGTTATTATAGGTGTGCTCTATATTTTATCTAGGATAAATGACAGGTTTTCAAGCAGGTCAAGTGCCTCTATGCACTTAATTAGTTTAGATAGTTTCTTTATTTTCTTCATCTCATATGTCATTATACTGAGTTTGAGCAAACCTTAAGCTTGATGCAGATTACTTCTAACAATCGTCCACCTCACATCATAACTGACTAGGTTGCTTCTTATTATTAATATTATATCATTATTAATATTATCATCTTTTTCTTTCTATATAATAACAATAGTATATTACAATATTTTATTAGTGTATGCCACTATACTACTACTGAGCCCATTTAATAGTTAGGATCATCTTACTCCGCAAACAGATAATTTAGAATTCATCCAATCTGTACAAATTTGCTTTTCTCTGAACAGGTTTGTGCCTACTTCTTAGACTGGTCTTCTGTTTATCTCATCTCAGATCCAACCTTCAGTCACATTCATTCTCTCTGTTGCGTGGCGAACCAAGTAGTTTATTATTATATATTTTATATTTTATTTTGTATCCATCAAGGGCTTCGGGTGATCTGCAGTTTCACCCTTTCCCAAGCTGGAGACATTTACCTTTTCACACACTTTCCTTGGCTGAACAATGACACAGCCCTAATGTACCTTATGCATCTCTCTATTTTATTTAAAAGGTTTTCGTGTGAATTATTTCCTTTTATTCATTTTATACATTCTGGGCATGGTCGTCATGCCAACTATGTTTCATTGTTAATATCAGTTTACAGGTTGTTATCCTTCCTATTATTAGTTTCAATACATTAAAAATAAGTTCTAATGTAATTTTGTCTTTGTTTATTTTATTTTTGTACTTCTTATATTTATATCTATTCGGTGGGGTCTGTTTCCAACCTTTTTAAACTACTTTAAACTATTTTGATCTCTAGTTTTCACTTAATAAGGGTTTTATCAGTCACTGCACTGTAGTGTGACCTGATGCTGATTTTACTATTAAAGTATCTTCTGAGAATTGTACTTCCTGTGGTTTTCTGTGGATTTTCACCTAGTACCATTTTATCTAACATGTTTTGTGCCTCTGCATAAGGACCAGGTTGAGGTCTAAACGGATCACAGGATTGTTTAAGGGGGGTCGCAGCAGCAGGAGTGGGGGTTGGCTTCAGTATTGATGCTGCTCCAGGGAGTGGTGCATATGGTGGGGGGTTTGATACTTCTGCGTCACTTTTGTCATTTTCATTTGGCTTTTTCTCATTGTTTAGTTCTGTTTGGAGGGTCTCTTTTAAAGTGGTCACTGCAGAGGGATTACATTTTCCCTCCCACGCAGGGCAATTTAATTTCTTTGGGTTTCTCCATCTATTCATACTGATTTGTCCGGCGCCTGGACATTTTTTCTCTAACCACTGCTCGTCAGCAGTGAGTTTTGTTGATTTGTTACCCATTTTCTCTCAACTTATAGATATATTTACGTTTACACACACACACCCGTGGTGCTTTCTCTGGCACGAGGAATGAGAGAGGTTATTAACACAGCCTTCTACTTTCAAGCTATTCTTGAAAGCGGTGTTAATTTTATGTGATGAAGCACAACCTTTTTCTCGTTCCACCAGTACTTGAGCAACCAACGGTAAACAATTCAGTAGAGTAGTTCAGCCTTCTTAATGTGCTGTGAAATCAACTTACTCCACCAACAAAACAGTAAAAAGACAAATATTGCGCGCTCTAATGGTTATTATTATGACACTTTCCCTCTAAAATAGCTACCAGCCCTCTTTCAGGCGAGCATTTACTTTTAGAGCTTTTCTTATAATAGCTACCAGCCCTTTTTCAGGCGAGCATTTACTTTTAGAGCTTTTCCTATAATAGCTACCAGCCCTTTTTCAGGCGAGCATTTACTTTTAGGATTTTTCCCCTATATTAGCTACCAGCCCTTTTTCAGGCGAGCATTTACTTGTGGGAATAGCTACCAGCCCTCTTTCAGGCGAGCGTTCACATGTGGGAACAGTGTCAGTTCTTAATTCGTTTTTTCGCAAAATGTGGGTGAGTGTTAAATATTCACCTGAGTTATTGTGTGGTTGCTTAGGTCTCCTCCATCAACCCCCAAAGTCGTGGACCTCTTATAAGAACGCTGGCCAGAACCCGAATTTCACGTCTCTGGACTTTTATCCTCTGCCTGGAGAGGAACTGTCGACAGACTTTTCAGCGCGGGCTTCTCACGACGTCAGGACTTGATGAAGGTTTCCTATTGGAGCATGAAAAATATCAATGTCCAATCCGGCTCGAAGGACCAATTAAATGTTAGAGATAATCTTTTATCAAACACTCAGATATAATGAAATAACACTCAGACACTTCAGCAGTTTAACGTGCACGGGTGAGAGCTCAACGGAGACTCACACCCTGCAGCAGCTCTCTGCCTTTATTTATACACAGCATGAAGCATACAAAAAAGGAAATACTATGCTTATCTAGTCAAGCAGGCAGGTGTGACTTCTCAAAACGTTGTGTTCTCTACAAGGTCGTTTCTTACTCTTGGGTGGCGGTTTCCTGTTGCTGACAGATAATGTGACGGCACACAGTTTCCGTTATAGAGCAGAGAGCCAGCGGTTAACTATGCAGCTGGTTGAGTACAAACAGAAATATAAACACTCTTAGCTGATTATTATATGAATAATAAAACCTTTAAAGGCAAAAATCCTTTGACAATAATATATCAAGTGTGGGAGAGAGTGTGAGCGTGCAGCGTTTAAAGCGTGGAAGTACTGACCTTACTTTGAGTTTGATTCCATAAAAAGTGACAAAAACATTAGTGTCCGTTGTGCGTGGGAAGAAAACTTTTTACAGCGAAAAAAACCCCCAAAACTTCCAAGCAAGCACCGAGTAGCTACGACGTAATGGGAAACTCACAGAGAAACTCGCGGATTCTTCCACTGACCGCTGCGGCACACCTGCACCAGGGTAAACCTCCGCCTGCCCCACTCCTGCTTTACAGGTGAAAATAGAGCAACAGGACCGCTAGTCTTTGATGCTATTTATTTACTGCTGTGTTTTACTTGCATCTATTTGAAAGACTGAGTGTAAACACACAAAAAATATATTTTATGTGCTGGAATGTGCAGAAAATAGGTTTAAATATTAAACAAATTTCTTCCAGTCGGAGAATGTTGCAGATAATTACATTTTTACTTGATGCATAAAGTTAAAAGGTTAAAACTAATAAAACAAGTTTTAAAAAGAGACTTTTCCATTTGATTACATTTTGTATGATGGATTATGCAGAAAAAGTAGAATTGGGCTGAAAGATCTATCGCTTTATCACCTATTCAGGTTGTAAATCGTGTTTTTAAAAAGTAACTAAGTAACTAAGTAATTAATTACTTTTGAAAATAAGTAATCAGTAAAGTAATGGGATTACTTTTTTGGGGAAGTAATCGGTAATTAGTTACTGATTACTTTTTTCAAGTAACTTGACCAACACTGCTAGCAGCTGACCTCAGGTCAGTTTAATGACTGTGAGCAGCAGCTGTGTTATTGTCACTGTGACAGGGAGACACTCTCAGACACAGCGCTCATGTCAGCTTGTTCTCATGCAGGAGGATCAGGAGCTCCATGTTTGTCTTTCTGTTTGAATCATGATGTGTTTGTGCCATCAGAGTCTGTCATGAGTATTCAGGGTTTCACAGCAGCTCTTCTGAATGCTGACGAGGACTCCAACCTCATGTTTCACCTCTCTGAGCTTCTGATGTCTGTGAACACTCGTGTTTCTTCTCTGGGCTCATCTGGACAAAAACACCTTTCTGTGTTTGGCTCCAGCCTCATTCTGACTGACAGGAAGTGTGTTATCCATGAGCTGCACTTCTGTGAGAAAGTTTCCTGCTGTGTTTCCTGTCTGTGGACAAACACGAGTGTTTCAGCTGAGGACTTGGTTCCTTCCACCTGTCCATACAGGACATCACGCTGTCTTTTCTCTTTAAATGCAGCTCCAGGTCCTTCCACGTGCTGCTCTGTATTTGTGCAGTTTGTAGTGTGTCCTGGGAAACGTAGCACACATGGTGTTCTTCTGCTGTTTCCTCCTTTCACTGAGTGTGAAACACTGACGCTGTGCTGTTGTTCACAGAGGGGAGCTGATTCTAGCTGCAGCTGGACTCTGTCATCTAACTGAATGTGTTGGTGCTGATCACGGGGCTCTGAGGGGGGAGCAGCAGGAGGACTCTGGATACTGACGTCAGTGTATCTGTGGAAGCTCCCACAGCGTGTCTCTGTCATTCAATATTGTGCTGTATATTGTATCTATGCAAAGATGAACAGACTGTGTGTTCACTGGTCTCTGTGCTGCTGACTGCTTTGCTGCAGCTCTGATGTCATCATCACTCCCTCCTCCACCCTCAGCAGTCCCAGCATGCTGCTGTGGTGCACCCCACCCTCACTCTACACCTGAGCCGTAGACCACACCCTCCACCTCAATATACACCACAGTTTTCTCTGCTGTGGAAATGAGATCAGGAGGAAATCATTATTATTATTATTTAATAAATGCTCACATTAATGTGGGCTTATTTGTTTCCATATTAGAAACATTAGTTGAGTGTTTTTAGTATAAAATGGTGAAAGTCCCTCTTTTGGCTCCTCCCCTCACCTGTGGATGGACGGTGCTGTTACCGTGGTGACAGCTTGGATGTGTTTCAGTCCTGCCTGGTTATCACTGCAGGAATCTTTACTTTCACATTTATTACAGGTAATAACTCTGATTTTTCTGTGTATTATGAACTAAATGTATCCTGATACACACAGAGATGGATGAGCACAGGTCACATGATGGAAGAACAAACATGGAGTCTTTGATTGATTTAGATATTTATTGATGAATGCAAACAAACCCTGACACTGAACCATCGTCGAGCTTTCACAGAACAAACCTGATCACATGACCTGCTGACCCAAACAGTGAAAAGCTCCATGGCAACAACAACAAACAGCCTCACATATGTTAACAGAGGCTGTTAGAAGCACAGAGTCTTTACAGTCTTTCTCCTGTTTGGACACAGATCTCTGCACATCTTCATCACAGTTACTCACAGACGTGCAGAGTGTGTGGATATCAAAGCTAAGTTTCCACCATGTTTGTAGTCTGTACTGGGACTCATGGAGCATCTCTCTATGAGCACTCAGTGCTTTAAACAGTGAGTCCCAGTTTAACCAGCAGCCTTCACACCACACATCACACAGACATGGAAACTTCAAACCCTCAGACTGAAGACACCATCAGAAATAAATAGATTGTGATGAAGATGAAGAACTGGAACAGTTTGCTGTGGTTTCTTCTGTTCCTGTCAGAAATAAGAGTCTGGCAGCACTTTGCTCTCCTTCCACATGTTTAAGGAGGAAGTGAAGAAGAGCGAGTGAGTCGTCTTCCTCTGTGGGCCCAACATCAGGCAGCAGCCACGTATTTTTAAAAACCCAGCACACTGCTTCAGAAACACTGAGTCCAGGTGACCAGAGTCATGTGATCAGTGAGGTCTTCACTCAGGACGTCACTGCTTCAGGACCTGATTCAGAGCTTTATAAGGACGTGGATCATTGGTGCTGATGTTGTGTGAGAGCTGGTGAACCATGGGGAACATAAATAACAACCAGGCCATCAGCAATTCTACCCCAGCTCTAAAACCTACATAATACACTATACATATAGTTATATAGGTTATAGTATGTTATATATAAACGTAGCTGAAGCAGTTTCATTTGTAGCTTCACGCTGCACTTCATATGTTTGTCCACCAGATGGCAGCACAGAGGCCTGTGTTGGAAAGCTTTGAGTAATGAAGCGTTTTCAATCCAAGCTTCAGAAAGCTTCATGTGGTCATCAAGGAAGCAACCAGGAAATATCTGCTGTATGTAAAAACACCAACACAAGAATCCAGGATGAAGACAAGAAACTCAAAGCTCACAAAACAGGTGGAGCTAATTTTGTGACGTGTTTCTGTAAAAACACCACAGAAGTGAATCATCAAAGTTTCCATGTGAGCTGATGATGCTGCTGCAGAGTTTCTGTGAACCTCCTGTGACCCCGCCTCCTCATACAGAGACATCTTATTGCTCTTCAAACTGCATCACGTGGACACGTGATTGTGTATTGTAGTATTGATCCCAATGCTGGTATTAGTCCTGGATCAATAACACTGGATGGATGCGTTCAGCATGGAGCCCCTGAGCTGTGTTACAGACAAACATGGAAACTGACAGGTCTGTGTCATTCACAGTCTGTAACACTTCTAAACAACAGAGGCTGACCCAAGTGCCTCAGAGCCAGGCACGCTCACATCACAGCTCTCTAAATAAGCCAGTTTCAAAATAAGAGCTGAAAGCTGTGTTTGGTTGTGTAGCTTATTATTGTGGAGACTAACATTCAGTGATCATGTGTTCAGACTCATAATGATCACTCTCAGAAATCCTGATCTTTGTATTTACTGTGTGTTGGATCAATAACTGAGATCCATCGTATCACACAGCTGTGCTGCTGCTGCTGGTGATGTCAGCACATCTGGAACAATACGAGGTATCTGCTACCAGACTGAGCAGGACGTGAGACCTGTGGACTGTTTAAAGCTGTCCCTCCACAGGTCACTCAGACCTGATCCACACCTCAGTGATATTCTCTGACTTCCTCAGTAGAGACAGAAACCATTCAGATCTGGGACGATCAGCTGACTGATGATGTCACACAGACTGTGTTTTTCAGGAACAGTGATTCTGATGTGAGCCTGCTAGCTGACAGCAGACCTGATGAAACCACATGTTCACATCTGTGAGGACAGACTGGACTCTGTGACTGCACCTTGGTTCTCCTCAGAGGTCTGTACAGGAGCATGTCCACCCTCACTGAAGATCTCAGTCACTGTGAAACATAGAAACCTGCTTGTGTGGCCTCTGCCTCACATGTAGATACAGCTACAGGTTTCTCTGTCAGTCAGACTGAAACAGTGTCCTGATGCTGCATCATTCAGCTCTGTGCCCCAGTCAGCATCACTGGGAGCTACCAGTGTCAGTGTTTCTGCCCTTTTCCTGTAACACTACACTCAGCACAGGCTCAGCTGGTATCCAGTGTTGGACTTTGGCTTCAGCTGCTGTGATAGATCCTCTAACATAGATCAGCTCTGCTACATGTTGTTAGATAAGTGCAGCTGCTGTCATGTCCTGATGTTTCTCTGGGTCAGCAGCTTCTCCATCAGAGGTTCACATGGAGCTGATCCAGTATCTCCAGTAACTGTGTTCTGTGCCTCACTGGTTCATCCTTCTGTCTGTGTGACGTCAGTCAGATGTTGAAGTTAAACTCTGTAATCTTCACTGTGTCACAGAGTTCAGTGAGTCCCGTTATTCACAGTATCAATCAGATCATCAGAGAACAGCTGATCAGCAATCAGTGGTGCCAACAGCGCCTCCTGTGGTGAGAGGATGCAATAATGCAATGTAGCATTTTTACACTGAACACTTGCAGTCATGGAAACTGTCTGTTGGATCTGTGTGACGTTGCTTTCTTGTGTTGCTTTCTTGGTTAGAGTTCCTCACAAATGTCCAGATTATTCTTCTAATGAGGCGTCGACCATGTTTTCAGTTCTTTGGAAGAAAACGTCGCCCTTTGCCATCCTTACTTTTCTTTGACTTCTTCAAATGCAGCTGAACTCCAGCTGGTATTTTCTTGGACTTTGCAGCTGTTTCTGGTCATCAGTTCATTCCTGCAAACCTCTGAAGCTGAACAACAATGATGCTGCATTGCTGGCTGATCCCAAAAGGTTGATTCTGTTCATCTGGACGTTTTCAGAAACGTTTGCTCACTGATCAGGTGACTTCTTCAGTCTCAGCTGACTGCAGCTTTACAACCTTACAAACAGCACATTTGCACAATGACTGAAAGCAGCAGCAGCAGCACCTGATATATATGATACTAATATAATACATATACATATATAATCCATACTAATGATGAAGGAACTGAGCTCACAGTCCATCGTTCATTCAGTGAACTACTCAGTTTATTTTGGCCTCAGAAATGCTCACTCTGTTTGTACATCACTGTCAGCAATAGACTCATTCTGCTGTGTGGACAGGAACACATGTGACATCACTTCCTGTTTGTTTGTGACTGAAGAGGAAGAAGTTTACAAGGAATCATTTAGAAGAGTTTCAAACATCAACTGATTGAATCCATGAATCTGAAAACGTGTTTGTGAGTGAAAGAGACAGACATGTACAGACTGAACTATCTGTTCAACAGTGAGTGTTTCTCTAACAGGAGACACTCTTTACACTCCACTCAGCACAGGGACACTGAGGCACCAGGAGACAAGGAACTGAACCAAAACCCAGGATAAAGAGTTTGAGTGAATGTGGTGTTGAAGGTGTGGAGGTGGATCAGAGTGTCAGAGGAGACTCTGTAGAAGGACAGAGTGCCAGCAGGACAGTCCACATACACTGCTGCTCTGTTAGAGACAGAGGAGGAGGAGGAGGAGGAGGAGGAGGAGATGGATGTTACTCTGTTATTGTGCCTGACATGACGAGGACCATCATAATCACAGTACAGACTCCAGGACTGATCATTCCATCCAAACAAACAGTCATCACTGTCTCCTTTCCTTCTGATGCTTCTGTAACTCACTGATATACAAACGTCTCCTCTCCACTCGACCTCCCAGTAACAGCGACCAGTCAGACCATCTCTACACAGCAGCTGTTCACAAACATCAAATCTGTCTGGATGATCAGGATATGACTGAACCTCCTTCACACGTGTCACCTTCCTGTTGTTGTCAGACAGTTTGAGGTTTGTGTTCACTGTGTTTGTGTCGATTGTGAGTTGACAGGAATCTGATGGAGAGAACAAACACAATCCAGCTGCAGTTATTGATCCATCATCTGTTCATTGATTGACACTTTGATGATGACTCCTGACATGATGAAGATGGTTGAATGTGCTGCTTTGTTTTCATGAATCCCATTAAAAACACACTTACACTTCCTCAGACCTGGTCTCAACCATCGGACTCCAGCAGGCTCCACCCTGAAAGGAGGAGGGGGGTCAGAGCAGCACAGTCAGCATGCACACATGGACATTACATGGCTCTCACACAGTATTAGTAGCTAATACTAATACTCTTTTCCGTTGTGTAACAACGATGTGAGGAGTTAATGCTAAGTAGGCTGCTTTTAGCGGCTTATTCTAATTAGGGGTGAATAATTATTAGCAGCTAATGCTAATACCGTTTTCTCTTTTCTTATAACAATATGAGCAGCTAATGCTAATTTGATGTGAATTAGCATTAGTAGCTAACGCTAATACCCTTTTCTCTTGTGTTATAATGATGTGAGACGTTACTGCTAAATAGGCTTCCATGAGTGACTCCTTTCACTTGCATTATAAAGATGTGAAGAGTTTATAGGTAAGTAATCTGCCATTAGCAGCTAATGCTAATACTGTTTTCCCTTGCTTTATACAATTTGAGCAGCTATTGCTAAGTAGGCCACTTTGCTCTGCTAAGGATTTGTGTGACCATGATGGAAACTCTGATAAGCTAATGCTGCTAAGCTAATGCTGTTTATGGGCCCTGTTAGAATCAACATTTCATTCTCATTCTGTTGTTTGAGAACAATAACAGAAAAATGTGCACTGGAGAACAAATTTATTGTGAATTCAGCTGTGAATGTAGAGTTTGTCATTATTTAAGCTTCCATTTCCAAATGTTAGCTGACACTTTATTAGGTACACTGGCATCTATCTCAGATACACCTGTGACCTAGATGTTCCTGCAAACAGACTCCTTGGAGACCCCTACATAAATATCCATGTACTATCCAGCTAGACTAGTGTGTCTGTCCCTGAAAATATTCCTGCATGTGTGATTGTTCGTGTGTCATCTGCAGGAAACAAACAGGAAGTGAGTGAAAGACACAGGAAATGTTTCCAGCTCTTCCTCCTCTATCAGACATTCTTCATACCTGAGAGTGTCCAGTCTCCAGACTAGTTCCTTCAGTCCAGCCGACAGCAGCTTCATTCCTGAGTGTCCTGGATAATTGTAGCTCAGGTCCAGCTCTCTCAGATGGGAGGGGTTGGAGCTCAGAGCTGAGGCCAGAGAAGTACAGCCTTCCTCTGTGATCAGACAGCCTGACAGACTGCAGACACACAAAACAACAATCTATCTGTCAACAACCGTTTTCTCTTTGTCACAATAACATCTATCCATTTACATCCATTCAATGTAACTTTATTTATAAGTGACAATACCCAACAGACAACAACAGTCATCTGAAGCTCTTTAACAGAGTAAGGTAACAGCCTCCAATATTAGAGAGAAAGCCCCAAACATCAGACAATCCACTGTGAGCAGCACTTGGTGATGGTGGGAAGAAGAACTCCCTTTGACACAAAGATCCTCCCAGTGAAAACAGGCTCCAGGAGGAGCATCTACCATGACTGGTTTCAGGGTGAGGGGAAAGAGAAGAGATGAGCTCAGAGAGACAAGAACAAAACACAAACTAAGGAGACAGAAGACAAAAGTTAAGGACATGCAGTAGTGACATATAAAAGCATCAGGAGTGAAAAGAGGGGAGAAGAAAGCAGTGCATCATGGGAAGTCCACCAACAGCCTGAGCCTATAGCAGCATAACTAAGGGATGGTTCAGGGTCACCTGATCCAGCTCGAACTATAAGCTTTATCAAAAAGGAAAGTTTGAAGCTGATCTTCAAAGTAGAGAGGGTGTCTGTCTCCTGAACTCAAACTGGGAGCTGCTGCCACACCCAGTCCAACATAGCCAGGCTTTCTTTGCTGCTTTGACAAAACCTCAAATCCCAGTCAGAGATGATGAGCATCATCACAGTGATGATCATTCTCTGTTAACCCAGGCTTTCTGCTTCAGGATCTGTGCACGCTCACAGAACAAGGAGACCTTTAAACATCATTTCACTAAATGGATGGACTGAGCTCAGCCTACAGATGAACTGGTGCCAGAGATCATAAAGAACATCAAACAGTCCAATTCAACACTTTTAATGGAAATATGAGATTAATGCTGCAGACAATCATGAACCTGCTGAATTCATGAACATCAAGAATGCAGCGAGTGGTAAAATAAAGATTTGACCTCAGTGTGCTCAGTGTTCCTGTCTATTCCTAACATATTCCTAACATGATAGCTGCACTTTAGAGCTCTGAAACTGGAACTGACACATATTTAAACTCTACATGTTACTCAGTACATTCAGTTCTGACACTCGCCCACAGTCCAACAAAGGAAACATGGAGATCACATCAGTTTGTCATCAAAGTCTAATTACTAGGGCAACTTAACCTGTTATTATCTCGTTAACTCTTAATTGATTAACGTCAGCAATTATTTTAATCACAGTTTTTAAAATCATGATTATTGTGAAAGTGCTCACTGGCTCTGAATATAAAAGCCATGGGTCACAGGAGGGATGTTGATTAGTGCTGGCTTGAAATGGGCGTCATTATGCGTCTCAGCCAATAGGAGCATTGAGGGTGGGCCTAATACTACTGCAGCGCTCACATGACCCAGGACAGAAAGAAAGGGGTGGGGACAGAAACATGGAGACAGATACAGATCTTTCACATGTTCATTTTAAACTGTTCCAGGAGGCAGTGTTGATACTAGAGATGGCACGATACCACTTTTTTATGTCCGATACCGATACCAATATCATAAATTTGGATATCTGCCGATACCGATATGAATCCGATATAGTGTTTTTTAATCAACAAAACTATTTTTTTAAATATCTTGCTGCATTTTGTATAAGTTCATACTCAAGTTTAAAACAACAACTACACTAAAGCTATTCTGTTATACCTGTATGCAAAAAAAAATATTTCATAGTTCAGCAATACTGATCAATCTAATAAACTTAAACCTGCTCCATCCTCCCTATTCTGGTATTTTAAAGAGTACTTAGCGTAAATATTAAGCAAGCTAACTAATAGGGTTCCAACTCCCAGCAACAACAAAAATAAATAAATAAAAAATAGGGAACCACCCCTCACGCTCCACCTCATGATGCTTAATCGACGTAATCAACCTTAATTTGATGCAGTGTGAAAAAAAATGCACAGAAATAAATTATTTTTCAAGAAATATTAAATAGATTCAACATCTTTCTTCAACAAAATTGCAGACTGCACAGATGGTACCTTCCCAAAGGAAAAAGTACTATAGCTTACTAGGGTATATATATTAGACTTAATAGTTACTATATACAGTAATGGACTTCTATTCATTTTACATCAAATTAAAACTTTGGGTGTCAGATAATTATTTATTAAAAGCTAGACATTTTAAATGAGAATAAGAAAGAAAAGTATGTCTTTGTGCCCCCTTTTCCCTGTTAATGCCCTATCGGCCCCCCTGGCTAAACTTTGCTAGATCCGCCCCTGCACAGTTACCAGCGTCAGCTATGTAGAAAAAGATCCTGGTGTAGAAAGTAATATTAAATAAATTCTAACAACAGCTTATCAAGCTTAAACGTGCTGCTGTTGTTTATCCACTGGTTTCCTCTTTCTGGTGCAAAGTGGGCCAAAAACAAACAAGAGAGACGGACTCGCGACAGAAAAGCCGATCAGCTGATCATTAAGCAGTTTCATGATTGAAGTAGCAGCAAGAAGAGGCAGTCGCTCCATATATCGTTTGTTAAGCTTAACGCAGGAATGCTTTACAAACATTCAGAGATGGACTTACACACTTGCCTTACTTCTCTCAGGGATAACTTTGTCGGAGATGAAATGCCGGGTTGCTAGCGAAGCTCCAAATGCTATCCAGACCATCGACAGGTCCCGCATGCCACAGCCGCTCTATCACGTGATGCATACTGCTCCGACGTGCTAACGTTCTGAGGCGAGTTACGGCTTGTTGCAAGTTTTGTGAGGTGCTTTCGTGATATTTAATGGATCGGATTACATTTTTTATTTTTCTCCGATATCCGATCCAGTAATTTAGGTCAGTATCGGACCGATACCGATACGTAATATCGGATCGGTCCATCTCTAGTTGATACAACTAAAGTTATCTGGAAGCAAAGTTGAGTTTTTAATCGCCGGAGTACTTCATGTAGAATAGAATAGAATTCAACTTTATTGTCATTGCACATGCACAGGTACAGGGCAATGAAATGCAGTTTGCATCCATCCAGAAGAGCTTTAGTGATATAGATATATTACAATATATATTAGCAATAATATAGATATGTAAGTATATTACAGAAATGGGTCTATTATGGTATGTTATAATGTACACGGTATGAGGTATGTTGTGAATATTCTATAACTATAAGTATGTACAGGCTGTAGTGAGTACAAGCTATGTACAGGCTATGAACAGGATATAAATATGAAATTAAAAAACTATACAGAAATATGAGATATACAGTTATACAGAAATGTGAACTATGCAAGTTATAAACAGTTGTAGGATTAAAAATTATCGTATGTACAGAATGATTATTTACACAGAACTATACAGTAGTGCAGTTAAGATAAGTGAGATATGTGGATAATTTCTACAGAGGCTATATAAAGTGTTAGTGGTTGTGAGTGGTGGTTCAGTCCATGTTATTATTGTGTGTATGAGGGTACAGTTGTCCATTGTGTGTGTGTGTAGGTGGTTGTGGGTGTGTGTATGTCCAGTCCATGAGTTTAGTGTGGGTCAGATGTCAGGAGGCAGAGTTCAGGAGTCTGACAGCTGTGGGGAAGAAGCTGTTCCGGTACCTGGTGGTCTTAGTCCGGAGGCTCCTGTAGCGCCTCCCAGAGGGCAGGAGGGTGAAGAGTCCATGTGATGGGTGACTGGGGTCTTTGATGATTTTCCCAGCCCTTTTCAGACACCGCTTCCTGTAGATGTCCTTTATGGCAGGAAGTGGTGCTCCGGCGATGCGCTGGGCAGTTTTCACGACCCTCTGCAACGCCTTCCAGTCCGAGGCAGAGCAGTTTCCGTACCAGACTGTTATACAGTTGGTCAGGATGCTCTCGATGGTGCAGCGATAGAAGTTCACCAGGATGTCTGAGGACAGGTGGTTCTTCCTCAGAGTCCTCAAGAAGAAGAGGCGCTGGTGAGCCTTCTTGACCAGCTTGGAGCAGTTGGTCGTCCAGATGAGATCCTCGGAGATGTGGACTCCCAGGAACTTGAAGCTGCTCACACGCTCCACAGCCGTCCCCTTAATGTGGATGGGTGGATGTGGGTCAGCATTCCTCCTGTAGTCCACGATGAGCTCCTTGGTCTTCTCGGTGTTAAGCAGCAGGTTGTTTGTGTCGCACCACTCAGCCAGACGATCCACCTCCTCCCTGTAGGCGGCCTCATCGTTGTCACTGATGAGGCCAATCACCGTGGTGTCATCTGCAAACTTAATGATGGTGTTGGAACCATCAGCAGGTCTGCAGTCGTGGGTGAAGGGGGAGTAGAGGAAAGGGCTCATCACACAGCCTTGTGGTACACCGGTGTTCATTGTGATGGTAGATGAGCAGCGGTTATCCAGCCGGACATGTTGGGGGCGGTTGGTCAGGAAGTCCAGTAACCATTCGCAGATGAGGGAACTGATGCCCAGGTCTGTCAGTTTCCTGATGAGTTGTGAGGGGAGGGTTGTATTGAACGCCGAACTGAAGTCTATAAACAGCATTCTGGCGTATGTGTTGTTGTTGTCCAGGTGTGAGAGGACAGAGTGCAGTGCGATGGAGACTGCATCCTCTGTGCTCCTGTTCTGGCGGTATGCGAATTGGTGGGGGTCCAGGGTGGGGGGGAGACAGGATTTGAAGTGTGCTAGGACCAGCTGCTCTAAGCACTTTGTGATGATGGGGGTGAGGGCTACTGGGCGGTAGTCATTGAGGCTAGATGGGTTGGAGTTTTTGGGTATCGGGATGATGGAGGTGGATTTGAAGCAGGCCGGTACCACAGTGTGGGCCAAGGACAGGTTGAATATGTCTGTGAGCACTCCTGCAAGCTCCCCAGAACACGCTCTGAGAACACGCCCGGGGATGCCATCAGGACCTGCAGCCTTGTGGACATTGATCCTGCTCAGCACCGCTCCTACATCGGTGGGGGAGAGAGTCAGAGGTTGGTGGTCTGGCGTCACGTCTGCTTTGGTTGTGGTTGTGGGGTTCCCTCGCTCAAAACGAGCATAAAAGTTGTTGAGCTCGTTGAGGAAGGAGACATCGGAGGATGCGGGGGAGGGTTTGGTGGTCCTGTAGTCTGTAATGGTCTGGAGTCCTTGCCACATGCGTCGGGGGTTGGAGTTGGAGAAGTGTTCTTCTACCTTCTTTTTGTAATGGTGTTTGGCTTTTTTGATGCCCTTCTTTAGATTAGCCCTGGCTGTACTGTAGGCGTGTGCATCTCCTGACCTAAAGGCGGTATTGCGGGCCTTCAGGAGGAGACGAACATCCCGGTTCATCCAAGTCTTCTGGTTGGGATACATGGTGATCCGTTTCTGGGTGGTGACACTGTCTGTGGTTTCGGAGATGTAATCCAGTACAGATGAGGCGTACTGGTCCAGGTCTGAGTGGGTGAACATATTCCACTCTGTGTTTTTAAATCTGTCCTGGAGCACTGCGTCTGTCCCCTCTGGCCACACTTTAATTGTCCTCACAGCAGGTTTCACACATTGGATGAGTGGTGAATACCTAGGTGTGAGGAACAGGGAGAGATGGTCCAAAGTATGGTCTGAAGTATCACTTAAATGCATTACACGCTGTTGATGGCAGCAAACAAACCACCCAAACAAACAGAGGTGGGAGGCTTGGGCAGACTACGTAGATTCAGCTGGTGGGAGGAGTCTAGATAAACCAAAGAAAGACAAGCTAACAAACGCCACAGTGAAGTGAGTAGCTACAAACTGCAGGCCGATTAGTGTTGTTGAAGAAGTCGGTCTGAGGAACGTTCTTAGGATCAACAAATGACGGCATGTATGAGCCTCCCTCAAGACGCAGCATCACAAGAAGAACACATGAGCTGTAGAAAAAGGAGAGACTACGAGAGCCACGGCGTTACAACATGAACCAGCTGTTGGTCTCTCTGGAGACTACTGGACGTAGCTGGGTAACCATGGTTACCTGGGAGTTACAGAAACGTGCAGAACATGTGATTCATGTTGCACAGCAGTGGGACATTTGAAATAAAGTCAGCACACTCAGTACAGATAGTGCATCAAATATGATGCTGCTGCCAGACGTCTGCCTTTGAACACGTCCCTGCATCGCGCACAACACCAAGGTTGCCATGGCAATCACAGCTAACAGGGACAAAGTGCACAGCTGGAAGCCTGCAGGTATATTTAACATGATGTATTTCTCAGTGTCCTGTCTGTGTGTGAGAGACAAACAGCCTCTGTATGTGTGTGTAAATACAGCATGAATATGTAGAGGACATGTTTGTGGATATAAGTAAATGAATGCTCTGCGTCATTTGAATCTTTGATTCTTGTTTCTGTTGCAGGTCTGTGACTGAACTTCTGGGAGGAGAAACGTTGGTTTCATGCTCTGTGATTCTGTGTTTTGTCATCTCTCTCAGGTGATGGAGAGCTCAGATGATGACCCCGCCTACGTGGTCAAATTCAAGTCTACATTCAGAACAGACCTGGAGACACGCAAGAAAAATGCCAACATTGTATATGTGAAAACTGCTGCTGCACTGGAGCCAGATTCAAGGAGCTCAAGTGTTTACCCAGATCTTACTGAACTTACTGAAGGAACAGAGGGTTGTTGGAGGGAAACCTGTGGAAGCAACAACATCCGAGCCACCAGAGAAAAAGTTGGCCCTATTGGTGCTTCATCAGAGTGTGATTGTGAACAGGAGGAAGACTCAGCTGAGAACAGTGTGGTGGATACAGAGCAGAGCCCACCATCAGTACAGAGGCCTGTCCATTAGAGTGCTGCTCCAAACATGCAGCACATGTACTTGGCCACAGCTGCAACATCTGTACCTGTGAAAGCTTGTTCTCTGTTGCTGCTCATATTGTCCAGAAGAAGAGAGTTTCTTTATCATCAGAAAATGTCAATGAGCTTGTGAGTCTTAGCAGCTGGCTCGGTGCAGAGGAGGAAGAACATGTCAAGTCAGAGGAAGATAAATGCAGTTCATGTTGTCAACTCAACCTGGACTATTGAAAGAGTTTTTCTTTGTCTTGTTTCTGACTGAGATTCTCCAAAGGAAATCCAGCACAAACACACACTTCACACACTCAAAGTCCTGCACAGTAAATGAGCTGATGAGCGTTTGTGCTGCTCCCTGATAACAGAACAATAGTTCTGCTGCTTCCTGTTCTGAAAACACACATTTATAAATGTTCATTTGCTGTTGATCAAAGTATGGAATCAGAACGATGCTACCTTGAAACGAAACCGAAAAAAAATATTGTAACTGCAATAAATATACTGAAAAATCTTGTATTGAAACCGAAAAAAAAATTGATAGTGAAAAACAATTAATTGAAACTGTAATTTTTTTGTTTTCTCTTTTTTTTTTTTTTTCAGTTTCAATCCATTTTTCGGTTTCAAACCATTTTTCAGTTTCACTCTGCTGGCACTGTTTTGGCGGGGATTCCGACCCGCATGTATTTGCATATATTATAATGCTGACCAATGACTGGAGAAAACACTGACGACGCGGCTGCAGTCACGGACAAACTTGCACGTGTCTGTTCGGGAATGGCAGATGCTGAGAGGTCCAGCGTTTACATTACCGACTATTTCAAAGTGACAGCCTGAGGTGTTCTTCAGTAAATTGGACTACCGGACAGGAGGACCTGAGGCCCCACCATAATATTTTCGGTGTGTGTAAGCTAATCCATAACTTAGGTCCTTAGGTGAGCACTCGGCTGTCGGGGAAACTTGTTTTGTAAAGGTCGTTTAGCTAACCCGTGCAGGTGAATGAATTTACCCTGACTAAAGAAATCAAGAGAAACGCACCAGGCTGCTCAGTGACTAACCATGGTACTTTTATTATGAGTATTATACTGTAAGAGCAACAGGCTGGACTCTGCTTCTGCTCCTGTGCAGAGCTGATTATTAAATATGTGCAAACAGCAGCATGTTTTCTGTCGCTTTCCACATGTGGAAGGACATTAACGCCAACTTTTAAAAACCTGGCACTTCAGTAACCCCTCATTAGTCAATAGCTACAGATTAAATAGCAAAGCCTGATACTTATGTACTGAAACCAACTACTTCCGCTTGTCAGCTTAAGTTAAAATGTCACATTTTTCCTCTGATTATTTTTTTTTTATCATTTTTTTTTACTGAGTTTGTTACAAATATTCAGGTTAAAAAACTGTCCGAATTATTTTTAATGAGTTATGTTCACAAAGTCACATGTGCAGTACTCTGTACAGCTTGCATCCTTTAGGACAAATAATTAGAAGCATTAATATTTCTTGTTCAATACTGAGCTGATAACACCTCCGTATGTTGTGACCAGGATGCAGCAGCAGACTGAACCTCGACTGAAACCTGCTCCATCATCTCATCTTTGCAGATGTCCATTTATAAAGCATCAGCAACTCAAAGGTAAACATGATATTAGAAAATGTGTTAGTATATAAGGCCTTTAAAACAAATAAACAGCTGTCGGCAGAACTGTAGGACTGAACAACTTCAGATCCCGAGTGTGTGAGGACAGAGAAGGATCAGCTCTATTTCAGATTTGAGAGATAAACTTTATATTTCAGTTTGTGATTACAGGAGCCGTCCTCAGATTCAGACCTCAGCACCACCCAGTGACAGCAGACAGATCATCTTATATCTTCAATCTTTGTAGTAACTCCAAAATTAACTGAAGAAAACAGTACAAAGGTTAAAGTACCACAAGTGCTGTCAGTGAAAGCTGCAGCTGTTTTATTGATAAATTTAAAGACAAAGTCAAAAGGATTAATCACCCATGTAACTGTGTCACTATACATCAGCATTAACAGGACCTCAGTTTGGTGTTTCAGAAAACTGCTGATCTCAGACCTGCACGGCTTCTGTTTTAAACACTGAATGTACTCGGCTACATGAAGAGCACACGATGTTTTCTCTGACGCAATTAAATAAAACCTGATGGTAAAACCAAGGTTGTTACTTGTATTTGAACTAAAAACTTGTGATCTGGAATTCTTTCACTGTTTTTTGACAATAGTGTGTTATTTATCATAAAGTAATTCAGAGTCATTCATACCAGAGTAACCAGAGAGCACAACATATATTTAACTTTCTACAGGACTTAAAGCTATGACATTATGTAAAAGTCCAGACCCTCTGAGGATTATCTGAGTACTTCTAACATTACACAAAGCAAAGGTCTCCATCAGTGTTCATGAAATGCTGGGTTTATCCTTCTTGTGAGGGAGCTGCTGGTGAAGATCACGAGCCCTGCTTGATCCCGGCGATGAGTTTCAGTCCTCCTGGTGTTTCTGAAATGATGCCTCTCACTGTGGGCCAACAGAACATCTGGTACAGCACAGCTGTAATGAAAGAAATTGAAGTTTTGAAAAAAAAAATCTTGGAAATGCCCTATATGTGAGAAGCAGATTTTGTATTTACTTTTCTTTTGCCAATCAAGATAACTAGGAGTATAATTTTCACCATACAGTTACTAACCTTGTCATCTCCTGCACTGTCTGTTTTGGGCTCTGGGCTTGTCCTTCCCAGCGCTCATGAGACTGCTTTGCTGCACTGTGGTATGAGGTGCTAACCTGTTGACAGTGTTGGGAAGGTTAATTTTAAAATGTATTCCACCAAAGATTATAGAAGTAATGTATTCTGAATACTTTACAACTACATGAATGTACTATTGCCGTGTGATTTATTACTATTACTGAAGGCTACTCGCCATACCAATACCAACTAGATGTTTAAATCTTAATATAAATGAGTAACAGTAGGTGGACATTAGGTAAGGCTGCACTTTTTGCAGTGATCTCATATATAAAACTATTCCGCGCGTATATAAAACAGGTCCGCGGCTCCGAACCGTAGTAAAGGGACCTCTGGCTAATACGTCGGGTTCGTGTCGGGCTCGTAGCTGAAAACTAGCTTTACTTTGTTGTCTGGGTCAACTTTGCTAGCGAGAGACAGAGAGAGGCGTTGAAAGGCTGCTCCAACGGAGCTTATTGTTTCGGAGGAAAACACGAACACGGTGTACAGTCGAGTCTTAATAGCTTACTTATAGCTGGGCTTGTCAGGCTCTCTTTTTGGCTGCAGTGGTTATTATTATATTTACATGCTTCCAGCTCCCGTTTCTGCCCCGTGACAGCTGTACTTTTCCTTTTTCTCCCTCCCTCGCTCACAGACACATAACGGGTATGGCAGTCCATTCTCCCTGCAGCACGGACTACACTGCCCATGATGCTACATTGTTTAGGGCGATGCCTGTAACACTCTGCTATTGCCTTCATATTAAATGATTTTTGTATAATAATTTTTAGAGGCTCTTATTGCGTGTTTTGTTTGGGTTTCCACCGGCATGGAATTACCAAAAATAGAGAGACCATAGCCTAACATATGAAACAGGAAAATACCGCCATGTAATCCATTTATTTCAACAAAGTAACTGTATTCTCAATATCACCTATTGAACAGTAACTGTAGCAGATACATTTACTCATATTTTGTATTTTAAATACGTAACGCCGGTGCATGTATTACATTACTGCCCAACACTGACTGTTGATGAGATCTTGTGCCGCTCCTAAAATACCGGCCTCCAACTCCTAAAGAGACCCGGGTGTCCCTAAATTTAGCAAATATTAGCTTCAGGCTAGCTTGCTACGACGAATAGGCTAATACCAGCATTTTACCACAACTTCACCAGATGTAGCTAAAAAAAACTAAACTAATGTCCAGTCCAGTGGGGCAGCAAGGAAAGATGACAAAAAATGATTACTTACTTGCGGTTTGGAGGGTCAAGCTGAAATTGAAGCACCCATTGAAAGACGGGAAGAGAGAAAGATGGCAGCTTGGTCAGCAGCACTAGTGGCCTCTATAATGTATGCAAATACATGCGGGCTGGAATCCCCGCCCCCCCAGCGCGCCCCCGGACGCCAAAACACTGCCAGCAGATTGAAACTGAAAAATGGTTTGAAACCGAAAAAAATGGATTGAAACTGACAAAAATGGATTGAAACTGAAAAAAAATGGATTGAAACCGAAAAAAAAAAATTGTACGTGAAAACAAAAAAATTACAGTTTCAATTAATTGTTTTTCACTATCAATTTTTTTTTTTTCGGTTTCAATACAAGATTTTTCAGTACATTTATTTCAGTTACAATATTTTTTTTCGGTTTCAATATTTTTTTCGGTTTCGTTTCAAGGTGGCATCGTTCTGATTCCATATCAAAGGTATGTTGGTGGCTCTGGACTCTGAGGGGAACTTTGTAAAAAACTAGATCAAATGTTGACGTCCTGGCAGAGGCAAAGAACTTTGATTTGATATTTGATTAGATTCATGTTTCAGCTCAGACTGACAGAAATATTTGAACTGCTACTGTGTTAAAGGGAACACTGCTGTTAGAAAGCACCTGATCTGTTTCTGCACACTGAATGTTGCACTTCTCATACTGCAGTACTATTAAAATAAGTACACAATACACTACTTTTGAACTCATGATTGAATGTTGCTGTAACAAAGCCATTAATGTGATTCAAAGTGTTCATGGTTTCCCAGCACAACAAATGATTACACAAGTGTTACTGATCCACTTTCTAATGTGTGTGTAGCCCACACTGTGTGTCACTGTGTCACAGGTGAGTCTGTGTATCCAGCTTCTATGAGGAGAACAGGATATAGTGACTGAGTCCAGCAGCTTAAAGTCTGACTCCATCCTCCATTTAAATAACTCACACTAACAACTGAATAGCTTTGCCTTTGTGTAGCTGACACTTCATTTTAATGTCCTTCTATTCTGGTTCATCTGGTTTCAGTTTCTATAAGCACACAGGTTTCATCAGTGACTCTATGACCTCAGTAATCTTTGCTGGGCCTTAATGCTCTGAACAAAGCTGCACATCTTGTGCTCTTGTTAGAAAGACGCAGTCGCAGCTTTTGGCTGCAGTTAGCTGGTCTTCTAGTTAGCTGGTCTTCTAGTTAGCTGGTTTGTTAGTTAGCTGGTGTGCTAGTTAGCTGGGAGCTAACTCACTAGAACATTTGATGCTAAATTGTCTAAACTGTGTGAGCAGCTTTCATGGCTGCTCTGTGTTACTCTCAGCCTCTCTTTAACTCAGTTTTTCCTCCTTACAAACTAGAAAACCTTCTTTTTCAGCTTCTCCACACCCGAGCTGTGGCTAAGGTGCTACCAGCATGCTGGCTCAGTCTCTCTCACCCAACAATTACACTCGTCACCCAGATGAACACCACTCCACTAGTTCACCACTAGGAGGCGCTAAAAGACCACATACAGTGAGATCATCACTGCTGTGTCTGATGGTGACTTGGGTTTATACTAACTGGCTACATGAGCACGATTAGCTGCAGTTCTATCTTTGTAAAAGAGACTCAGCAGCAGATTAGAACCAAACAGAAACATTTCTACTTTTTCTGCAGCACCAGCTGAATTCATGGAGCCTAAACTCCAGTGACAATGAGACACATACAGTGTGACTGCTGTGACTTTACAGCTGGGCCTCATTCACTGACATTAGTCAGAAATGACTGAATCTATATCACACTTAAAGCATTCTGTAAATAAAAGAATCAGTGAAAACGAGGCACTTCAGTCGATTTTAAACAAACTCTGAACATAACCTGCTCCAGACCAGGTTATAGGTTCAGCATCAGTAACCATGGTGATGTAGCCAGGTAAACACAGAGCTAGGACAGAGACAGACAAACATTTATGCTCACAATCACACATCTCCAGTTAACCCAGCATGCATGTTTTTGGACTGTGGGAGGAAGCAGAGTACCTGAAGACAACCCACATAGGTCACACTATCGCCCTTATTTAGACATTAATAATAAATTAACTGATAAAGTGATAAATTATTTAATATTTTAAGGAAAACAAAAAAACAAGAAGTCTAAACTACAAAAACACCAAACCTGGGACTGTGATATATTCAGTCTATTCAAATGTCTAGCATGGATATATGAAGAATGTAACACTGCAGTGAAATAGAGCCCTGCTGATGCAGACGCTCTTCTGGTCTCACACTGACCACCTGGTGAAGCTAACATGACTAACACTAGCATTACTGCATGTAGCCCCACTCTTCTCACAGCAACATACAGCTGTCATGGCTCGACTTTCCACTGATTGGCTCATGTTAGCTTGTAAAATATAATGTCCCAGCAGTACTAGCTGTTTTATATGCTGTTTATAATAAGCTAAATGTGCTGATAATGTGCAAATAGAGCCTGAAGGAGCTAGCACTATTAGCATCAGCACCAAGCCCTGTTACATTTATACACTGTTAGAGCTCCAATGGCTCCAATCTGCTCTGTAAAAGCCTTCAGAATACAGGCAGGAATCGAACTGGAAGGTTTGGTCAATGAAGTGCTGCTGAAATAAAGATTTGTCATTTAATTTCAAATGCAAAACCAGAAGTAAACAAAAATCCCTAATTACTCCAGAAACTGATTATTTACATTAAGACATTTTTATCAAGTTAGTGTTTGTGCAGCAGTATAAATCAGGTTTGAAATGATCAACAATAGAAAAATGTAAATGCTGACCTGAGAGTTTCCATTTTACAGTGTGGACTCTTCACTCCAGCAGACAGAAGCTTCACTCCTGAATCCTGCAGGTCAGAGTTACTCAGGTCCAGCTCTCTCAGACTAGAGGACTGGGAGCTGAGAGCTGAGGACAGAGCTGCATGGCCTCTCTCTGAGAACTGACAGTGACTCAGTCTGAAAAATGGAAGATAAACATTTGCAGTGAGGGTGCACTGAAGAGTTATTAGATTTAGCAATTAATCCTGTTTTTATTTTTTATTTTTAGAAATCCTTCATTCCTTATTAAGATACAACAAATGGATGACACTGACATTTACTAACTAAAATATACTGCTCAAAGAAACAACAACAACAAAAGGGCAACATGGTACTCACACAATGGTTAATTATTTCTGGTATTCTATTGCAAATACCAATTGGACTCCATGTGCCGGGCAGTGAGGGTAGTGCATTAACACCAAAGTAGCTGACACATTGATCAACATTGATCAATAGCTCTCTCTGCTCATTAAATTATCATAAAACTATTGCAGAAGTTTAGCTGACTTTTTTTTCCAAGTAGTGGATTCTTATTGGTTAATACTGTCAACTGATGAAAAGCACAACATAACTTGATCTCACCTCAGAGTATTCAGTTTACAGTGTGGACTTCTCAGTCCTGCAGAAAGAAACTTCAATGCTGAATCCTGCAGGTTGTTGTTACCCAGGTCCAGCTCTCTCAGACTGGAGGATTGGGAGCCGAGAACTAAGGACATAGCTTCACAGCTTCTCTCTGACAAGTTACAGAGACTCAGTCTGGGGGAACGGAACATTTTTAAAATTCCACGTGGTAAAGACATTAGAAATATGGCAGATGATTATAACTTCAGAATAAACAGATCCCTCTTTCTCATGTGTTTCATGAAAAAACAAGAATAAAAGCTAACCTTTATTTGTTTAGAATTTGTTTGACTTCTTGTGTTAACTCATAAATATTTTAGAATATTACTTGATCTGACCTGAGTTTTTCCAGGGTACACTGTGGACTGTCCACTGTAGCAGACAGAAGCTTCACTGCTGAATCCTGTAGAGTGTTGATACTCAGGTCCAGATCTCTCAGACTAGAGGACTGGGAGCTGAGAACTGAGGACAGAGCATCACAGCCTCTCTCTGAGAGGTCAGGGACACTCAGCCTGAAAAACAAACACAAAATAAAAACAATTTGAAAAATTGTCATTTGATAATAATGTTTGTGATTAATTTAAATTACTTCTTATGTTGAACCTTTACATCAAAGACAAATGTCAGTGAATGGTAAATGGACTGGTTCTTATATAGCGCTTTTCTAGTCATCTGAGCACTCAAAGCGCTTTACACAACTTGTGCAATCACCCATTCACACCCATTCGCACAAGCACATTTTTCTAAGTGCTTCATAGCTAATATTCACACACATTCATTAATATTTATGGTTAACTAAAAACGTTTTAGTTTTGAAAATGTTCCCTGTTTAAATATAAAGATCTGGAACTTGTTCATTGAAGGCAACGCTAAACAAAAACAAGTGATGACTCCTCATTCTGTGAACAGGTGATGAGTGTGTAAGCATTCAGCAATGAGAGGGAAGGCTGGCTCACATCCTGGTGAGTGAGGGCTTGTTACTCCAGGAAAAGGTCAAGATATGATTGAGAGATTCTGGGAGACTGAACCAGTGAACTTTTCACGGAAATTATTTCTAGTAAAGCAGATATAGTGATTAGTCCTTCCATCAGAGTTGTCCACAAATCAGTGAGATAAAGTCTCATTCTGCCCAGTGTAAATTTCAGTGTCCTCTGGGTCCTCACTGATCATTGTATTCTGCCACAAACTGTCATGGTTCACAGACTGCATGAAGTCGGAAATCAAAGTGATGACATAGGAGAGATTGAAAAAAAAAATCAAGCAAATAAATCTGTCAACAAGAAACGTGAAGAAACACAATGAATCTGATTGAATCTGCCAGCAGCTGCAGATCCTGGGAACTGTACTGGTGAGGCTGATTGTAACATATAGAAGTGAACTCATCTCCAGCTGAGCAATAAGACAAGAGGAGGAATGAGTGAGTTGATGATTATCACCTATGGGTCCATCACAGTCTTTGAACGTCTTCACTCAGCACAGAATGATGCTGCCACGCTTTTAACCAGCACACAAAATAGACTGGACATTACTCCAGCTTAATCTCTTTACACTGGTAACCAGTTCATGTTAGAATTAATTTAAAATTTCAGTCCTTACTTTTAGAGCCTGGTGTGGTCAAGTCCCAGCCTATATTTCTGACCTTCTAGAACCCTACAGCTCTTCCAGTCTGAGATCTTCCATTCAAAGGCTGTTACTGGTCCCACTAACTCATTTGTTCAGACTCTAGTATTCAAATTGGCCTTAAACTAGTTTTAGGCCGTATGATGTTCAGTGTTTGCTGTTTAATGTGTTTTTATTGCCTGTTTCTATTGTAAAGCACTTTGTGGTTTTTCACCTGTGAAAGCTGCTGTATAAAGTTTACTTACAGGATGATTCTGGATATGACTTTGATAAAAGCTGACACCCAGATATGTTTAAGACACTCTGACATTTACTGCTGCTATCAAACATTAAATAAAATCGACTTTATTTAGTGCTGATGATCATTTAATTAAATATGTTTAAAATTTTAAACAGCCATCACACTTGACACTGTTTATGTTATAAATAAAAGACGGATCACAGATTTACTTACAGAGCTTTGTTGGAGGATTTGACCACTGGCAGCAGCCTCAGAAGAGCCTCCTCTGAAGCAGAGTATTTCTTCAGGTCAAACACATCCAGATCTTTTTCTGATGACAGTAAGATGAAGACCAGAGCTGACCACTGAGCAGGAGACAGTTCATCTGTGGAGAGACGTCCTGATCTCAGGGACTGTTGGATCTCCTCCACTAGAGAACGATCATTCAGTTCATTCAGACAGTGAAACAGATTGATGCTTTTCTCTGCAGACAGATTCTTACTGAGCTTCTCCTTGATGTACTGGACTGTTTCCTGATTGGTCTGTGAGCTACTTCCTGTCTGTGTCAGCAGACCTCGTAGGAGAGTCTGATTGGTCTGCAGTGAAAGACCCAGGAGGAAGCGGAGGAACAAGTCCAGGTGTCCATTTGGACTCTGTAAGGCCTTGTCCACAGCCCTCTGGTGGAGAGATTGTAGGTTTGGTTTGTTAAATAATTTAGATTTCTTGGAGGTTGTTTGTTGTTGTTCCAGCAGATTTTTTCCAGTGTTGATGAAGGTCAGATGGACATGAAGAGCAGCCAGAAACTCCTGAACACTCAGATGGATGAAGCAGAACACCTTGTCCTGGTACAGTCCACTCTCCTCTTTAAAGATCTGTGTGAACACTCCTGAGTACACTGAGGCTGCTCTGATATTGATGCCACACTCTGTCAGGTCTGATTCATAGAAGATCAGGTTTCCTTTCTGCAGCTGATCAAAAGCCAGTTTTCCCAGAGACTCAATCATCTTCCTGCTCTCTGGACTCCAGTGTGGATCTGTCTCAGCTCCTCCATCATATTTGATCCTCTTGACTTTGGCCTGAACCACCAGGAAGTGGATGTACATCTCAGTCAGGGTCTTGGGCAGCTGTCCTCCCTCTCTGGTTTCCAGCACATCCTCCAGAACTGTAGCAGTGATCCAGCAGAAGACTGGGATGTGACACATGATGTGGAGGCTTCGAGCTTTCTTGATGTGGGAGATGATGCTGCTGGCCTGCTCCTCATCTCTGAATCTCTTCATGTAGTACTCCTCCTTCTGTGGGTCAGTGAACCCTCTGACCTCTGTCACCATGTCAACACAGTCAGGAGGGATCTGATTGGCTGCTGCAGGTCGTGTGGTTATCCAGAGGCGAGCAGAGGGAAGCAGTTTCCCCCTGATGAGGTTTATCAGCAGCACATCCACTGAGGTGGACTTTCTAGGGTCAGTTAGGATTGTAGTCTTGTGGAAGTCCAGAGGAAGTCGACGCTCATCCAGACCATCAAAGATGAACACAACCTGGAAGTCTTCAAAGCTGCAGATTCCTGCTTCTTTGGTTTCTGTAAAGAAGTGATGAACAAGTTCCACCAAGCTGAACTTTTCCTCTTTCAGCACATTCAGCTCTCTGAAAGTGAATGGAAATATGAACTGGATGTCCTGGTTGGCTTTGTCTTCAGTCCAGTCCAGGCTGTATTTCTGTGTTAAGACTGTTTTCCCAATGCCAGCCACTCCCTTTGTCAGCACTGTTCTGATTGGTTCATCTCTTCCAGGTGAGGCTTTAAAGATGTCTTCTTGTCTGATTCTTGTTTCTGGTCTGTCTGGTTTCCTGGATGCTGTTTCAATCTGTCTGACCTCATGTTCATCATTGACCTCTGCAGTCCCTCCCTCTGTGATGTAGAGCTCTGTGTAGATCTGATTCAGGAGGGTTGGGTTTCCTGCTTTAGCGATCCCCTCAAACACACACTGGAACTTCTTCTTCAGAGCAGATTTAAGTTTACGGTGACAAACAGCAGCTGGAAGTTCTGAATAATAATAATAAAAATACAACTTTAACAATCATATTTTACAACATGCTGATGACAATTTCTGACCCACTGAGAAATGACCGAACACACTGGTGTCACAAGTCTCTCATTTATCCAGCAGCTTAAATCTTTAGATAAATCCTCTTACGTCTCTGCAGACGGTCAGCCAGCTCCTCCTGCTTCATTCTCCTCAGGAAGTCCACTGTGATCTTCACAAATGCCTCTCTGCCGTTTCTCCTCTGCTCATCATCCTCCCTCTGAAACTCCAAGCACTGGGGCTTATTTGGATTCAGAGCCTTCTGGATCTTCTTCAGCTCGTTCTTCACAAAAGTGATGATGTTGTCCTCCAGCAGCTGAAACAGAATACTTTATGAATGACCCACCACTCTGAACTTCAGTCTCCACAACATCTGTTAACTTGTTATTTTCTGTTTTATCGCGAGAGTACTGTTGCCCGCAAAGTATTGTTGTTGTTAGTATGAAAAATGGCGGAACGAATAAAGCGCTGTGAATGAGAGTACGACGTCGTGTCTTTTGAGTTAACAACATCCACTTCCGAACGATCAAGGGGCATATCATCCACGAACTCTTTACCAATTATAAGTTTGACTTCATCTTATTAACTGAGACATTCTCCACAACTCCATAATCCCAAAGCATGGATTCTGTTCATATGAATGCAGTGATTTAAGTGGGAGAAACATTTCACTGATGTTCAGAGCTGAACTACCAACAGGTTGAGAATTGAAGCCAGAAACTTGGAGATGTTACAGGTGACTCAGACAACTGGTCTTAAAGGTAGATATTAAGATATTACGTATCGGTATCGGTCGATACTGACCTAAATTACTGGATCGGATATCGGAGAGAAATAAAAAATGTAATCCGATCCATTAAATATCAAAAAAGCACCTCACAAAACTTGCGACATGGCGTAACTCGGCTCATAACCGTAGCACGTCGGAGCAGTGTGCTCACGTGATAGAGCGGCTGTGTGTATTTGTAGCCTCGCCACCAAACCAGCATTTCATCTCTGAGGAAGTTATCCCAGAGAGAAGTAAAGCAAGTGTGTAAGTCCATCTCTGAATGTTTGTAAAGCATTCCAGCGTTAAGCTTAACAACCGATATATGAAGTGACTGCCTCTTCTCTCTCTCTCCTGCTGCTACTTCAATCATGAAACTGATCAATGATCAGCTGATCGGCTTTTCTGTCGCGAGTCCGTCTCTCTTGTTTGTTTTTGGCCCACTTTGCACCAGAAAGAGGAAACCAGCGGCTGAACAACAGCAGCACGTTTAAGCTTGATAAGCTGTTATTAGAATTTATTTAAGATTACTTTCTACACCAGGATCTTTTTTCTACGTAGCTGACGGCTGGTAACTGTGCAGGGGCGGATCTAGCACAGTTTAGCCAGGGGGGCCGATAGGGCATGAACAGGGAAAAGGGGGCACAAAGACATACTTTTCTTTCTTATTCTCATTTAAAATGTCTAGCTTTTAATAAATAATTATCTGAATCTTACACCCAAAGTTTTAATCTGATGTAAAATGTATAGAAGTCCATTACTGTATATAGTAACTATTAAGTCTAATATACCCTAGTAAGCTATAGTACTTTTTCCTTTGGGAAGGTACCATCTGTGCAGTCTGCAGTTCTGTTGAAGAAAGATGTTGAATCTATTTAATTATTCTTGAAAAATAATTTAATTCTGTGCATTTTTTTTTCCCCCTGCATCAAATTAAAGTTGATTACGTCGATTAAGCATCATGAGGTGGAGGGTGGGGGGTGGTTCCCTATTTTTTTTTTTGCTGGGAGTTTGCAACCCTATTAGTTAGGTTGCTTAATATTTCTGTTAAGTACTCTTTCAAATACCAGAATAGGGAGGATGGAGTAGGTTTAAGTTTATTAGATTGATCAGTGTTGCTGAACTATGAAATATTTTGGGTGCAGTGTATTTTTTTACATACAGGTATAACAGAATAGCTTTAGTGTTGTTGTTTATTTAAACTTGAGTATGAACTTATACAAAATGCAGCAAGATATTAAAAAAACAGTTTTATTGATTAAAAAACACACTATATCGGATTCATATCGGTATCGGCAGATATCCAAATTTACGATATCGGTATCGGACATAAAAAAGTGGTATCGTGCCATCTCTACGTAAAGGTACACTCTGTTTACACATACAGATCAGTATTTAAGGTTTGACTCTCATCATCCACTCCCACATAGCAAAATTGGTATGGTCCGGATTTGGCCCACACAATGTGCTTACACGTGGCCCACATACTGCAAAGAATGACGGCCCTTTGTTGGCCCATATCTGGTTTGCCAATTGTGGCCCACACATGGGCCAGCACAAGGCCAGTTGCAGACACACTGGTGGTCCTTTGCTGGCCCATGTGTGGATTACCTCTGGCAAACCTGGTCTGGGCCACCAAAGGGTCGTCATTCTTTGTGGTATGTGGGCCATGGGTAAGTTGTGTGCAGCCACGGGCCAGTTGCAGACACACTGCTGGTCCTGTGCTGGCCCAGAACAGTTTCAGCTCTGGCCCCAGATGTCAGCCTAATGTGTACCTTAATTAAGCCATGTAATAACAACATGTGCATAATAGTGCGAAAGTAACAGGACGAAACTCTGTTCGGACAGTGAATGGACTGATTCTTATATTACTCAAAGTGCTCTACACAACATGCCACATTCACCCAACCACACACTTTCTCTTAACTTAACTGAGTGCTTCCTAACTACATTCATACACATTCACACTCACGACGTGCAGACTGGAGGAGCCAGGGATCGAACCACTAACCTTCCAATCAATAGGAGACCTGCTCTACCGCCTGAGCTACAGCCACCCACTGGCAAAGATGAGTAAACCCTCACTAGGTTTTGGATAAAGTGTACATTCACAAACCTGACAAACCTGCATTTGAAACATTAGCTACCATAGCAGTATAGTATTGCAACATGGCATTTGGTTCTTCCAACTAAAATAGGAAAATAGTGGCATCATTGCCAGACCTGGCCCGCATCTGGTTGACATACACTCTGCCATGGCACCAGTCAGTCAGAAGTGCCAGCTTGATGCCGGATCCCAGCCAGACCTGTTTTCTATGTGCCTGGGCCACATACACAAAACCACAATCGGGCCAGAAATGGCATGCTATCGCATAAACAGTGGCGTTATTGCCAGACCTGGGGGACATCTGGGTGACATATGTCTTATCATGCCAGAAGTCAGCCAGCAGTGCCGGCTTGATAGCAGATCTGGGCCAGACCTGCTTGCTATGTGGGCTGGAGCACAAACTGGGTGTCATCAGGACGCTACAACACAGAACAAACCCCATCCCCACAGACACAGCAGCCAGGGAAGCAGAAGAACTTCACATCAAGAAGGCCTGAGTAAATGTGAACACTGGTTTGAGGGCGGAGTCAAGGAGGCCATTTATGTGAAAAGGGAAAGACCATCTCTGAATGGAGGAGGGGCCTAAGGGTACAAATGTCACCATCTTACAATGCTGTGATTGCAGCCATTCCCCAACTCTCTGTGAACTGGACTCATGGGCATTGATCAGTGGTTGTTGATAAATGGTCCTGACAATATGCGTACCAATGATCAAGGAACTGACCTCCCAGCCCATTGTTCCTTCAGTGGGCTGGTTTCAGTCATACAAATGTCCTGTTTATAAGATTGAAACCTGCAGTCAGCTGAGACTGAAGACGTCACCTGATGATGATGAAATGTTTCTCTCACTGAAAACATCCAGATGAACAGAATCAACTTTTTTGGGATTTACGTACCTGGATGATTGAGCATCAAGACAACTCTGTGACTTTTCTCAGATGAATAAATCCTCTCCTCCAGCTTTGTTTACATCTACCAGCCCTGTGGCGCTGCCCAGGGACAATCTCTGTGAGAGGTGGAAAGTCATACAGGTGTCTGCTCCTGCCTTCAGTTATTTTATCTACTGTGTCTCAGCTGGCTGAACCTACTGCAACTGTCTACTGTCTCCCTAAACTCAACAATGACTTAGTGATCTATCCATTCTCTGACCAAACACATCCTGCTGCAGGAGGTTAACATAGCAGCCAATGATGATCCCACTCACTGTGAACAACACATTTGGATCTGATTTGCTGCTCTGGTTTACACGTGAACTTTGACTGCTGTCACCAACTTGAGAGGCTCTACAGAAAAACTGGACTTGTCCATAAAAATAATAAACTACATTATAAGGACAGCATTGCTCAATCAACTGTAATTACTATTGCCATGTTATCTCTTCTAATTAAGATACAGACACTCAAACTTGCTGCTTTCAGTGAGAAGTCAAATGTCTGAATATGAGCTGGAAGCTGCTGAGAGTCCTCCCTCCTTCCCCTGGGGTTTACTTTCTCTACTACTTTCACTATAAACACGCCCCTTTCATGCACCTGCAGAGGGCCACCAGCAGATGGAGCTGTCTTAAACAAATCCACTTGGATAGTTAGCTGTAGATGATTTTCTCAGTATGATTGTAGGATTTTGAGTTATTCTTTAGATTTATTTAAACTCCTATATTGTGCACAAGCGTTGAGCGACCCATCATTTCTCTGTACTTTTCATTGGAGCAGCCAGACTTTCAGCTAGTTTTCCTTTTTTAAGAGCTCAAAGATATTGAAGAAACAGTTATTCAGCTTTATTCCCACTGATCTCGACTACAAACTGTTTCACTTTGGTTTTTGTTTAAAGCCTCGATGTTTAAAAGATTTCCTGTGATCACATTTGCACCGTCTGATTTCAAAGTTTGTTTTCTTTTGGTCATTTAGTCCACAGAGTCCTTGGTGTTCTGAAAGGGACCTATAAATAAATGTATTATTATTAATATTAATAATAAAGTAGTTGTTGTACATGTACAGACCATAAATATGGAGTCCAGCTGTGTTTGATGCTGCTGGGCAGACTGACCACTGGGAACCTCTGAGCTCTGCTGGTCCACTCTGTGGAGGAACCATGAAGGATTAGATCAACACAGGATAAAGATCCAGGAGTTTCTGCTCAAATAACTTCATCTGAATCAAGTCTGTCAAGTTTTAAACTCTCAGATTGTGAAAATATGGGTCATTTTTAGTAAGTTTATGGACGTCCTTTCAGTGGTGATGTCAGGGATGATTTTGAAGAAGCTCATTAAACTGAACCATCAGCAGATCACTGCTCCAAAACCAGAACATGATCCGAGGTCTCCCTCCACCACCAGAACACCAGCTTTACTAACGTGGTAGATCAGTGTAGTACAGATCAATAACTGATGAGTCATTTGATCAAAATCACCGAGTGCTTCACGTCTGACCCTCTGATGCTTCTGTAGACATTTTGCATATTTAATGAATGTCTGACAGTTTTACATCCATTCTATGAACACAGTGGAAATGTTGTGTTATAGTCTCCATGTTTTTTCCACCATCATAAATTCTTAAGTTCAGAAAATTAGATTCTTTTTTCACGGCTGAAAAACAACAACATTTATTCTCTATTGAAATCTGCATCGTCCACTCCAAAGGTCACAATCTGAAGGTAACATCTGGTTTTGTTCCCTGTGATTAACTCTGAGCATCAGTATGGTGGGATTTATCCACTACATCCACACCACTGTGGTTCAGTGTTGTCCTGATGGAGTCTCATTAACAGCAGCCAGTATGATCCAGGCTTTAGCTGCTGGGTCTCTTTGTGACCTCTCAGACTGTTTAACAGATCAGACACAAAGAGAATCAGAGCAGCTCTGTTCTTTAAAGACAAACATGAACCCACTCAGGTCACACTTTCCCCACAGATATGAGCATCACTGTCCTCAAACAGCAAATGACCAAGTCTAACATTTGGATCTTTTCTCTTTCATTGTTTTCTTTTTAATGAATCTTTGTAACAATCTGAGGATGTTTCAGGTCATATTTATCCAGGAAACACAAACATGTAAAGGAGTCATCACAGCTCTCTGACCTCGTTGGTCCAGGTTCACCACTGAAGTCTGGGGGTGGAGTTTTGGACCGGTCACTCCTCACAGACGGACAGCTGGACCCTGCAGACTGTGACCTCTGACCTCTGCAGACACAAACATGATTGAAGCAGCTGTGATCACACAGACTGCAGATAATGCAGCTGTTTCCTGTCAGTAACATCCTCTTAGATTAGAGTTCAGCTTTTTACAGGAAAACTGGACAAAACTGATTTTTGTTACAAACTCATTTTCATTTCCTCTCAGCTCACAAACACAGTCAGACAATTAACCAGAATCAACACTGATTATGATGTCAGTGCAGAATTATTACTGTTACTCAGTGAGTTCAGCTCTCTGACCTCGTTGGTCCAGGTTCACCACTGAAGTATGGAGGTTCACCTTTGGACCGGTCACTCCTCACAGACGGACAGCTGGACCCTGCAGACTCTGCTCTGTCCTCCTCTTCCTCCATCATCATCTTCAGTCAGTCTGAGAGGTAAACCACAAACACTCAGTGAGTTCACATTAACAGGAGTAACTGAGTTACAGTCGCTGACCTCTGACCTGTCATGTAACCTAGAAACCAGGTCAATATGTCTGTAGGTTCAGTCATCCAGGTCATGTGATCTAAGAAGCTTGGAGGGAAAAGAGACGTCTTCAAGTTTCTTGTAGACGTTTCATCTGAGAAGCTTCTTCAGCTCTAAAACCAAACGGTGGAGAGTCCCAGATACTTAAACCTGAGACGGAAAGAGACGCTCAACATTGATCATGTGATGAGTCACATGATCAATAGTGGGTCAACAATATAACAACAATATAAACACTTATGTCAAGGAGGAAACTGAGAGCCTTTCCACCAGGAGCACAAACATCTGGATAGGGCTGCCACAAACGATTATTTTGATAGTCGACTAGTCACCGATTATTTTTGCGATTAGTCGACTAATCAGATCATCATCCATTGGACTTAAAATGTACAGCTTATTGCACCAGCAGCATCTGCTCTTATTTAACTAGCATTAGCTTACAGCTTTAAGTGTGTAAGGTCTGTGCTAACTAAAAATAAAGACAAGATGATAGTTTATTAAATTTTAATGAAATTTGCAGATTGTTTCGGTCAAGTTTAATAAACTCCTTGCTATCTAAAATATAACAGGACACCGGAGTAAATTCTCGAGCATCTCACACTTCTGATAATCAGCTGTCTGCTTGACGTTTATTCAGCTGTGTAAAAACTATAACTTTAATCTCAGCCAAACCGATTTACTCAGGAACAAATAAAATACTAAAAAAGCCAAACAATAACATTTTTAAGTTATCTAAGTGACTTATATATCATGTTTAACCTGAGTAGCGAAAGACGGCGGTGGGTTTGAAAACGATTTGCCGGGAGTCCGGTGTTCTCACGGCTCTAGTGAGCCTTGCCCCCGGCTCGCTATCGAGCTAGTGGGTAACAGACTCTCCGAAAACGTCGGAGCGCTTTTGAAAATATGTGGTGTCTTGATAAACTGAGCAGATATTTGAGGTTTACACAGCTACATTATCGCCTGAAAATATGTAAAACGTTTATTTTGTGACCCAGAAAGAATAATAAGAGTAATATTAAAACTTAGTAGCTGCCGCCATTGTTGGAAACTGGAGTTTGGCTGGGCCGCGCTATGAATTCTGGGATATGGTAGGCCACGAAGGACACACCCGACCCATCCTTAAAATTCGGGGAAAAGGAGGACGCATTTGTCGGCTGCATTCGGAGGAGTCTACGAATTTGGACAGCCTTCGGCACGTCGCTGTGACGTAATCGGTCTACAAATGCGGCCTCAGGAGGATGCAGCCCATGAATTTGGACACGACCACAATGAAACAGATCATACAGATCTCTGCATGTTAGAAGAGACTATTAAAGGTCATGAATGAGACAAAGGCAGGGAGGCGTCCTTTACAGCTAAACAGCAGAGTGAGAGAACAGCCAGCACCTCTACATTTATCACATTATACAGCACATGTATGATACTGACAGGGATGAGAAGAATTTAGTGATTCTGATTCCATCATTGATATTACTTATTGATTCTCAGTAGCTCTGCTCTGACAGTCACCACCATCACTGAGCAGCATATCAAAGACATTTGTGCACATTAACTGCATGTTGTGGGTCAAATGTTTGTGCGTGTTGGAGGCATTTCCTCTTTGTTGTGATCAGTGTTGGTCATTACTCAAAAAAGTTATTATTACACATATTACACAGAACACTTTAATTAAAAGTAATGGAGTACGTTACTTCATTACTCCTCATAACATTACTTTGATGTTACTGTGTAAAATGAACAAATGAGCATGTAACAACATAAAGCTGAGGTACAGCCCCACACACCAACACAGATCCTGATGAGGTCACGTGATGTTTCTCTGAGTGTTTATGAACACAAATCAAAGATGAAACAGCACAAAGACACTTCAAAGTGATTCTACTGCAGAAACATGAACAGGTAGAAACCTGCAGCCTGACTGCTCATCACTTTGTTACCTGTTCAAGTTCAGCAGCAGCAGCTCACTTTATCACGGTGCTGGTCTGGGGTCAGTGTTTACTCAGCTTTAACGTCACTCTGGGTTCTTGGCTAGCTTAGCGTTAGCTTAGTGTTAGCATGCTGTGTGGCTAGCTTAGCGTCAGAGCTCTGCAGGTGTCTCATGTGTAAATATTAATCACAGTGACAGTAAGGAGGTAAAGGGCTGTGACGTCATCACGTACGCTGCGTCCTCTGTGGGCTCTGAGTGAACTCACAAAGTACAAACTACAAGTACACAAACACGAACGTAGCTCAGAGTGGCGGACACACTCGGCCTTGTTGGTCCAGCTGTGAGTCCGTTACCGTGAACTATGGTGCGGCAGATTTGTGCTGGAACTAAGCTGCACACAGCTGATGTTAGCCAGGAAGACATTACACACTGACTTTAATGGAGAGACCGGAAATACAAACACACACAGTTTGTTGTGTGAAGAAATCAAACATGAGCTGAACAAACAGTAAAGTTCCTAAAGACAAACTGTTAAAGGAGGAAACAAAGCAAACTTACAGTTTCTTCACACACCAACAACAAGCTCCACTCCACACCTGGACACTAAACACGGACACACAGGTGAGCTGCTTCCTGGAAGGAGGCGGGGCTCCACCTGAAACTCAGCACAGGTGGGAGGGGCTCAGCTCTGTGTGTGCTGATGTGTTAACTTTAAAAATATGCCGTCTGACTGCTCAGACTGAGTCAGAGTAAAGTTCACATGCTGACGTGTGGAGACATGAAACCTTGTTGTAGCTGCAGGTGTGAACACACTGATCCCAGATCAGCTCTGCTGTATTTGTAACATGAACATTTCTGCTGCAAAGCTTCAAATGTTCAGCATGTTTCTCTGTTTCCAGTCTGTAGATCCAGTCACACTTTCTACCTTCACCTGTGCAGTAAAGACTGAGAGCAGAGCTGAAACCAACCGTCCAATCAGTGAGCAGCATCAACACCTGAGCTTCATTCAGACTCTGTTATTGAAGATGTTGTTGGTACAAAGTTCATCTGCTGCTCACATGAATCCATGAAAGATTTATTTCACTGAATGTTTCTTCAAAGCTCATTTCAACCTGTTGAAGTCATGAATGAAAGTGCCGACTGAGAGTGGATCACATGATGTTTAAGGTGTGTCATGTGACATGTTCAGTATTGTCACACGTGTCTAGATTGTCCCTGATATCATAACTGCTCAAACACTGATGATGATATTTGAAGAATTATTACTGATGGCAGCAAAGTTTGAATGGAGCTCTCTGTCTGTGCTGATTTGTCGCCCTCTGGAGGTCAAAGCACAAACTGCATGATGTCACTGTAACCACCACAGTGACAGGAAGTGTTTTTATTCCTGAAACACTGAAATGATGCTAACGGCTGTCGTTAGGCTCACTGACAGCAGTGCTGATGTGTTCATGTCAAACACTGGCTCAGGTCAGACTCCTTCATCCTTCTCCAGCGTGAGGCCGCCCTCAGACCCACAGGAGCTCTGACCTTTGACCTCCTGACCCTAACCATTTTAGTCTTGTTGCATCTTTAAATGCAAATCCATCCAAACTGTAGCCGAGCAAAAGAAGCTGGAAGTTGTTCTATGAATGATGTTGTTGAAGGAGCTTGGAAAGAAAAGCGTCTGGACTTCTTTAAGTTGCTTGAAGAGGGACATGGACGTCTTAACGCCCACTCACATCCTGGGCCATTTGATCACAGGAAATCACATGATAGCGTGGGGCTAGATCTCACAATGGGTTCACCCAAAACCTTGGCTGACTGCGACCCACACCCGTTTTCACACCTTGGCTCGTGTGATTAGGTAGAGGATCAACAGGGGCTCCATGTCCCTGAATTTAAACTGAATTTAAACACACCGTGCACAATGCCAAGTTAGCATTGTAGTGGCATTGTAAAGCGCTTTGGGTGCCTTGAAAAGCGCTATATAAATCCAATCCATTATTATTATTATTATTAGATAAGGGTTAAAAGAACAAGATAAGAATAAATAAAAAGATAAAATAAGATTAAAAAATAACTTAAAAAAACAAAATAAAAAGATAAATAACTGAAGACACGTGTGGTCTGCAGATGTCGATGTACATGGATGTACAAAGGAGTTTAATGTGCAAAATGAACTTAGTGTGCAAAGTGACCTGATGTGCAAACTGCAGCTTGAGGTCGGTCAGCTGTTCAGGAGTCTGATAGCAGTGGGGAAGATGGAGTTGTTGAGTCTGGATGTTCTAGATTTCACACTTCTGAACCTTCGTCTCGAGGGCAGAGGTGTGTCTCTCCTCTGGACTCTGTGATGGTAGCTGCTCTGCAGAGAGGGCAGCGGGGTCCTGATGATCTTCTCCACAGTTGTTATCACTCTCTGCAGGCGTTTGCGGTTTGCAGTAGTGCTGCCGTACCATGCAGTGATGCAGCTGGTCAGGGTGCTCTCCACAGTGCAGCTGTAGAACCTGCTGAGGATCTTGGCCAACATACCAGATTTCCTCAGCCTCCTCAGGAAATACAGCAGCTGCACTTCAAAATGATGTTGTCTTTGTTGGAGGTGACACAGTCATGGGTGACCAGGGTGTAGAGGATGGGACTGAGGACGCAACCCTGTGGGACGCCAGTGTTTGTCTGCCAGTCAAAAAGTCCTGTAGCCAGTCACAGAGGGTGGAGGGTGCAGGCCGAGTGTAGCCAGTCACAGAGGGTGGAGGGTGCAGGCCGAGTGTAGCCAGTCACAGAGGGTGGAGGGTGCAGGCCGAGTGTAGCCAGTCACAGAGGGTGGAGGGTGCAGGCCGAGTGTTGCCAGCTTGTGAGTGAGTTTGTGTGGGATCACAGGATTGAAAGCCGAGCTGTAATCAACCAAAAGTACCCTGATGTAGGAGTCCTTGTTTTCCAGGTGGGAGAGGTAGTAGTGAAGGGCAGTTTTCCCACAAAACAGCACAACCAAGGACTCAGAAGCACAACATCAAATACAACAAGTTAAAATGCTGGGTCACAAAGACCCGTGACAGACTTACCTTTAACTGCCCAAGACTGCGTCTGAATCTTTGGACCAACTTCAGGGATTAACTCAGTGATGTCAGTAAGACAGGAAAGGTTTTCAGATCAAGCTCACTGGGTGTGTTTTTCATCTTTATTCCTCTGAAGCAGCTGCATTATAACCAATCTGCTCCTTTGTGGCCATTTAAAACAGCCTTAAATAACTGTTGTTATATTTGTTGCAGTTTCTGCTCCTCTTGGACAGACGACTCTTGAAAAGACGTTTTTGAATTTCAACTTTTAACTGGATAAATATCGGATATATAAACGTCTGCAACAAACTGATTCCAGCTTCTACCTCATGATAGGAATGTTTTTGTGGCTCAAGATGACCTGATATCTTTCATGATGGATACATTTGACCAGTGTTGGTCAAGTTACTTGAAAAAAGTAATCAGTAACTAATTACTGATTACTTCCCCCAAAAAAGTAATCCAGTTACTTTACTGATTACTATATTTTCAAAAGTAATTAATTACTTAGTTACTTAGTTACTTTTTAAAAACACGATTTACAACCTGAATAGGTGATAAAGCGATAGATCTTTCAGCCCAATTCTACTTTTTCTACATAATCCATCATACAAAATGTAATCAAATGGAAAAGTCTCCTTTTTTAAAACTTGTTTTATCAGTTTTAATATTTTAACTTTATGCATCAAGCAAAAATTTAATTATAGGCAACATTCTCTGACTGGAAGAAATTAGTTTAATATTTAAACCTTTTTTCTTCACATTCCAGCACATAAAATATTTTTTTTTTGTGTGTGTTTACACTCAGTCTTTCAAATAGATGCAAGTAAAAGACAGCAGAAAATAAATAAAATCAAAGACTCGCGGTCCTGTTGCTCTATTTTCACCTGTAAAGCAGGAGTGGGGTAGGCGGAGGTTTACCCTGGTGCAGGTGTGCTGCAGCGGTCAGTGGAAGAATCCGCGAGTTTCTCTGTGAGTTTCCCATTACATCGTAGCTACTCGGTGCTTGCTTGGAAGTTTAGGGGTTTTTTTTCGCTGTAAAAAGAAGTTTTCTTCGAACGCACAGCGGACACTAATGTTTTTGTCACTTTTTATGGAATCAAACTCAAAGTAAGGTCAGTACTTCCACGCTTTAAACGCTGCACGCTCATACTCTCTCCCGCACTCGATATATTATCCATTGTTGATCTGCATACAGCTGTTGTCACGAACGTCGCACTCGCTTACGTCACTGTCATGAGACATTTTCGCAAAAAATCACGGTTTTAATAACGCAGTAACGCAGCGTTCCTACAGGAAAGTAACGGTAATATAATTACTGTTTTTGCAATAGTAATCCCTTACTTTACTCGTTACTTGAAAAAAGTAATCGGATTACAGTAACGCGTTACTGCCCATCTCTGCATTTGACACATGTTTCACATATTATAGACCAACAAGTTATTCATAGCAGTTTAAATACGGGGAGTCACTTTTGGGCCCAGCAGATAAAACAGAGCCAATATTTCCTTCTTTATTTAAGTGACGTGTGTCACAGATGTGACCTAGTAAAGTGTAGCTGAACATTAGTAACGTTATTAACACTCTCAGCTCGTCCTTGTTCCAGACCTGAAGATCCTCTTCTTTCATTCAGCAGCAGCTTCAGGTCTCTGATGGTCCAGGGCTTGTTGTTGGGAAACAGCCCTGCTGGGATGATGGTGTCCTCACAGAAACAGTCAGTGATGCTGTTGATCTCCATCACAGAGCACGTCCCAGTCTGCAGTCTCAGTCCTGCAGGGCCTCGCTGGCTTCCTGACTCCACCCAGTCAACAACAGGAAGTGTTTGAAGTGCAGGAACAAACTGAGGCTGTGGTCAAACAGGAGTTTTTATCTCCTCGCTCTGACTCTCACTGCAGCCCCGCTGCTGTGTCAACATGTGTTTGTGCTAAACAATGATGGAAAGTGTTATAAATGACTTGTTGGCCTCTGATCTGTCACAAACAGCTGAAACATGTCTCTCATGAGTCACATGAAGGTTTTTGACAGAAAGGACAAAAAGTAGCTGCAGTCAGTTTGTGTCATTTTTATATTTATTCATCTGGGAGAAAAATCTGAGGGACATTAAAATGTGTTTTTCAACAGAGACAAGAACATAAATATAACAGAACAGGTAAATGAACATATTTCAAGTAAACAGCTGGACTGATCAGGTCCAAACACAGAGTGATAAACTTGTCAAACAGCTGTCATATCTTTATATATAAGCTGTGCGCAGTGAAGGATTCCACTTCTTGTGTCTTGATTTTGACCCAGGTGTCGTCCACATATCTGTACCAGTGGCTGGGTACTCTTCCTTTGAAAGAGCCAAGAGCCTTCCTTTCCACTTCCTCCATGTAAAGGTTGGCTACAATAGGTGACACGGGGGAGCCCATGGCACAGCCATGTTTTTGTCTGTAAAAGCCTTCGTTGTATTTGAAATATGTAGTGGTGAGGCAGAGGTCTAACAGTGTGCAAATCTGATCGGGTGTGAAGTTGGTCCTGTCCTCCAAGGAGCTGTCTTCTTGTAGTCGTTTTCTGACAGTCTCCACGGCCTCCGTGGTGGGTATGCAAGTGAAGAGAGAGACTACATCAAAGGACACCATGGTTTCATCTGGGTCCAGGGTAAGTTTCTGGACCTTGTCAGTGAAGTCGGTGGAGTTCTTGATGTGGTGTGGGGTGTTCCCCACAAGGGGAGCAAGGATGGTAGCAAGGTGTTTAGCAATGTTATAAGTGGCTGAGTTTATGCTACTGACTATGGGTCTGAGTGGGACAGCTTCCTTGTGGATTTTAGGAAGTCCGTAGATGCAGGGTATGGCATCCCCTGGGTAAAGGCGGTGATATGTAAGGCGGTCAATAATTTTGTCCTTTTCAAAGTCTTGAAGGCTTACGACACCAACTCTCTGCCATCTATAATCCAGTTTTGAGATCCCTTCCCAGACGCCTTAACGCCCACTCACATCCTGGGCCATCTGACCTCAGGAATTCGCATGATAAGGTGGGGCCAGGTTTCACAATGAACACACCCGAAACTCTGGCTGATTGGGACCCACACCCAGTTTCACACCTTGGCTCAGGCGATTAGAGGATCATCAGGGGGTCCTTTTGTCCCTCTGTGGGGGGATACTCCCACTAGGTTTATATCTGGGACTCTCCACCATTTGACCTTAGAACTGAAGAAGCTTCTCGGATGAGAGGTGAAACGTCTTCAAGTAACTTAAAGAAGTCCAGACGCTTTTCTTTGCAAGCTCCTTTGACTACGATGACCTGGATGACTGAGAACCTTCACAGACATCTTTATATATAAGCTCTTTATAAATCCTGTTCACTGCAGTCTGTTTACTAATAATGTCAAACTGTTAGAAACACAGAAACATCAGAATCGTCTTTGTTCACATAAACCTGTCTGGGATCCTTTGTTGTTCTTTTGATGCAGAGTTACATTATAAATATAAAGAGTTATTTCAGAGTCTCATCAGTTTTCCTGCATGTCTTTATTTAACACATCAGCAGGGCTGAAGCTCTCATGTTAAACACACACTGATCTATGGACACGTTCATGTGTTTCTAACAGAACCAGGCTGTTATCAGCCTGCACTAACATTATGTCACACACACTGAATGTAACAGTGACAGTTTACATCATCACACAATCAGCTGTGATTGTTTCACTGTCATCAAACTAGTCAACAGGAAGTAGAATCAATAGAAACCAATCATTTACTGACAGCATGTCTGATGTAAATAAGTGCAGATTATGTATGAAGTATAACTGCACACAGTAACTGTATTACAATAAGGACTTAACAGCGCCCTCTGCTGGAGTGTTTCAGTACTGCGTTAACTAGAATACACCACCTCCTCCTCCTCCTCACACCACCTGCTACAGCTCTACTCTTCTATGCCTACAGTCATCCACAGCACTGATGTGATATATTGTATCTATGCAAAGATGAACAGACTGTGTGTTCACTGGTCTCTGTGCTGCTGACTGCTTTGCTGCAGCTCTGATGTCATCATCACTCCCTCCTCCACCCTCAGCAGTCCCAGCATGCTGCTGTGGTGCACCCCACCCTCACTCTACACCTGAGCCGTAGACCACACCCTCCACCTCAATATACACCACAGTTTTCTCTGCTGTGGAAATGAGATCAGGAGGAAATCATTATTATTATTATTTAATAAATGCTCACATTAATGTGGGCTTATTTGTTTCCATATTAGAAACATTAGTTGAGTGTTTTTAGTATAAAATGGTGAAAGTCCCTCTTTTGGCTCCTCCCCTCACCTGTGGATGGACGGTGCTGTTACCGTGGTGACAGCTTGGATGTGTTTCAGTCCTGCCTGGTTATCACTGCAGGAATCTTTACTTTCACATTTATTACAGGTAATAACTCTGATTTTTCTGTGTATTATGAACTAAATGTATCCTGATACACACAGAGATGGATGAGCAGAGGTCACATGATGGAAGAACAAACATGGAGTCTTTGATTGATTTAGATATTTATTGATGAATGCAAACAAACCTGACACTGAACCATCGTCGAGCTTTCACAGAACAAACCTGATCACATGACCTGCTGACCCAAACAGTGAAAAGCTCCATGGCAACAACAACAGACAGCCTCACATATGTTAACAGAGGCTGTTAGAAGCACAGAGTCTTTACAGTCTTTCTCCTGTTTGGACACAGATCTCTGCACATCTTCATCACAGTTACTCACAGACGTGCAGAGTGTGTGGATATCAAAGCTAAGTTTCCACCATGTTTGTAGTCTGTACTGGGACTCATGGAGCATCTCTCTATGAGCACTCAGTGCTTTAAACAGTGAGTCCCAGTTTAACCAGCAGCCTTCACACCACACATCACACAGACATGGAAACTTCAAACCCTCAGACTGAAGACACCATCAGAAATAAATAGATTGTGATGAAGATGAAGAACTGGAACAGTTTGCTGTGGTTTCTTCTGTTCCTGTCAGAAATAAGAGTCTGGCAGCACTTTGCTCTCCTTCCACATGTTTAAGGAGGAAGTGAAGAAGAGCGAGTGAGTTGTCTTCCTCTGTGGGCCCAACATCAGGCAGCAGCCACGTATTTTTAAAAACCCAGCACACTGCTTCAGAAACACTGAGTCCAGGTGACCAGAGTCATGTGATCAGTGAGGTCTTCACTCAGGACGTCACAGCTTCAGGACCTGATTCAGAGCTTTATAAGGACGTGGATCATTGGTGCTGATGTTGTGTGAGAGCTGGTGAACCATGGGGAACATAAATAACAACCAGGCCATCAGCAATTCTACCCCAGCTCTAAAACCTACATAATACACTATACATATAGTTATATAGGTTATAGTATGTTATATATAAACGTAGCTGAAGCAGTTTCATTTGTAGCTTCACGCTGCACTTCATATGTTTGTCCACCAGATGGCAGCACAGAGGCCTGTGTTGGAAAGCTTTGAGTAATGAAGCGTTTTTACTGTGTGTTGGATCAATAACTGAGATTCATCGTATCACACAGCTGTGCTGCTGCTGCTGGTGATGTCAGCACATCTGGAACAATACGAGGTATCTGCTACCAGACTGAGCAGGACGTGAGACCTGTGGACTGTTTAAAGCTGTCCCTCCACAGCTCACTCAGACCTGATCCACACCTCAGTGATATTCTCTGACTTACTCAGTAGAGACAGAAACCATTCAGATCTGGGACGATCAGCTGACTGATGATGTCACACAGACTGTGTTTTTCAGGAACAGTGATTCTGATGTGAGCCTGCTAGCTGCCAGCAGACCTGATGAAACCACATGTTCACATCTGTGAGGACAGACTGGACTCTGTGACTGCACCTTGGTTCTCCTCAGAGGTCTGTACAGGAGCATGTCCACCCCCACTGAAGATCTCAGTCACTGTGAAACATAGAAACCTGCTTGTGTGGCCTCTGCCTCACATGTAGATACAGCTACAGGTTTCTCTGTCAGTCAGACTGAAACAGTGTCCTGATGCTGCATCATTCAGCTCTGTGCCCCAGTCAGCATCACTGTGAGCTACCAGTGTCAGTGTTTCTGCCCTTTTCCTGTAACACTACACTCAGCACAGGCTCAGCTGGTATCCAGTGTTGGACTTTGGCTTCAGCTGCTGTGATAGATCCTCTAACATAGATCAGCTCTGCTACATGTTGTTAGATAAGTGCAGCTGCTGTCATGTCCTGATGTTTCTCTGGGTCAGCAGCTTCTCCATCAGAGGTTCACATGGAGCTGATCCAGTATCTCCAGTAACTGTGTTCTGTGCCTCACTGGTTCATCCTTCTGTCTGTGTGACGTCAGTCAGATGTTGAAGTTAAACTCTGTAATCTTCACTGTGTCACAGAGTTCAGTGAGTCCCGTTATTCACAGTATCAATCAGATCATCAGAGAACAGCTGATCAGCAATCAGTGGTGCCAACAGCGCCTCCTGTGGTGAGAGGATGCAATAATGCAATGTAGCATTTTTACACTGAACACTTGCAGTCATGGAAACTGTCTGTTGGATCTGTGTGACGTTGCTTTCTTGTGTTGCTTTCTTGGTCAGAGTTCCTCACAAATGTCCAGATTATTCTTCTAATGAGGCGTCGACCATGTTTTCAGTTCTTTGGAAGAAAACGTCGCCCTTTGCCATCCTTACTTTTCTTTGACTTCTTCAAATGCAGCTGAACTCCAGCTGGTATTTTCTTGGACTTTGCAGCTGTTTCTGGTCATCAGTTCATTCCTGCAAACCTCTGAAGCTGAACAACAATGATGCTGCATTGCTGGCTGATCCCAAAAGGTTGATTCTGTTCATCTGGACGTTTTCAGAAACGTTTGCTCACTGATCAGGTGACTTCTTCAGTCTCAGCTGACTGCAGCTTTACAACCTTACAAACAGCACATTTGCACAACGACTGAAACCAGCAGCAGCAGCACCTGATATATATGATACTAATATAATACAGATACATATATAATCCATACTAATGATGAAGGAACTGAGCTCACAGTCCATTGTTCATTCAGTGAACTACTCAGTTTATTTTGGGCCTCAGAAATGCTCACTCTGTTTGTACATCACTGTCAGCAATAGACTCATTCTGCTGTGTGGACAGGAACACATGTGACATCACTTCCTGTTTGTTTGTGACTGAAGAGGAAGAAGTTTACAAGGAATCATTTAGAAGAGTTTCAAACATCAACTGATTGAATCCATGAATCTGAAAACGTGTTTGTGAGTGAAAGAGACAGACATGTACAGACTGAACTATCTGTTCAACAGTCAGAGTGTTTCTCTAACAGGAGACACTCTTTACACTCCACTCAGCACAGGGACACTGAGGAACCAGGACAGACTGCAAACCCAGGATAAAGAGTTTGAGTGAATGTGGTGTTGAAGGTGTGGAGGTGGATCAGAGTGTCAGAGGAGACTCTGTAGAAGGACAGAGTGCCAGCAGGACAGTCCACATACACTGCTGCTCTGTTAGAGACAGAGGAGGAGGAGGAGGAGGAGGAGGAGGAGGAGGAGGAGATGGATGTTACTCTGTTATTGTGCCTGACATGACGAGGACCATCATAATCACAGTACAGACTCCAGGACTGATCATTCCATCCAAACACACAGTCATCACTGTCTCCTTTCCTTCTGATGCTTCTGTAACTCACTGATATACAAACGTCTCCTCTCCACTCGACCTCCCAGTAACAGCGACCAGTCAGACCATCTCTACACAGCAGCTGTTCACAAACATCAAATCTGTCTGGTTGATCAGGATATGACTGAACCTCCTTCACACGTGTCACCTTCCTGTTGTTGTCAGACAGTTTGAGGTTTGTGTTCACTGTGTTTGTGTCGATTGTGAGTTGACAGGAATCTGATGGAGAGAACAAACACAATCCAGCTGCAGTTATTGATCCATCATCTGTTCATTGATTGACACTTTGATGATGACTCCTGACATGATGAAGATGGTTGAATGTGTGCTGCTTTGTTTTCATGAATCCCATTAAAAACACACTTACACTTCCTCAGACCTGGTCTCAACCATCGGACTCCAGCAGGCTCCACCCTGAAAGGAGGAGGGGGTCAGAGCAGCACAGTCAGCATGCACACATGGACATTACATGGCTCTCACACACACTGTTACACACTGAGCTCAAAGCTCGGCTCCACTGTTTTATTCAAAGAAATCTACATTTATTTATCAGCACATTTAAAAACAGGTTGAGCCAAAGTGCTGCACAGAGTAGAGAGAAAATAGGAAACATACACAGTAATTACTATAAAGACTCGTCAGAACTGAAAGCTACAGAGTACAAATGTGTTTCCAACCGGCTTTTAAAAATGTCGAGTGTTGGTGACGACCTGATGTGAAGGGCGACTGTTCCAGAGTTTGGCTGCAGCCATCGATAAAGCTCACCTCTGTTTCTACGTCTAGTTCTGGTCAGAAGCTACTTATCTGCAGACCTGAGGGCTCCACTTGGATTCTTTTGTTAAAGAGAGATAAGATGGAGCCAATCCATTCAGAGATTTAAAGACAAACAACAAGATCTGGAAGTGGATTCTACCACGTACTGGTAACCAGTGGAAGAAGCTGGAAAAAGCTGGTGATGGGTTGTCTAGCACAGACCCACCGCTGGAACCAGACAATTCATGAGGGAGAGAACTGTGACAGCGCCGTTCCTTCACTTGACCTCAGTCGCTCTCGTCTGCTCCCTCGTAACACTGCTCTTTATTGAGGTTACATGAATATGCATAAGTTCATTAACATATGACGTCTTACACAGGTATGAACAAAGAGTACCAGTCTGTGCATAGTGTAGGTGTGTGTGTGTGTGTGTTCCAGATGTGACCCTGTGACCCCAAAGCTGGTGCTAAGAGTCCAGCGGTCCCCCTAACAAAAGGCTCTTATACTTAACCAGACACAGAGTAGGTGTCCTCCTACACCATAAATCAGTAAGAGAAGGTAAGACCTCTCTCATGACCTTAAGGTGTGTGTGCATGCCAGAGCACTCTGGAAGGCACACTGAGTCTTCACAGACTACTAAGGATCGAACCTCTATCATTATGCAATCGATTATAAAACTCATATATAAGTAAATATTTCTAAGCAAACCTTACAGCTGGTTTTAAAACCAGAATTTATTTGTTTCTCAAATGAGAAAGAGCTATCGAGAAACACTCCTAAATCTTTAGCAACCAGAGTTCTGAACTTTTCCAGTGGGCCAAGGTCAACATTATTCGATAATGCTAATTCTTTTCCCTTGCATTATAACAATGTGAGGAGTTAATGCTAAGTATACTGCCATTAGTGGCTAATTCTAATTAGGGGTGAATAATTATTACCAGCTAATGCTAATATCGTTTTCTCTTCCCTTTTAACAATGTGAACAGCTAGTGCTAGGTAGGCTGATGCTAGCAGCTAATGCTAATTTGACGTGAATTAGCATTATATTAGTGAGGAGTTAATGCTAAGTAGACTGCCATTAGTGGCTAATGCTAATTTTAGGTGAATAGGAATTGGCATCTAATGCTAATACCATATTTTCTTGCTTTATAACAATGTGACCAGCTAATGCTAAGTAGGTTACCATTATTAGCTAATACTAATTTGAGGTGAATTAGCATTATCCGTTAATGCCAACAATATTTTTTCTTACTTTTTAACAATATGAGTAGGTAATGTGAACACTTTTTTCATTCAATTTTAACTTTTCCCCTGCGATGTGAAGAGTTAATACTAAAGAAGACGCCATTATTGGCTAATTCTAATTTTAGATGAAAAAGCAGCTAATGCTCATATTGTTTTACTTTGCTTTGCAAGAATGTCAGCAGCTAATGATACGAAGTCTACCATTATTAACTATTGCTAATTTGATGTGAATTAGCATTATCCAATAATGTTAACCCTTTTCTCCTGCATTATAACGATGTCAGGAGTTAATGCGAAGTAGGCTGCCATTAGGGGCTAACTCTAATTAGATGAATAATTATTAGCAGCTAATGCTAATATTGTTTTCCCTTCCCTTTTAACAACGTGAGCAGCTAATGTGAATTAGCATTATATTAGTGAGCAGTTAATGCTAAGTAGGCTGCCGTTATTAACTAATGCTACTTTGACGTGAATTAGCATTATGTGCTAATGCTAATACTGTTTTCCCTTACTTTTTAACAATGTGAGCGGCTAACTCTAAGTACGCTGTTGTAAATAGCTAATGCTAATTTAATGTGAATTAGCATTATTCAATAATGCTAACACTGTTTTCTCTTACTTATTAAAAATGATAGTAGCTAATACTAATACTGTTTTCCGTTAGGTAACAACGATGTGGGGAGTTAATGCTAAGTAGGCTGCTTTTAGCGGTTTATTCTAATTAGGGGTGAATAATTATTACCAGCTAATGTTAATATGGTTTCCTCTTCCCTTTTAACAATGTGAGCAGCTAGTTCTAGGTAGGCTGATGCTAGCAGCTAATGCTAATTTGATGTGAATTAGCATTATATTAGTGAGGAGTTAATGCTAAGTAGACTGCCATTAGTGGCTAATGCTAATTTTAGGGGAATAGGAATTGGCATCTAATGCTAATACCATATTTTCTTGCTTTATAACAATGTGACCAGCTAATGCTAAGTAGGTTGCCGTTATTAGCCAATACTAATTTGAGGTGAATTACCATTTTCCGCTTATGCTAACAATGTTTTTTCTTACTTTTTAACAATATGAGTAGTTAACGTGAACACTATTTTTCATTCAATTTTAACTTTTACCCTGCGATGTGAAGAGTTAATGCTAAAGAAGACGCCATTAGTGGCTAATTCTAATTTTAGATGAAAAAGCATTAGCAGCTAATGCTTAAACTGTTTTCCTTTGCTTTGTAAGAATGACAGCAGCTAATGATATGAAGTCTACCATTATTAACTATTGCTAATTTGATGTGAATTAGCATTATCCGATAATGGTAACCCTTTCCCCCTGTATTATAACGATGTCAGGAGTTAATGCTAAGTAGGCTGCCATTAGGGGCTAACTCTAATTCGGTGAATAATTATTAGCAGCTAATGCTAATATTGTTTTCCCTTCCCTTTTAACAATGTGAGCAGCTAATGCTAATTTGATGTGAATTAGCATTATATTAGTGAGCAGTTATTGCTAAGTAGGCTGCCATTACTAACTAATGCTACTTTGACGTGACTCCTTTCACTTGCATTATAAAGATGTGAAGAGTTTATGCTAAGTAGGCTGCCATTAGCAGCTAATGCTAATACTGTTTTCCCTTGCTTTATACAATTTGAGCAGCTATTGCTAAGTAGGCCACTTTGCTCTGCTAAGGATTTGTGTGACCATGATGGAAACTCTGATAAGCTAATGCTGCTAAGCTAATGCTGTTTATGGGCCCTGTTAGAATCAATATTTCATTCTCATTCTGTTGTTTGAGAACAATAACAGAAAAATGTGCTCTTGAGAACAAATTTATTGTGAATTCAGCTGTGAATGTAGAGTTTGTCATTATTTAAGCTTCCATTTCCAAATGTTAGCTGACACTTTATTAGGTACACTGACATCTATCTCAGGTACACCTGTGACCTAGATGTTCCTGCAAACAGACTCCTTGGAGACCCCTACATAAATATCCATGTACTATCCAGCTAGACTAGTGTGTCTGTCCCTGAAAATATTCCTGCATGTGTGATTGTTCATGTTTCATCTGCAGGAAACAAACAGGAAGTGAGTGAAAGACACAGGAAATGTTTCCAGCTCTTCCTCCTCTATCAGACATTCTTCATACCTGAGAGTGTCCAGTCTCCAGCCTGGTTCCTTCAGTCCAGCCGACAGCAGCTTCATTCCTGAGTCACCTGGATGATTATAGCTCAGGTCCAGCTCTCTCAGGTGGGAGGGGTTGGAGCTCAGAGCTGAGGCCAGAGAAGTACAGCCTTCCTCTGTGATCAGACAGCCTGACAGACTGCAGACACACAAAACAACAATCTATCTGTCAACAACCGTTTTCTCTTTGTCACAATAACATCTATCCATTTACATCCATTCAATGTAACTTTATTTATAAGTGACAATACCCAACAGACAACAACAGTCATCTGAAGGTGTTTAACAGAGTAAGGTAACAGCCTCCAATATTAGAGAGAAAGCCCCAAACATCAGACAATCCACTGTGAGCAGCACTTGGTGATGGTGGGAAGAAGAACTCCCTTTGACACAAAGATCCTCCCAGTGAAAACAGGCTCCAGGAGGAGCATCTACTATGACTGGTTGCAGGATGAGGGGAAAGAGAAGAGATGAGCTCAGAGAGACAAGAACAAAACACAAACTAAGGAGACAGAAGACAAAAGTTAAGGACATGCAGTAGTGACATATAAAAGCATCAGGAGTGAAAAGAGGGGAGAAGAAAGCAGAGCATCATGGGAAGTCCACCAACAGCCTGATTCTATAGCAGCATAAGTAAGGGATGGTTCAGGGTCACCTGAACCAGCTCGAACTATAAGCTTTATCAAAAAGGAAAGTTTGAAGCTGATCTTCAAAGTAGAGAGGGTGTCTGTCTCCTGAACTCAAACTGGGAGCTGCTTCCACACCCAGTCCAACATAGCCAGGCTTTCTTTGCTGCTTTGACAAAACCTCAGATCCCAGTCAGAGATGATGAGCATCATCACAGTGATGATCATTCTCTGTTAACCCAGGCTTTCTGCTTCAGGATCTGTGCACGCTCACAGAACAAGGAGACCTTTAAACATCATTTCACTAAATGGATGGACTGAGCTCAGCCTACAGATGAACTAGTGCCAGAGATCATAAAGAACATCAAACAGTCAAATTCAACACTTTTAATGGAAATATGAGATTAATGCTGCAGACAATCATGAACCTGCTGAATTCATGAACATCAGGAATGCAGCGAGTGGTAAAATAAAGATTTGACCTCAGTGTGCTCAGTGTTACTGTCTATTCCTAACATATTCCTAACATGATAGCTGCACTTTAGAGCGCTAAAACTGGAACTGACACATATTTAACCCTTTAAAACCGGTCAGAGCGGGCATGCTCTTTTTTGCGCAACTACTTTTAAATCCTTGTAGAACTGCAACCACGTAAGCTAGCGCATATGAAACCGGAGGAGTTGTACTTACATCTTATGCCATCAGCTTTTCCTAGGTCACGGTTTTCTTCCACATATAACTTTGCAAAAACGGCATAAAAAGCACTTGCAGCAACAAAAACATAATATTCCAGAAACACGCTTTGCCGATCCGAGCAGCTGTTCATAACACTGTTCATAACACTTCCTACGTTAGAATAGACGTCAACTATTGCATGTCCGCCATGACCTGCCCGAAACCGGAAGTGACTTCATTTTCGCGGAAATGTAGTTTTTTGCCATCAGGGCCTTATGAGCCTATACTGGTGTTTTTAAAAGTTATGTTTGACTTTATGACTTTCTGTGTCGTTTCTGGGATGCTTAGAACTAAAATTGCACTGCTGGAAATAGTTTATTTTGATGCACATGCTGTTATATACATATGCTGCTTTTTTGCAAATTTGCATTATAATGTTTATTTTCGTTTTTCCTGCAGTATATAAAAATTGGTGTATTTCAAAAATAAAACTATGAAGACACTCAAAATAAATTTCCTGTGGTGGGAAACTATTTTGTTAACTTTTTTGTATTTACAGTTTTGAGGGATAAGCCTCTTAAATTTCTCTAACTAGAAATATATGTTAAAAAAAACAAAAACGATTTTCAAGTTTTTTGTAGTTTATTGCACTTTCTTGTAATTTATGTAATTTCTATGCACTTAATGCAGACATATTATTAAAATTTGGGTTATAATGGTTGTATTGATGTATATTGTAGAAATGTTTAGCTTATTTTAGAGTTTAGAAATGTGTTAACATAGAATGTAGAATTATTGCAGAGACACTGACACTGCCCTCAATGTAATAAAGGCCTGATTGTGTCATGAACTCAGGAGTAGAGTATAGGAGACCCTCCCTAGTTGAACTGTGAAAGTAAAACAGAGAGGAGTTAATGGCAAGTGGAAATTCCCCAGAGAATGTTTGGGTGGGGGTCTCAACATTTGTAACTGGATAACTGTGGTCTGGAAGGGAGATGGGTTTTATGACCTCTAGGGAGTCACCTACACCCACAGTGTTTTAACTGTCACGCACACTCACTCACGTGCACACACATACACACAGGTATGCGTACACAGTCACTCACGAGCACTCACATAGACACGCGGGAACGTGCACATGTAGGCATTCATGTGCTCGTGCACATAGACACAGACACAGAGTTTGCAGCACACCGTGGGGGGGAGGGGGGGGGGGGGTTTATGATGGGGACGCCTCTATAAAGCTGGCTGTAACTAACAAAGGGGTGAAGATTTTGCAGAGGGACACCGGCCTCGTCTTCCCTTCTAGAAGTGCATGCTTAAATGAAGATGAATAAAGATGAATAAAGGTTTTGTGTAATAACTACTGAGTTCCGGTGCCGTCTCTGGAAGTTTCGACGAATAAAAGAACCGGGGTGAAACTGATTTCGCAACAACATTAACTTGAAATGCTCCCAAAAATGGCACAACAGCATGTAAAAATATAATATAAGCTCTGGCGGACTTGGTTCTAAGGTAGGTCTTAAAGGGTTAATTACAGCGCAGAGTGCTGATTAGTTGTGACGATCATCACTTGAGTCTGAGATGGCCAAGCTTTTCATATATCAGACAGCGTCGGGCCGAGCAGTCGTATCCACGTTGTAACGATGAGGCGGTCACTTTCACACAGTCACAATGAGAAGAGAAGTGTGACAGCACATCAGAGCCTGTTTAGGCTTAAAGGGTTAAACTCTACTTACTGAACATGCCGATTTAGAAAAAGGGGAACCCCAGCTCAGAGTTCTTAGAATAAGAATAAGAACTCTGAGCAATTTGTACACACACACACACACACACACACACACACACAAACACACAGACACACAGAAAAGTATAAATAAAGCACGCAGACAGTGATGAGACGCAGGTCTTTTATCCATGACTGCCCTCGCGAATAAAGACAACTGCAGTGTTTGTGTTTTCTAACTCAGGTGTCTCAAGCTGAAGAACTACAGGGTGATTTTTAGAAATCCCCTGTCAGTATGTGTGTGTAAATACAGCATGAATATGTAGAGGACATGTTTGTCGATATAAGTAAATGAATGCTCTGCGTCATTTGAATCTTTGATTCTTGTTTCTGTTGCAGGTCTGTGACTGAACTTCTGGGAGGAGAAACGTTGGTTTCATGCTCTGTGATTCTGTGTTTTGTCATCTCTCTCAGGTGATGGAGAGCTCAGATGATGACCCCGCCTACGTGGTCAAATTCAAGTCTACATTCAGAACAGAGCTGGAGACACGCAAGAAAAATGCCAACATTGTATATGTGAAAACTGCTGCTGCACTGGAGCCAGATTCAAGGAGCTCAAGTGTTTACCCAGATCTTACTGAACTTACTGAAGGAACAGAGGGTTGTTGGAGGGGAACCTGTGGAAGCAACAACATCCGAGCCACCAGAGAAAAAGTTGGCCCTATTGGTGCTTCATCAGAGTGTGATTGTGAACAGGAGGAAGACTCAGCTGAGAACAGTGTGGTGGATACAGAGCAGAGCCAACCATCAGTACAGAGGCCTGTCCATTAGAGTGCTGCTCCAAACATGCAGCACATGTACTTGGCCACAGCTGCAACATCTGTACCTGTGAAAGCTTGTTCTCTGTTGCTGCTCATATTGTACAGAAGAAGAGAGTTTCTTTATCATCAGAAAATGTCAATGAGCTTGTGAGTCTTAGCAGCTGGCTCGGTGCAGAGGAGGAAGAAAATGTCAAGTCAGAGGAAGATAAATGCAGTTCATGTTGTCAACTCAACCTGGACTATTGAAAGAGTTTTTCTTTGTCTTGTTTCTGACTGAGATTCTCCAAAGGAAATCCAGCACAAACACACACTTCACACACTCAAAGTCCTGCACAGTAAATGAGCTGATGAGCGTTTGTGCTGCTCCCTGATAACAGAAAAATAGTTCTGCTGGTTCCTGTTCTGAAAACACACATTTATAAATGTTCACTTGCTGTTGATCAAAGGTATGTTGGTGGCTCTGGACGCTGAGGGGAACTTTGTAAAAAACTAGATCAAATGTTAACGTCCTGGCAGAGGCAAAGAACTTTGATTTGATATTTGATTAGATTCATGTTTCAGCTCAGATTGACAGAAATATTTGAACTGCTGCTGTGTTAAAGGGAACACTGCTGTTAGAAAGAACCTGATCTGTTTCTGCACACTGAATGTTGCACTTCTCATACTGCAGTACTATTAAAATAAGTACACAATACACTACTTTTGAACTCGTGATTGAATGTTGCTGTAACAAAGCCATTAATGGTGATTCAAAGTGTTCATGGTTTCCCAGCACAACAAATGATTGCACAAGTGTTACTGATCCACTTTCTAATGTGTGTGTAGCCCACACTGTGTGTCACTGTGTCACAGGTGAGTCTGTGTATCCAGGTTCTATGAGGAGAACAGGATATAGTGACTGAGTCCAGCAGCTTAAAGTCTGACTCCATCCTCCATTTAAATAACTCACACCAACAACTGAATAGCTTTGCCTTTGTGTAGCTGACACTTCATTTTAATGTCCTTCTATTCTGGTTCATCTGGTTTCAGTTTCTATAAGCACACAGGTTTCATAAGTGACTCTATGACCTCAGTAATCTTTGCTGGGCCTTAATGCTCTGAACAAAGCTGCACATCACAAGACTAAATAGAAATGAATCAGTCTTTCATTTCTCACTGCTGTTTGACTTCAGCTCTCAATGTCCCACCATAACCCATGGAAAGAATTACTGTCCATCCAGGCTCCTGAACATGAAGCTGATGAAGGTGGAGTATTGTGAGGGCTGATGGAGATGATGATGAGGAATCCAGGAGCAGTGGGTGGATGGCAGCATCAGCATGAAGGATCAGTGTGAGAATACATCATCATCCACAAAGAAAACCAGTCTGAGTGCCTGACGCTCTTGTTAGAAAGACGCAGTCCCAGCAGTTAGCTTGTCTGCTAGTTAGCTGAGAGCTAACTCACTTGTACATTGAATACCAAACTGTGTAAACCAGGGGTGTCAAACATATGGCCCGTGGGCCAAATCCAGCCCTTGAGATAATTTCATATGTCAAATATTGATGAATTTTCAGGCTTGCTGATAATCAATGTGAGCACGGCTGATGTTTTATTCTGATGAGCAAACCATGTGGCCAAACACTTTAAGAGACAGACTGGGATCATACCATTATGTGAAAGAGGACGGAAATGTCCCATAGACAGCAAGGGTAGTGGTAGAGACCACGTACACAGAGAAATGGGAGCTGTATTGAAATGCAAGCGTGTCAGGAAAGAGTGAAAAGGCAAAAAATAAATAAAAATAAGGCTTTTATGAAAACACTCAATAAAACTTGCTGCCTTTAAAAAGACTAAATGTACAGTTCAGTATTGAATACTACATAAAATAAACTATATATAAAGTGTGTCTGAATGGCAGAGATGCAGAAATATGTGCATGTAGCACAGAGCCATGGCTCAGTGTCTGAATGAGTCTCACAGACCTGAATGTGCTGTTGAAGCCATTTATAATTATAATGTAATTCTTTACTCGTTTGATCTGCTCCTTTCCACAAGCGACCAGACATAGAAGGTTTTGGACTTTTAACTATATTTTCTTAAGTTTTACAACTTTTCTTACTGTTAAAAAACCTCGTTATGTCCATTCATGCTATACAAAGTAATTAGACATGTGTGGTATCTACAGAAATGTCAGAATCTCAGCTAAAAGTTCACAAAACCATCTCAACAACCACCAAACAGCTAAAACAGCAGGTGAACAGATTACACAAAAAAGATGTAAAGACAAATCCCCCTGATCATCTGTTTTTTTTAAACATGAAGCGTAGTTTTGGACGTTCATTTACTGCTGGTTCAGTGAATTTTGGTTGGACAGTGATGAAACCTGCAGTCTCAGAATCTGTGAGAAGTCTGCTTTCAGCACGCAACAGCATTGTTGTGTTGTGTGCTGTGGATTCACCTCTGCAAACTCACCACTGTTTTACCATCATGTTTCTACTTAGACAATAACAAAGGAAGCAGTTCCCAGGAACTACTTCCTGTCTTGTTAAGATAAGAGTATGTTGCCCTTCAAAACACCTCCACTTCTCCTCTTATTAGAGGACTGCCTTATTATTAATCTGCTAATTCTGTCAGTTGATGAAAGAAAAATGCTTGATCTCACCTGAGAGTTTCCAGTGTACAGTGTGGACTCTTCAGTCCTTCAGACAGAAGCTTCACGCCTGAATCCTTCAGGTTCATGTTACTCAGGTCCAGCTGTCTCAGATTAGAGGTCTGAGAGCTGAGACCTGAGGACAGAGCTTCACAGCTTCTCTCTGACAGGTCACAGTGACTCAGTCTGAAAAATAACAGATAAACAATTACAAAAATAAAACACTTATGTTGAAGTGTAATGAGATACTATTATATTTAGCAATATTTAATCTTGTTTTTGTCAGGAAACTGAGCACTGATGCAGAGCAACATGTGGAGAGAATCAGAGGAGAAGAAGTGAAGAGAGAACAGCAGTAAAACAACACTGAATTGTTCAGTGTGCTTTTGATATCAACAAAATGTGTCAAATTTCTTTATTTTGCATTTCTTTTAGTAGAATTGATGATTATCACTTAGATAACAACCACAGGCCAGGTCTAAATTGCACTTTGGTAACAGTTACACCCAGAAATATTTCAGAAATGTGGACAATTTGTGCTCCAATGTATTCAGTATTGAACAAACTGAGTACCGATGACCACTTAATATTTTTGATATTTTATTTGAGTTGTTCCCACCTGATCTGTGTTAACTAGAATAAACATTTAAAAACTAAAGCTATGATCACATATGTACTTACAGAGCTTTGTTGGAGGCTTTGACCACTGGCAGCAGCCTCAGAAGAGCCTTTTTAAAGGCTCATGTTCTCACTTAGATCATCTATTTCTACTTACATTTCTTTCTGGGAAAAATGGGGATTACTTTGAAAACAGGAAGTATTATCCCCAAAAATCAGCCCTGGATTAGTAAATCACTCCAACATGTTCTCAGGCAGAAGAAGCTGTCTTGTTATGAGGGAGAGAAGAAAAAGATCGAGGCACAGAAACTTGTTGAAAGAGAGATAAAGCAGCTAAAATCAGGTCTAAAAGTAAAGCAGAGCATAAGTTGAATAAAGGACACTCAAGGCTGGCTTGGAAAGGAATGAAGTCCATGGTGGGGATGCAGAACAAGGAGCAAAGATGAATGTGACGCTGAATCAGCAGAAGACTTGGACTCATTTGATTCCAGCTTTGCTATCATTGATTTCAATGAAGAGCTTTGTGATTGTAGCAAAGGGCTGGTAGCTCTGAGAGTGACACTGATGAGGTGTCTGTGAAGGTTCGCAGTCATCTAAAGAGCTTAGAAAAAAAGGCATCTGGACTTCTTTAAGTTTCTTGAAGACGTTTCACCTTTCACCTCTCATCCAAGAAGCTTCTTTATTTCTAGGGTCAAATAGTGGAGAGTCCCAGATTTAAGCCCTGTGGGAGAGTCCGCCAAGGGGGTCATGAACCCCCCTGTTGATCCTCTACCCAATCACACGAGCCAAGGTGTGAAATGGGTGTAGGTCACAATCAGCCAAGGTTGCGGAGAGCTCATTGTGAAACCTAGCCCCACCCTATCATGTGATTTCTTGAGGTTAGCCTGTGTACAAACAGACTTCAGCCATATGAGAGTGAGTGTGAGTGAATGAGAGCACACACAGGACACTCTGATCTCTGAATGTGTGTGACGCAGTGAAAAAGAGGATTGTACTGGATATACTGTGACTGACAAACAGAGTTTAAAGAGAAAGGTGTTTGGATTAAAATGGATTATGCTAAAGCGAACGTGCTAATGAAATCTGAACTGACTGACATGTGAAGTGAAGATAATTCAGATGTAAAAGAGAGAGAGAAACTGATAATAAGGTGGGGCTAAAGATTAGGGAAGGGCATGTAAACACCTGATTGGCTGAGTAGATATCAGATCGACAGTTTCACAGTTTTCCCTGTGGATTATAACTTTAAGAAGATGTGACATTCATCAAGGAATCCTGCTGTCCGGATTATTTCCATGAACACTGAGCTGGAACACATCTACAGTGCTGGAAGTGCCCATCTCACCACCAACCTCTCTGTGCACATTCACTTTTCAACCCTTTGTGAGACACTAAAGATGTAAATCTGAGTATTATTCTATGTTAGTGCAAACACCTCTAATAGGTTGGTTTAGTCTTTCCAAGTCATATCTTCCCTTGGAGTCTGCGGTCCAGGCTCCTAAAACCATCCTAGTTTAACAAGCACTACAATCTAGAGGAGAGCTGCACTAACAGGTGTGACTGATGAGATCTGACCTGCAAGGATACTCATGTTTATGTGTATCAGGACAAGAAGGGAAGACCTGGACATCAACTCTGTCAGGCTGCCTGAGTCCGCTCACCCACATCAGCTCAGAACTCTGCATTATCTACTGATTCAGACTCAGAGGATCAGGGATCAGAAGTTCTACAAAGAGTAGAACCAGACTTCCTGTATAGAGGTCTGCGGGCCTACTGATCCACAGTGTCAGCACAACTTTCACATCATATTCATCTCAGCACAACTAAAACATGTGACTGACCCCAGAGTTTCAAATCGACATCGTGGATTCTCCAGAAGAACAGACAGCTGCTTCACTCCTGAATCCTGCAGGTTGTTGCACTCTACACTCAGGTCCAGCACTCTGGGATACAAGGGGTTGGACTTCAGTGCTGCTGCCAGACAATAACAGCTGATCTCTGACAAATCACAGTCAAACAATCTGTATGAAGAATGAAAGATGTAAGTTTATTAGACAAAGTGTGAGCTTGAAATCATTCAGTGTTTCATCATCTGTTCAGAGCTGAAGAAGAACAGCTGAAGCCAACAGGAAGCAGCTTCAAACAAACACAACAAGAGAAAAAACTCTGAATGTTTCACATTAAAGTCGTACATTTATCATAAAAACAGGAAAAAGTCGTGTTTTTCCTTCCAGGAACCACAAGGCTTCACTTTCAAAGGTGAAGTGTGAAAGAAATGGACATATTTGAAGTCCAACACCTTTTTCCAGTCACATTATTAAAGCAGACAAACTACAAGCTCATTTTCATTCCTACAAGTCATCTTCTGACCCTTTATTATTATTGTTATTATTCAATATTTATGGAGGATGTTTTTAAATTAGGCTCAAATATGTGACAGACATTTCATCCCATGTCAGTTCATGGGCCGGATTATCCAACACACACTCTGACCACAGGCCCAGGGGCCACGCACAGCTGGGCTCCATCCAAGAGACAGGAAACAAACCAACACGATAATACAGAGCACCATGTGATCTTCTTACATCTTCAAGACAAACATAGTAAAAACATGAGCATATTTGTTTCCTGATAAAATGATGTGACAGGTAGAACAGAGTAAAGTGGTGGTGTTACAGCCTTTCTCCCCTCTGCTGCCGAGGCTGTTAGTCTCTCCCAAACTCAGCTACAGGACTTCCAAATGAATGAAAGCAGCAGAAGTGGCTTTACAAATGAAAGAGGAAGAGGAGAAGAAGAGGAGAGGGAGGCCACCCTGACCATCACTCCAGCTGAAAACATCACACTTCCATTAAAGTTGGTGAGAAAATGTTGAGCAGGATGAGCTGCTGGCTAATCTGGAGGCTGTAGCAGCAGCTCACAGTCACAGTGGATTTCCACTCATGAAAAAGCTCTGGCTGCTTCATTTCTCATCTCATATCAGGGACCTTAATGCTTCACTGAAGCTGTACTGTGATGCTTCCTTTCCATATTCAGCCCAATGTGCTCTGTATTGTTTTATGCAGGTCATCTAAACAGGAATGAGCAGCTCATTTCAATATAAAAGGTTGGAACTGTAAAGAAAACAAACAGAGCTCATAAACTGAAACTGATTTCATTTTTTCAGCTGGAACAATTTAGTTGTTCCTTTTTCAATACATACATAATTATATTTACAGTAAGTCTTATCATTCCCCTTTTCCCTGTCAGTCACCGCCAATGTTCCCTCTAATGTTTCATGTGTCTGAGCGAACACACAAACTCCCTGAGCGGTCCCTTGGACCACTGTGAGCAACAGCAGACGTGTGCACTGTGGTCACGCAGGCATCCAATCCATCCAAGTTACATGGTTTATTAAAGTAATCAAATTACAGCATTTACATTTATGTTAGACTACTTTTAATTAACTGCTTTAGCCCAATTGCAATGAAAATTAAAAAAAATCTTGTTCATGACCTGTGTAGTATGTGAGTTTTGCAAACAACAAAGTTTGTTGCAATAAATACTGAATACTATCGTTGTTATAAACAACAATACTATTCAGGAAGAAAACCAAACATTGCAGATATTTTTATCATAACTCTGGTTTTACGTGGCCGATCAACACAATTTAAAAACTGGTTTAAAGTCCACACTTTGTCCGTCAATTGGTCCATCTGTCCTGCTCACATCTCCGATGGTTGTAAATGTTGTCATTAACGTGGCTTCACTCCACATCAGCCGTTTTGCTAGCTAAAACACCGGTGTCGGCACATAAGGACGCTGTCATAGCCTGTCAACCTACATTATCCTACATTCAAATATATTCTCCAGCTACAATAGTGTTTGTGTTCCTAAAAGGATTTCATGAATGTGTTATTGTTCATGTCACATCTGTATGAAACAATGAGGAAGTGAGGTTTATCCTTCATGATCACAAACTGTTCCAGCATGGAAACCTGAGATTTGTGTGGAGCAGCTGACCTGTATGATGTGCTCAACACAAACATTATTTACCATCACTTACTGTGTGACTGAACCACGTGGGTGTATGAAACATCGCTTTTAGTTTTAATAGCACATGGCAACATTCAGACATGAATCTATACAGTAACACTTTGATTTGTTACAGTGAGGAGACTGTTGAAGGGAACGATGAGGGGAAACTGCAACAGCAGCAACAGAAACCCAGGAGACAAAGCTGAGGTCTGGGTTCCTCTATGCTACACACAGCCTCCTGCTCCTGTGCTTTAGTAAACACATAAATATCTCCAAGTACACTTACTTCAGAAACTCTATTAAACTCATTACAAGTTTACTTCAGCTTTAAATTACTCACAACATCAGCACACGTGAGTAAACAAAGTAACTCACACAGCTACTGTTCAAGTTTAGTCATCTTTAATACAAATATACCTCATTATTATGAATCTCACAGCTACCTGCTCATTGAACTGAACAATAATTCTGTTTTACTATTAAAACAAAATATGTGACTGTAAAAAAAATCTTCAGACAGTAATTAAGAATCTCCTAAGCAATCCAAAGATAAAGAAAAGTTCACCTGCCAATTCTATAAAGCTTGGTTGTTTATACAATAATATCATTTAATGATCAGCAGTGGGGATTTTTGGATCCTGACCTGAGAGTTTCCAGTGTACAATGTGGACTCTGCAGTGCAGCAGACAGAAGCTTCACTCCTGAATCCCGCAGGTCATTGTTACTCAGGTCCAGCTCTTTCAGACTAGAGGACTGGGAGTTGAGAACTGAGGACAGAGCATCACAGCTTCTCTCTGAGAGGTTACAGCCACTCAGTCTGGAAGAAAACAAACAAACAAATTAATTAAATCAGTCAAATGAAACATTTTTTAATGCCAGCATGCAATACAATCATTGGTTAACTAAATAGCTTCATTAAAACACAACTCTTCTTCTATATCAGCACTTACTCCTTGTAAGCTCCACCTGCTCCACCTTCTGAGTCAGAAGACATGAAAACAAACTGTAAATCTAGTAGAAACATGATTGGAAATCTTCTCAGATCCATTTGTACATTTAGAGCCTGATCCTGAAATATAGCAGCACGGACATTCACAGCAGCAAAGGGTTCTTGCTGATCTGAGCTGGCTTGGCCCTGGCTTATTGAAGATTAAAGAAAGCGGAATCAGCTGTTCAAAACCCCACAAGGCTGCCCACTGTGACTGAAACAATGGGACGGGTCGTGACTTCTCAAAATGGGCTCATTGAACGCAGCACGGATAAGATCTTGAAGAAGCTCATGGCGGTCGTGAGTTCTCAGACTTTGCTCTTTGAGCGCAAAACTGATAACCTCTCGGAGAAGCTCATGGCTCTCCAACGGGAGATTGAGAGACGAGTGACGGACTGTTAGATCAGCTGTGAAATTAACATGCAGTTGTTCGCACCAAAGAAAACCACCATCATTTCATGCGGCTAACATACCGGCGGCAGCTGTGGTCTCAAGGCTGGAGCTGAACATAACAAATCTCACCCTGATGACAGACGGCGTTTAGACTGTTCCTTCCCATCCTAAGCATGCTTATCCCCTCCCAGCATGTAAACCTGAGATCTGTGTGGAGCAGCTGACCTGTACGATGTGCTCAACACAAACATTATTTACCATCACTTACTGTGTGACTGAACCACCTGGGTGTATGAAACATCGCTTTTAGTTTTAATAGCACATGGCAACATTCAGACGTGAATCTATACAGTAACACTTTGATTTGTTACAGTGAGGAGACTGTTGAAGGGAACGATGAGGGGAAACTGCAACAGCAGCAACAGAAACCCAGGAGACAAAGCTGAGGTCTGGGTTCCTCTATGCTACACACAGTCTCCTGCTCCTGTGCTTTAGTAAACACATAAATATCTCCAAGTACACTTACTTCAGAAACTCTATTAAACTCATTACAAGTTTACTTCAGCTTTAAATTACTCACAACATCAGCACACATGAGTAAACACAGTAACTCACACAGCTACTGTTCAAGTTTAGTCATCTTTAATACAAATACACCTCATTATTATGAATCTCACACCTACCTGCTCATTGAACTGAACAAAAATTCTGTTTTACCATTAAAACAAAATATGTGACTGTAAAAAATCTTCAGACAGTAATTAAGAATCTCCTAAGCAATCCAAAGATAAAGAAAAGTTCACCTGCCAATTCTATAAAGCTTGGTTGTTTATACAATAATATCATTTAATGATATGTTTGGATCCTGACCTGAGAGTTTCCAGTGTACAATGTGGACTCTGCAGTGCAGCAGACAGAAGCTTCACTCCTGAATCCCGCAGGTCATTGTTACTCAGGTCCAGCTCTTTCAGACTAGAGGACTGGGAGTTGAGAACTGAGGACAGAGCATCACAGCTTCTCTCTGAGAGGTTACAGCCACTCAGTCTGGAAGAAAACAAACAAACAAATTAATTAAATCAGTCAAATGAAACATTTTTTAATGCCAGCATGCAATACAATCATTGGTTAACTAAATAGCTTCATTAAAACACAACTCTTCTTCTATATCAGCACTTACTCCTTGTAAGCTCCACCTGCTCCACCTTCTGAGTCAGAAGACATGAAAACAAACTGTAAATCTAGTAGAAACATGATTGGAAATCTTCTCAGATCCATTTGTACATTTAGAGCCTGATCCTGAAATATAGCAGCACGGACATTCACAGCAGCAAAGGGTTCTTGCTGATCTGAGCTGGCTTGGCCCTGGCTTATTGAAGATTAAAGAAAGCGGAATCAGCTGTTCAAAACCCCACAAGGCTGCCCGCTGTGACTGAAACAATGGGACGGGTCGTGACTTCTCAAAATGGGCTCATTGAACGCAGCACGGATAAGATCTTGAAGAAGCTCATGGCGGTCGTGAGTTCTCAGACTTTGCTCTTTGAGCGCAAAACTGATAACCTCTCGGAGAAGCTCATGGCTCTCCAACGGGAGATTGAGAGACGAGTGACGGACTGTTAGATCAGCTGTGAAATTGACATGCAGTTGTTCGCACCAAAGAAAACCACCATCATTTCATGCGGCTATCATACCGGTGCCAGCTGTGGTCTCAAGGCTGGAGCTGAACATAACAAATCTCACCCTGATAACAGACGGCGTTTAGACTGTTCCTTCCCATCCTAAGCATGCTTATCCCCTCCCGGTGCAGACGATGGGTCGAAGGGATCAGCGCAAATGCTGCAGGCCCGGATGCGCTGTCTACACCGGCTGTCTCTCACCTTTTACCCATCCCTGTTGCTTGTCATGTGTTTCTATGGCGCGTTAAGAGTTTTCATGTGTTCTGCGCTAAGGTCTTTTTTTTTTCTGTTCTCAAACTGATCTCCCTGTTGGAGCTCAGTCTGGGGGGAGTTCTTTTTTCTCCTCATCTTTCCTGATGTTGTGCATTTTCTGCTGTTCGGTTCCGGGTCGCTGCTCTGGCTGACCGGCCAGCTACCTAGCCTGACCTGTCTCCCCAATGTGATGTTTGTGTATTGTATGTACGGTTGGCAAGGTCAGTATCCTAATTGCCCCTTGAAAATAAATACAGTGTTCTGAATCTGAATCTGAAAAGATTACAGAAGACGACTCTGTTCAGTAAATATTACGCTCATGCGGTCAAGAAATACCAAAGGTAGGTAAAACTCTGGTTGTTGCAGCCATCCAGTATGACATGCTTTGTACTGTCCTGCTGCAGTTTGTGACACCTGGTTGATGAGTTGTGAAGGATGATGAAACAAACACTTCACTCAATGTTTTTCTTCTAAACTGGATGTAATTTTGGCAGCTGAGAGTTTTTCACAATCTATCCCAGCTGCAAATAGGAACACAACAAATAACTAACTTTACCCACTTGGATCCTTATCATTCAAGATTGTGAAAAGATTCTCTACTCAGAGAATACTGGTGATTTTAGATGAGAGAGATGATTTGGAAGATGATGAAGGGGAAGAGTTTTCAGAACTCGAGGCCTTTTGTCTTCACTGTATAGGACAGAGAAGACAGGAAGGGAGGGAGAAGTGAGGAGAATAACACACAGGAAATGGTCTTGGGCAGACTCAAACCAGGCCCTGGAGTCACGACTAACTTTCAGTACATGGGTCACCTGCTCAGCCAGGTAAGCTACTGCAGTCAGCAGTGTGTGAGTTAATTTGGAGACAATGATGACTATAAGTCAGGTAAAAAAAAAACTTATCATCAATCAACAAGGGGAAAACAGTGAGCTTGAATGACCAAGCTTTGACCAAGGGTGGCTCACTCCTCGGTCTTCTTGCCCAAGGAGTGAACCACCCTGCATGGCTATCAATGTGGTGCAACGAAGGCCATCATACAGTACAGGCCATCCAAGCTGATTTTTAACTTTTCGTCCCAGATACCACCTTAAAAATCATCTAGATTAGGATATGTTGGCTGATATGAATTGTGTTCTAGATCCAATCACAACAAACAGAGAGCTGTTGTGTGTCCAAGGTGAACAGGAAGAATATATAAATGCATAAAGTCAATAAAGTCAGAAGGTTGTCTTTAGACTGTGCTGCAGTTTATCATCAAAGACTGACAAACAGGCACCATGCTGCCAATAAATGGCATCAAGTATGACTTGAGGTTTTTCTTTTTTTTTTTTTTATCAAGATTACATTTTATAGCAACCACAGCAGAGATGACCAGGGAAGGTGTGCTTGAGGGGATATAGCTAAAACAGCTGGTTTCAGACTGAAGATGAACTGAGGTGCTGCACCCAAGTCTGCAGGTTCAGGGAGGGACAAACATCTGCTGCAACCAGATTGGAGTGAGAGGAGAGAGCAGGCCAACAACAACAAAGAAACAACAAACACACTGTGGAAGACCGAAGCAGAGTTTAGTTTAAAGTGGAACTAAGGATGTTTCTCTGACTGCCAGGATTCACTGAGTAATTCAAATGCTTTCTTTAATGCAGGACCCACCAGGCATGTAAAAGCAAGTGTTTCACCAATATTTGTGACTAAACATAGACCTGCAGTAGAAATGTATCTAGGAGCATGCATGTGAATATAAAGTATCACAACATTAGGCACATGCAGCCTAAGTGTTTAAACAAAGACTGATAACATAACAGCAGCAGTGATGATCAGAGTTTATGGTGGATTCAGCGTCTCGAGTACACCGAGTTCTGGAGGCATCAAAAAGGTTACAGTTGTATTGGAGAAATCCCAAAACTTTAGGATACAAATTCATAAAAAGACAGAAAGCCTGGTGAAATAAATTACTGACATAGTTGGATGTTAAAAGTAAAGACATGAGTACAAATGTACTCACAGAGCTTTGTTGGAGGCTTTGACCACTGGCAGCAGCCTCAGAAGAGCCTCCTCTGAAGTAGAGTATTTCTGCAGGTCAAACACATCCAGATCTTTTTCTGATGACAGTAAGATGAAGACCAGAGCTGACCACTGAGCAGGAGACAGTTTATCTGTGGAGAGACTTCCTGATCTCAGGGACTGTTGGATTTTTTATTTTTATTTTTTAATTAATCCTTTATTTATCCAGGTAAAAAATCTCATTGAGATTAAAAATCTCATTTCCAAGAGAGACCTGGCATCATGGCAACAAAAGTCACATACCACATAGGTATATAACATTTAAAACAAATACAATATCCCATACAAACATGTGTAAAATATACAATAACAGATCAAATTAAGAGTACATTAAAAACAATCACACTGAGTAAAAGAGCTGTTCTCTCGTTCCTTTAAGACAGACTTAAACTCTCCCAAGGTAACCAATTCTGATAATTTCAGTTCCTTCTGCAGATTATTCCAGGAAGCAGGGGCAGCGTATTTAAAAGCCCTTTTGCCCAATTCTGTTCTGATTTTTGGGACAATCAATTGTATGATTTTGTTCGAACGAAGGTTGTATTGGTTGTGGTTTTTACACATATAAACACATAAATAAGATGGAACCAGCCCAAGGAGAGATTTATAGATAAAGATCAACCAATGGGAGAGTCTGCGAATATGCAAAGATGGACATTTAGCAGCAGCATACAAAGAACAATGATGTACATGATTTCCATAGCCAGTAATAAAACGTAAAGCACAATGGTACACAGTATCCAACCTCTTTAGGCAGTGGGCAGGTGCATTCATAAAAAGCAGGTCACCATAATCCAATAAAGGTAAAAAGGTTGCACGAATCAAATGTTTTCTCACTTGGAGGGAGAAACAGGATTGGTTTCTAAAAAAGTAACCTAGTTTTAGTTTTAACTTCGACACAAGCCTTTGAATGTGAGTCTTAAATGACAAATTCTGATCTATAATGATCCCTAGATACTTGTAAGATGTGACCATTTCAATTTCAGATCCTTGAATTGTTTTAATCTTAGGAGATGTAGCTAACAACTCTTTGCCATTTGAGAATAACATGAGCTTGGATTTCTCTGGATTTAACACCAACTTAAGTTGAGTTAAATGGGACTGAACGACATCAAAGGCAGACTGCAGAAATTGCAGGGTTTGTGCTATTGAAGGGGATGAACAATAAATAATTGTATCATCTGCATAAAGATGAAATGCTGCATTTGACAAATTATCACAAAGGTTGTTTATGTAAAGAGAAAATAGCAATGGCCCTAATATGGAGCCCTGCGGAACTCCTTTGGATACTGGGAGAAAAGAGGAAGAAGACCCAGCAGCATGGACACACTGTTTTCTTGCTGACAAGTAATTTGAAAACCAACTTACAGCATTTACAGATAGACCAATATTGTTTAGTCTATTTAATAAAATAGCATGGTCAACTGTATCAAAAGCCTTTGACAAGTCAAGTAAAAGAGCAGCACAGTATTTTTTGCAGTCCATCGAATCAACAATGTCATTAACCACTTTAATAGCAGCAGTTATTGTGCTGTGTTGTTTTCTGAATCCTGACTGATGTTGGGAAAGAACTGAATTTTTGTCCAAAAAGTCTTTCAGTTGTTCACTAATGAACTTTTCTAGAACTTTTGCTAGAACACACAATTTAGATATGGGCCTGTAATTATTAACATCTGAAGGATCACCTCCTTTCAGCAAAGGGAGAACATGGGCAGATTTCCATATTACAGGGATCTCACTGTTCGAGAGGCTAAGATTAAAAATGTAAGTTATTGGTTCTGCTATAAAATCTGCAGCCAACTTAAGAAAATAGGGATCAAGTTGATCTGGTCCTGCAGATTTATTTAGATCCAACAGATTTAAAGCCCTGTGGACCTCAAAAACATTTAGCGGAGAAAAACTGAAGGGTTGGACCACAGATTCAGTTTGAGCGGTTGCAGAGAGAGCCTCTTGTTGATTAAGCTGTTTTAAATCTGGATATAAAGATTCAAATAGAGATCCTGAAGAAACAAAATGCTCATTAAAGCAGTTTAGAATGTCGCATTTCTCTGTTAAAGTGCAGGAGTCTTTTACAACAAAAGTTGGCATCTCATTTGTAGTTATGTCCCCATAAGAAGATTTTATTATTTTCCAGAATTTTTTAGGATCGTTCAAATGTTTAGTAGTATTTGAAAGATAGAATTCTGATTTGGCCTTTTTAATTAAGGAAGTTGAACGGTTTCTGAGCTGTCTAAAAATCAGCCAATCCGCTTCGGATTTAGTTTTTCTGGCCTTAGCCCAGGCAGCATCCCTTTTTTTGAGTAGACTGGAGAGCTGAGGAGAAAACCAAGGGTTGTTTCTGCATTTTACTCTAAATTTGCGGATAGGGGCATGTTTATTTATAATTTTGATAAAAGTATCATAAAAATAATTCCATGCCAGCTCAAGATCAGTTATCAGGTAGATTCTACTCCAGTTATAGTCCCATAAATCATGAAAGAAAGCTTGCTCACAGAAATGCTTAAAATCTCGTTTAAAAGCTATCTGTGGCCTTGATTTTGGGAGCTTCGATTGTCTGACTACAGCTACCACACAGTGGTCACTGATATCATTTGCGAAAACCCCAGTGTGAGAATATTTATACGGCATATTAGTTAAAAATAAATCAATAAGTGATGACTTTTCTGGGCATTTAAGATTTGGACGAGTTGTGCTGTAAATTAGTTGTGTGAGATTATATGAATCACACATGGATTTAAAACTGTCTGAGGCAGAGGACAACCAGTCCCAGTTGAAATCTCCGGCCAGCACAATTTCATTAAAATCTAAAGTAGATAGTTTTTCACTAAGTGAAACTAAAGCCTCACTACTAGCTGAGGGGGGTCTATAACAGCCCACAATGGTAATAAAATAGCCCTTGAAAAGTTGGAGCTTGAGGGCAAGAAGTTCAAACTGTTTACAAACAGATACCGATGAATCGACAGTAACATGGAATTTGCTTTTTACATAAATTGCAACACCGCCACCCTTTCTGGGGCGGTCGCAACGGAAAAGATTATAGCCCGTTATTGCAATGTCTTTGTCAGTAATTGATTTAGTAAGCCAGGTTTCTGATAATATAAGAATATCAGTATCTAACTCTTTCATCCAAATTTTCACAAAATCAAGTTTGGGAAGAAGACTTCTGACATTTAAATGAGTGATACCAAGACCTGTTCGAGTTTTGAAATCACAAGGAGTACTTAAGCATTTGCAATCTGGACCGGGATTAGGTTGCACATTTCCAGATAAAAGAAGCAGAAGAACAATAAAACATTTTCTTTTCACAGATTTTTTCTGTAGGATTACAGACTGATTTCTCTTAGTGCCCGATCTCTTTGGGGGGTGAGAGGATTGGGAAATAAACCAGTAATATGGAATAAATAAATCAGTTAAATCAGTTGAAATGAGATCTCTGCTGATGATCACATTTGAGAAACTTCTAAAAGATGTAAAATCCCACCTTGTTCCCTTTGAGAGGAGTAAGAAGTATGGTGTCTCTTGCTCCACAGACTGTTCCTGCACCTCATGTAGACAAAAAGCGGTCTTCATTACAGGGTGGTTCTGGGAATGTACCAGGGCCAGGTGGCGAAGCAGACCATCGTCCGCCGACGGGCTGTTGTGACCTTCTTGCTCGTGGGAGGCTGAGTCATCAAAAGGGTAACTGGCGACCACAGTGCCACCATGCAGGCCCCCTGACAGCACAAATCCCCTCTCCTGGATCCATCTCATCACCTCCATCACCTCGGGGATATCAGCTGGATCCACGGTGGCCAGATTATAGCCAAGGGCTAATTTCCATCTGTTGTCCGGAGACTGTAGTTTGGGTACAGCAGGTGGAGGCCCAGGCAGCCGAGGTGGAGGCCCAGGCAGCCAAGATGGGGGCCCAGGCAGCCGCGTTGGTGGCCAAGGCCGCCGAGGTGGAGGCCCAGGCAGCCGAGGTGGAGGTCCGAGCAGCTGGGGTGGAAGCCCAGGCAGCTGAGGTGTAGGCCCAGGTAGCCAAGATTGAAAACCAGGCAGCAGAGGTGGAGACCCAGGCAGCCGTGGTGGAGGACTGAGCAGTTGAGGTGGAAGCCCAGCTAGCTGAAATGAAGGCCCAGGCAGCCGAGGTGGAGGCCCAGGCAGCCGAGGTGGAAGCCCAGGCAGCTGAAATGGAGGCCCAGGCAGCTGAGGCAGAAACCCAGGCAACTGAGGCGGAGGCCCAGGCAGCTGAAATGGAGGCCCAGGCAGCTGAGGCAGAAACCCAGGCAACTGAGGCGGAGGCCCAGGCAGCTGAAATGGAGGCCCAGGCAGCTGAGGCAGAAACCCAGGCAACTGAGGTGGTAACCCAAACAGCAGAAGTGGAGGCCCGGACAACAGGGGCGTAAACACTATTAGCTGAAGATGTAGCCTTACTAACTGGGATGGTGGTTGTAGCACAGTTAGTTGAGGTGGAAAGCAATGCAGAGATAGCTGTGCCCATAGGCTAACTAGGCTAATTAGTTCTAGCCAGTCCAAATCACTGATGTTTAAATTAGGTCCAGGATTTAGTTCTATATCACCTGGGGGTGGTCTAGCATGACCAAAATCCAAGAATCTTGTGAACAAAAGATGTTGACTCCATTTGGCTGGGAAAGTGGTATAATTATCCAGCTTTCTTGGACATGTCGAACTCCACAGAATATAAAAATGTATAAAAACAAAAAGACAAGTTGATGTCAAGATCCAGGGGTTTTTAGATGGTTTTTTAGGTGGGTTTTTTGGCAAAAGCACAGGACCTGCCAAGCTGTGTGTCTGCACCCTAGCAGCCATCTTGAAAAAAAAAAAAAAAAAAAAAAAAAAAAAAGATCTCCTCCACTAGAGAACGATCATTCAGTTCATTCAGACAGTGAAACAGATTGATGCTTTTCTCTGCAGACAGATTCTCACTGAGCTTCTCCTTGATGTACTGGACTGTTTCCTGATTGGTCAGTGAGCTACTTCCTGTCTGTGTCAGCAGACCTCGTAGGAGAGTCTGATTGGTCTGCAGCGAAAGACCCAGGAGGAAGCGGAGGAACAAGTCCAGGTGTCCATTTGGACTCTCTAAGGCCTTGTTCACAGCACTCTGGTGGAGAGATTGGAGTTTTAGTTTGTTAAATAGTTTAGACCATGTAGAGGTTGTTTGTTGTTCTTCCAGCAGATTGAGTCCAGAGTTGATGACGGTCCGATGGACATGAAGAGCAGCCAGAAACTCCTGAACACTCAGATGGATGAAGCAGAACACCTTGTCCTGGTACAGTCCTCTCTCCTCTTTAAAGATCTGTGTGAACACTCCTGAGTACACTGAGGCTGCTCTGATATCGATGCCACACTCTGTCACGTCTGATTCATAGAAGATCAGGTTTCCTTTCTGCAGCTGATCAAAAGCCAGTTTTCCCAGTGACTTAATCATCTTCCTGCTCTCTGGACTCCAGTGTGGATCTGTCTCAGCTCCTCCATCATACTTGACCTTCTTCACTTTGGCCTGAACCACCAGGAAGTGGATGTACATCTCAGTCAGGTTCTTGGGCAGCTGTCCTCCCTCTCTGGTTTCCAGCACATCCTCCAGAACTGTAGCAGTGATCCAGCAGAAGACTGGGATGTGACACATGATGTGGAGGCTTCGAGCTTTCTTGATGTGGGAGATGATCCTGCTGGCCTGCTCCTCATCTCTGAATCTCTTCCTGAAGTACTCCTCCTTCTGTGGGTCAGTGAACCCTCTGACCTCTGTCACCATGCCAACACAGTCAGAAGGGATCTGATTGGCTGCTGCAGGTCGTGTGGTTATCCAGAGGCGAGCAGAGGGAAGCAGTTTCCCCCTGATGAGGTTTATCAGCAGCACATCCACTGAGGTGGACTTTCTAGGGTCAGTTAGGATTGTAGTTTTGTGGAAGTCCAGAGGAAGTCGACACTCATCCAGACCATCAAAGATGAACATAACCTGGAAGTCTTCAAAGCTGCAGATTCCTGCTTCTTTGGTTTCAGTAAAGAAGTGATGAACAAGTCCCACCAAGCTGAACTTTTCCTCTTTCACCGCATTCAGCTCTCTGAAAGTGAATGGAAATATGAACTGGATGTGCTGGTTGGCTTTGTCTTCAGCCCAGTCCAGGCTGTATTTCTGTGTTAAGACTGTTTTCCCAATGCCAGCCACTCCCTTTGTCAGCACTGTTCTGATTGGTTCATCTCTTCCACGTGAGGCTTTAAAGATGTCTTCTTGTCTGATTCTTGTTTCTGGTCTGTCTGGTTTCCTGGATGCTGTTTCAATCTGTCTGACCTCATGTTCGTCATTGACGTCTGCAGTCCCTCCCTCTGTGATGTAGAGCTCTGTGTAGATCTGATTCAGGAGGGTTGGGTTTCCTGCTTTAGCGATGCCCTCAAACACACACTGGAACTTCTTCTTCAGGGTGGATTTAAGGTTACGTTGACAAACTGCAGCTTGAATTACCCAGCATTAGAGGCAGGTGTGAAAAAATAGATTTTCCTATTTAAATGGTTTTAATTTGAATAAAGCTGAAGCAGCAGCTCACAGTCACAGTGGATTTCCACTCATGAAAAAGCTCTGGCTGCTTCATTTCTCATCTCATATCAGAGACTTTAATGCTTCACTGAAGCTGTACTGTGATGCTTCCATATTCCAGTGAGGCCTCCATAATGATTTCAGCTGTTCTGTACACACACTGTGTGCCCTGTATGGCTCAAAGTCTCTGCAGCCTGTTTTTATCTGCTATCATCAGATCTTCATCATCCTCATTCACATCCCTCACACACTCTACAGCCTCATCAGCACTGACTTCATCTTCACTGACTGATGGAGCACAACATGAACCTGTGGAGGCTGAAACACTGTCCTGTCAAACATCTCCCCGTCACCACTCCACTTCTGTCAGCCTTTAAATGAACCCTGCTCAAGTCTGTCACTTCTGTTTGGAGCCAAAAGGAAAAACTTTTGTTCAGTCGTTTGCAAAGACAACATTTCTGAAAGCACTCAAACTTCTTCACATTTGTCTTCATCCTGAACACATCCTGAACATTTAGGAACTAAAGAAAGTTTCAAACATCAATCAAAGACCTGAAATATAGAAAAACAACAACAGCCGCAGTCAGTGAACTCACCTTAGAGTCTCCAGTCGACAGTTTGGACTCTCCAGTCCAGCACACAGAAGCTTCACTGCTGAATCCTGCATTTGTTCCCACTCATGTCCAGCTCTGTCAGATGGGAGGGGTTGGACTTCAGAGCTGAGGCCACAACTTCACAGTGAGACTCTGAGAGCCAACACCGAGTCAGTCTGAGATGATAGAAAATATAAAATGTGTTATTATAAAACCAGAAAATCTGCATTATAAACACAGACTGAATGTATATGAAGACAAAACAGAGTGAGGTCATAATCTGATGAATCTGCTCTTCACGTCTGTGCTTCAGCTCCTCTTACTGTGTTTGACATGACACAACGATTGAGTCTCTCTCAGACCTGCAGACTTTTAATGAGAATCTTTGTTTGGCTTTAATCTGCAGATGAAGGAGGAAGATGGTGTCACATTTAGGCTTCCATAATGTCCACAGTCTGTCACTGAGATCTGATCCAGAGTCAGAGTGAAGACACACATTTGGACTGTTTCCTGTTTTGAATCTGACTCCAGAACATTTTGAATGAGTTCAGCTCAGTGAAGAGTTCCAGCTGGAAAGATGATCTCTGTTTGCTTCCTGCTGTCAGGTACGACTGTTCACGTCCACATGCAGGAAAAACCTGCTGACTGTTACCAAACGGAGCAGAAATCTCATCACTGGACAATAATGATGAATGAACTCAGAGCTGCTGATATCAGATCTGATTTCAGGGGAACTAAACACAGAAATGATTGGCTCATTTTAGCTTTCTGAGCCATTATCTGCTGGTGTGTCGCTAGTTGGCAGAAAATGATTTGTATTCCTGTTCAGGGCTTCAGTGTTTATGAGTCCAGATCCAGGTGACAGCAAGTCAAAATGATGTTACCTGTCTGTGTCCAGCAGCAGCCTGTATTCACTTTGAATATTGTTATAACCTGACATGGATCAGTTTGTCTTTGATTGGTTTGTAAATGTCACTGTTTCCATTGGACCTGAGTGACGGTACAAAGACAGAGAGGGAGAGAAAGGAGAGAGAGGATGGAGACAGCAAAGAGAGAGCAAACACAAACAGGTGAGAGTGGACAGGTGACCAAGGTCAGCAACCAATCAGAGAGCTTCTGTTTGACCCACAGTCACTGATGATGACTGCACATAACCAAGCAGTGTGTTACTCTGATATCAAATATGGATCCTGCTCTTATAATAATGATCATCAGATGATATTATTGTGTTATTTTGTAGCTGAATACGATGTTTGTGTGATTATAAGTGAAAGAAGCAGTGAGGAGGATGGAGAGAGAGAGAGGACAGAGGCTGAAGTTACAAACACTAAAAGGATTTTTCATGGATTTCATGGATGATTTGAGTCAAAGGAGCTTGCAAAGAAAAGCGTCTGGACTTCTTTAAGTTACTTGAAGACGTTTCACCTCTCATCCGAGAAGCTTCTTCAGTTCTAAGGTCAAATGGTGGAGAGTCCCAGATATAAACCTAGTGGGAGTATCCCCCCACAGAGGGACAAAAGGACTCCCTGATGATCCTCTAATCGCCTGAGCCAAGGTGTGAAAGCGGGTGTGGGTCCCAATCAGCCAGAGTTTCGGGTGTGTTCATTGTGAAACCTGGCCCCACCTTATCATGCGAATTCCTGAGGTCAGAGGCCCAGGATGTGAGTGGGCGTTAAGGCGTCTGGGAAGGGATCTCAAAACTGGATTATAGATGGCAGAGAGTTGGTGTCGTAAACCCCCGCCTCTGTTCAAAGATGGTCGCTCACAGTGGACATAGATGGCTTCTTTCACTCCTCTTTCAAACCATCTGTCCTCTCTGTCCAAAATGTGAACATTGGCATCCTCGAAAGAGTGTCCTTTATCCTTAAGATGCAGATGGACTGCTGAGTCTTGTCCTGTGGAGGTGGCTCTTCTGTGTTGTGCCATGCGCTTGTGAAGTGGCTGTTTGGTCTCTCCAATGTAGAGGTCTGGGCATTTCTCGCTGCACTGTACAGCATACACCACATTGTTAAATCTGTGTTTTGGCGTTTTGTCTTTCGGGTGAACCAGTTTTTGTCTGAGCGTGTTGCTGGGTCTGAAATGCACCGGGATGTCATGCTTGGAGAAAACTCTCCTAAGTTTTTCTGATACACCGGCTACATAGGGGATGACAATGTTGTTGCGTCTGTCCTTCTTATCCTCCCTCGCTGGTGTCTGGTCTTCTTTTCTGTGCCTCTTTGCTGACTTTAAGAACGCCCATTTAGGATAGCCGCACGTTTTGAGTGCTTCCTTTACATGTGTGTGTTCCTTCTTTTTTCCTTCAGGCTTAGAGGGAACATGTTCTGCCCGGTGGTGTAGGGTCCTAATTACTCCAAGTTTGTGTTCCAAAGGGTGATGGGAGTCAAAGAGGAGGTACTGGTCCGTGTGTGTGGGCTTCCGGTAAACTTCGATGTTGAGTTTGCCGTTCTCTTCAATGTGCACAGCGCAGTCCAGGAAAGGCAAACAGTTGTCCTTTGTGTCTTCCCTGGTGAACTTGATGTTTTTATCCACAGCGTTAATGTGCGCAGTGAAGGATTCCACTTCTTGTGTCTTGATTTTGACCCAGGTGTCGTCCACATATCTGTACCAGTGGCTGGGTACTCTTCCTTTGAAAGAGCCAAGAGCCTTCCTTTCCACTTCCTCCATGTAAAGGTTGGCTACAATAGGTGACACGGGGGAGCCCATGGCACAGCCATGTTTTTGTCTGTAAAAGCCTTCGTTGTATTTGAAATATGTAGTGGTGAGGCAGAGGTCTAACAGTGTGCAAATCTGATCGGGTGTGAAGTTGGTCCTGTCCTCCAAGGAGCTGTCTTCTTGTAGTCGTTTTCTGACAGTCTCCACGGCCTCCGTGGTGGGTATGCAAGTGAAGAGAGAGACTACATCAAAGGACACCATGGTTTCATCTGGGTCCAGGGTAAGTTTCTGGACCTTGTCAGTGAAGTCGGTGGAGTTCTTGATGTGGTGTGGGGTGTTCCCCACAAGGGGAGCAAGGATGGTAGCAAGGTGTTTAGCAATGTTATAAGTGGCTGAGTTTATGCTACTGACTATGGGTCTGAGTGGGACAGCTTCCTTGTGGATTTTAGGAAGTCCGTAGATGCAGGGTATGGCATCCCCTGGGTAAAGGCGGTGATATGTAAGGCGGTCAATAATTTTGTCCTTTTCAAAGTCTTGAAGGCAAGCTATAACTTTCTTTTTGTAGCTGCTTGTGGGGTCTCGCTTTAAGGCTTCGTAGGTATTATTGTCACTGAGGAGAGTAGTGATCTTTGTATGGTAATCTGTAGTGTTTAGGACCACGGTGCATCTTCCCTTATCAGCTGGTAAAACAGTGATGTTGTGGTCTTTGCTCAGGGAAGCGACGGCCTTCTTTTCCTGTATTGTGAGGTTGGATGGAGGGACTTTGGCACTGGAGAGCGTGGCTGAGACTTTCATCCTGATTTGCTCTGCTTCTGTCTGTGATAATTTATTAATCCGTATGGCAGATTCTGTGGCTGTGATGAGGTCCACTATGGGCAACTGTTGTGGAGAAACACCACCACTACATATTTCAAATACAACGAAGGCTTTTACAGACAAAAACATGGCTGTGCCATGGGCTCCCCCGTGTCACCTATTGTAGCCAACCTTTACATGGAGGAAGTGGAAAGGAAGGCTCTTGGCTCTTTCAAAGGAAGAGTACCCAGCCACTGGTACAGATATGTGGACGACACCTGGGTCAAAATCAAGACACAAGAAGTGGAATCCTTCACTGCGCACATTAACGCTGTGGATAAAAACATCAAGTTCACCAGGGAAGACACAAAGGACAACTGTTTGCCTTTCCTGGACTGCGCTGTGCACATTGAAGAGAACGGCAAACTCAACATCGAAGTTTACCGGAAGCCCACACACACGGACCAGTACCTCCTCTTTGACTCCCATCACCCTTTGGAACACAAACTTGGAGTAATTAGGACCCTACACCACCGGGCAGAACATGTTCCCTCTAAGCCTGAAGGAAAAAAGAAGGAACACACACATGTAAAGGAAGCACTCAAAACGTGCGGCTATCCTAAATGGGCGTTCTTAAAGTCAGCAAAGAGGCACAGAAAAGAAGACCAGACACCAGCGAGGGAGGATAAGAAGGACAGACGCAACAACATTGTCATCCCCTATGTAGCCGGTGTATCAGAAAAACTTAGGAGAGTTTTCTCCAAGCATGACATCCCGGTGCATTTCAGACCCAGCAACACGCTCAGACAAAAACTGGTTCACCCGAAAGACAAAACGCCAAAACACAGATTTAACAATGTGGTGTATGCTGTACAGTGCAGCGAGAAATGCCCAGACCTCTACATTGGAGAGACCAAACAGCCACTTCACAAGCGCATGGCACAACACAGAAGAGCCACCTCCACAGGACAAGACTCAGCAGTCCATCTGCATCTTAAGGATAAAGGACACTCTTTCGAGGATGCCAATGTTCACATTTTGGACAGAGAGGACAGATGGTTTGAAAGAGGAGTGAAAGAAGCCATCTATGTCCACTGTGAGCGACCATCTTTGAACAGAGGCGGGGGTTTACGACACCAACTCTCTGCCATCTATAATCCAGTTTTGAGATCCCTTCCCAGACGCCTTAACGCCCACTCACATCCTGGGCCTCTGACCTCAGGAATTCGCATGATAAGGTGGGGCCAGGTTTCACAATGAACACACCCGAAACTCTGGCTGATTGGGACCCACACCCGCTTTCACACCTTGGCTCAGGCGATTAGAGGATCATCAGGGAGTCCTTTTGTCCCTCTGTGGGGGGATACTCCCACTAGGTTTATATCTGGGACTCTCCACCATTTGACCTTAGAACTGAAGAAGCTTCTCGGATGAGAGGTGAAACGTCTTCAAGTAACTTAAAGAAGTCCAGACGCTTTTCTTTGCAAGCTCCTTTGACTACGATGACCTGGATGACTGAGAACCTTCACAGACATGGATGATTTGAGTGATTTCCAGCAGGACACTTAAACATGTCAGTGGACGTCCTAAAGAACATATTCACTGATATGAAACGTGTCATTGAACAGGATTAATATCAGTGGAAACATGGTGGAAACAGCTGTGACTGCATGGATGTGACACACTTCAAATCTGTTCTCCACTCTTGGATTTGGGATCCATGGAGCTGCTGCTGAGTCTGTACAATAAAGGAATGGTGTGGAAGGTTGCAGCGTACGGACGCAAACACTTTGTGGTTACAATCTGATTTTATTTTCAAAATTAAACTACTAACCTACACTGATCAATGATGTTAATGATCACATCTGGACTCACCGAGCCTTTCTGCAGTTCCTCACAGCTGGAATCAGTCTCTGTCGTCCCCGCTCTGATGTTTTGTACTTCTGCAAGTCAAACTCATCCAGAACCTCCTCTGACATCTGCAGCATGAAGGCCAGAGCTGAGCACTGGAACTCAGAGAGTTTCTTCTCTGATCTGTTCTCTGACTTCAGGAACTCTTGGATCTCCTGAAATAATGAGGGGTGGTTCATCTCCATCAGACAGTGGAAGATGTTGATGCTTCTGTCAGGAGAGATTTCATCACTGTTCATCTCCTTCAGGTTGTTGATGACTCTCTGGATGGTTTCTGGACTGATCTCTGTCTGACCCAGCAGACGTCCTAAGAGTCTCTGGTTGGACTCCAGACAGAGACCATGAAGGAAGCGAACAAACAGGTCCAGGTGGCCATTTTTACTCTGGAGGGATTTATCCATGACTCTCATCAGCAAATCATCAGAAAATGAAATGTAATAGTAAGGATCATCTGGACTATTTTCCAGGAAGTTCTTCAGCACCTCTGTCTTCCAGCTGGTGAAACAGTGGAACATGTAGACAGCAGCCAGAAACTCCTGAATGCTCAGATGAACAAAGCAGTAGACTGGTTTCTGGAAGATCACACACTCTCTTTTGAAGATCTCTGTACAAACTCCTGAGTACACCGAGGCCTCTGTCACATCCAGACCACACTGCTCCAGGTCTTCTTGGTAGAACATGATGTTTCCTTTCTCCAGATGTTCAAACGCCAGCCTCCCCAGCTTCAGAAGAACTTCCCTGTCAGCCTCCGTCAGCTCCTGTGGATTCGTCTCATGTCCCTCATGGTACTTGTTCTTCTTCCTCTTTGTCTGAACCAGCAGGAAGTGTGAGTACATGTCAGTCAGGGTCTTGGGCAGCTCTCCTCTCTGCTCTGTAGTCAACATGTGCTCCAGAACTGTAGCAGTGATCCAGCAGCAGACTGGGATACTACACATGATGTGGAGGCTCCTGAATGTCTTCATGTGGGAGATGATTCTGCTGGACAGCTCTTCATCACTGAATCTCCTCCTGAAGTACTCCTCCTTCTGGGCATCAGTGAAGCCTCGTACTTCTGTTAGCCTGTCAACACATGTAGGAGGGATCTGATTGGCTGCTGCAGGTCGGGAAGTTATCCAGACGAGAGCCGAGGGAAGCAGATTCCCCTGGATGAGGTTTGTCAGCAGCTGGCTGACTGATGACTTCTGTGTGACATCAGACAGCAGCTTCCTGTTGGTGAAATCCAATGAAAGTCTTCTTTCATCCAGGCCGTCAAAGATGAACAAAAGCTGAGAGACAGCCAGCTTCTCTGCTGTGACCTTCTGTTGGATGGAAAACATGGAGCAGCTCCAGAAGACTGTACTGCTCATCTCTGATCAGGTTCAGCTCCCTGAATGAAAGCAGAACCACCACACTGACATGTTGGTTCTCCAAGCCCTCTGCCCAGTCCAGAGTGAACTTCTGCACTGAGAAGGTTTTTCCAACACCAGCCACGCCGTTGGTCAGAACCACTCTGATGGGTCTCTGTTGGTCAGGTAAGGCTTTAAAGATGTCCTGGCACCTGATTGGAGCGTCATGGAGGGCGTCCATCTTGGAAGCTGTCTCCAGCTGCCTCACCTCATGTTGGGTATGAACCTCTTCACTCTGTCCCTCTGTGATGTAGAGCTCAGTGTAGATCCTGTTGAGGAGGGTTCTACTTCCTGTTTCATCACTTCCTTCAGTCACACGTTCACATCTCCTCCTCAGACTGATCTTATGTTCATCTAAAACCTCCTGCAGACCAACATCTGCTGAAAGAAAGAAAAACAATGAGACTAAAGAGAAAGAAAACTCTTCAATGTCTGAACAACACAAGAAGTCCAGTTTTCAGAAATTAGTCCATCAGCAGACAGATGTTCAGTCTTACTTTGTACACAGCTGCTCTGACTGGCTGTCTGCAGTCCAGCTCTGCTTCTGGATCTTTCTCCACACTGGGGACAGGAGGAGTCTCCTGATGAAGCAGACTGGTCCCAGTATGAGGAGATGCACTGTCTGCAGAACCAGTGTCCACAGCTGGTAGAGACTGGATCCTTCAGGACGTCCTGACACAAAGCACAGCAGGACGGCTGCTCCTCCTCACAAACACCACTCCTCTTCCTCTCTCTGTGAACACATTTCTTTATTACTAAAAACATTTACTGTTAGTGAAAAACATCCAGATTTGACCAAACTGCAGTTCCTCACAGTTCCTTTGATTTCATCAACACTAATGAGCTGCTCTTCCTGTCTGCCTGTCTTATTAAACACTGAGTGATGAATACAAACTCAACACTTCCTGCAGACTTCCTGACTTCACAATAAAAGCTTTCCATCAGAGAGAGACAGTTATGACTTTCACTGTTTTACAGCCGCTGTGTGCAGATTATCTGGGTCAGTCCACTCTGAAGCAGCTTAGAAGTGTCCGTGTAGAGCCGTGGTCTGACACACAGAGACTTCTGATTTTCTCTTTTTAAACAAACATGATGAAGATGAGCAGGTTTCTCTTCTATTATAAACTCTGTGTCTCTCTGGCTGGCTCATGATGGCTTTTCAGGTTTTATGTTTTGCTCTCTCCTGCTAGCGTTTTGCCTGCCTGGGTGGAGCTTGTAATGGCCTCTCGCTCTTGGTCCACACAGTTATGGTGATTACACCACCTGTTGCTGATTCACCTGGGCTTACCGGTAACCATTTAAAGCTGCGGCATCGAGCAGTTTGTCGCTGGGACATTGACCCTCCTGTGTTCATGATCTCAGCTCCTTGCTAAGAAATCTCTCTCTAAATTCACCAGTTGGGTTAACTTTGTGTATACTTTGAGTAAATATTTCCCCGGACCTGGTTACAGATGCTTACCTGTGACTCCCGTGTGTGGCTGTGTGAGTGGAGAGCAGGACAAGAGTGACTGAAGAGGAGTGAGTGTGGACTCCCTTCCCTCTTTTCCCTGGAGCCCTGGACCCCCTCCCCAACTCACTGTACATATATAGAGCACTGTGGTTCACCCCTTTGGTAAATAAACTGTCACCTTTTTGTTTGTCAGAACTCAGTCTGTGCTTGAGTTCCTCTGTTAGCCATGACATTTTGTTGGTTCTCTCTCTTCAGGTCCCTGTAAGTGTTTGATCGGCCTTTCTAAAACATTATATTTATCCTGCTTTGATTGTTTTGTGTGCTGAGGGACATTGTTGCACGATCCACTTTTTCTTATCACTCAAATATCCTGATACTTTCAGAAAGTTGGAGAGCTCTCCTGGCTTGCTTAGTCTTTGCTCTGTACTGCAGTACTTGCATTGGTTTCACTGGACAAGTCTGCGTGTGAATCTACAACTGATCTGACATTGTGGCACAAACACAGTAAACAAACACTACGAGCACCTTGTTTCATGTGCAGTGGCTTTCTTCTCATTCTGTTACTGAACACTGTATGAAAAGCCTCTCACTGCCAGCATCCTTCCAGCCCCACGACAACAAGTCCAACTCACATCTTCACAACACCAAGAAGTTTTCCCCTTTTCTTTGGAGAAACTGAGAAGCCAATAGGATTGTAGCTCAAACTTGCCCACAGTCCTGCTTCATCACTGCTCACTCCTACCTGTGTTGGTGCTCAGTGGACAGTCATAGCCTGCTGCTAGCATGAATGCTAAATGTACTGCTGTGGATGATCAGTAGAAAAAGATGTTGTCAGTTTGACTGTTTGCTGTGTTTAAAGTGTTTTTCTCAGTTCATCTTTATTCAAAGTGCATTCGGGGCTTTAGCTGACAGCTCTTTGTGCTAACAAGCTAAACTCTCTTAGTTTAAGCCAACAGACTTTACCAAACACAAAGCCTGCTGGTGCCTCCATGGGTTAGCTTGTGTGACTGGTGTTTACACCAATGAAATCTAAATCACACTAATGTGTCCTCCAAGGTGTTTGGTGGGAGCACCGAGTGAAACATAAGAGCTCTGGTAAAATAACAAACAGGGCTGTGAGAGCAACTGAAGTGATAAAAATACTGTTTGAAGATAAAAAACACTTTGATGTTCTCTCGTCACCTAACAAAGTCCAAACCCTGTAAACTATTTTAGCTTTAATAATTGTGGATTCAGGTATCCTGAACCCATCTTTGGACATTTGTAATTAAATATTTTAAAACTCCATCAAAGACTCCTGATGTGGCTGTTTGGAGAAGGAAAAGAGGGACAAAGTGGAGCGTCGAGCTGAGGCTTCATTCACTGCAAACCTACAGTTATGTTTTCTTATTTCTGCTGTTTGCATGTTCACAGCTGAAATAAAGCTGCCTCTTTGACTTCATCCTGTTGTGTTTGGGTCCAATCCTGCCTGCCACACAGCGCTACAGGACAAAGTCTAATATTTTTATCTTTTTAATGAATCTTTGGTCATATTTATCCAAGAAAACACAAACATGTAAAGGAGTCATCACAGTTCTCTGACCTCGTTGGTCCAGGTTCAGCACTGAAGTGTGGAGGGTCATGTATGGACCAGTCACTCCTTATAGATGGACAGCTGGAACCTGCAGACTGTGACCTCTGACCTCTGCAGACACAAACATGTTTTATTCAATGATCAATTCTCTGATAAAGTGATTGAAGCAGCTGTGATCACACAGACTGCAGATAATGCAGCTGTTTCCTGTCAGTAACAGTCCTCTTAGATTAGAGTTCAGCTTTTTACAGGAAAACAAATGTCCCTGAATGCAACAGCGAGACACAGTCTGCCTGTGTGGCTGTGATAGCTGCCGTTAGGAGCGCTCATGTGTTTGCAGTTAGACGAGGAGATGTTACCATCATGGACATGTTAACAAATCCTGCAGCATCACGTGGCACAAACACTTTGTGTTCCTGTCATCTGCAAGCAACAGGAAGTTCATTAATAAAGGCGGGATGGAGACGTGACTGTGATGGTTCTCCTTCATCCAGCTGTTACACACATCTGGGCTCACACGACGAGCCTTTGTCTAATACAGCAGCTGCTCTCTGAACACTTTTCTGAAGAGGAGCTGCACAAACCTTTGTTTGCTTTCTAGAGCAGCGTATCAAAGTCAAACTACCCACTGCTAGCAGCTGTTTCTATCATAGTTTAGGATCCAGATGTGTGAGGTCTAAATTTACACCTCTGATTAAAATACATAGTTAAAAACAGCTAATTGAGTCCAAATGTGTCTTAAAACCAGATAAACTGACAGTTACAGCTGAGCGTGTGTGTCCTTGGAGACACTGCTCTGCTACAGAGATGCATTTTAGAAACCAGGAAACATCAAAATCATTTAAATCAGAGAGTTCTTGTTACTAACAGCTCACCTCTCTGCAGCAGACACAGGCTGGACGTTAAAATTAATGATGGCATCTTTAGACCAGTCACTCTTTAAGGACACACAGCTGGGTGGAGGTCCAGGTGGGTTCCTGTGAATAATGATGGAGCAGTGATGTGAGTGCTGAGCTGTGACATGGAGAAGAGTCATGGACAGTTAGAGATGGTCATCTCACCTCTGAGCTTTGGTCTGGCTCTCATGTTCCCCACACAGAGTGGTTTTAGAGGTGAAGATATGTTTTTATTGTAGAAAGATGAACCAAATTTAGTTTGACTCTCTGACAAACGATGGCAAGATAAAAGTAGTTTGTTAAAAAAAGACACAAAAATGGTAACAATGAAAACAAATACAAACAACAGCATATCCTGATATGAGGCTCACAGATCAGGATCAATACAATACGTAGCAACCGACATTGATGTTGCCATGGTGACCGCTGCCATATATAGTATTTCTGTTACCTCACTTGTCTTAAACATCAACGCTGGCTGTTTTTCATTTTACTAATGAGTCCACTCTCTTCCCACACTTTCGTCTCTTCCTCGTGTTTGAGCTCCTCTCAGAGAGGATTTAAGAAAGAGCTTTGATGATGGCTGTAGCTCAGGAGCTAGAGCAAGGCATCTAATGATCAGAAGGTTGGTGGTTCAATCCCTGACTGCTCCAGTTGGCACACAAAGTATCCTTGAGCAAGACACTAACCCTCTCCGATGCATCCATCACAGTATGAACGTGTTAAACAAGAATCAGTCCATTCACCATGGAAATATCAAAGTAGAAAGTGATGTCAGTTATGATTGGCTGCACAGCGGGATCACATGACCAGGTGAGTGGTACAAATAACAGGAAGCTTCTCTTGTGGCTTTAACCCTCTGGGGTCGCTGGATGCGCCGGCGTCAAAATCACATGACCAATTTAAGAGGACACAGCTACAAGATGCAGCACGTCAGAGTCTCCATTTCAACTTGGGTCGAAAGTGCGGACTTCAAACTGTATACCAGTTTTTGAATTGTGTCGATGGGCCACGTAAAACCAGAGTTATGATAAAAAATACACGTGATGTTTTTTTCTGAACAAAACAGTGGTGTTTACAGCGGGAAGGACGGTAAAAACTGCGTTTTCTACAGACACAGCAAACACTCTCCGCTTGCGAGTGAAAAAAGAAAAAACACCACTTCCCTATTGGTGTTAGAGTTTACCATGTCAGCCAATCAAAAAAATGATATGGCAACATGTGACATTTGGTTGTTTAGGGAGAAGGGGAAGTTTTTAGGAGTGACACCCGCGAAGGAAAGCGGGCGAGCGAAAGACAGAGAGAGCGAGTTTTCATATGTGAGACATTAGTGACGTTTAGCGTGTTTGGAGGCTGTAGTTAGTTTGTTGTGTAGTTATTGTCTTGTATTATGTGTCAGTTAGACTCCTGAATTTCATATTTGCTCTAAAAAAGCGATAAAAGGCAGATTCCAGTGTAAACGCTGTTACCACATGGAAAACTGGACTGATGCACCTCCTGCTGTCAGACCTGCAGGGTTTAGGCCTTTAGTGTTCTCCTCTGTCTTATACTGAACACAAACTACATTTTTTGGACTGGCACAAATAATTTGTGTGCCTTCTTATTTGATGCAGAACACCTGATTGTTCTGTAAATAGATTTAAATGGTTATATAAAAAATGCCTGAGGCCTTGGCTGCATCTTTAGGTAAATAGTACCATATAACTTTGTTGTTTGCAAAACTTGTGCATAATTTTTAGAAATGTACAATTTCTATTTGCATTTCAAGTTATGAAAATGATTCGTTAAACATGTTTGTGGGTTTTACAGTAAAAAATATAACTTTTTTCTACTCGGATTTTGAATTTTTTGTCTGAATTTAGATCAACTGTGCTAATATAGTATACCAAAATGGAAAAATAACTCAAATTTCAGATGTTTGAGGTTGTGGTGAAAATAATGATACCAAACAAGGCAAGAAAAACATATTTTAAAGGTGAAATATAGAGGTAAAATCAAAAGTAGTCAAAAACAGCCAATTATACCCTGGACCCCAGAGGGTTAATAATCGTTTGAATTGATAACTTGTGATTTACAGACTGTTCTTTATCTTTTCATTGTCGCCTGAAACACAGAAAAATATCAATGTTGGAAAATATGACATTTATATCTAGTTTCTAAAGGATGGTTTAATTCTCCAAAGGCCACCACAGACAGGACAAAGTTATTTCATCATTATAATGCACAAAAACAAAAATCAGGATGAGCCCTGCTGCTCACCAAACTTGTGTTGAATAATAATTTGTGAATCATTTAGTTTAAAACATCAACTGACTGAATCCATGAATCTCATCATGTGTTTCAGAGTGAAAGACACAGACATGTACAGACTGAACTGTTTCTCTAACAGGTAAGACTAACTACATAGAGTCACTGACCCAGAGCGAAATAATAGTCTTTTGAAAGGACGGCCATATAAGTCTACACCTTTTCGAGCCCAGAATCCAAATCCAGGATTAAGAGGTTCAGTGAATGTGGTGTTGAAGGTGTGGAGGTGGATCAGAGAGTCAGAGGAGACTCTGTAGAAGGACAGAGTGCCAGCAGGACAGTCCACATACACTGCTACTCTGTTAGAGACAGAGGAGGAGGAGGAGGAGGAGGAGATTAGTGTACCCCTGTTATTGTGCCACACAGAGAAATAATGATCAGAACAGCAAAGACTCCAGGACTGATCATTTCTACCAAACACACACTCATCACTCCTTCCTTTTCTTTTGATTCCTCTGTAACTCACTGATATCCAAGCCCCTCTTGTCCACTCGACCTCCCAGTAACAGCGACCTTTCAGATCTTCTCTACACAGCAGCTGATGATAATCACCACCAAATCTGTCTGGATGATCAGGATATGACTGAAACCTTGTATGTGTCACCTTCCTGTTGTTGTCAGACAGTTGGAGCTTTGTGTGTATTGTGTTTGTGTCGATTGTGAGTTGACAGGAATCTGATGGAGAGAACAAACACAATCCAGCTGCAGTTATTGATCCATCATCTGTTCATTGATTGACCCTTTGATGATGACTCCTGACATCAGAGATGTGAATGACGAAGATGGTTGAATGTGTGCTGCTTTGTTTTCATGAATCCCATTAAAAACACACTTACACTTCCTCAGACCTGGTCTCAACCATCGGACTCCAGCAGGCTCCACCCTGAAAGGAGGAGGGGGGTCAGAGCAGCACAGTCAGCATGCACACATGGACATTACATGGCTCTCATACACACACTGTTACACACTGATAAAGGAACAGTCCAACATTTTGACACATAAATGTTTAAACTTCAAAAGAGCAAAACTCATAATCACATCACATTTAATCTCCTTTATTAAGCACGATGTCCAAGGAGCATTGACATGTGCCACAGTCAAGGTTCAACACACTGTGACATTCATGCTGTCAGGGAGTGGGTGCATATTAAATGTAAAGACTGGGACTGGCTACAAAAACTGATTCAGTACAGGTAGAGTGCAGCAGCCAGTGCATCACATATTTTGAGCTAATGCAGCGGTCATCACACCACATACTGCTTTCTATGTAAAGGAGCCTTCATTCTCAGATTAGGGCTGTTTGTGACCATAAAGTCTGTCTCACAAGGGCAGCCACTGGTCCAGGCCAGGATGCCTCCACAGTGGGATGTCTGAGGGTGCAGACATGGGTGAAGTTAGGACCAGGTGCCAGTGGACCTGTGTACCTCTGGAGGTAGGAGTTATCGTTTCACTCCACCAAAAGCAGGAGAGAAAGACAATTATTAATAATCCTTCTTATTATTAAATTATCTGTAGAGCAAATTTGTTGAAGGTAAACAAACAAATGATGGAAACAGCATCAACCAATTACAATGTTTCACTCTTGCAGGAGGAGGTTGTGGTTTGATGCATGTGATGAATATATTTATGTATATATTTATTTATTATTCTTCTAATAGGAAAATTATCTTTTATTTTTGTATATTTATACTAACATAAGTGCATTTAAAGGCTCGTCATCTTGATTTATTTATTCAGAAATGATATCAAACAATAATACAGGGAAACCCTGAATTAAATGACACAATTCTTGGTCATTGATGGTTACAGCTAACAGTGTCTCTGGGACCACTTTTGACAGCATTTGACTGAAGTGCTGGTTGGCTGCAGGGCCACCATGAAGGCTCTTTCTGGAGCTCTCAGTGCTGCAACACATATCCTGCAGTGCAGGCTGCAGGGTAACAGGACCAGTGGTTGTTAATGCTACATCCACTTTACAGTCAAAAACACCCACTAGTCTGGGCCTAACACCCAACCGGTGACCCGGTTTCCCCGACCAGCTCCATCCCTTTGTTTCTTAATCTCTTCTTTCTGTTGGAATGATTATTTCTTATTATAATTATAATTTCAAGGTTGATCGACCAAAGTTAATTCACTTTGACTGCATTCTATTTTTCTGTTGTTTTCTACTAACTATTATCACAAAGTCCAGAAGATCAATTTGATATTTTAGCACAAACAAGTTTCAGTAGCAAACGCTCAGAAGCAGCAAACTAGCAGTGCAAAATAGCCCATTTTAGTAGGCGGCCAGTTAAGTTTAGTGACCTAGTAATCCATTTACTTTTAATAATGTTTTTCTAAGCTGGGGAAACAACTTCCCCCTAATTCTAGTTTATGCTGGGCCAGGCTAAACATGTCCTGGACATGGTCTCTGCACACAGAGAAAACTTAAAATAAATAAAGAGAGTGAAAATGTCAGTTCCTTTCCAGAGATCAGTTTGAACAGGCTGCACCGTTGTTGCTGACAGAGATTTTGTCCTTTGAGACCCCATACAGACATCTACTGTTTATGTTAGACCAGAATGGGAAAAATGTTCCTATATGTGTGATTGTTCAAATAACACTGGTTTCCAGCATTAAGTAGTCAGGCAGAGCCAGTTTCCTCATCTATCAGACACTGTTTGTGGCTGTAACGGCCATCAACATACCTCAGAGTGTCCAGTCTTAGCTGCTCAAGCATCTTCACTCCTGCCTCTCCTGGGTTATTGTAGCTCAGGTCCAGCTCTTTCAGATGGGAAGAACTGGAGCTAAAAGCTGAGACCAGAGACTTGCAACCTTCCTCTGTGATCAGGCAGCCTGACAGCCTGCAGACATGACAAATACTCTTAGAGAAGAGAAAAATAGCTAAATGCAAACAGGAAATTGCAGCCAAAAATGGATTTAAAAAATTACATGACTGAAACAGGAGTTAAAAATAGTCATTAGTCAATCTAAACCTTAGATTGTAAACCTCTAAACCTCATCTACTGAACATTTTAAGAACGCTGACCTGAGTGTTTCCAGTTCACAATATGGACTTTTCAGTCCAGAAGACAAAACTTTCACTCCAGAGTCCTTCAGGTCATTGTTACTCAGGTCAAGCTGTGTCAAACTAGAGGGCTGGGAGCTGAGTAGTGAAGACAGAGTTTCACAGCTTCCCTCTGAGAGATTACAGACACTCAATCTGAAGAGACAATAAAGAGAAAAATAATAATGTTAAACTTTCTGGTCTGAACCTTTGAAAAATACATGATCTAGATAAAATATCATCTCTATAGAGGTTAAATCATGTGGAGGGTAAATTAATCATCAATAATTAATCAATTAGTCATCATTAAATTGTTTATTAAATGTCATTAATGAATTACAGTAAAGTGTGCGTGTTAGTCCCCATAGGGAAATAGTTCCTCTGCATTCACCCCCCTCCCCTCCCCATTCACCCAGTGAAGCAGTGGGCAGCCACCAATGCAGCGCCCGGGGAGCAGTGTGTAGGGACGGTACCTTGCTCAGGGGTACCTCAGGGTAGCCGTTCAGTGGAGTCGAACCCCCGACCTTCTGATCATGGGGCCGCCACTCTACCTACTGAGCTATCCCTGCCCCCCGGTTCAAAATACTTCCATCCATTCGCTTCCGCTTATCCTTTTCAGGGTCGCAGGCGGTGCTGGAGCCTATACCAGCCATCATAGGGCGAGAGGCGGGGTACACCCTTGACAGGTCGCCAGTCTGTCAGAGGGCTAACACATAGAGACAGACAACCATTCCCGTTCACATTCACTCACAGATTCCCATCTATGGGCAATTTGGATTAATCAATTAACCTATCCCCACAAACTGCATGACTTGGACGGTGGGAGGAAGCCGGAGTACCCAGAGGGAACAACGATCCTAACAAATAATATTGCAGTGGTTGGAGATGAAACTTTGCTGACATGTAGTAAATGGACTGATTCCTATATATAGTGCTTTTCTACCTTCCTGGAGTTCTCAAAGTGCTCTATACAACAGGCCTCATTCACACAAGCACTTCTAAACACAAGTGCAAACTACCCGGAGGGAACCCACGCAAACACGAGAACATGAAAACTCCACACAGAAAGACCCCCGGCCCAGTTCTTAAGTTCAAAATACTTAATAAATTAAATATATACATAATTGATTTAATGCCAATAATTTAATTTAAAACATTTCAAATAAATTAATTACAAATTTAATGATTTTTAAATATATTTAATTAATCACTCATTGAAACATTTAATTAATTATTTAAGAATCTATTTATTTAATTCATTTTTGCACTTCTAGCCCTGCAGCTGTGCATGTGCTTACATATCCGCTGGTATGTATCCTACAGGTATTCTCACAGCAGTGCTGCTGAACATTAAATGACCAGCAGATGTCAGTTCTTCCAAATAAGCAGTTAAACTTCGTGTGATCTGCCTTTGGGCGAAGCAAATGGCCGGAAAAATTGGACATATTCACAGAGCTTTACCACACCATTCAATTCAATTCAATTCAATTTTATTTATATAGCGCCAAATCACAACAAAAGTCGCCTCAAGGCGCTTCATAGATACAGAGAAAAACCCAACAATCATATGACCCCCTATGAGCAAGCACTTTGGCGACAGTGGGAAGGAAAAACTCCCTTTTAACAGGAAGAAACCTCCGGCAGAACCAGGCTCAGGGAGGGGCGGCCATCTGCTGCGACCGGTTGGGGTGAGAGAAGGAAGACAGGATAAAAGACATGCTGTGGAAGAGAGACAGAGGTTAATAACAGATATGATTCAATGCAGAGAGGTCTATTAATACATAGTGAGTGAGAAAGGAAAAACTCAATGCATCATGGGAATCCCCCGGCAGCCTACGTCTATTGCAGCATAACTAAGGGAGGATTCAGGGTCACCTGGTCCAGCCCTAACTATATGCTTTAGCAAAAAGGAAAGTTTGAAGCCTAATCTTAAAAGTAGAGATTGTGTCTGTCTCCCGAATCCAAACTGGAAGCTGGTTCCACAGAAGAGGGGCCTGAAAACTGAAGGCTCTGCCTCCCATTCTACTTTTAAATACTCTAGGAACAACAAGTAGGCCTGCAGAGCGAGAGCGAAGTGCTCTAATAGGGTGATATGGTACTACAAGGTCATTAAGATAAGATGGGGCCTGATTATTTAAGACCTCGTATGTGAGGAGCAGGATTTTGAATTCAATTCTGGATTTAACAGGAAGCCAATGAAGGGAAGCCAAAACAGGAGAAATATGCTCTCTCCTTCTAGTCCCTGTCAGGACTCTTGCTGCAGCATTTTGGATTAGCTGAAGGCTTTTCAGTGAGTTTTTTGGACATCCTGATAATAATGAATTACAGTAGTCCAGCCTGGAAGTAATAAATGCATGAACTAGTTTTTCAGCGTCACTCTGAGACAGGATATTTCTAATTTTAGAGATGTTGCGCAAATGGAAGAAAGCAGTCTTACATATTTGTTTAATATGTGCGTTGAAGGACATGTCCTGGTCAAAAATGACTCCAAGGTTCCTCACAGCGTTACTGGAGGCCAAGGTAATGCCATCCAGAGTATGAATCTGGTTAGATACCATATTTCTAAGATTTTCAGGGCCGAGTACAATAACCTCAGTTTTATCTGAATTAAGAAGCAGAAAGTTAGCGGCCATCCAGGTCTTTATGTCTTTAAGACATTCCTGCAGTTTAACTAATTGGTGTGTGTTATCTGGCTTCATGGACAGATAGAGCTGGGTGTCATCTGCATAGCAGTGAAAGACAACATCCAACCATCACTAGACAACAATGGAATTATTTTAACTAAAACAAATAATCAGAAAGTCTTCTGCCTGGTCTCGTACCTCTGTGTTTCTGCAACAGAAATAATGAGCTGAAAGTTTCCTCACGACACCATGATCAGCTAAAAGGTCCCTCGAGTTTACCTGCATGCATCCCGTTCACCTGTCAGCTGTTTAACACATGCTGCTTATTCAGGAAACACGCCCACATTACCTGGTGACAGTCACAGTTTAATGCGGGCCGCTGTTTGTCAATATAAGGCGCACCGGATTATAAGGGGCACTGTTGATTTTTGAGAAAATTAAAGGATTTTAAGTTCGTCTTATAGTGCGGAAAAATATGATAGCCTGTTTCCTCAGCGCACAGCTGCTGGAGCTTGTGTTTACTCTCAAAGTGACCGATCTGGGTTGAAAAGGGGATTCAAAAGGAAGGGCAATGGACACTAAGATAACTACAGAATATTTTATAAGTGAACCTGTTGCTTTAATAAGGATTTGCATTAAAATTTGCATTTAAATTAAATAGATTTATTGACAGACTTCAATTAAATTAATATACGTGTGCCACAGTAATTTAGTTCTGCCACTTATCTGCTCAAATGACTGGAAATCTGATATCCAGTCACCAGCACAGCTTACTCACTTACTCACTTGCAGTCACTTACTTTACTGTTTTTGCTCCTGAGTTTAGTTTAGATTAAAGTTGTTAAGATAAGATAAAACTTTATTAATCCCTCGGGTGGGTTCCTCTGGGAAATTCGGTATTTCATAACTGCATAATTTTACTGAAGTTTAATGTCACAGCGGAGCACATGTGGAACTGAATCATTCGCCTGTCTTAATTATCTGATGTTTATATGTGTTAAACTTTTTTAATCTTTAATTTTAAATTGAAACTAACATTTAAAAACATTTGGTACAATGTGGAAAGAGGAACAGTTTAAACTTACAGTTACTACAATACTGAAACACCAACATTATCTCTTTTATTAACCCTTTAAGACCTACCATAGAACCAAGTCCGCCAGAGCTTACATTATATTTTTACATGCTGTAGTGCCATTTTTGGGAGCATTTCAAGTTGCTATACATCAATACAACCATTACAGCCTAAATTTTAATAATATGTCTGCATTAAGTGCATAGTAACCACATAAATTGCAAAAAAGTGCAATAAACTACAAAAAAATTGAAAATCGTTTTTGTTTTTTAACATATATTTCTAGTTAGAGAAATTTAAGAGGCTTATCCCTCAAAACTGTAAATACAAAAAAGTTGCACAAAATAGTTTCCCACCACAGGAAATTTATTTTGAGTGTCTTCATAGTTTTATTTTTGAAATACACCAATTTCTATACACTGCAGGAAAAACGAAAATAAATATTATGATGCAAATTTGCAAAAAAAACAGCATGTGCATCAAAATAAACTATTTCCAGCAGTGCAATATGAGTCCTAAGCATCCCAGAAACGACACAGAAAGTCATAAATTCAAAGATAACTTTTAAAAACACCAGTATAAGCTCATGAGGCCTTGATGGTAAAAAACTATATTTCCACGAAAATGACGTCACTTCCGGTTTCGGGCAGGTCATGGCGGACATGCGATAGTTCGCGCTGATGGACTAGGAAGTGTTACGAACAGCTGATCGGATCGGCAAAGCATGTTTCTGGAATATTATGTTTTTGTTGCTGCAAGTGCTTTTTATGCAGTTTTTGCAAAGCTTTATGTGGAAGGAAACTGTGACCGAGGACAAGCTGATGGCGTAAGATGTAAGTACAACTCCTCTGGTTTCATATGCAAAAAAAATTTTTGCTCTAGCTTATGTGGTTGCAGTGCTACCGGGATTTAAAAATAGTTACGCAAAACGGAGCGTGCCCGCTCTGACCGGTTTTAAAGGGTTAAAACATGCATATACACGGGTCACACTGCTTATTGAAAACCCCCCAACAAAGATCAGATCTTAATCAGATTTATTTTAGAATACAGTTTAATAATATTTTTATAAAGGCAGTTTAATAATTTCTGGAGCAAGCTGAACAGCAGTCTTCACTATCTACAAACAGCATGAAAATGCTGTGGTGAAAATGCTCTCTTTCCTCCTTAACCATCTTTTTAATGTTAGTTTTAATTTAATGCTTGTTTCAGACGCACAGTCTTAACTTAAAGTAACCATGGTCAGACTTGATTGAAGTAACTCAGGTCAGCCTTTCATAAACCGAAAACTCACAGCTGCCAACTCTAGTTTATGGCTAAACTCGGTTTGTTGAACTTGTGCCTTGAAAAAGGGTCCTGTTTGTCCCTCATGTTTTTGGATTTTTGTTTTCACATTTTTTTTTTTTTTTTTTTTTTTGTGTCCCGTTTGGATCTTTAGCCATCAGAATTGTTGTCTTAAGGCCAAGAAAGATGCCAAGCGGATTTATTTTACCAAGTGGATCATCGTGGCCTTGCCATATTGGTCCATTTGATTGACCTTTATTATAATTATGAATTTGTTTTATTTTCGGTTGCTACAAACGGGACAGACATGACTGGGGGATAGGACAGGGAGAAAGAATGAAAGAAAGAGAGGGAGAGAAAGAAAGCCAAAGGGGAGAAGAGACGGTGAGAAGGGGGGGAAGAAAGAAAAAAAACAAACAAACAAACAAAACACCTGGATCACCTGTATGGAGAAAAAAAAAACAGAAGAGAAAGCAAACAACAAAGAGCAACATAATAAAAAAAACAGCACCATCACAATAAACTAGCTAGCAGTAGATAACAGTAGATACTAAATATTAAACGATATTGTGCAGCACGCAAGATAGACAGTGCACAATGTGCTTTGAGGCAGCAGCCAAGAAAGGTGTAGTCCACGTCTGTGAACACCCGTGTGTACACCTGTGTGCACACCTGTGTGGATCAGCATGCTTGTATTCCAAAGGTTTCTCCATGTAACGATCTGCTAGGGAGTGTGGGGAGCCATAGCCCCGTCCACCAGGGTATGAAGCAGGTATGGAGGAGATCCAGGCCCCAGATATCCAGAGGCCCCAGAGTACAAGGACCCGAGGAGGACCACCAAAGGGGGGGGGAACCGTGTCACCCTCCTGGGAAGAGCTGAGTAGAGCCCCAAACAAGAGGTCACCCCGCAGCTACGGAGCAGAGGCCAGAGGGGGTTGCAGTGGCGTGCCCGCGGGCTCCGCCGGCAGCCAGCTGTGCCAGAGAGGACCGAGCTTCAGGCCCAGAGGCCAGAGGCCTGAGGTTATCCCACCCCCCGGAAGGAGCCCAGCCGGGCCACAGGCGCCCGGCCCCGCCAATCGGCCACCAGGAGTGAGCCGGTACATACATGAGCGCCCAGCCCTAGACGACAAGGACCACCAACACACCAACGTCTGAGTGCATCAGCCACCGGCAGGGAGTGTGGTGAGGGGAGATAGGCCTCCGTACTTTAGAGGGCCTGAGATGTTCCCAGAGAGGTTGAGTCTAAGACCCAACCTGACATATAGACACAGACGAACAGGCACACGCGGACACAGACGTGCATTCCCACCCCCATATGCACAACCAAATACTCGGCACTCACCCAACGTGTAGACAGACACAAATAGACACTGCACAGACAGTCGCACTCCCCAAACATACTCTATATCCCAGGTCCAGGTACCCCCGCCCCCAGAGGGGCAAGCCGCACCTAGACCCAGGAGATGTAACCCTTCTCTCTGGGGCGGAGGCAAGCGGACCACCTCCTTATCTGCAGTAGCAGGGAGGCCCCGCATCCCAGACCCCAGTCTGACGGCCAGCACCTCCTCCCAGCCCCCCAGCCCTGACGGCTAACAGAACCGGGGTGAGTGAAGACCTCAAACCTCCCTACGCCGGCTCATATGTAGTGTTGCTGTGTGCTGTTCTAAAGTGCACTGGGGCTGAGCCCCCCTGCACCCACCCGCCCACTGCTCCGGCGACACAACAGCCAGGACCCAAGCCCCCAAGGCCCGGCCAGCACCCCAGACCGGGGGGCGGAGCACCCCCAAACCCCCAAGCCTCCACGCCCGTCCCGGACCCTCCCAGGGGCAGCCAGGCTACCAGGCCAGTAACCAACCTCCGCCAGCACCCTCCCTGTTTTCACATTTTAGACTTTGCTTCTATTTGGACTTTTTATCAGTAATACGTGCTTACGTTTTGCTGGAACACTTGAAACTAACATAAATACATAACTCGAGAGGTGATAGTCAGCAGGGGTTTACAAGTTGTGTGTCGCGTTGACAGTGGTTTGCAAGCTCGACCACTCGCAAGGTGAGCTGGCGACATCACTGAAATCATCAGAGATGATTAGATTCATTTTGACAAAGTGAGCAGATATTGAAAGATTATGCCACTACATCCTTGACTGTAAAATATTAAAGTGTATTTGGTGACACACAAAAAAGGGTAAAGTTTAAGTATAGTTTGGGTCGACACATGTCCAAACCCTGGTGTGTAGGCCTACTTAGTTTTGAGAAATTGTCACGGGACCAGGGTCTGGGTGACCCAGGGCCAGTAAGAAGTTATGGACATGTGTGTTTTGGGTGCTGCTGTCTCCTGTTTCCATGTTTCTGTATCTAGGTGTGTGTGTGTGTGTCAGCCAGGAGTCTGGCCACACCTGCGGAGGAGAATTACTCACACCTGCAGCTGATCAAGCCTCGTCAGAGGAGCTACTTAGGAGTGTGGTGGAGCTCTCTCCGATGCTGGATCATTGCGTAACTTCACGTTAGTCTCTTGGCGAGTTAGTTAAGGTTAGTCTGCCGCATTGTGGTGTTTCTGACGGCTGCCTCTTTGTTATTCCCCAGGAGGAGTGTGGAGACGAGAGGGCAGCGAGCACGGGGTGCTCAGACACTGAGCAGCGGAGACAAAGAACACTAACAAAGCAATGGTTTTGACTTGAGCAGCATTAACCCCGCCCCCTGACTTTGATGGGTGAAGCTGACAAATAAATAATTAAATAAATATACATGCAACTATAACTGATGACATAAAAATTAGGATTTCTTAAGCTAAAGCCAAAGTGCTGACTCATTTTGCATGTTACTCTCAAATGTTTTCCCAAATAACAATAACATAACGTTAGCCACAAGAGGGCAGAAGCATTGATACAAGTCGCATGTATATAAAGGTACAGTGATTATATTACAGTGATTTTGACAATAACAAAACAGAAGTTTAAAGAAGTGTGTTTTTCCATGACAGATCTACCAACCAATCACAAGTATTTTCTCTTGGTAGTTTTTTCCCTGAAGTTCCTCATTTTGAGAGTTGAATAACTTGACCAGATCTCTGTCAAACCCCACTGTTGCAGTTTATCTATCCTGCCCTGTAGTTATTTATCTGTTCATTTCTGACACTTTCTCAACTTCTTGCACAAGCAAATGTAGACTGTTAGCAGCTGATAGCATAACTACTGTAAATCAATGAGATTTAACTGACTAAAAATCTGGTTTTAAATGGTTTTAGACAAAACCCCTTTGAAAGAGATTTCAAAGTAAGGATATGTCAGTATAAAAATAAATGTAGCGTTTAAGTTGCAAATTTCAAGTCAAGTCACAAACAACAATATCTGACCTGAGTGTTTCCAGTTTCCAGTTTCCAGTCTCCAGTCCAGAAAACAGTATTGTCAAACCTGAATCCTGAAGGTTGTTGTTACTCAGGTCTAGAGCTCTGAGCTCACAGTCTTCTAGTTGAAGAGAGGAGGACAGAGCTTCACATGCTCTCTCTGACAGGTTACAGCTATTCAGCCTAAGAAAGACATAAATCATCATAAATAAAATTACGATAAATTAAATAATAAAAACTTTATAACTTACAGAGCTTTTTTAGAGGCTTTGACCACTGGCAGCAGCCTCAGAAGAGCCTCCTCTGAAGCAGAATATTTCTTCAGGTCAAACACATCCAGATCGTTTTCTGATGACAGTAAGATGAAGACCAGAGCTGACCACTGAGCAGGAGACAGTTTATCTGTGGAGAGACTTCCTGATCTCAGGGACTGTTGGATCTCCTCCACTAGAGAACTATCATTCAGTTCATTCAGACAGTGGAACAGATTGATGCTTTTCTCTGCAGACAGATTCTCACTGAGCTTCTCCTTGATGTACTGAACTACTTCATGATTTGTCTTTGAGCTACTTCCTGTTTGTGTCATCAGGCCTTGCAAACGAGTTTGATTAGTCTTCAGACCCAAGAGAAAACGAAGGAACAAGTCCAGGTGTCCATTGGGGCTCTGTAAAGCCTTGTCCACAGCACTCTGATAAAAGTATTTCTCTGTCTGAGAGCTTGTTTGTTGTTCTTCCAGCAGATTGAGTCCAGAATTGATGAAGGGGAGATGGACATGAAGAGCAGCCAGAAACTCCTGAACACTCAAATGGACAAAGCAGAACACCTTGTTCTGGTACAGTTGTTTCTCCTCTTTAAAGATCTGTGTGAACACTCCTGAGTACACTGAGGCTGCTCTGATATCGATGCCACACTCTGTCAGGTCTGGTTCATAGAAGATCAGGTTTCCTTTCTGCAGCTGATCAAAAGCCAGTTTTCCCAGAGACTCAATCATCTTCCTGCTCTCTGGACTCCAGTGTGGATCTGTCCCAGCTCCTCCATCATATTTGATCCTCTTGACTTTGGCCTGAACCACCAGGAAGTGGATGTACATCTCAGTCAGGGTCTTGGGCAGCTCTCCTCCCTCTCTGGTTTCCAGCACATCCTCCAGAACTGTAGCAGTGATCCAGCAGAAGACTGGGATGTGACACATGATGTGGAGGCTTCGAGCTTTCTTGATGTGGGAGATGATCCTGCTGGCCTGCTCCTCATCTCTGAATCTCTTCCTGAAGTACTCCTCCTTCTGTGGGTCAGTGAACCCTCTGACCTCTGTCACCATGTCGACACACTGAGGAGGGATCTGATTGGCTGCTGCAGGTCGTGTTGTAATCCAAAGGTGAGCAGAAGGGAGCAGGTTCCCTCTGATGAGGTTTGTCAGCAGCTCATCCAATGAGGTGGACTTTCTGGTTTCAGTCAGGATTTTAGTTTTGTTGAAGTCCAAATTAAGTCGACACTCATCCAGACCATCAAGTATGAACACAACCTGGAAGTCTTCAAGCCTGCAGATTCCTGATTCGTTAGTTTGATTAAAGAAGTGATGAACAAGTTCCACCAAGCTGAACTTTTCCTCTTTCAGCACATTCAGCTCTCTGAAAGTGAATGGAAATATGAACTGGATGTCCTGGTTGGCTTTGTCTTCAGCCCAGTCCAGGCTGTATTTCTGTGTTAAGACTGTTTTCCCAATGCCAGCCACTCCCTTTGTCAGCACTGTTCTGATTGGTTCATCTCTTCCAGGTGAGGCTTTAAAGATGTCTTCTTGTCTGATTGTTGTTTCTGGTCTGTCTGGTTTCCTGGATGCTGTTTCAATCTGTCTGACCTCATGTTCATCATTGACCTCTGCAGTCCCTCCCTCTGTGATGTAGAGCTCTGTGTAGATCTGATTCAGGAGGGTTGGGCTTCCTGCTTTAGCGATCCCCTCAAAAACACACTGGAACTTCTTCTTCAGTTGGGCTTTAAGTTCACGTTCACAGAGTGGAGCAAATATTTCTGAAAATAAAAAATTCAGAAAAAAATATTATACAATAAATATCATAGCCTTTCAGTACCCTGAAAGGATGAATGTCTATTGGTCCATTTCTTGAGGTATTAGGAAAGATCAATATTCAGTCTTTAGAGAAATTCTCTTACTGCTCTGCAGATGGTCAGCCATCTCATGCTGCTTAAGTCTCCTCAAGAAGTGGAGTGTGATCTTCAGAAATGCTTCTCTGCAGCTCTTTCTTTCATCTTCATCCTCACCTTCAAACATCTCCTCATCTTCCATCTGGCTCTTTAAAGTTTCTGGGTGATCTGGACTCAGAACCTTCTGGATCTTCTTCAGCTCATTCTTCACAAACATGGTGATGTTGTCCTCCAGCCGCTGGAAAAGAAGACTATATGAATTACCCAGTGGTAAATGGACTGGTTCCTATATAGCTCTCTTTGATTCTCTGTGCACACAAAGCATTTTATACAACATGCCTCATTCAACCAAGCACATTGTTCTATGCTTAAATACTTTCTTTCACACTCTGATGGATGCATCAGAGGGCAGCTTGGGTTTAGTACGTTACCCAGTACATTTGCCAGCCAGGGTTTGATTCACAAACCTTCTGAGTAGTAGCTGACCTGCTCACCTCCTGAGCTACAGTCACCCCAATCTGACTGAAATCATGGAGCCCAAACTCTGATTTATGTTGGACACACTGACAATCATCTGGTCCACAAAGTGCAGCATAGAGGTGACTGAAAAGAACAAATGTAAACGTAGTACTACAAACCATAACCACAGAGTCCAGGTGTGTTTGATGTTGCTGTGCAGACTGACCAGTGGAAACCTCTGCTCTCTCCTGGTCCACTCTGTGGAGGAGTAATGTATAATTAGCTCATGTTATGTCTGTCCACACACAGACACAAGCTAAAGGTCCATGAAGTGATGTTTGGATGGGTTCAGTCAATCAGATGACTGTCATGGTGAAGCTTTGCTAGTCCTAGTGATCCCACTGAGAATTAACAACTCAGTTTCCAGATGTCTGTAGTTTTCTGCTCAGTTTCTTTAGTCCCAACAGCTCTTACCATCTCCTGCATAAAGCTTTCCCTCCATGCTCAGATGCCCTGGAACAAGGTGCTCTCTTTATATCAGTGAGTGGTTTAAAGTGACAACTTGCAGTGCTCGCCAAACTTTGTGTCAGCAAAAGTTCTACTGTTTCTTACATTTATTACATTTATTACATTTTTACACACACAAATCAATGAACGCAAAAACATAAACTTTTCAGATATTTTGTTTTACAATGTTACAAAACTCAGTTCACAACTACACAGTCTGATTTACAAGTACAAAATATTTATGACCACAGTTTGAGCCGATGTATGTCCCGAGTCTGTGGACTCAGTAGTTTTGTTTTGATTGTTATTGTCTTTTGTTACAATTTCATTCTGATTAAGATTTTCTAGTTCTGAGGTTTTGGTTTCTGTGTTCCCTCTGTACTGTGTTAGTATTGTGTCTCTGTGTTCACTTCCTGTTTCATTTTGACAGTGCCATGTCCTACGTTAGTGTGTCTACTTTTGCTTCAATAATTGATCAATGATCAATGATCAATAATTTTTTCAGTAGAGGTTATCTTAGCTTCTGCACAGTCCATCTCCACTGCCCTTCAGAGAAACAATTTCAACTAGATGCTGTTACACATGGCCGTAGTCTCAGCTTTCATGCGAATGCTTCTTCTGCTTGCCGTAATGTTGAACAGCCCATTTGAGGGTTATCCTCTCTGTGAACCAGATGCTTGATTTCACACAGAGGTCCACCAACTCAATTTGATCAGTTATGGAACGATTTACCTCGACAGGCTCCTTCACTCGCTGCTTTTAAACCTCCTTTAAAACACACTTTTACTCCCTGACCTTTGACCCAGTGTGACATGTTGACTCACTACCTCAGACAGCTTCAAAATAGTCTTTTTGTTTTTTGGTGCTGCCTAAAAGAACCGTAAAATATCTGTCCTATATACAGTTATGTTCATATATTTTTGTACTACATCAGGAAACTCAAAAATATAGTTTGTAATATTTTAATCCTTATTTTTAAAACTGTTTTTGTCATTTTTCTTCTCCCATTGCATCAAAAATCATTATTTACACTAAATAAATGAGTCAGCAGCTCTCTTACATTGTTGCTGCAGGTTCATTACTGAAGTCTAGAGGTGTTCCTTTGGACCAGTCACTCCTCACAGACACACAGCTGGATGCTGCAGATCCTGCTCCATCCTTTTCCTCCATCTTCTTGATGTCAGGGTGGAGTTAGTCTGAGAGGTAAACACACACACTCAGAGGTGCTGTTGTACTGGAAGCATCACACTGACGGGTTTCTAAAGTTCTCATTGATCATTTCATGGAGTTTCTGTGGTAAACACTGTCCTGTGACGTATGTGTTATGGTGAGGGTCATGAGGGCTAACCAGCCCCACTCCTTACTCCTCATATTTCAGCCTGAAGCACAATAACACACTGTTAAAAAAAAACATCCTAAAACAACGGTAATATTCCGGCAGCTGGGGCGCCAAAATACGATCGTGAAATAACAGAAAATAACTCCCCATAAAAATACGGTTATTTCCAGTAATGAAAATACAATTAGTTGCGCTAATTTGACATGGGATCTTGCCTTTTTCAAGTGCCGCTAAACATTAAATCAGGAACATGTTAATGTGATTAAACAATGAAATCATCTATAAATAGGGAAAAAAAACATCTTAAAAAAACGGTAATATTCCGGCAGCTGGGGCGCCAAAATACGACCGTAAAATAACAGAAAATAACTGTCCCATAAAAATACGGTTATTTTCAGTAATGAAAATAGAGTTTGTTGTGCTAATTTGACATGGGATTCTGCCTTTTCCAAGTGCTTTTAGACATTAAATTAGGAACATTTTTACGTGATCAAACAATGAAATTACCTATAAACAAGGTCACTGAATGTGGAAATATGAATCATAATACGTAAATGTACAGAAATATACAGTTAACAGTTGGTTTAAATAATAATTGATTGCATGCCCTGGGACAGACTGACAGAGGCAAGGCTGCCATATCACACCCTCGGCCATCACTAGTAGGCGGTAGGTGAAGAGTCTTCACCACGGACACAACGACGGAGAGTGTCCGAGCCGGGGCGCGAACCGGCAATCTTCTGATCACAAGGCAAACTGCCAACTCTTGAGTCACGAACGCCCTAACTAGCAATGATAATAATACTTATGTGATGTAACACAAGCTTATAGGGATCATGTTATATACTTTTCCATAGCATTACATTTGAATTCAACAGTTCAATCTTTCAAATAACGGACAGATATTTGTGAAATCATGATACATTTGTGAATCTGTATCTAAATATGCATATGTACAGACAGATACATTTAATAATCATGACAATTATGTTGTATTACATTACAGTGATTTAACGTTAATTTACATTTGAAATGTGAAGTCAAAGTCTATTTACGTAACTTTAATGATATTCTAGAAGAACAGAACATTACTGTAAAATGCACAGTAAAATGCCTTCATATTAGGGTTTTTTCCTACGGTCGCAGCCATACCCGCGACCTTGTTGTTATTAGTTCACATTCATTGGCTTGATGCTTAGCGTCATTGTTAAGTCTAATTGTTGAATGTTGCCATTGTGTTTCTTAAATTTGTACAGTCTTAGTTCAAGCAGTAGGATCAAAGCCATTCCTTTGATCCTGACCACCTCTCCAACCACTCTGTGCTGGGGGAGGTTTTATTGTAGATACATCCTATCTGAAAGATCTGTTTCTTTTGATGTAAGCTTCCTGGTTTTACGACCCTTTGGTCAGCAGGAGGTCTGACACACACACACACATTCTCACATAACACACACATTCTCACATAACACACACACACACACATTCTTACAGAAGTTCACACATATACATACAAATGCCTTGTCTTAGGACCATGTGGGCGTGGCTTTGTTCTGACGTGTTTTGTGTGAACTGTCTCTCAATAAAAGGTAGCAGGAGGAGGTCAGATCTGGGGGTCATTTTCGTGGTGGACACAGACAAGGCCTCCCTTGCGCAAATAATCGATCGATCGACTGTCTTGTTTTCTTCATGATGAATAAGTCTCTAGAATTAGCGGGGCTTGTGGAAACACAGACCCAACAGTCATGTTATTTATATTAATTGCAATTACTACCTCTACATTTCTTTTTCAAAATGTATAATTAGCACAGCGTGTCCGTGCAATGTTTTACATTGCGGCATGCAGAGAAATCTTAACAAAGAAGCTCACAGAGAGAGATTGAGCTTGGTATTTAACCCCAAGCTGGTAAGGGGAGCTCTTTATTAAAACACTTGCTGGTGCTACAATGTGCCTCAAGGTTCAACAACAGCACAACAGAAGTCACTCATGGTACAGCACTCTCTCTACAAAACAACAACTGTCAGTGACGCTGCACCACGGCGTAAACACAACATTTAAGATAACAGTTAAAAGTAACGTAACCATAAACAATAAAACAAGAACATCTAAACAGCAGCACATGTCCCAAGGCATGATGGGAGACATTTCTGGATGTATTTTTACAATCTAAATATGCATATGTACAACAAAATATATTTAACAAACAAGTAAATTGTGTTTTATTACATTTACAGTGATGTTATGTTATTTTACATTTGCCGTGTCAGATCACAGTCTACTTATGTAAATGTAATGATATTCTAGAAAAACAGTACACAACTGTAAAATACACAGTAAAATAATTTGACATTACTATTTTTTGGAACAGTGCAGCCTAAACCTAACCAGGAGGCTGTAACCTCAAAGGGACTTCATGGTTAGAAATAAAGGTTCAATGAAATGAAGCAGATCATAAAAACATGAGTTCCAACTTTAAAAGAAGCATCCACACGATGACGGCACAGCAGAGGAGCACTTTCTCTAACACACTGATTCAGTTCCACTGACACAAGGACACACACAGGAAGGCACAAACACACACAAGCCTTTATAAGAAACAACACAATCATCTGCGCTTGACTTGTCAATCCAAGTCCTTAGCCCATGAGCCCGCGGTATCAGACCACAGATATTCCCTTACTTTGAAAAAATAAAGCCAGTTTTCAGAACAGACCTGATGTTTATGCTACAGCCTGTTTACCAATATAATCAATATCAGATATCAGAGCAACAGAAACCTCGGTGATCAGGACGCTGGGACTGAGAACAGGAAGTGGCTCAAACGTCACAGTTTCATAACGTCACCCTGAACTCCACTCACGGAGTTTCTGTCGCCATTGTAGTTTTTAAAGTCCCGTGATAAAGGCGGGTCTTTCTGTGAATCCGCACGCTCATTGGCTAATAACTTGAGATTGACACGTCGTTATCCAATGAGCGTGCGGGAACTTCCGACATAAAGTTGTTTCCTTTGAAAAACCAAAGTCTGATTATTTTTGCCTCCACTGACGGAGTCTGTTGTTCCCGCCACAGAGACACAGTAATGTCAGAGCGGTGTTAACACTCACCCTGCCTCAGCACAGCTCTCACTCTCCTCCTGCTCTCTCACACTAAACGGAGGCTCAGCTAAACTCACTTCCTCTCTACTTACAGGAAACCAGCGCTCAGAGGAGCCGACCGGCCTCACATTTCACCCACAGACATGAACAGTGTGGAATTATTTCATGTCATAAGAAGAAACATATTCATGTTAACACTCACCTGCAAGGGCGTAGATTTGGTTTTGGCATTGGTGGGGACGGATGATTCAACCACCGAACCCTGCCCTGTTTCTTTTGTTCCCCTTTTTGTCTTTGCTTCTTGATAAAAAAGGAGAAGTATACTTGCCTACATATGCTATTCTACCTGCTTTTAAACCATTTAAAATTACAATTCATAGTTTTATATGTGAATTTTGCAAAGAAGAGTGAGCAAATATTTCCACATCAAGATGTGCCATGCTAATAGGTTCCTACCCAAAAAGACTGATTAGAGTGATAAAAGGCAAAGGTGCAGCAACAAAGTATTAGTTTAAGGGTGTGCATATTTGTGCAACCGGGTTATTTTAAGTTTTTTATTTTCACCTGTGATCTTGTGTCACCATTACTCTCTGAGCTTTGTGTTGGTTCTTCTGTCACTTGACAAATAGAACATACGTGACAATAAGAATAAAATGTGTAGCTGCTTCAGTGTTTCTGTCACTTTGTGCAGATCTTGACTCGTCAGTAATGTTTGTAGGCTGAGTGCATTTTTAAAACAATTTGTGCAAACTGCACTACAAGGTGGAATATTTGCAAAATCATGACTACCTCGTTATATTTTGTCTCAAAAATGAACCCTATGAATATGTCAGTGCCATTAGGATTAAATTATTGTGTCACCAACATTTTAACGTTAGACATATAATTTTAACAGCCTCTGTAAACTAATATCCTGGCTGCTCGAGGCTGCCGTTTTCTCTGACAGTTTCAATCAAAATTAGAAATGCTGCTCTGAGACTGAGAGAACTAATAGTGCTGCATGTTGTGCAGTTAGTTTCCAAAACACGTTATTCATGGTTACATACAATTTTAGACTGATGTGGGCCAAAGCCTAGAATAGCCTGTAATGTTATTGTGACGGACACATTTTATGAGTGAACTTGACTTTAAGTGACTTACAGGTTTCTTTGAAAAACACTTTCTTATATCCAGGTTCTTCCTTTTTGCTGCCACCCACCTCTCCTCCTTGCAGGCCCTAGCAGCGCAGGCTTGCCGCTGCTAAAACGAAACAGTAGTGGTGTGCGGATCGATACTGAAATATCGATTCTTCCGATACCAGCAATTTATGTTCTAGAATCGATTCTCATATTATAATATCGATATTTTAGTACTCTGGGGTAAATTTGTAGTTTTTCCATTAAAATGAACGCAGTGGAAAGAAACTATACCATTCGGATCGTCTAATTTGGAAGGAACTACTTCCTCTTACGCCTTTCATAGTCATATGCGAAATACGGCTGTATAAATGTGTCGCAGCCCATGGCGTGCACACTCACAACAATGGCTGAGCGCAAACAGAGTCATGTGTGGACGAGTTTTACCTCCACAAACAGCCCAGACGCGGTTTGTGATATATGTGGCAAGACAGTGAGGTGTTGTGGCAACACCACTGACCTCGTCAAACACCTCGGAGTAAATCACATCACAGAATATGATAAGCTTATGTTGAGGTGAACTGAAGAGGAGGACAGGGACAGGTGCTGCTAGGGCGAGACAGACGTCTCTCGCAGAGTCCTTTAGTGCTGCAGGCAGGCAACATGCTCAAATAGCGCACAACGTCAGATTTTTTTTATTTCTATATGATTATTCTGCATTATTAAGCAATAAAAACAAGTTGTCTGATGTCCTCTAATCATTATGAAGCAATATGGTTATGTTATTATTACAATTACATAATACAATTATATATTGTATTATGAAATGCAATGAAACATTAAGTTTTTGTACAGAGTATCGGTATCGGATCAGTATCACCGATACCACCCTGAATTTTACTTGGTATCGGATCGGAAAGGAAATCAGTGGTATCGCACATCACTACTAAACAGAGCTCCCTGAAAGGCACAGCCAATCACATTGGCCATATTTGTCACATGACGTAGGACTCCAGTAGAGAACGTAATTTAACTCTTTCTGCACCGCTGGGTGAATGAGACGTTGACAGATTGTTTTTTTCTTTCTTTCTATCGGGTTTGTTTTTCTTTTCTCGAAGAGATCAAATTATTGGTGGGGACACGTCCCTTCCGTCCATGCCAAATCTACGTCTTTGCTCACCTGCCTCAGCTCCACCTTCCTCCTCCTGCTGCTCTGAACGGAGGCTCAATACTTTCACTTTCACTGCTCCTCCCTAAACACAGAGGATGCTGGGACTTGTAGTTTTTTCCTTCCGGTGCGGTCTTCCTCTTTGTTTGTTTGTGTTTGTGTTCAAGTTATTTCGATCATGTATATGTCCAGGGCCGGGCAACCCAGTTGTCTTCACCCTTCCCAGTGTGGTGAATTTTTTAGCTCTTTTTGTTGTGTGTGAAATTATTTTTTTAACCATTTGACTTGAATTTGATTTAAGTAGATGCATATTCTTTGTGATATGAACACATGGGAAACAAAAATCATTTATTTTTAGCTCAAAATGACAACATTAACACAATAAAACAGGTCTCTTTCTTAAACAGAAGCCTGTCATGCTTAACTTTTGAGAATCAAAGTAAATCTTTCTTTAAAAGAACTCTGTCCTGCTTAATTTAAAATTATATAAATTAATAGAAAACATCCATCCATCCATTCGCTTCCGCTTATCCTTTTCAGGGTCGCGGGGGGCGCTGGAGCCTATCCCAGCTGTCATAGGGCGAGAGGCAGGGTACACCCTGGACAGGTCACCAGTCTGTCGCAGGGCCAACACACAGGGACAGACAACCATTCGCACTCACTTTCATTCACACCTAGTGACAATTTGGATTATCCAATTAACCTATCCCCACAAGCTGCATGTCTTTGGACGGTGGGAGGAAGCTGGAGTACCCGGAGGGAACCCACGCAAACACGGGGAGAACATGCAAACTCCACACAGAAAGACCCTGGCCTGATGTTGGAATTGAACTCAGGACCTTCTTGCTGTGCGGCAACAGTGCTAACCACCGTGCTGCCCTAAATAGAAAACAATAGAAAGAAAAATAATCTTGTAACAGTGCACATTTAGTGCATTTAGTGCAATTGGCTTCAGTAGAGGCATTATTTCAGCTTTTGCTCCCGTTTGTAAACCCGCTTGTTCCCATGATTACGCATCATAACTCATCATCATTATTCATCTATGTATTACTTTTATGTATTAGTCATCTATTTGTTGTAATCATCTATCCTTGCAGTTGTTTATTCCACAAAATAAATTATATTATCACACTTCTGGCCACATAGCGCTGATATTCACTGCACATGCCCATTTTAACCTTAACCAGAGGGTTTAAAAACAAACAAACCAGTGTTTACATACCATATCTGCTTCTGCCGTGGCCTGGTGGACAAAAAATTGGCTAAGGTTCCCCGAGCTTTCACGCCCCTCATGTTCTTCATGTGGCCACCATTAGAAGCAGTGCAGTGCGCTTTATAGGTGTTATGGTGACCTTTTTCCAGCCAGGTGTTTTCCTTTTCCCATTCCTCCCTGTACTTTTGCAGTCTTTTTTTATTTCTCTGAGGGGAACAAACATTGCTCGCTCATGAGGGTGTCACCGCAGCCGCTCACACTGCTCACGCACAAACACGTAAACGTCGGTGAAAAAGACGGAGCAGCACGGCTGTGCAGCGTGTGATCTGGACACAAGCGATGGAGGCACAACTTGTAGAACTTTGGAAAGCTCATCCAAGCCTTTTCAATGTGGCATCACAAAATTATCACGACCACAACAACCATGAAAATAGTTGGATTTACACTGCTGCTCAATCACAGCTGCCTGATCAATGTTTTTCATTTCATTCAATTTAGCAAAGTTGATGGTGGTGGTGTGCGTGTCTGTGTGAGTGAAAGACACAGAGGGAGAGCGAGCGACAGATTTTCTGTTATAACCTTCATTTTATGGAGGCACAGTGTGAGCACTCAGGTTGCACCAGAGCATCGGGCGATATAGTGTGAGACCCTGCATCGTGACCTACGAACTTATAACCCCTGCGAGCCAATCGTGCAGTTTGAAAATTGCAGTGTATGCCCAGCTTTAGGTGTACTGTCGTCCGAGACTTGCACCGCAGTGTCGGCGTTTGTTTCCCTGGCCCGGGCATTTTGACTAGAGACCGGCCCACCAGGTATTAAAGCTGTCAATAGAAAATTGTATTTAGTAGTCAGTATAATCTTTTAATAATATAAGTTTACATATGGTAGTGATAGGATGTGCGATCCTTAATAGTCTGCAAAAGCTTTGCGTGCATTCCAGAGTGCTCTGGCATTCACACCCACATCCTGGGAGCATGGGAAAGGTCGTACCTTGTCTTATTGTTTTACGGTAGGATAAACGTAGCTATGTCAGTTTTAGTCTGAGTGCCCTTTTTTACATATAGATGAACTGTTGGATTTTCCAGACCAGCAGGTTAAGGGAAGTCGGTTATGGGGTCACACTCTGACACACACACGCACACACACACATACATATACACCTCCACATTCCAATGTAAGGAACAAACGCCCACTGAAGTATAAATAAAGACCAGGGCAGTCTCAGAGTTGCAAGTCTCTGAGCCCTCACTCTCTCGTGCGAGCGCTCTGGTGGCTGCCCTTGCTAGCAAGAAAACCTGTGTTTCTCCTCTCTGATTCTCTGCTGAAGAAGTGTTTTAGAATACATCTCTTGACAAAAGCCATAAAGCCTTTGAATTAAAACAAACGCTGTTGTGACAGTGATGTACAGTCTTGTTGGTATATGTATGATTTCTATACATTTTACATCAGATAAAAACTTTGGTTGTAAGCTTCAGATAATTATTTAATAAAAGCGAGACATTTTAAATCAGAATAAGAAAGAAAAGTATTTCTTTGTGCCCCCCTTTCCCTGTTAATGCCCTACCTGGCCCCCTGGCAAAACTTTGCTAGACCCACCCCTGCACAGTTACCAGCTGTCAGCTACATAGAAAAGGATCCTGGTGTTATTAGTCTCTCAGAAACAGTTCATAACTTCCCTTCAACTCATTCATGTCACCTAAAAGGTAAACCTGTTTCTCCATCACAGCTCTGATGATTCAGTAAGGACATCTCCTGGTTTCATCTTCATGTTTCCATCTCACCACATAACCAAACCGATATTATGACCAGCAGCTTTTACAGCTGTAGCTCAGCATGAACGTTTTGTTTTGGTTTTTTTCTGCCCATGCCTGTGATGCCGCCCCCACCACGCTTTAATCATGGACTGTATTTTAGGTGTTGCATTTTTTCCTTGTTAATTGCGTAGAATGATGCACAGACTGAACCTCAGCCAAGACCAGTGCGCTGGAAAAAACTTGACAGACAGGGAGATTTTATTCCTCAAAGACCATCATCCAGTCGAAGTACTAGTTGCATGCCACGTGGTCAGTATTCTCACAACCATTGATTTTATCTCACAACATCTTTTCACCAAAGAATTTCAGTAAGTAAATATTCTTCAATCTCTTTTTTCCCCCAGTGTCCGCGGATCAGCATCAATGTCCACGTGAAGAACCTAGTTATGTTGCCACTGTCAACCCAACAAAAGGTACTTTACCTTCTTTTATATATTGTGATTCCTTTTTTAAAGTTTACTTTTATATTTGTTGTTATAGTTGAGTTAGGCAGGGCTTTTGTGCAGTCCTAAGAAACATACTGCCTAGAGTGTTTTTCACTTTGTGGAAGAGTTTCTTTATTTTTTTTCTGTTAGTGTGTGGAACTGAGGTGCTTCGTCAGGAGCTCCTTCAGTTGTTGGAGGATGGAGAAGAGGACGCAGCCATGACTTGTGAGACGTCGTCTGAGTCAGCTGCTACTCACTGGGCGATCAGAAACATGGTGTCCTTGCAAAAGTGGAAAGAGGCCAGGCCTTGTCTTATAGACAATATGTTAGCTACTCTGGATCCACAGTCACACCGTGTGTGTCAGTGTGGCAAACAAGTAGTTGTGAGGTGTCTGGACTGCCTGCCTCTTCCATTCCTTTGTGCTGACTGTGATATTGCAGTTCACACACGCTTTGTCCTGCACAGCAGAGAGGTAGTAACAGGAGGGTTTTTGAAGCCTTCATCAGAGTTTCACAAGCCAATAGGTACGGTTTTTAAGTCTTATGCATTTCTCTCTATGTACTATGAGTGGGTGCTGTTATTGTATATTTATTGTGTATCATTTAATTTCCAATTCTTTTTATATATATTGTGTGTTTTTAATGTTAGTTCGGCTGTAGCCTGTGCAAAGGCCAGACTATGTGTGTGTCTGCCCAGCAGGTAACGTTGAGGTTTCACCCGGTGCAATTGTGGCTCTTGTAACCATAAATGGTAAGTTGCTCTTTTGTCACACAGTACATACACAATAGAGGTGTTTTCAGGTTTTAGTGCAAATTGTACATTGCTACATTGTTTTGAATTACCCTCGGCCCGCAGTATATGTGGGCACCTGTCAAAGGTCATTTGGATTTACCAGACCGCTTTGAAAACAACATGAAATCTTCACAACATGAAAAAAATGAATGTCTTTGTTGAGCCATGACTGGATTTATCCTTATCCTTCCTAAAGGCCGTTATAACCTTGCACTGCCAGTGGTGAGCTGCACCAGCTGTGACCTAATGTGGTCCCCCTCAGTTAAGGACTTCCAGGGTGGTGGATATTGGCCTGGCACCTTAAATTTCTGCACCCTGTTTTCAATGGATGTCTTTCAGTCTTTCTATGACATTAAGAAGCTGCACCAGGGATGTCACTTAAGGCATTTGTCAAAGTGCTGGATGAAAGAACAGCCCATTTTGGAAGGGTGAGTTTCTAAATTTGTCAAGTTTAAGGAAATTGTGCAAATCAATGTTTATGATGACTGTCCTTGAATATTCTGTTGTTTGTCCTCTACTTAAAAGACTGGCAGAATATCAGCTGATGCCTTCAGTAAAAGTTTCTTGGAGTGGAGTGCTGTAAAGTTTGAGGTGGACAGGATGTGCAAGGAGCCATGCTTTAGCTGCCCTGCCTGCACTCCAGACATGCTCGCCGTGTCAGTTGATGGAAACCGCAAGCTTTATTGCTTTCAATCAAATGCAAGGTACGTTATGCATTGTGTACATAAATCAAATATGGATTTGTACAAAAATTGTATTTTGATGTTTCTTTTCAAACAACTGTCACTGTGTTCGTTCAGCACTTCAGAGCAGGGGAACTTTGAAGGTGTCTTCATTGAAAAAGATGAAGAAGTTGCTGAGTTTGTGAAATACATCCACAGACACACAAATGATGTAAGATACACATAAATATCAGTGCTGTCAGCGTTAATCTTGTTAAAATGACGTTAACGCCATAACCATATACACATACGTGTGTGTGGATACATATTTGGATGGGTGGATATTTATTTTGTTTTTCTCTTGGTGTTGTCGTAATACTATTTACTTGACTTTATCTTAATGCATACTTCATTTTGTCACCATGTGTATTTAAAAAATAAAAACGTGGTTTTTATGAGGTGTTGTGTGAACGTGACTTAAGGCTAATTCAGCTAATTCTTTTGCATTTGTGTTAAAAAAGTTTGTCCCTGATAGGGCGTAATCACGTCGTGTCTTTGAGTGTATAGGTCCCAGGGAAAGGGTTGTGTGGATCTTCATCTTGGACTGCAGCAAAGGAGTCGACCAAAAAGTCCACTGTTGGATGAAGAGGGCATGGAAATAGCTGTTTGTTTGCTGTTAGTCCTCCTAGCTGCATTGGACATGTTTCGAGGGGAGATCTTTGCTTACCCCCTTTTTCTCCAGAGGAAGTTGGCAGCTAGCGTCCCAGGACATATTATGTTCCCTTGCTCCGATGTGGCCTGTAAATATTTCCCATATTTAACCAACGTGGCTCAGCAGCGCCCTGAGCTGAGGAACCTCTTGTCAATGCGTCCTTTTCTCTCCGTCATGCATGCAAAAGCTCACACTTGGATATGCGAGGTATACTGCAGCTTGTAGTCTTGGATACGTTTAAGACATTTTGTTATAAGGTTGGATGAATTCAGCAGTCATGTATTGTGACCTCCTTTCTATAGATCAAATGGGGAGGTGCGTTTCAGGATGGGGCCGGTTCTACAGTTGGAGAAGAGGTGGAGCAAGTAAACAGTTTCCTGTCTAGGGCGGCCATCACAACGAAGTACATGTCTAAAGCAGGTGTGTGTCTGTGTGTGAGATTCCACTCAGTCTCCTGCTCATTCATTCTTATTTGTATACTAACTGAAATGCAGGGCGAACAGACATGCTGACCCTCCTGGCTTTGGGCTGGAACAAAAGGAAAGTGGAACAACTGGGCCGCACTTTGAGCCAGAGATATCTATCCTCTCACTTAGAAACGGATCAAACTGATGGCAGCCTTGGAGTGTTGCAGGCACGAATAGAGGAGCTTGTCGTCATCATCAGAGTGCGAACACAAAGTCTTTACAGACAAAATGGTGTCCCAGTTTCTTTGAAATGGACCGTTTGATGCTCAGTTTGTACAGCTTGTACAGCTACTTTGTAAACAGAATAAAATCAGATCCAGGTTTGTTTAAGCTGGATGTGATTTGTTCTAGCAAACAAATTGATGAGTGTAGATTAAAATGTAAATATATGCATTATGTGAAGGTGCTCCTTTTTATGATTATTTACAGATAGCAACAAGAGGCGCCACAGAATTCGCAAGGTCATCTTAGATGAGAAGAAACGCTTGGCATCAGTGATGCCCTCATCCAGACCGACGTTTGGCCCTGGCAGAGCACAAGTGAACGTAAGCTCTTGATATCTAAATATCCTTTTTAAACAAACTCCCAGTATCTGAGCAGCAGTTGAATGTTTTGTTCTTGAATCATAATATGCTACTATGTTTTCCCATCTGATGTTGTTAAACTGTAGCTGCTGCTGACCTCCGGACAAAGAGAAAGGTCTTTGAGAAGGTGATGGCTGTGAGGCGCCTGAGAGAGGAGGAGATGATCCTTTGCAGGGAGATGCAGCATCACTGGACAGTGTTGCGAATGCGATCTGTGGTGTTGGGGACAATCTCCTCAGACTGTAAGCACATCTTTTATTTATTTATACATTTGGTGATGAATTGATTGAAAATAATAGCAGATGCTAAAGTCTTACTGGATCTTTTACCTATATTTGGGTTGCTAGCTGACACTGCCTTCTCCCTTAAAAAAAGTTTAATTATGATCCTAATTCCTTGTGTTTATGAGGTGAGGTTTTTGTTTGTTTGTTTGTTTGTTTTACTTATATTTAATAGGTTTGTTGTTTTTACAGCCTCCCTTGTTGGCATGTCGGAGGATGCACAGAAAGGACTCCATAGCCTGGTTTAAAAACAGCAAAGTGAACTGAAAGCTGAAACGCTCAAAGTAAAGGACGTGTACAAGAGAATCCTCAGCCACCAACCACTCCTGGAAATGGACTCGGAGGAGGAGGAGGACATTCCAGACGATGCCGCTGAGAGTGATTTTAGCACTTCTGATGAAGACTGATTGTGTCATCATTGATGTTATGTTTGGTAAAATAAAAAGTTAATCACATCTGTTTAATGTGATTTTTATAATGTCTGTTTTAGAAATTGCTTATCATAAACAGACCTTTTACATGTTGAGAAGAAAAATGTAATTCCCTTGGTGCAGTTGTTTACCCTGAATCATTCTTTCCCATCTAATTTAATGACTAGTTTACATGTTCAGATACAATAACATAATTTAATTCATGGGATGCTTTCTGGGCTGCTCAAATTACCACAACATTTAAAAGCACCAGGCAGCACACTCACAAGGACATTTTTTGTTCAGTGTTTTGTTGAAGAAATCAACAAGTACAACTGAGATGTTTGCTGTAGTGGTGAGTTTGTTAAGAAGCATGCCAGCACACTGGTGAACTGACAGTCCCAGAATGCACCCGAGCCAGTGACTCGCCCCAGAACAAATGAAATTAATTATCTAGAAAGACAACCGTGATCAAAGACTAAGTAAAAGAGTAGGAAACAAAAGATAAGGGAAGGTACTGTGGGGTAGGAAAGAAAGGCCAGAGCTGTGCAAAATGACCTCCAGCAGGCCACAAATATGCACGTCTGTTCAAGCGGTCAGATACTGACTCCATGAGGGTGGTATGAGGGAGACGTCCACAGGTGGGGGTTGTGCTTACAGCCCAACATCGTGCAGGATGTTTGGCATTTGCCAGAGAACACCAAGATTGGCAACTTTGCCACTGACGCCCTGTGCTCTTCACAGATGAAAGCAAGTTCACACTAAGTACTTGTGACAGAGTCTGGAGACATATTGGAGAACCTTCTGCTGCCTGAAACGTCCTCCAGCATAATGGTTGGGCAGTGGGTCACTAATGGTGTGGGGTGGCATTTCTTTGGGGGACCGCACAGCCCTCCATGTGCTCGGCAGAGGTAGCCTGACTGCCATTAGGTGCTGAAATTAGATCCTCAGACCCCTTGTGAGACTATATGCTGGTGCGGGTGGCCCCGGGTTCCTCCTAATGCAAGACAACGCTAGACCTCATGTGGCTGGAGTGTGTCAGCAGTTCCTGCAAGACGAAGGCATTGATGCTGTGGACTGGCCCGCCCATTCCCCAGACCTGAATCCATTTGAGGACATCTGGGACATCATGTCTCACTCCATCCACCAACTGCACCACAGACTGTCCAGGAGTTGGCAGATGCTTTAGTCTGGGAGGAGATCCATCAGGAGACCATCTGCCACTTCATCAGGAGCATGCCCAGGTGTTGTAGGGAGGTCATACAGGCATGTGGAGGCCACACAGACTACAGAGCCTCATTTTGACGTGTTTGAAGGACATTACATCAAACCCGATTAATTATTCTGTATTGCACTGATCAAGGAACCAACCCAATAGGAGCTAAAGGCATCCTCTTCACATTACTTAACATAGTAAGTTTATACTATGTTTAATGTGCATTTTCTTCATCAGTCTAGAACATAACATGTTAGCGCTCCCTGGTTCTTTTTGGAGACAGGTCCTGAGACAGCAGGCAGCTTTGGAGAACTCATGCCAGCTGTGGTAATTAAGGAATACTTTGATTTAATATTGATTTCACGACAACTATCCTCAGGCACATATTCCTGGATATATACAATGACACGAGTAAACTCCCATTTTAGAATCATGGCCTTCTTTGATCTGACTCACTGCCTCAGACTTTGGACCTGTGTCCCCAAAACTACAGAGAATCCATGACACTGGGTAAGAGGCCTTGATCATGTTATAAGTGAGAGAGTTTGGTGTAACAGTGGTTGAACATGCCAAATCCATCCACAACATACTGCCATTCCCCAGCTGTAACCTGCATATGCATCAGACCAAAACTCAGTACCATAGCCACATGATAGACATACAGATGAGGGTAAAGGGCTGTGTCATGTTGCCAGATAGCTTCATCCCAAAAAAGAGAAACATTCTTCAAAAACAAAAGTTTGTGAATATTTGCTGTATTGCCAGGCCTGAACCAACCTGTTAAACTTATCAAATTATTGTCATAGATATGAACCTATTGATTGAAACAGAATAATCCATTCAAGCCTCCATCATTATCCAAGATCACTGTTAGTATTCAGATTATTTTATCTCTATTTTCCTCTAGAATGTTTTGAAAATCAGTATTTGATCAACAGACTTTTTAAAAGTGTATTTTGATCCTATTGTTTACGCGTGTAATTGCATTTTTATTGACATTATGACAGGAAAACCCTTAATCAAATTGTATCTTTGGTATCTAATAATAATATTAACAATAAAAATAATGTTACATATGCAATATGCACACAATAATGATGTGCAAACAAACAGGAAAAATAGAAAAAAATGACAATTAAAAAAAAAAAAACCCTGTATATACAAACCACATATGACCACGACTCCAAATGTGCAATTGTCACTGCATCTAAACATGACAGATGACATATTACAAAAAGGTAGAAACGTATAATATACAACATGTTGTGAAGCTGCTACTGGTGCAGTTAACTTTGCTTTAGGCTCCCATACACAGTACTGCTGACCCTAATCACCTCATACAAGATGTTACTTACTTTACGTGCAGTGCAGTATTACTTTAACTTGCAACATGTTATAATAGCCAAGTCACTTCTATATTTATGAGCATGTAGACAATAATGTTGGCTGATATGTAAAACTATGAGATATCGAGTGCTGGGAAGATATTATTGATGGATCAGATTCATGAATGTTTTAGGTACTTAAGCCACAATTAGAGAGTGAAACAGAGACTGACACTGGTTAGAATTGTATAGTAAATATTTTATTTTGAACTTTTATGCTGAACTACAAACTGTGAACTGTGCGACCTGTGGTGCCTGGTTTACTGTGTGTAAAACTGCGCAGGTTCCCATGTGTCATCCCACACTTTGCCACTGTCAGGAGAAAAACATAACAAACAACAACCACAACCACACACACACAAAATAGGATAATTTAGGTTGTGACATATGACAATTTTTTAGGATGAAATATCTTCTATATTCATGTCATGCTTTATACACCTTCATTGTAATATAAATTAATCAAATCAAGTCAGAGAGTAATAATATATGAAGTAGACGTCAAGCAGGACCACAGCAGCAGCCACGATGCTTCAGAACCTGCTGGATGAGAGAGCACAGAAACTCCAGGGAAGAAGTTTAGTTAGTAACATGCATGAACTGCATTACTGAGACATGTATGTTTACAGATGGTGGTGAGGGAGAGGGGGAGAGGTTTTAGTAAAAGGAGATGTGACTGCATCTTCAACCAATACTGAGCCTGCATAACCCTGAAAGAGACAGACAGAGACGGGGGGGGGGGGGGGGGGGACACTAACCCCCAGCAGTCTGGTCCTGTGACAGCATAACTAAGGGCTGACCTGAACCAGCCCTAACTATAAGCTCTATAAAGAAGTAAAGTCTTATGCCAACTCTTAAAAGTCTTGACCACGTCCACCTCCAAAACTCATAATGAACTTTGGAGGTGGACAGCTATCAAGCTCCTCACAGAAGAGCAGCTTGACAGCTAAAAGCTCCCAATTTACTTTAGTCCAAATACATGAATTCAAATTGAGGTGATAACTATTTATCAACAATATGAATGTCTGTTCCCGTCCAACAAAGTTGTTACTACATACCATGTTGAGCAGGGCTTCCACTTGACTTTAACTTCTTCTTTTTCCTGAAAAACATGATATAAACAAACGATTAATTAAGAAAGACATGCAAGTTGCATACAAAAAGGAGCTTATAAACATTTGTGTACTATTGAATGGCTCAATATATTATACAAGTAGTTTACAAAAACATAAGAACCACTACAATGCTTGTACTGCCAGCATCGAGTGCATGTCAGCAAAGCAACACTGCTTACATTGTGGCTCACAAGCAAAACTAACTGAAGCAGATGTTACTGAATGGGAAGGAGCACCTCCACATCAATCACTCCTTCTGAGCATGATGTCAGGAGGACTTTAAAGCACGTAAACATCAGGAAGGCAGCACGACCAGGTCGTATCAGGTGGTATGTTCCTATTTAATGTCCTATTTGGAGCGAAATACAGACTCAGTGTCTGAATTAGTGTCGATTCATCAAATACAAAAGCTTATGGATAGTCAGTCAGGCACAGTTCAAATCCGGGAAGTCCAAAGACGTAAACAAATCTTCACAGCAGCAGGCTAAATTACTTACATTTACAACTCTCCTGTCTACTATCTCTTCATATTTGAAAATCTTCTGTGTACGGTGTTTTCGGCATTCTGAAAAATAACAAATGAAATATTTACATGAGGTCTGTAAAACTGGAGAAAATGAAAGAATGAAAAAAGAGAAGAAAAAAGAAATCTTATCAAACTTAACGAACCTGTCGTGTGTTTTGTACATTTACAATAACATAACGTCTAACCTTTCCTTTTCCTTTTTTTGGTTGGGACATCCGAGGTGTACGCCGTAGAAATTGAGGGAGATGGAGGAAGTGGAGATGGAGAGGAAGATGCAGGAGGAAGCAGAGATTAAGAGGAGGATGCAGGAGGAAGCAGAGATGAAGAGGAGGATGCAGGAGGAAGCAGAGATGAAGAGAAGGATGCAGGAGGAAGCAGAGATGAAGAGGAGGATGCAGGTGTAAGCAGAGATTAAGAGGAGGATGCAGGAGGAAGCAGAGATGAAGAGGAGGATGCAGGAGGAAGCAGAGATGAAGAGGAGGATGCAGGAGGAAGCAGAGATGAAGAGGAGGATGCAGGTGTAAGCAGAGATGAAGAGGAGGATGCAGGAGGAAGCAGAGATGAAGAGGAGGATGCAGGAGGAAGCAGAGATGAAGAGGAGGATGTAGGAGGAAGCAGAGACCGAGAGGAAGATGCAGGAGGAAGCAGAGATGAAGAAGAGGATGCAGGAGGAAGCAGAGATGAAGAGGAGGATGCAGTAGGCAGCAGAGATGAAGAGGAGGATGCAGGAGGAACCAGAGATGAAGAGGAGGATGCAGGAGGAAGCAGAGATAAAGAAGAGGATGCAGGAGGAAGCAGCGATGAAGAGGAGGATGCAGGAGGAAGCAGAGATGAAGAGGAGGATGCAGGAGGCTGACAGAGGGAAGATGTTGGTTCAGGCTCTAAATGAAGAATAAATTCCTGGTTTAGAGCCTCTGGGTCTGGGACTGGTCCAGCATCCACATTGTCAGCAGAGGATGGTCCAGCTGCTGGTGTAGAACTTTTAGCAGGAGGTGAAACTTGTAATTCTGCAAAATGTTAAATACTAAATATTCATTAAAAGGGGTTGAAAATGTACAGTACACATAAACACATAATAAGTAGTGATTTGCATGTTTTCAGTTAGGTTTTTACTAAAGTTACAACTTGTAAATATTGGCATCAAATAAGTCATCTCACACCCTCACTGACCCAAATCATCCAGTACAAGTGCCCTCGGGGGTAGTGTGACATCTGTAGTGCTTTTCTACTTTGTACATTAATAAATTAATGAGTGTGACTATAAATCCAGAGAGCTAATGACTTTTATCCTCTGATGACACTACTTTTCTGAATTTGTAGTGCATAACATTTGACACTTCAACCTACTGTGACTTAAGAGTTTTGTACAGTGGTGATGCTAACGACCTCAGGGAGGTAATCAGGTGACCTCTTAAGAAGTATATAAGTGTATAAGAATCTTTGTGTTCATATTGGTAACATGTTTACATATGTATTTGTTATACTAGAAAGTCTCAAAGAGAATTATCAGGTGTGGTGTTCGAGAAGATTTATACAATTACATTTGTATATACATTAGTGTGAAAGACCATAATATACACACACACATATACAAAATTGTTAAGTCAGGTAACACCAGAGGTTCTCGATGGCTAGCTTTGGTGATGTGAACACCACATGGGGAGGTAATAAGGCATATATAACACTATTTTCATGTTAGCCACAGGACATGTAGGGCAGCTGTCACCTCACAGCAAGAAGGTTACTGGTCTGAAACTTGGCTGAATAATAGAATAGAACAGAATAGAGTAGAGTTGAATAGAATAGCTGGTGACTCTGAACTATCCTCGTCTTCACCATCTTGTTTGTCTCTATGTACCTCGTGGTGAACTGCCTACTTATCTAGGGTGTACCATGAGTATCACCCAAAGACAGCTAGGATAGGCTACCTGATAAGGACACCTGGTTACAGATAATGGACAAAGCATATCTTACTTCTCAGAAGGTGTTCATAAAGTTTCCTCATCTTCATGAGGATGTCACGTGCAGCACCTTCCGCTGGTTCGATGTGAGCGATCACATCCCCTACTATACGGCCCTTACGGTCAAACTGTCCAAGAAACAGAATTGGCTGGTAGCCCAGGGCGTGTAGTTTTGAAACCTGCAAGAACAACAAAGAAAAACATGCAGCCAGTCTTTCATGTAAGCAAACGGATGTATAACAAACCTTTAAGTTTCACATCTTTGTTGTTTTATTGTTGTAGATAGTTAAAAAGTATTTATGGCGACCAAACCTGTAACTGTATGATAAAATCCATCTTGAAATGTTTTGTCTCTCAGTTAATAGCTGATTCAATTAAAAATCAGAAGTAGCTTAAATTAAAATAGTTGAAGTTTTTTCTAGTTTGATGTCTTTAGTGTGATGATGTTATTCTGATGTGAATAACTTTTTTATTTATGCTCTTAGATAAATAAATATTTTATGTGTATATACATGTCTTGTTAGTTTCTTACTTCATGATATACAAGAAAACATTGACAACTGTGATTAATAAAGAATTGTCTAGCAGACCAACCACTTATTAGATCAGAACTTTTAAACTTACTGACAACTGGGCTGAATTAACCACCCTTCTGGCATTTCTGTTGTTTTTAACAGAGGCAGCCCAGTTGCTGTTTTTAAACTGTTCTTGTTTTTTTCCAATCCCTCCTTTACGTTCAGGCTGCCCAGGCATCCACTGCATGTCTTCCTGTTTCAGGTGTTTGCAGATCCTGTTGCAGATCTTCCACCTCTTTGTTAGTTACAGCCAGCTTTATAGAAGTGACCCCATCATAAAACCCCCATGGTGTGCTGCAAACTCTGTGTCTGTGTGTATTCACGTGCACGTGAGTGTCTGTGTGTGCGCGTACCCGTATGTCTATGTGAGTGCACGTGAGTGACTGTGTGCGCGTACCTGTATGTATGTGTGAGTGCACATGAGTGAGTGTGCATGTGGGTGAGTAACAGTTAAAGCACTGTGTGTGTGTCTGTATACATGACTTCCTGCCGGTCATAAAAGTCCATCTCCTCACCTAAGCTACACCAAATTCCTCTACACAACAGAGAAAACAGAGTTAACATATTACAAACACTGAGACCCCCACCCAGGTCTCCCCTGGGGAATTGCCACTCAACATTAACTTCTCTTTGCCTTACTTTCACCGTTCAAAGTGGGGGAGGGCCTCCTAGAAATCTACTCCTAAATTCATGACACACTCAGGCCTTTATTACATCCAGGGCAGTGTCAGTGTCTCTACAATAATTCTACATCCTACCTAACACATTTCTAAACTCTCAAATAAGCTACGCATATCTTCAAGTCCCCCTTTTTATCTGCCCTAAGGCAGATAAAACTAAACTAAATCTTTCACCATAATGTTTTCATACTGTGACTCCCCATTTCCCAAAAGTGTCGTCATGTCATCTGTGTTTGATTTGCTCCACCGTGACCTGTGATGGTGGAGTCGCCGGAGTGGATTCAGGTCTGTCTCTTGGCAATTCACTTATAAGAAAAATCACGGTTACAATAACAACAGTTATCACACCTAACACTACCGTTTCTCTCCAATTCCCCCTCAACCAGCCTAGAAAAGTTGACATGATGTAAATGTAGACGAAAGGCTCGTCTGTTTACATCTCTCCCTCACAGAAGGCTTCTCTGCAGAGCATCAAATCTGCATGGCAAAGTGACACACTTTAGGTGATCTTCATCCTTAGGAAAAGTGGTGTCAACTATTTCCCAGTCTCCTAGAATTTGTGCTTCACACAGAATCACAATTCCATCATTGGACTTCCTCTGCGCTGTCACTTTTGGAGCTTGGCACGCTCTCTCCATCCCTCGAGTTCTCACGTTCCAACGCTGCTGAAGATCTAAGGCAGAGCACGTCGTACACCTTAGTTGTCTTCCTCAACGTCAACGTAGAAAATCTTTCATTTTATTTAAAATTTTGCTGTGCGAAGTCTCCTCATGATGATCTCCTGGAAGCTCAGTAGCACAGCTCTCTGTGTGATGTCTGCTGTGCTGAAGATGATCTCTGATCCTCCTGAAGCCTCTCTCCTGGCCCCAGCTTCCCTCTTGTGGACGATCCTCTCAGCCAGTCCTTCTCGTCATGGCACCTCACGACATCTGCAAATTAAAAGATGACACTCCTCTTGTGCCACACGGCTCTCGCCATGTGTAAACTCCCCAATGAGACATGTAAAAGAATGTTGCACATTCTCTCTAAAACAATCTCCACGGTTTCCCACTTGGAGCAGCCATACTCCAACCTGTAACCCTGTGTAAAAACATTAGTCAGCAGTTACATGTTAAGCTTGTTTAACTCCAGGCTCCACCTGGAGCCTGTATCCTGGAAGACAAATCTGTTAAATCAAACTTCACATTTGCAACCAACTGTAGCCAATAAGAGTAATGAAGTATTCAGCATAAAAGACAAGTATCATGTGCAGGTTTTCTCCAATCATTAAATCACTATTATTGCCATAATTTGTCCCAAATCATGAATCATCCCAATTTATTCCACAATTTAATCAGTGACTTTCCTTAAGTTTGTCACTCACCATGAGCCCAATAGTGGTCAGATAATGAGCCCCATTTAACTATTCAGCAACCACTGCACATCTGTTCAATTGTCACTTGTCTGTCTGTGCTGAATCCTCTACATGCACTCTTAGAAAACAAACATTAGCAACACATAGGGTCAATCCTGGTGGTCAGGCGTAGGTCAACAGGTTCCAGAGGTGCTGTAAAAGGTCATAAAGTTAACACTCTGCTGTAAAAGAAGTAACACTGGTTTAAACACAGTATATGTCTCACACTATATACACTTCTCCCCTGTAATATTCAACATTTTCACAAGAAAACAGCGTAGTAGCATAATCAACATATAGCCTGTTAACACAGTTCCCTGCACACATAAACCCAGTAATCCTGTGGTAGAAAAAAACATTAACCATTAGTGTGTCCTGTTGTAACACATATCAAATCACCTGAAGAACTGTAATGCTGTAGAAAAGAGAATGCAGATGTTAGTGCTGCGCAGGTGTATACACACTTTCTCACAGTAACTTCTGTGAGCAACACAACCCCATGAATAACACACCCCTGGTAGATTCACAAACACAAAAAGTGGCATTTAAGAGTTAAATCGGCACGGCCCAACGTTCATGCAACCTAGGATGCTGCTGTCATCTTTCTGCTCCTGTAAAAGAAACACACATAGATTCATCCACCCTTTGTTATGTCCAGGTGGAGCTTAACCTTGAGTAGTGGTCAAGTCAGTCAAGTCTTGTGAGCTTTTGTCAGCTTTTACCAGTCAATCAGTTTTTTTTTCACTCATTCATTCCTTCTTTGCTGATAGTGGAATCGATTGTCGCATTTCGTTTCCACTCTCAGCAAAATGACATCATTTCAAAAAGAAAAATAAGAACTTCAGATCGGATTACCTCGCTGAATCCTTTTTGGGCAGGGACTCATTTCTAATTGTCCCAAATAAGTGGCTTTCTCCAGAGCCCATTGTAATTTTGGAGAAACTCACTTGCAACGCTTTTCTCGACGTGTCGTATAGCGCTTTTAATTCCCATCGTGCAGATCTCTCTCTGTAAGATTCTCTGTAAGATTAAGGTCGACTATTGAATGGCATATATTTTAAAGTAAAGGTTTTAAAACCAAGTTAACGCTGAAAGTACAAACGTCACTAATGTCACATAACTTTGCCGACATGTGGCCAACAGTAATATTTTAATGTTCTTCATTATTAAACATTTGCACATAAATAAGTGACATAATATTCAGTACTTACTTTAAAAGTTTACTCTTCAGCCGCCCCTCTTCCGTCGTTTTTTTCGGCAAAATTATCCACACCGACCGCCGCGCTATGGAGTCTGGGATATGTTGGGTCATGAAGTCTACACCGCCACATCCTTAAAATTCAGGGAAATGAAGGACACATTTGAAGGCCGCATTTCGAGCAGCCTTTGAATTGGGACAGCCTTAAAATGCGGCCTTTGAGGCTGCAGACCCTGAATTGGGATACAGCCCTTGGCTGATTGTGACCTACACCCATTTTCACACCTTGGCTCGTGTGATTAGGCAGAGGATCAATAGGGAGTCCATGACCCTCTTAGGGGGACACTCACACGGGACGTAAACCTGGGATTCTCCACCAGTCACTCTCAGAACTGAAGAAACTTCTTGGATAAAACGTCTTCAAGAAATTTAAAGCAGTTCAGACGCTTTTCTTTCCCAGCTCCTCAGACTGTCCACCCTGTTAGCTTGGTTAAGTAGCCATGAAGAGTAGAAGGCCAAGTATGAGTTTCAAACAGTAAACACATTTATTTTTAAACCCTGCAAATAAACAACATTAACATCAAAAGTTTTACATTTCCTAAATGTATCCCACAATCTGAATATAACACCCACTTCCCTACATTTGATCCGCTGTGTTAAATATGATTAAGAACAGAATGCAATCATTTGCAAATCCTATAAACCAGGATTTTAAATGAAGTGAGAAAATGAAACATTTAAATTTATTTGATGGCAGCATCCTCTCTCCAAAAACTAAATGCTTTACGATGTTTAGTGCTGGACCATGTTGGTTAATGTGTAAACTACTGAAACGTTCAACAGTTTCCATTTTGATTAACCTGACCAACATATAACATAGAACACCTTTGAAGTGGACCTCGCACCCTGTCGATAACTTCAAACACGTCGAGGTCTTCAGAGGCTGAACTTTGACCCAGCATCACAAGGAGCGCCATAAACACTTGTTACGGTTATTAGAAGGAAGCCAGCCTTTAGACATCCCCACAATGACATCGTGACCAAGGGTCTGTTGCATGATTTTTAACATGGCTACAATGTGTCGTCTGTTGAGTCATCGTTTAATACAACAACGTACTGAAAGAGAGCATTCAGCATCTGACTGAGCTGGACTAACCTTCCCTTTCAAAAGTGAAAACTGCAACATAAAACTGGAATACAACCAACTTCTAATGAAATGTAACATTTTATAACATGAACACAGATTCCAGGTGAGCTGTGTCTTCCAGGACTGGATTTACCAGAACAGGTATGAGGACGGTGCCTGACGGGCATGTACGAGCTGGAGTGGATCCCAGCTAACACAGGGTGAGGAGACAGACGACCGTTCACGCTCACACTTATTCACCAGTTAACCTAACCCCATTACCTGAATGTCTGTGAACTGTGGGAGGAAGCCAGAGTCCCCTGAGAGGACCCACACAAACACGGGGAGAACATCCAACCTCCACAGAGACTCTCTCTGCACTAAAAGCACAAAATAAAAATCACACCGTCATGTAATTTAAGAAACTGGTCTTAAAAAACAGTTAATCTAATATGTCCAAATGGAGCCCGTGTTAAAATCCGTACTGGGCTTCAGAACATCAAGTGAACAACGTCAAATGGGACCTGGGTGCGTTGTCTCCTGATAGAAAGTGCTGAGGATCAGAAGGACTCAGGGACAACACGATATCTGTCCAGCAGAGGGCGGCATTATTCCAAACGGCTCCATACTAGAAACATGATGTGGAACAGCTGACCTGTAGATCTGCTCAAGAACAATCGTCACAGTCTGATCACAGTCAGTCCCACATCTGCCATGTTCTCAGCTTCCTTTAGTACAGGTAGCTTTAATGATCATTTCAAGTGTGGTTGTTTCATGGAAACAGAGAGCAGACTGCAACATCCGTGACAGCCACCTCTAACACTCTGATGGACATGTGGACAGCAATGCTGCCTTGAACAGTACCGATGTTTCAGGGCTGATGATGTTTTTGGGTGGGACATCTACATCCTGACATATCAAGGTTACTTTACTTTTAGGTAAATTTGCTTTACAGAAAAATAATAGCATTTGTCATCCCTTCACAAACACACACATCGATTTAAACCTGACAGACACATATTTGGAAATTAGTCGAGATGAATCAAATCAGAAAAACAGTTATTCGTTACTAAGTTTAGTGACGGCAGCAGGGACAAAGCTGCTTTTATAAGACTTTGTCCTGCATCATTCTTATGATAAAACAGACTCAATGGCCCCAAGATATTTATATGACTGCACTTGTCCTTTACTCTCTACATGTTTGACAATCAGGTTAAGTAGAATCAAAAGTGCGTCCTCCACTCTTCTATTGGGCTTATGTGCAATCTGCATTGAATCAAGCTGAAGTTCAGTGTCTTCCATAATCACATTTCTGATGATTTTTTCAAAGACTGAGGTGAGGGCAGCAGGCCTGAAGTCGTTTAGAACTTTTGGACGACTAGATTTAGGACCAGGAACCACAACAGCTTCTTTCCAAAGAGAGGGCATGAACGATTTATTCAGAATAACCTAAAATGTAGGACTGAGTTCTTGAGCACAAGTGTAGGAGCCATATGAGTTGTTCCTTTTTGTTTTGGATTAAGAGGGTTGGTTTAAATGCACACCTTGTATTGGTGCACGGGTGTGGGGCGTGACTCGTGGGCGTGTTAGGTGATAAATGTGGTTGCACTCACCTGTTTGCTGCACCTGATGAGCAGAAAGGTAGGGTGAGCATGAGGGGAAACCTGCTGACCCCAGCTTGAGTCATTTTTGACTGTAACTTGATGTATGTTTTATGCACTAATTGATGCCATAGGCCGATGTTGTAGTTTGGTGTAGTAATTGGTGTAATTCTTTGTGAGTTGCAGTCATTGTGTTTGTGCAGTCTGTGCATTTGTTTAATAGTTTGATGTGCTGATTTGTATAGTGGACAGTAACATGTGGAATTAAAGGAGCAAATAGTACAGAAGTGCATCTCATGTGTTTATTGTTGTCGTCATCAGCGTCCTCATGTTTAGCCTGCTGCGGCCATTTGCTAGAGGAGCCACAACAACTTGTCAACAGAAGAGTTTGTAGGTTTTATTGGATTATTTATATATAGTTTTATTGGTGAGAGTTTTATGGTTCGCTGTTGCCTTTTAGAGTAAGCCTGTGGCTTCACACAGCTGGTTTCAATCAGGAGTCTTATTCCCCTGTTAGGTTTCAGCAGTTTCACCTGCATTAGGCATTGTACTGATTTGCTTTCTAGTTATTGTGCATCAGGCGGCTGAAGCCATTGGCTTGGGAGTACCACCGCAGTTTGTGTTTAAGACAGTTTGTCTTCCTCACACCTGACGGTATGGAGGTACATAAATGCTCAGGTGAAAAGAGAAACGAGCAGAGACACAATCTTGTCCAAAGTATACGATCTTACTGTGAATGGTTGGCCGTCCTGTAGGGACACTCAGTTCTCTGCGTACTCCACCTGCAAAGACCAACTATCCGTTTGCCAAGGATGTGTCATGTGGGGAACTCGTGTCATACTGCCACCCAAACTACGTACAAAGGTACTGGACTCACTGCACGATGGACATTTGGGTGTTGTTAATATGAAAAGTCTTGCTAGAAGCTATGTTTGCTGGCCAGGCACTGATTGTGAAATAGAGTATATGGCTAAATCCTGCCTTGGTTGCAAGCAGACGCTGCGCCAGCCTCAAACAGCACCTGTACACACGTGGGAGTGGCCATCCACTCCATGGCAACACATTCATATAGACTATGCTGGCCCATTTAATTCAATTCAATTCAATTTTATTTATATAGCGCCAAATCACAACAAAAGTCGCCTCAAGGCGCTTCATAGATACAGAGAAAAACCCAACAATCATATGACCCCCTATGAGCAAGCACTTTGGCGACAGTGGGAAGGAAAAACTCCCTTTTAACAGGAAGAAACCTCCGGCAGAACCAGGCTCAGGGAGGGGCGGCCATCTGCTGCGACCGGTTGGGGTGAGAGAAGGAAGACAGGATAAAAGACATGCTGTGGAAGAGAGACAGAGGTTAATAACAGATATGATTCAATGCAGAGAGGTCTATTAACACATAGTGAGTGAGAAAGGTGACTGGAAAGGAAAAACTCAATGCATCTTGGGAATCCCCCGGCAGCCTACGTCTATTGCAGCATAACTAAGGGAGGATTCAGGGTCACCTGGTCCAGCCCTAACTATATGCTTTAGCAAAAAGGAAAGTTTTAAGCCTAATCTTAAAAGTAGAGATAGTTTCTGTCTCCCGAATCCAAACTGGAAGCTGGTTCCACAGAAGAGGGGCCTGAAAACTGAAGGCTCTGCCTCCTATTCTACTTTTAAATACTCTAGGAACAACAAGTAGGCCTGCAGAGCGAGAGCGAAGTGCTCTAATAGGGTGATATGGTACTACAAGGTCATTAAGATAAGATGGGGCCTGATTATTTAAGACCTTGTATGTGAGGAGCAGGATTTTGAATTCAATTCTGGATTTAACAGGAAGCCAATGAAGGGAAGCCAAAACAGGAGAAATATGCTCTCTCCTTCTAGTCCCTGTCAGTACTCTTGCTGCAGCATTTTGGATTAGCATTTTGGATTATTATGCACCAAATGTTCCTGGTTGTGGTTGATGCCCACTCAAAGTGGCCAGAAATCTTCCCCGTAAAGCAAGCAACAGCTGCCAGCACGATCAATGGTCTTTGGTCACCGTTTGCACACACAGGTCCGCCACAACAGCTCGTAAGTGACAATAGTCGTCAGTTTACTGGAGAGGAGTTCCAGTGTTTCCTTAGGAGTAACGGCATACGACATATCACTTCAGCTCACCATCATCCTGCAACAAAGCTGAACCAGCCAGTCGCACAGAGGGGAAGTCGCTACAACAGAAAATTGACAATTTCTTACTGGCTTACAGGAACACCACTCATGCAACAACTGGACACACACCTGCAATGCTCTTCATGGGACGGGATCTGAGATCACGTCTAGATTTGCTGAAACCAGACATTCGCAAGGATGTCCAAGATAATCAGTCTTCCATGGTGGAAGCAACAAGAAACAAAACCAGATTCTTCAATGTTGGACTAAAAGTTCTCGCCAGAGACTACAGAGACCCAAGTCGGAAATGGCAGTCTGGCACGATTCGTTCATGGACCGGACCGCTGATATACACCATAAATGTTGGAGCCAAATTAGTCTGGTGTAGACATAGTGATCAGATTCTAGATGCAGAATGTCACGTGGTTCCAGAACAACCTGAGAGCACATCTACACCTCAAGATTCAGAAGAGTTTGCCCACGCATCACCACCTGAGGTTCAGGGTTTACGTGAAACCACCAATGTTCAAACACCTGAACTTTCCACACAGAGCACTACGGACTCTGACCAAACAGACAGACGTTACCCTGAGAGAAATCGCAGAGCACTGTCCCTGATTTAGAAACAACAGAACATTTGGTTTGATTTCACAAGATAAGAATGACGACTGAGTTGGAAGATTGTTTTATGTTTAGTCAAATCTTTCACACATAAATTCGGATTACAAAATCATCTCCTAAGTTTGTTGTTTTATTCAAGGAATTGAAATTATAGAGAAAATCTGTGAAATGACTTAAAGAAAACAAACCACAAAAACTCTATCATACTCTAAACCCCCTGGTTTAGGTCGGCAACCTTTCTGATGATGAGTGCATCTAAAATTTCCTCAGAAGTCAATGTGCTATATGATTGCATTAGCAATAAATTACACACTATATAGACCAACTTTATAGGATTATATTTGTATGCAGATGCTGGCAGCTATCAGCGAATAGATATCAGCTATTTGGAAACAAAAAAAGACTTTTTATCCATAACAGCAAATGAACTGTACAACAGGAAATACAAATACTATTTATGGTCTCCTCACAACAATGATAAGAAAAATAAACTGGGCCAATATGGCATGTTTGTTAATACAGGGATACACATGTTAATGTGATCTCTGGTCTCCCACTCGGAGACCTGTGTCTCCGAGTGGGAGTTATTGTAACTGACTGTAAAAAGTCAGCACAAGGAAAATAAACTCCACCTAAACTTGGTTTTTATCTGACCCAGATAGACTGCAGGTCATAACTTCTTACCTGAAGTTCAGTTCACCTGACGCTCGGACCGGCGGCCGCCTCGGGTCTCTCCTCCTCCTGCCTCCCCTTTACCTCATCCACCTGCTGCCTCTGTGGAGGCTCCGCCATAGCCGCCACCAAACAACTGACTTATTTTTACACATCGACCAGACTCTGGCCAATCCACCACCTTCCATCGTTTATACCGTTACAAAAAAATATTTTAAAAAAAATCATCGGCCCATAAAAACGAAAAATCACCATCGGTATGCCCGATGGCCAGTCCAGCTATGGTCGTGCCATCAGTTAACCCTTCACGTGCCAGCTGTGACACGCGTGCCCAGGGTTGCCGACCCCTGCTCTAAAGCATCTGATTTGGATTCCTGAGATCAAATATATTTTCCTTTGGCTTTGTTTTCTTCCCATTTGTGGCTTTAATGTAGTGTTACATCCTGTTTGTTTGCTTCCATCTGTATACATGTCCAGATTCACTGTTATGTTTCTATTCTTACATTGCTGTGTGATCACTGTTCCCTATGCTAACTGATGTGACCTTTTGTATCTTACACTGATACTTGTCATATTTGTATCTGCGCCTAAAAGATAAAAAGTTTTCCATGCTAAAACACAGCTCCACCTCCTGCAGTTCTCCCTCTGAACCACTAGATGTCTCTGTTATCTAAATGAAGACATGCAGCACAGCAACCACAGCAGCGCTCAGATCACACGTGTCCTGTTATTATGTATAAAAGCATGAAACAGGTGGGCTCAATATTAATGTTGTGGAAATATATGAAAAAGCAACAGAAGAGTGAAAACATTTCGTGTTTCTAGAAAGATCTTTCAGCTCATAGCTGCTCACAGACTGTATTTACAAGTGACAAACTGCAACTCTACAGTACATCTACAGAAAATATCAAATATATTCTGTATTCAAATCTATTGAGTGATGTTTGAAAGTCTTTCCAGGTGAGTTTGATCCAGGAGGGTCTGAAGCCAGAGTCAGACAGAGACTGTGCAGAGACTGTAGAAGGACAGAGCAGCAGCAGAGCAGTCCAGATACACTGATGATCCTCTGTCAGATCCAGAGGGACACACAGGGATGATGCTGGACTCTACATTGTGTCTGACAGTGGAGCTGTTCTCAGAGCAGTTCACTCTGCAGCACTGACAGTCATCTGCACTTCTTCTCATTCCTCTGTCAGTCACTGCTGGATGAAGCTCTCCTCTCCACCTCCCAGTAACATGGCCCAGTCAGAGCGTCTGTACACACAAGCTGCTGCTGCTTCAACCTCTCTGGATCATCAGGACACAGCTCCTCCTCTCTCAGCACACACACCGTCCTGTTTACCATCATCACCTCCACCTGCAGAGAGAAGAAGGAAGAGTAGAGGAGATGTTTCCAGAGACTCTTCATCAGCTGTCAGTCAGTGATGCAGCACATCCAGTATAAAGAGCAGCAGGGACTTCAGTGCTGGGACTGTACTAGGACTCATTGTTGCTTCACTTTTTCTAATCTTTGGATTTTTATTGAAGTTGATGAAGATGTTTTTCCCTCCTAGTTTGAGTTTGGACTTTCATTCATTAGAAGAACCTTGGTGTGTCCACTCTGAGCTCTGTAGGAACCCCAACAACAAGCCCAACAATCCAGATGGACGGTTCCAGCTGTTAACTGGAGGAATTCCATCCAAACATCTGCTCTCACTAAATTCTTCCTCACCTACAGACTGTGTTCTTCACTGCTTTAAACTTGGAAATGAATGCAGTCATTGGTCTGCGTGCTGCTTTGTTCAGAGAGCTGATTGGCTGTTGACAGTGTTTGATCAGAGCGTGTCAGCCGTTACTATGGTGACCATAAAGGTCAGAAACAGGAAGTGTTTGTCCAATCCTGAAGCCTGTCACCATTCTCCTCTCACAGCTTCACTGAGAAGCTGCAGCTTTACAGGAAACTCTGGATCTTTGTTTCATACTGACTGTGTTTAGTACAATACTGCTGACAGCACCACCCACTCACTCCATCACTCTACTTACAGCAGAGTCTCCAGTCTGTAGTCTGGACTCTTCTTAAGATCAGACAGCTGCTTCACATCTGGATACTTCAGCACTGAAGTCCAACCCCTCCCATCTGAGAGAGCTGGACCTGATTTACAACAACCTGCAGGATTCAGGAGTGAAGCATCTGTGTGGCTGCAAGCCAGGTGACAGAGCTGTTGCAGGTTTGTATTGGCAAACACTTGCTTTTCCCGTTTAATGTATTTCTTTTAACACCAACTAACTTATGCAACTTAGATGCTGATTACTGTGAGCCAGAGCCATAGTGTTGTTGTGCACTGAACAGAACGGAATTGGTGAGTTTTACCTTTTAATTGACTGTTTGTATTGCTACCAGCTGACGCTAATTGGCTGCCGCCGGTCCAAACAATTTGATTTTGATTTGACCGATATTTGTTGAATAAAAAATGTTGTGAAGCTATATAGTATGTATATAGCAGTTGAAATGTTTCAGTTAACTCCTTATTGTTTATTTATTTATAAACTGTGTACACAGGAACAAGAATAACTTGATGTATTTAGCTTAATTGGCTGACATTTTTGTATTATTCTTGTGATTTCTTAGTGGCCTTGTTTATTTAATGCAGGCCAGGTGAACCTTTTTTGGGGTATGAAAAAGGATGGCGAGCCAATGAACGGCTAGGAGCAGGACTCATTCTGCAATTGAGCTTCCACTGGTTGGGTAGGAAGCTATCAAAGAGGACGCTCTGTCTCCTTTTTCCAAATACACTGATTTCCACAATCATACACACCATTCCCCCCCCCCCCCCCCCCCCATTTATGGACAATAGCGCTTGGACATCTCTCATGGACATTCAGATAAAACTCATGGACTTCAGTGTGGATCAGTGGATTTGATGTTAACATGTGTTATTTATGGAGGAACTGTTTTTTGAGAATCTATATTGCTTGGTATAAGCCATAAGCCAGAAGAATTTGCTTAGTTGTCTTTGTGCACCCCACTGGGTTTTTGATTAATTGAATAGCTGCAGCAGGAGTGATTATTTAAGTTTTCCTTTTCTTTTCTTATTTTTCTTTGGGGTTTGGTTAAATACATGGTACCTGCAAAAGCATTTTGTGTTGTGTATTTATTAATTACTGCCCATCAGCTCCAGTAGCATTCCTAAATCTTCTGATGAATAATAACCATAATATTTCACTCAATACCTAGCCTGGATTAATTCATTTGCGCTTCATCAGTGTTACACTTATGTTCATTGGTGCTTCTAAATTGGCTGTATGTGTGGATGTGAGAGAGTGCTTCTGTCTCTCTCTGTTGGCCCTGTGATGGACTGCTCACCTGTGCAGGTGGACCACGCCTCTTGCCCTATGACAGCTAGGGCACAGGCTCCAGCCCTGTGAGCCTAAGCTGAATAAACAGTTAGCAAAAATGATTCATAGATGGCCTGGAATTCCCCAGTTAGCAGTTTGGTAGATAGCTATGACATGCTAATCCCATCCAGCAGCTGTATTCTACCTGTAAGCTGATCCCTGCTGAGCCAAAGCACTTTTTCATATACAAATTACAACCTCTAACAGAAACCTATTGGTCAGCATCTTATTAGCCTGCTGTTAGCTTCATTCCACAGAAAACTGAGAGAAACTAACAGAGTTGATAAAGAATAAAGAGAAATGTGCTGATTTAAAGCCTTTGAAGTGCTTCAGATGATCTCTGTCCACTCATTCATTCAATTAAGCTTTCTAATGCAGCTTTGATCTTCACAGTCTGCTTTATGAAACTCATTCTAACCCTGAATGTGAGTGTTCCTCCTTCTCTTTCCCATCATTCATGCTGGCAGTGGAGGAGATTTGGATGTTGGACCGTGTTTTGGATGGTGTGTGTATGTTTGTGTTGGACTGCTGTCTGTAAAGCAAACGCACATTTTGCTTTGGATTTCAGTGTCAGACAGACTTTAAGGTGAAATGAAGAGTTTGAGAGTTTCAGAATGAATTATCCAGTGGCGGATTTTTCTTCTTCTTTGAAAGTTTGAAATGTGAACATTGTTCTGCTGCAGTCAATGGACTAAACCAGAGAAGAAGAAAACAGACTTTACCATGAAGATCCTCAATGTGGATCAGTATAATATCAGCCTGATGTCTGCAGTTTAGTGTCAGAACAACTTTCACATCATATTCATCTCAGCACAACTAAAACATGCTGACTGACCTCAGACTGTCAAGTCCACATCCTGGACTCTCCAGGAAACCACACAGATGCTTCACTCCTGAATCCTGCAGGTTGTTGTAAGTCAGGTCCAGCTCTCTCAGATGGGAGGGGTTGGACTTCAGTGCTGCTGCCAGATAATCACAGCTGATCTCTGACAAACCACAGTCCCTCAATCTGTATAAAGAATGAAAAGATGTAAGTTTATTAGACAAAGTGTGAGCTTGAAATCATTCAGTGTTTCATCATCTGTTCAGAGCTGAAGAAGGTTCAGAATGTAGAAGTTTAGAAAATGGAAACTCCAAACAGCTGAAGCCAACAGGAAGCAGCTTCAAACAAACACAACAAGAGGAAAAACTCTGAATGTTTCACATTAAAGTCGTACATTTATCAGAAAAACAGGAAAAAGACTTGGAAAAAGTTGTGTTTTTCCTTCCAGGAACCAAGGCTTCAATTTTAAAGGTGAAGTGTGAAAGAAATGGACATATTTGAGGTCCAACACCTTTTTCCAGCCACATTATTAAAGCAGACAAACTACAAGCTCATTTTCATACCAACAAGTCATCTTCTGACCTGGACTAACAACACTGGTCTCTATGTGCAGCTGGCTGTGAGACCAGTGCTCAGGGACCGTCTACAAAGTGCAACACTGAAAGAACATCACACACTAATTTTCTTCCATCATCCAACCTGAAGAAGAAACAGAGATGGCTCCCCTTCAAAGTAAAAGCTGCTCCTTTTGGACACAGTATCAAAGAAAGTCTACAGTATAACATAGAAAAGACAGAAACAAGTTTTGGTTGTCTTTAAATTGTGCAGAAATGAAACTACACTAAGATCAATTATGTGACACACATTTCATCCCATGTCAGTTTGGCCTCATCCTGGGACGGATTATCCAGCACACACTCTGACCACAGGCCCAGGGGCCACGCACAGCTGGGCTCCATCCAAGAGACAGGAAACAAACCAACACAATAATAAAAAGCACCATGTGATCTTCTTACATCTTCAAGACAAACATAGTAAAAACATGAGCATATTTGTTTCCTGATAAAATGATGTGACAGGTAGAACAGAGTAAAGTGGTGGTGTTACAGCCTTTCTCCCCTCTGCTGCAGAGGCTGTTAGTCTCTCCCAAACTCAGCTACAGGACTTTCAAATGAATGAAAGCAGCAGAAGTGGCTTTACAAATGAAAGAGGAAGAGGAGAAGAAGAGGAGAGGGAGGCCACCCTGACCATCACTCCAGCTGAAAACATCACACTTCCATTAAAGTTGGTGAGAAAATGTTTAGCAGGATGAGCTGCTGGCTAATCTGGAGGCTGTATCAGCAGCTCACAGTCACAGTGGATTTCCACTCATGAAAAAGCTCTGGCTGCTTCATTTCTCATTTCATATCAGAGACTTTAATGCTTCACTGAAGCTGTACTGTGATGCTTCCATATTCCAGTGAGGCCTCCATAATGATTTCAGCTGTTCTGTACACACACTGTGTGCCCAACATGAACCTGTGGAGGCTGAAACACTGTCCTGTATGCAGTGGTCACTCTGTTGAATTTCCTTTACCGCCATCTTGATGGCGCCAAAGCTCATGCTCGGCTCTTATTTATTGATTTTTCTTCAGCTTTTAATACTATCCAGCCACATCTTTTAGTTGATAAGCTTCTTAACCAGTTTAAACTTGATTTTAATCTCATTGGTTGGATTTTAGACTTTTTAACTGACAGATCTCAGTGTGTGAGTGTATTTTGATCCTATCGTTTACGCGTGTAATTGCATTTTTATTGACATTTTGACAGGAAAAACCTTAATCAAATTGTATCTTTGGTATCTAATAATAATATTAACAATAAAAATAATGTTACATATGCAATATGCACACGATAATGATGTGCAAACAAACAAGAAAAATAGAAAAAAATGACAATTTCAAAAATAATACCCTGTATATACAAACCACATATGACCACGACTCCAAATGTGCAATTGTCACTGCATCTAAACATGACAGATGACATATTACAAAAAGGTAGAAACGTATAATATACAACATGTTGTGAAGCTGCTACTGGTGCAGTTAACTTTGCTTTAGGCTCCCATACACAGTACTGCTGACCCTAATCACCTCATACAAGATGTTACTTACTTTACGTGCAGTGCAGTATTACTTTAACTTGCAATATGTTATAGTTATAATTATAGGTTGTGACATATGACAATTTTTTAGGATGAAATATCTTCTATATTGATGTCATGCTTTATACACCTTCATTGTAATATAAATTAATCAAATCAAGTCAGAGAGTAATAATATATGAAGCAGACGTCAAGCAGGACCACAGCAGCAGCCACGATCCTTCAGAACCTGCTGGATGAGAGAGCACAGAAACTCCAGGGAAGACGTTTAGTTAGTAACATGCATGAACTGCATTACTGAGACATGTATGTTTACAGATGGTGGTGAGGGAGAGGGGGAGAGTTTTTAATAAAAGGAGACGTGACTGCATCTTCAACCAATACTGAGCCTGCATAACCCTGAAAGAGACAGAGAGAGAGGGGGGGGGGCACTAACCCCCAGCAGTCTGGTCCTATGACAGCATAACTAAGGGCTGACCTGAACCAGCCCTAACTATAAGCTCTATAAAGAAGTAAAGTCTTATGCCTACTCTTAAAAGTGTTGACCATGTCCACCTCCAAAACTCATAATGGACTTTGGAGGTGGACAGCTATCAAGCTCCTCACAGAAGAGCAGCTTGACAGCTAAAAGCTCTCAATTTACTTTAGTCCAAATACATGAATTCGAATTGAGGTGATAACTATTTATCAACAATATGAATGTCTGTTCCCGTCCAACAAAGTTGTTACCATGTTGAGCAGGGCTTTCACTTGACTTTAACTTCTTCTTTTTCCTGAAAAACATGATATAAACAAACAATTAATTAAGAAAGACATGCAAGTTGCATACAAAAAGGAGCTTATAAACATTTGTGTACTATTGAATGGCTCAATATATTATACAATTAGTAATAACTGAAGCAGATGTTACTGAATAGGAAGGAGCACCTCCACATCAATCACTCCTTCTGAGCATGATGTCAGGAGGACTTTAAAAAGAGCTACATGTCCTCTGCAAACTGAAAAACAAAGAGGAAGAAGTCCCTCTGCACAAAAACACTGCAGATGACAGGCCATGCAAACATCTATTGACCTGTTTGAATGCCTCCTCATCGTGTGAGCCTTGAAGTTTTTTTGTAAGAAGACTAAGACCACAGTGAGGACATTTCATTTTCATGGACTTTCCACAAGCCACAGTTTCATTTAGCACAGAGGGTAGAGCACATGAATGTTCTACCGAAGATTCAGAAAATGGTTTTGAATTTTGAATTTGATGGCAGCATCCTCTCTCCAAAAACTAAAGGCTTTACGATGTTTAGTGCTGGACCATGTTGGTTAATGTGTAAACTTCTGAAACGTTCAACAGTTTCCATTTTGATTAACCTGACCAACATATAACATAGAACACCTTTGAAGTGGACCTCGCACCCTGTCGATAACTTCAAACACGTCGAGGTCTTCAGAGGCTGAACTTTTACCCAGCATCACAAGGAGCGCCATAAACACTTGTTACGGTTATTAGAAGGAAGCCAGCCTTTAGACATCCCCACAATGACATCGTGACCAAGGGTCTGTTGCATGATTTTTAACATGGCTGCAATGTGTCGTCTGCTGAGTCATCGTTTAATACAACAACGTACTGAAAGAGAGCATTCAGCATCTGACTGAGCTGGACTAACCTTCCCTTTCAAAAGTGAAAACTGCAACATAAAACTGGAATACAACCAACTTCTAATGAAATGTAACATTTTATAACATGGACACAGATTCCAGGTGAGCTGTGTCTTCCAGGACTGGATTTACCAGAACAGGTATGAGGAAGGTGCCTGACGGGCATGTACGAGCTGGAGTGGATCCCAGCTAACACAGGGTGAGGAGACAGACGACCGTTCACGCTCACACTTATTCACCAGTTAACCTAACCCCATTACCTGAATGTCTGTGAACTGTGGGAGGAAGCCAGAGTCCCCTGAGAGGACCCACACAAACACGGGGAGAACATCCAACCTCCACAGAGACTCTCTCTGCACTAAAAGCACAAAATAAAAATCACACCGTCATGTAAGTTAAGAAACTGGTCTTAAAAAAACAGTTAATCTAATATGTCCAAATGGAGCCCGTGTTAAAATCCGTACTGGGCTTCAGAACATCAAGTGAACAACTTCAAATGGGACCTGGGTGCGTTGTCTCCTGATAGAAAGTGCTGAGGATCAGAAGGACTCAGGGACAACACGATATCTGTCCAGCAGAGGGCGGCATTATTCCAAACGGCTCCATACTAGAAACATGATGTGGAACAGCTGACCTGTAGATCTGCTCAAGAACAATCGTCACAGTCTGATCACAGTCAGTCCCACATCTGCCATGTTCTCAGCTTCCTTTAGTACAGGTAGCTTTAATGATCATTTCAAGTGTGGTTGTTTCATGGAAACAGAGAGCAGACTGCAACATCCGTGACAGCCACCTCTAACACTCTGATGGACATGTGGACAGCAATGCTGCCTTGAACAGTACCGATGTTTCAGGGCTGATGATGTTTTTGGGTGGGACATCTACATCCTGACATATCAAGGTCACTTTACTTTTAGGTAAATTTGCTTTACAGAAAAATAATAGCATTTGTCATCCCTTCACAAACACACACATCGATTTAAACCTGACAGACACATATTTGGAAATTAGACGAGATGAATCAAATCAGAAAAACAGTTATTAGTTATTAAGTTTAGTGATGGCAGCAGGGACAAAGCTGCTTTTATAAGACTTTGTCCTGCATCATTCTCATGATAAAACAGACTCAATGGCCCCAAGATATTTATATGACTGCACTTGCTCAGGTTTGTCCGGATTTCAAACTGTTCTAAAAGTCTTTTGATTCAAATCTGGGGCTGTGTTATTGAAAGCAGAAGAGAAATCGATGAACTGAAGTCCTTTACTCTCTACATGTTTGACAATCAGGTTAAGTAGAATCAAAAGCGCATCCTCCACTCTTCTATTGGGCTTATGTGTAATCTGCATTGAATCAAGCTGAAGTTCAGTGTCTTCCATAATCACATTTCTGATGATTTTTTCAAAGACTGAGGTGAGGGCAGCAGGCCTGAAGTCGTTTAGAACTTTTGGACGACTAGATTTAGGACCAGGAACCACAACAGCTTCTTTCCAAAGAGAGGGCATGAACGATTTATTCAGAATAACCTAAAATGTAGGACTGAGTTCTTGAGCACAAGTGTAGGAGCCATATGAGTTGTTCCTTTTTGTTTTGGATTAAGAGGGTTGGTTTAAATGCACACCTTGTATTGGTGCACGGGTGTGGGGCGTGACTCGTGGGCGTGTTAGGTGATAAATGTGGTTGCACTCACCTGTTCACCGCACCTGATGAGCAGAAAGGTAGGGTGAGCATGAGGGGAAACCTGTTGACCGCAGCTTGAGTCATTTTGATGCATTTTTGACTGTAACTTGATGTATGTTTTATGCACTAATTGATGCCATAGGCAGATGTTGTAGTTTGGTGTAGTAATTGGTGTAATTCTTTGTGAGTTGTAGTCATTGTGTTTGTGCAGTCTGTGCATTTGTTTAATAGTTCGATGTGCTGATTTGTATAGTGGACAGAGACATGTGGAATTAAAGGAGCAAATAGTGCAGAAGTGCATCTCATGTGTTTATTGTTGTCGTCATCAGCGTCCTCATGTTTAGCCTGCTGTGGCCATTTGCTGGAGGAGCCACAACAACTTGTCAGCCAGTGTTGGGTAAGTTACTTTAAAAAAGTAATTAATTACTATTACTAATTACTTAATTAATATTGTATTTAAAATACTTATCTAATTACTGTGTCTGAAAAGTAACTTAATTACTCAATAAGTAATTTAACTAAATACTTATTAAAATGCCCATAAACCTTGAGTGGACAAACAATAGAAACTAAACTCTTTAAATAATAAATAATTTTTAAAAAATACGAGTCAACATGAAATAGTTTAGCCTTTTTGCTTCCTGAATCATCTTTATTACATTCTATAAAAAAACATTCTTTAATAATTACATTTTTTAGTAAGGAATGTGACTTTCTTTAGCTAAGAAACACAATTCCAGAATAACAAATATATTTTTCTGCAACATATCTGAATAACAAAAAAGCTTAACTTAAGAAATGTTATACATGACATATTTCACGCAGTAAACATTAAAATTTTTACATTTTCCAAGCAATGAGTAACATATTCATACATAATGTATGTAATCATGTCATGTGTTTCAACAAAGTGAAGTTAACTCTGAACTTTGGTTAACAAACAGAATTCCTCTGAAACTTCCTCAAACCAATGAGCACCATATTTCCTGCATGCTGTATGCACTCATGTTTTCCAAAACATTTTTCGTACTACTTAGCTGTGTTGTTTTTGAAAAAGTTGTTGTATCTCATTAATGTAAGTCTCTCAAAGCGTTCACTTGACAGTCTGTTCCTTCTGGGTGTAAGCACAAGATTGCCGAGGCTAAAAAGCCTTTCGACTGGTGCGCTTGATGGTGTGGCTGTGTTGTACCTCAGTGAAATGGCCTTAATCCTGGGAAACTGGCTACGAACACCCAGCTCAGACCCAGCAGATTTCAAATATTCCATCACCTCTGTTTCAGCAGAGTAGGTACAGTCGTCCTCCTCAAATGAAAAAAAGTCATCAGTGGAGTTAGCAGGGTTCTTGTGATCTTGAGCAGGTTGTTGGTCTTCAAGAGACAACCTCCCCTACGGTGGCCCTGAGAGGCCAAACGGACTGCAACTTCAGAAAACACTTGCAAAACGAAAAATGCTGCAAAAAGGAAAACGCTGCAAAAAGAAAGACGCTGCACTGCAACTTCAAGAAAAACGCTGCACTGCAAGAAGAAAAACGCTACAAAAAGAAAGACGCTGCACTGCAAAAAGAAAAACGCTACAAAAAGAAAGATGCTGCACTGCAACTTCAAGAAAAACGCTACAAAAAGAAAGACGCTGCACTGCAAAAAGGAAAAACGCTACAAAAAGAAAAACGCTGCAAAAAGAAAAGCGCTGCAAAAGCACACAAAGCACAACGGAAATAGGAAAAAAGACAACGGAAATGTTCCTGGGGAGACAATAACCCGACGGACCAGTTGCACGAACCAAAACATGTTAACCACTGCGCTAGGACTGGGACACACTTCAAAGAAGTGGAGGAGAGGTAAATGTGTTGTAATCTCATGATTCTAATAATACTACAGATATGTTTGCAGTGTTTGGGAGTAACGAAATACATATAACACTCACGTATTTAAAATACAAAATACGAGTAACTGTATTCCGTTACAGTTACTGTGTAAATAGGTGGTATTCAGAATACAGTTTTTTTGTTGAAATAAATAGATTACACATCATTATTTTCCTATTTCGTATGTTAGGCTATGCCCTCTCTATTTTTTTGTTAATTCCACTCTGGTGGAAACCCAAACAAAACAAGCATTAAGAGGCTCTAATGCCTGTGTCTCAGTTTCGCGGCCCATGCCACCTCTACTTGCGGCAGTATAATGACATGACAAAATATTTTCAATAATTATTGTTCAAAAAATTAGTTAATATGAAGGCAATAGGCAGAGTATTACAGGCATAGCGATAAAGGATGTGCCCTCATGTAGTCCGTGCTGCAGGGAGAATGGACGTTAAGTTTCTGTGAGCCAGGGAGTGAGAAAAAGGAAAGTGGAAAAGTATGAGTTCTCACCTAGCAGAAAAGGGAGATGGAAGCATGTAAATATAATAATAACCACTGCAGCCAAAAACAGTGCCTGACGAGTCCAGATGTAAGTACACTGTTTAGACTCGACTGTACAATGTGTTTGTGTTTTCCTCCGAAACAATAAGTTCGGTTGAAGCAGCCTTTCAACGCCTCTCTGTCTCTTGCTAGCAAAGTTGACCAAAACTGTAAAGCTAGTTCCAGGTGCGAGCCAGACACTGAACCCCACGTATTAGCCAAAGGTCCCTTTACAACAGTTCGGAGCTGCAGATATATATATATATATATATATATATATATATATATATATATATATATATATATATATATATATATATATATATATATATATATATATTTTTTTTTTTTTTTTTTTTTTTTTTTTTTTTTTTGACTGTTTTGTAAAATAAATTGCTAAAATCATACAACTCATGTTTTTCAGGTTAAGATGTATTGTCCATTCTGTGGATTCCAGTTTGAGAACTTGACAAAATTTTGCTGTTCCTGTGGAAAAGACATAAGTTTTGTACCAGCTAAAGATGCTTCCACAGAACAAGAACACTCAAGAGGTAATTTTTTCTGAACTTCCTGCTATTGTAACTCGTTCTATACGGAAAAAAGTTAAAAGGGCAAGATTTGTTCAGGTGTTTGTAATTTACAGATAGTGTCATAAATGAAAAAAAAAAAAGGAAAACTATAGACATCAGGTGTCATGTGACTAATAAATCTGCATTTCTGAAAGCAAAGACATTTTTCTGCTGGATGTGACTGTGGGGAAGAGGTAGATTTTTTTGTGCATTATGTTCATATGTTTTTTGAATAATGACTTTTTCATGTTTGCTTTTGAATTATAAACAACGATAGACCAATAAAGAGTCTCTCTGTCTTTCACCCTTTTTTCCTGTTCAGCCAAGACAGTTGTTCAGCAGTTCTTCAAGTACCGTGAAGGTAAAGAGGCAGAAAGGAGGATGTTCTCAAAATACAAAAAGAAATCAAAGAAAACAGTGAAGGTATAAATACAAAGTTTTTTAAATGTTAATCTGTTGTCTGACAACACTTTTCTAATATGTGACCACTTTTTTTTCCTAAAATGTAATCTAGATTTCTGTTGGGATCATGAACAAAAAGAGGACTGGCATGAGACCCATAAGAGGGAAATCACTACCATTACATGTTGACCCAAGCTGGTCATCTGAGAGGCTGTTGGGTGCTGCCATTAAAAAATTGAAAGCTTTCAACCAAGATATGAAAGATGTAGAATACATCCTGCTCTACCCTGATGGCTCTCAAATAAAAAATATTCCAGGAACTGACACACCCTTTACGATTGAACTCTACAAAGAGGCCGTTGGCAAGCCTTACCAAAGAATTACACTATTTGTCTGCACACTTGAGGACTTTTTGTCAGAATGTGAGTTAAATATAATTGCCATTAATTCTTTTTTATACTCATATTGTTAAAGATTACTGTGTTGAAGATTTTAACCAAAGTATTCCATACGTTCCCACAGATGTTAGTGTTTCAGAAGTTGAGGAGGATGATGAAGTTATCGTTAGGGTACCACCCGTTACGTCACCCCTCTCTGACACAGTGGTATGTAAATCTCAAGGATTCATTAGTTCGAGATGTTAGTGCTCTCAGTTCCGGCATAATGCATTCAATGTCTGGATATAAGACTAATATCATTCTATCGTTGTGTATATATAGTGGTAAGAATCTGAGCAGCCATAATCAACGAGTTTGGTGTTTGATGATTTTATCTGACAGCTTTGGTCAAGTCCAGAAAGCAGTACACCAGAGCCTATACGTCGGTAAGTTGGCTACCTTCTAGCACATTGATCTGGCCTCTGTGGCAGGTATATAAACATCTAATGTTCTTAACACTTTAATGTTAGCATTTGATGGCCACAAAAGCATGTTATGTCTTATAACATTTTCTTTTTATCATTGGATCTATATTTTATAGGTCAACTTCAATATCCCAAACATCTGATGTGCAAGTACATAATACTCTTTTGTATAACAATGTTGCATATTTAATTGTTAAGTTTCATTTGCATGCCATTACATCTGCAGTTGTTATGGTATTGTGTTGTGTTTGTGTTTATGCTGAAGGTTCAGTGTGGTACAGAATCTCAAATGGCATCCACATCAGGAGAACATACTACAAGTTACAAGTTAGTCTTAAGTTATAAAATTACATGATTTCCCCTAGGGATCAATGAAGTATTATGATTCAGATTGTGATTCTAAAATTTAAAAAATATGAAATGATATATCTTGTAAATAATTATAAAGTAATAAGCTCAGTGAAACCGTTTTTTGTTGTTGTTTTTTAATTATAGAGGTTCTCTATCTAATCCATAACTTGAGCAAATTCAGTCACGGTGAAGTATTTCAGACCCAACCCAGCCAAATGTAGAGCCAGAATTACTATTACATAAAATGTATTTTAATCTTCTGTTTTTACTCTCCTTTGACAGTATCTATACCAATATCTATGCACCTGTCGTTATTGACAGCAGTTCTTCAGATGCTGAGGGAGAGGAGTTGCAAAAGGAAAACTGGTAACTTTCATATCTCGAATAAGTACAATAAACCCATAGTGTGTGACTTGCAGTTAACCTATTTATCAAATATTTTTTTTTACTAAAAATAGTGCTGGGTACTGCTGCTATTTTTGATCCTAACCTTTTACAGGAGCAAACATAGCTTAACTTTTCCTGTGAAGTTATTCTGCTGATGATTGTATTCAGGAAAAAAAGATTCTTAAAATTATTTGGTTGCTGATGATTGTTCTTCAGATTACTATTTTGCTTTTTAAAATTAATTAACAGAAAAAGGCCAATTGATAAAGCAAGAAAAATTACTTAAAAGATATTAAACAAAAAAAAAAAAATACATAAAGTGTAAATAGTGTAAATATTTTGTTGCTTTTCACTGACTCATTCTACAGTGATGAACCTGATGGATTGACAGCTGCAGATGTCATCTCAAATCTGGCTCTGAAGATCAACAAAACCTCCTGTAGCAGATTCAACATTAACCGAGCCAATGTCTGGGATGGTGCCTACCGAGGCTTCAGAAGGTCTTCATATAGTCCCAACTCTGGCATGATGGTGAAATTCTCTGATGATGTGGGGCTGGCTGAAGAGGCAATAGATACAGGTGGGCCTACTCGAGAATTTCTCACCCTTTTGATGGAAGCCATAAGGACGAGAAGAATATTCGAAGGAAAAGACTATGCCAAATATCTCACATTTCATAGTAAAGGTATCTATTTTTTTCACATTTTTTTCCATGGTCAAAATTACTTTATTATAATGAATTGTCTTTATCTTTAGCTGCAGATGAAAATGAATATTTCTACGTTGGAAGAATGATTGCAGTTTCCATTGTCCATGGTGGTCCAGGGCCATGTTGTTTATCTCCAAACTTCTTTATGTACCTTGTTGGAAAAGAAAAGACATTCGAGGCACCAATTGATGATATACCAGATGAAGTAATCAAGAAGGCTCTACTAGAGGTAAATTTGTGATGTTATGATTATGACAAACGCCAATAAATGCAAATTTTTAGTTTTAGTTATCCACTTAACATAATCTTGGTAACTAACTGATGCCTGAAATGATTACGGATTGTGTAATCCAAGACTGTGTTAAATTGCACATTAATAGACAGCATGCGAAGGATGTCACTTGTGCATGTGTATGTGTGTGTAATATATATTTTTCTCTTTAGATAAAGAATGCAACATCTCTAAGTGAGCTCCGAGTAATCTCAGAAAAACACTCAAGCATGCTCCAGACAGCAGGATGCTGTCGATTCATGAGGACACTGGAGGATAAGAAGAAGGTAGTAGCGGATTACATTCAGTGGTACTTCATCTACCGAAACCATCTTTCCATCCAAAGGTATAGAATTCAGACTATTATGTGCCCATTTTACAAAATCTTTTCAGAAGAATAAATTGTTACTTTTTTTTTATTCCCGTGAAATTTAAAGGACGGAAAAAACATATTCTAAATGCAAGACCTTTTTCAGGAGGACTTTTTTTTTGTAGCAGGATGAGTGTCTTAGCTAGATAAGAATGTTGTGCAGTTTTGCTTTCTTGCACAAATAACATTAAACATTTTATTAAAAATTAGACTGTTTTCTAGTTTCAGAAAGGGTCTAGCAACACTGGATTTTCTAAACGCCCTGGAACAGCATCCTTCACTCTTCTTCTCATTCATGTGCTACACTGAGACCAGGCTGACAGCTGATCTTCTTGAGAACATCTTCCATGTGCAATTTGGTCCACCTGGCAGCTCTAGGCGTCAAGAGGAGACAAGAGTACTAAGCTACTGGCAAGACTATCTGCTTTCTGTAGAAGGTATTCAATTTGGTTGAAAATGTTGAAATGAGAACATTTATGTCAGCAAAGTGTAATGGCACCTTTTTCCTGTTTATTATCATTAGAAATAACTTTTATTCTCTTTACATTTTCAGAGAGAAATGGAAGTCTGTCTCTTGAAGACATCCTTATGTTTGCAACTGGACTGAGAGAAATTCCTCCTGCAGCAATTCAGCCAAAGCCACAACTTCTTTTCCAGACCACTTCACGCTTCCCTGTAGCAGATGTCTGTGCAAATACTATCAAAATCCCAGTGTTACACAGTTATGAGGACTTCCAAGAAGCCATGGATTATGGCATCCAGAACTCTCCTGGGTTTGGGCTTCCCTAAGGTCCAAGTCCTTTTGCTTTTAAGCCACATTTATGGTTTTAGCAAACATTTGAAGTTTGTGATTTTAAAATCTGAAAATTTTGTTTCTAATAATTTATAATAATTTCTGTAAATCACATAAAGTTTAATGCATCGCAGAAAGTTCAATCAGGTTTTGGAATTTCAAAAGCATAGTATCATAGTGGGACAATTGAACAAGTTAGACATATTTCACTGTGTTAAGAAATTGCCAATGTAACAAAATAAAACATTTCTGAAGTATTCTAATGTACTGAGACACGCTAGTATAATAACACAGGGAAAAAAATCTGATAAATTCAGTTAAAAGGCTTTATTTAATCAAACACTTCTGTGTTTGATTACATTTTTTTGTAAGATATGCAAGTTGTTCTTGGAGTTAAAAAAAAAAAAAAAAAGAAAAAAAAGAAAAACCCACATAAATACAGGTCTCGCTGAATGCTTTTGTAAACCTTTGTTTGTAAAACAGATCTCCAAATTAATCAACGTGTTTGTTACAACACCTAATTAAAAGGAACAAGTTATTTTGTACAGTATGGTCTTTTGATTTCTTCAGGTAGAAAGCGTACACACTGAAAAGTTGACGGTAGTGAAACTATTTATATAAAAACTATGGTACTATTTTTTTCAATACTCATTAAAGTTGGTTTGTGACAATTAGTGTCAGTGGTAATTGTACCCACTCTGTCTTTCCAAGTTTGTGAAATGAACCTGGAGATTGTCGTCCCCACATAGACTGTACTGAGCAGGTAGAATGTCATCAAACTGGTGCAGGATTTCTTGAGGCACTTGGAATCCACACTCTCTTCCACCATACCTTAGGTCAGTCAGAAAAATGAACAAATTCAGTCACTTCTCCATGTACTATCCTTCAAGGTTACAGCAAAAGCGCAAAGTCAATCTTATAATTAAAAGTCAGTTCTGGAAATTGTGATTTTAAAGAATCTTCATTATGCATATATCTACATTTGTCATTTTTAGCCAAGATGTGATCCAAAGTTAAAATATGATTGTCTAACTTTTTTTTTTTTTTTTTTGGAAAAAAATATAAAAATAAAACGTATGTGCATGAAGTCAGAGAACAGAACTAATGGCAAAACACAAGTAGCAGCTTTAATTTCTATTCAGCAAAAAGGTGAAAACAACAAAACACACTATTCAATTGCTAAAGTGTGTGTAATACCTGCTGTGAGTAACAGTTAGGGCAAATTGTTAAACCTAAATGACATACTGCTTACTTAACTCAAGTGGTTAGGTCAAGAAAGAAAAGAGTGCACATAAGGGATGGACTGTTCCTGAACCATTTTATAAATGAACAAAAGGTTTAATAACAGCAAGCTGGACAGGTATCCTGCACATACAATACACTATACTGAGGAAGAAAAATTTTAGTAAAACTATGAAATAAAATACATGGACTAAATACATACCTATGAGGTAGGTGATACATGGCTTCTGGTTTACCAGATGGACAACAAGATTGGCGCATAGGTCGGATGGTGTGAGTGTTCCAGAGATCTCTGTACTCGTCAAGCTCTTTTTGCAAGACATTGAGGAAGACATATCGTAGAAGGCATTTATGTTCATGACTGCCGTTGAAAAGATGCCTCTCCCTCAGGTCACTGAAGAGTTCAATCCAGAACTGAGTTCTAATGGTGGAATGACAAGGCATATAAAATTTAATAACACAAGTAATTCAATGTAATTGTCCTCTTTAAAAAAAAGTCATAATCTTAAGAATATTGAAATGTGCGCAATTTCGTTCAAAGAAAAGCTTATTCACATGTTCTGAAGTGTTTCATCAATGCACTGCAGGAAAAAAAAAGCAACTTCACACAAATAACAAAATTTAACAAAATGATTAATCCTTCTGTTATTCCTGCATTTGGCGGTTGAACTTAAGAAAAGTTGTAATATACAGGTCTGTCCATATAAATGTACTATTTTGTTTCTACATGAACACTGAAGCTGTTATCACTTGTTAGATAACACACAGAAATCCAAAAGCTAGTGAAAACATCAGTATTTTTTTTTTTGGCACACAAAGTCGAAGAAATGTCTGAAACGAATGACCTCCTCTAACAAATTTCTGTCATGTTGGATCAATGTTCTTATATTACTCATATTACAGTTCTCAAATTTGAAGAATCCCTTGTTCTTTTATTTATATGACTCCCTACAGGTAAACTATTTGATCTAGATGTTAGTTTGGTACTACATAGGCACACAAATTTGAATAAATTTTACTCAATTTTAAATACATCAATCTTTACTGATGCCATTGCCTCTAGGATTTATAATAATTTATTAAAATGTTGAATGTCAGTTTGTTTGTTGTTTTTTATAGTTCCTTTTTAGGACTTTTGTGGAATGTCTGAGTAGGATTTTCTTTTTGAGTGTGTTGTTTTAATACAAACAAATGTCACTGGTATACCACACCATTTATTATATTTTTTGAAGCAGTTGTGCATCACATGAGAAAAATGTGTAGGTGACTATGTTTTTCTTTGTTTGTTTGTGACTGTAATTTAATATTTGAGTATAAAACCCCACCCACAAAAAAAAGTATATCGCTGACCACGAAACACCTTCAGAACCATTCAATTTTAGTTTCAGAATATATTTTAAAAGCCATGTACCTTTGCTTTCTGAACGAAGACCACCAACTTTCAATCCGTTGATTTGTAGTTGAGGTACCATACATATGACTGTGGGCTCCTGCAAGTTCATCTCCATGGTCTGATCTTAAAGCACAGTGAATGGCTACCATTGTGCCATTTTCTGTGCCACAGTCTGTACGAAGGCATGCTGGAAGTTGACCAAACCGTGACAAGCACTCCATATAATATTTTGCAATGATACCTGGGTCATTATTTGAGCTGCCACAGCTGAGCCACATAACTTTCCTTGAAAATCCATCGACACATGCACTAATAGCAACACCAAAGGGCTTCAGCTTATCATAACCATCCACATGCCACACTTGATTTGGTCCTTCTGAAAAATATCCTCTTCGAACAAACCTGCGTTTACAGCGACGCTTAACACCATATGGATCTAGTCTTGAGAGTATGTGCATTACATCATTTCTTTTAACTTTCAGATTATACTTTTGTCGCAGTGTCTGACACATGGATCTGTAACCCAGAAGCTGACCTGAGCCTCTCAGTTCTTGTGTAACAGTGGAAATGACAATGTCAGTGGGAGTAAAGTCAGTCCTTCTAGTCATTCCAGCATCTTTTAGCCTCCTCTTTAATGTTCTCAGACTCATACAAATATTATGCTTGTTTTCAAGAAAATCCAGGATCACTTCATATGTATGGCCCTCAGAGAAATACTTATTGATGATGTCTGTGACTGAGACTGGGCCTAAGGTTGAAGAGAAAACATGAAAAGATAATTACGACCACAGGAATCCACAAATGCACTTAATAAGTGTTTTTTAAAAAAAAAATACCACATCTGAAACAAGTCTCAATAAACATGACTCAAGTATTTAATCTTCTTGATGTGTGCTTAAATAAAGGCCAGCAAAAGCTCAAAGAACATGGACCAGGATTCAGGACTTATCACTCTCATTAAGACCTCTATGCTGACAACTCAAAATGAGCAAAATTAGAGAAGTTAGAAGAATTTCGTCACTGTGTACATATGTCCTATTAAGTCATAAACTAGTTTTTAAAATTATGCCGTAGAACCGGTGGCAGGCTTAAACCAGAATACAGTTCTTAGTACCTACCAGTTCATGCCTTTACGGTTTTTGGAATTCTGATTTATCTTTGCATACAGAGTCTTTAACAATACAAAAACCTTAGAATAAGGAAATGAATATAGTACTTTGGAATGGCACATGAATAATAATCCCCCCCCCCCCCCCCCCCAAAAAAAAAGTTAAACACGCACTACTGAAGCTACTGTGGTGTATATAAGTCATTATGAAGCAATTAAAAGGTGAGCAATAAATACTAGAACTTAGGAAAGTGAAGTGCTTACCATTCTCTATAAAAGGTGCTAAAACTTGAATGTTAGTTCCACAGGACCCACAAAAAACTCCAATTTGCCCCACTAGCTGGATTCCACAATATGGACAATACATTGCCTGATGAAGACACAATGCCAAATGAAAACCTGAACACATTAACTGCAATATTCCTTAATGACTTTGACTTATTAGTATTTGTTCTCGAGTTTAAAAAAGCTTCATTTCTAAGGCTACATTAAACATTATCTTTGTTAGAATTATCTTTGAATGTATATTCCAGATATCTGTAGTATTATTAGAATCATGAGATTACAACACATTTACCTCTCCTCCACTTCTTTGAAGTGTGTCCCAGTCCTAGCGCACTGGTTAGCATGTTTTGGTTCGTGCAACTGGTCCGTCGGGTTATTGTCTCCCCAGGAACATTTCCGTTGTCTTTTTTCCTATTTCCGTTGTGCTTTGTGTGCTTTTGCAGCGCTTTTCTTTTTGCAGCGTTTTTCTTTTTGCAGTGCAGCGTTTATCTTGAAGTTGCAGTGCAGCGTCTTTCTTTTTGTAGCGTTTTTCTTTTTGCAGTGCAGCGTTTTTCTTGAAGTTGCAGTGCAGCGTCTTTCTTTTTGTAGCGTTTTTCTTCTTGCAGTGCAGCGTTTTTCTTGAAGTTGCAGTGCAGCGTCTTTCTTTTTGCAGCGTTTTCCTTTTTGCAGCATTTTTCTTTTTGCAAGTGTTTTCTGAAGTTGCAGTCCATTTGGCCTCTCAGGGCCACCGTAGGGGACAACCCACGGCACTCTGTAGTAAGCATTGCCCTAACCATGTCTTTTTTCTCTTCTTCTCTGATCCAGCGTAACTTAAATTTAGGCAAAGTGACTGCAGCCAGGAGAGCTTCTTTATTGTCCATCATTGAGGAAAAGCGCACCTTGATCGCCTATGAGAAAAAAATACATCAGACACTTCACATAAGAGCATGATAAATAAAACAAAAATTTATTTTAGGGTAAGGCTATATATAGATTACCTTAACAATGATATCAGGGAGGGATGCTGTCAGCTTAAGCTCGTCCTGTAGTGCCAGCGTCCTGGACATTAGAATCTCCAGAGTTGGAAGAAGGATTCCAAAATAGCAGTTCTCTTCTCCTTGCAATATGTCTAGTGCAACAGTGAGTGGCTTCAACACGATACAATACTCCTTTATGAACAGGGGCGATTGTGGCTCAAGAGTTGGGAGTTCGCCTTGTAATCGGAAGGTTGCCAGTTCAAGCCCCGGCTTGGACAGTCTCGGTCGTTGTGTCCTTGGGCAAGACACTTCACCCGTTGCCTATTGGTGGTGGTCAGAGGGCCCGGTGGCGCCAGTGTCCGGCAGCCTCGCCTCTGTCAGTGCGCCCCAGGGTGGCTGTGGCTATAATGTAGCTTGCCATCACCTGTGTGTGTGAATGGGTGGATGACTGGATATGTAAAGCGCCTTAGGGACTAGTAAAGCGCTATATAAATACAGGCCATTTACCATTTTACTCCCGATCAGTGAAGCATTTGATTCCAAACTGAGTGCAGACAGTATTTAATTCAGCGAGGGGAATGTCAGTGATCCTGGACAGAGCGTCGTGAAATGAATTCCATCGTGTTGAAACAGGTACTATGAGTTTTTTCATGAAAAAATTATCTACCAACTCTGAAGCAACAGAAGAACGGTTTGCTTTTGTCCACATTGCAGAACACTTTGAAGTTGCACTTCTGCAGATGAATTTTGCCTCATTTGCTTGAAGCCATTTCTCAACATCATGAAAAATTAAGTTCAGTGTGTGTGATGCACACCTTAAGTGTGGAGGGAGAGAAAACTGTCCTTCAGATTCTGTGGAGAGGGTCTGCTCAACATCAGTAAATGTCACCTCTTCATCTTCTTCCGATTCCTCATCAGAGTCTGATTTTTGGAACATTCTAAAAGCTTTGATGAAATTGGACCCGTTGTCTGTCACGGTCACTTTAGAGTTCAGTCCATAAGCCGAATGTACTTGCTCGATTTCATTGCCGATGACATATGTGTGTCTCCCTCGAACTCTTTTACATGCTAGCGCTGCATGTCCTCGTACAAAAGTAGAAGGATCAATCCAGTGTGCCGTCATTCCGAGAAACCTTTTGTTATGGCTGGTCCAAATGTCAGCAGTCGTGGAAATATATTCCAAACTCTCGAATGTCTCTTTAAGCTCCATTTCCATGTCAGCATAACACTCATCTAAGTAAGTAGAAAACGTTTTTCGATCATGCAGTGCTGCTTTTTTACCACACACAGGTATTTTGTTTAATATGCACCTAAAAGACGGAGACTCTACAGTACGCAGCGGTAGCATGTCTTCCAGAACGTAGCCTGCAATCATTTTCTTAAGCTCACCTTCAGACACTTCCTGTGTTGCTGAAGTGAAATCAAGTTTCGTCTGCTTAGCAGGAGTTGCCGCGGTGTTATCCATGGATGATGAAAATGGCTCACTCAGAAGGCTTTGTCTGTGCTGCCGTGTCAGGTGCTTCAGCAGATTACTCGTGCTATTGACAGCGGCCGATAATTTTTTCTCCCCAAGACATAGCTTACATATTACCGTAATGTTCTTGTCTGCTTGTTTTAGAAAAGTGAAGTGACGGGAATATTTCCATTTCATAAAACAGGCCCTCGCTTCAGCCGAGTCCGACATCTTCTGCTGTAGGATACGACTATGCGGCAAACTGGCGCGAAATGACGTACAGCTGCGCTACAGCGATGTTAAAGCGGCAGAGTTTATTTTTACCTTTAGAAGATAAATTATTGAAATTAAATAATGATTTTCAGCGAGTTTAGTTATTTTACAATGAAATACCTAAAAATGAACAGTAATTAGTTACTCTACTTTTTCAGTGGTAAAGTAAATGGTAAATGTCCTGCATTTGTATAACGCTTTTCTAGTCCCTAAGGACCCCAAAGCGCTTCACACTACATTCAGTCATTCACCCATTCACACACTGGTGATGGCAGCTACATTGTAGCCACAGCTGCCCTGGGGTGCACTGACAGAGGCGAGGCTGCCGGACACTGGTGCCACCGGGCCCTCTGACCACCACCAGTAGGCAAACATGGGGTTAGTATCTTGCCCAAGGATATTTGGCATGCAGCCAGGAGGCAGCCTGGGATCGAACCACCGACCTTCTGATTAGTGGCTGACCTGCTCTGCCACCTGAGCTACAGCCACCCCCTAGTAATTTGATTACAGTAATTTAAATACAGTAATTTAAATACAGTAACGCTTAGTTACTTAGTAACGCGTTACACCCAACACTGTTGTCAACAGAAGAGTTTGTAGGTTTTATTGGATTATTTATATATAGTATATATATATATATTTTTTTTTAAAATAAACATTTCAAACTATTTACAGAACAATCAGCTGTTCTGCATCAAATCTGATGCCACACAAATTATTTGTGCCACTCCAAAAATAATTTCTGTCCACTATGAGATAAAGGAGAACAACAGCCTGATACCTGCAGGCCTGACAACAGCAGATGTATCACTCCTGTAACACCTGTAACATTCAGCAGTCGCCTCATTGTTCTGACACACACAACAAAACTATTGACTACACAACACACTAACTACACAACATTTGTGCTAAACGTCGCAAATCTCTCACATCTCAAAGCACCGCCATCACTCCTAAAACTTCCCCCGTTTCTTAACAACTAGATGCCACGTTGCCATATCATTTTTTGATTGGTCGACATGGTACTTTTTTGGACGAATAGGGAAGACTGAAGGGGGTGGGGTTTGTTTTTGCTCACAGGTGGAGAGCGCTTTCGAGCCTTTTTTCTTATAAAACGCCGATTTAACCGTTTCTTCCTGCAGTAAATATAAACAACCAGTATTCGGAAGAAAACCACATCACAACTCTGATTTTACGTGGCCTATCAACACAATTTAAAAACTGGTATAAAGTCCACACTTTTTCCGTCAATTGTTCCGTCTGTCCTGCTCACATCTCCAATGGTTGTACACGTTGTCATTAACGTGGCTTCACTCCACATCAGCCGCTTTGCCAGCTAAAACACCGGTGTCGGCACATAAGGACGCTGTCATAGCCTGTCAACAAGGTTGATTGGCTGCGCATATACGCATCATTGGCTGGACTATGTGATAAGGTGGCATCGTTCCCATATGGGAGCAGCCAGTCACTTACTGACTAACACTGCAAAACAGAATTGTTAAAGTATTAATTTTAATTTCAATTCAGGTTTGACTTTTTTTGTGCGCAACGCAGAATTTCTGTGCGCAGAGACTGTGCCAGCAGTGCGCAATTGCGCACGTGCGCTGCTTAGAGGGAACATTGCATAGGCCCACTAAAAGTTACAAAATAAGCTAATATCAAATACATTTACTGTAAACACATCAGAAGGTTATTCATGTGGCAAAAAGTTAGATCTATACAAAATGTTGCAGGGAAACAGAGAAGGAGCTCATATAGGTCTGAGTTTTATTCACATCTATTGTGCAGGTACAAATAACAGAGTGGAAAACTTCATATTTTGTGTTTGCAAACATTAATTTATGAAGATTAATTAACATGAGTGTAGCACAAAGTAAAGGTGAAAGCAGTATTCTGACATGACAGTGCAATCAAAACACATTTTGCCACTACAATCTGTGAATAATTGTGACAAACAACTGTCATTTTAATATTGGACAAAATAGTTGTGCAGCCCTAACCTGAAATATGCTGTTTGTTCTGAATGAAAAACGCTAGTCTTTGGTAAACATTTTAATCACATTTATAGATGCAATATGTTATTTCAGTTAAGACTAAATGTTACCACACGTTCCCCTCATTAGAGCACATTTAAAGTGTGGAGAAGTCTGTGAAGGTTCTCAGTCATCCAGGTCATCGTAGTCTAAGGAGCTTGGAAAGAAAAGCGTCTGGACTTCTTTAAGTTACTTGAAGACGTTTCACCTCTCATCCGAGAAGCTTCTTCAGTTCTAAGGGTCAAATGGTGGAGAGTCCAAGCTGTATTGAAGAATTTCTAACTTCATGTAGGCTAAACAGCGGCCTAGAACTAGACTCAAAACCCTGCAGTTGCCCAAAATAAAGGGGGCATTAATGTACCAGATTCTACAGAACACCAGAAATAACTGCTAAGATGGGTCCAACACATCTGAGTTCATGCTGGAGGAACTGTGGGACACACTCTGCCAACCACACTCATATATTGTGGCTCTGCCCTAAACTCTGTGTATTCTGGAGGCAGATATTTAATGCTCTCAAAGACATTTTCCAAGGTAAATATTCCACTAAGTCCTACAGTAGCAGTGTTGGGAAGGATTGCAGAACATATTGACTGCAAGGCCAAAACTTACCTGCTAAATATATGACTCACTGCAGCCCTAAAATGCATAACTATCAGATGATTAAAACCAGATATAATCTATGGATCCAGAGAGTGTCTGTCTGATGGAACAAATTACATACTCAGACTACAGAAACAAGTCTTTGAGAAATTGTGGGGACCCATGTTACCTTTAGTATTACAATGAAGAACACCACCTAATTTTGTGAGCTCTCTCTCTCTACACACACACACACTCACACACACACACACACGTGTGCTGGACATTCATGGCTGCTTTGTGTAGTTACAGTTGAATAGAGGAAGTGTAGGATGTATCACTGCTGATTCAAAATAAATAAAAATTTAGTTAAAAAAGAGTAACAATTAAAAAGATGCAACACTGTTGTAATCTTGTTGAAATTTGGACAGCAGGAGGTGTAGTTTCCCTGAGTTTGTTTTCCTGAATTTCTCTGTATTTTTTGTCACTAAGAAGTCAGGAGGCAGCATGAAACATGAAGTAGATTCACAACTTTTTAAAAATTTGATTAATTATCCTTTACATTTGAGAGTAACAGATAGTTAAGTAAACTAGTTATCATATAATCTTTAACCCTTTAAAGCCGGTCAGAGCGGACACGCTCCATTTTGCGTAACTATTTTTAAATCCCGGTAGCTCTGCAACCACGTAAGCTACCGCAATAATTTTTTTTGCATATGAAACCTGAGGAGTTGTACTTACATCTTATGCCATCAGCTTGTCCTCGGTCACGGTTTCCTTCCACATATAGCTTTGCAAAAACTGCATAAAAAGCACTTGCAGCAACAAAAACATAATATTCCAGAAACACGCTTTGCCGATCCGATCAGCTGTTTGTAACACTTCCTAAGTCCATCACCGTGAACTGTCGCATGTCCGCCATGACTTGCCCGAAACCGGAAGTGACGTCATTTTGCGGAAATGTAGTTTTTTACCATCGGGGTTGTATATAATGGTTGTAATGATGTATAGCAACTTGAAATGCTCCCAAAAATGGCTCCACAGCATGTAAAAATTAAATATAAGCTCTGGCGGACTTGGTTCTATGGTAGGTCTTAAAGGGTTAAAAAATGGAAATATAAATGTTTAACATCAGATTTCTCACAGAAACACAGAATTTATATCAATAACCCTAAAACATAAAAGACAACTTGTCCACCCAAGTTGTGAATGCAATAACATGAGAACGAAGGCACGTAGGAGTTTCAAACTGATACCACAGGTGTGTCTATAATTGGTTTAAAATCAGTAACCTTGACCTTGAGGTCAAATTTTTATGAAAATCTTGTAAATTGATAACTTGAGAACATGGCGACATAGGATATAGAAATTCATTACATAGGTACATCTGCTGGGAGGCTGAGGGGCACTACTGGCTGTTGCTAGTAGTTTTTCTTTGAAATTTTCTGTTTAATTAAAACAATGCAGACTGAGTCATCTACAACAAAGATATGATTACCTGACAAAAAGGAATCTCATATACATGTCTATTCAGTAAAAGAAATTAATTGTGTTTAAAGCAAACAGATAAAGGGATCAGTAACGGCAATTATTTGTCATTGTCTTACTTGTCTTAGCCCAGTTAGGTAAACATTAACAATTGTGGTGGCAGATTTATTTTGTCATGTATTTAACCCTAGAACACTATCGCTAAAAATAGTAACACCATCACTAACGCCGGGTGACTTTTACCCAATATATTATACCCAACAAAAAGTACTTGTCATCAAAATATATAAAATATATGACAACACATGACAAATTAGAGTGGTTTTCTTTTATTTTCAGCTGTGCCATATCTAACAAAATGGAAAAAAAGTTTCATGGGGGGACCTTAAAAAATGCTCCAAAATTTCTGGAAAATTAGCAGTTGGAGAACAAAACAAATCCTAAACAAAAATATAATGATGCAGGAAACTTGGTCTTTGGTTCACCCATTCCTGGGATATTTGAGTCTTCCCTGGTGAAGGCACAGTCTCCTTGACACGCGAACAGCTGCAGGAGAGAGAAACAAAAAATGGCATTTTTTGAGTGGGTAAAAATGACCAGTTGACTAAAATATTTTTTTTTACCATATGAATTCACTTGGATATCACCACTTGTTGATATTTATTCATAACCACTGCACTAAATAAGGATAACATGCAAATTCCAAGACCACTCTTACTTACCTATTCCTTACATGCAGTCAGTACACACAGGGTAGTAATGGCGTGGACACACTGGTCGACGGCAGACATGGCACCTGTATTGTGTCTTCCTGTCCAAGCCTGTGGGGCAGTCAGCACACCTCACTAAGGGACCACTGCTTTCTGCTGCCACTGGTCCTGCCTCACCTTCAAGAGTGCCAGGGGTAGGGATGTCGAGCACGCTACAGATCAGGACTCTGAGTTGACGTGACAGATTTGAAGAGGGGAGCCTCTGCTCTGCCGATGGTTTGATGAGTGCCAATGCCAGAGCCTGCATATAAGGCCTCCTCTGCATTTGGTTTTCACCTCTCTTCATTGCATTCTCATTGTGAATGATCCATGAGTTTATCACACCAGCATTGATCATGCCATAGAACACGCAAAGGGGCCATCTCTTGGTTTTTCTTCCACAACCATAGTGAGCGCACATCTGGTCAAAAGTATCGACACCTCCCTTTGTTTTGTTGTAAAATTCAATCACTTCAGGCTTACGAGTGGGTCCTATGCTTGGTTGTGTATGCATGGATGACAGGAGCAGTCCAACCTTCTTTTTTGAAGCTTTGTCAGGGAGGAAGGACACCAAGGTTAGTTCTTTGGTAAAGAGAAATGCACTGGAGCCTGGCGTGTGATTTTCTTTAACTTTCATCACTTGTGGGATCTCCCTTTTGTTTGCTTTTATTGTTCCCACTAAGGTCATGCCACAGCTGGCTACATAACATAGCTTTTAGATAAAAAAAAAAAAAGAAAAGAAAAAGAAATCTAATCAGCTAACAATTGCCAAGTTAAACAAACCTTACCTATGTGTTACTCACTAGCTGGGATGCCAAAGACACTAAACCTGCAACAGGGTGACAGCTGTAGTTGAAGAGGGACAGTAAATATGGTGAGCCTGAATGTTGTCACCCTTGAAATGCGGCAAGATCGCCTGATTTTATACACTAACGCTATCACCGGATGAAATCCACCCAAAACCTACTTTACCCTCTATCACTATTGCCGGGTGAAATTCATCCGAACAAATGCCTGTAGGAAAAAGCGGGATTTGGGGTAGGGAAACACCCACGCCTTCAAAGACGTCAAAGACAATTCTGAAGCTACCCAGGGACCCACCACACTCAGACAAACGCAACATATTGAAAATTATGTAAATACTTTTGCTCGGGTGAAAATCACCCGGCGATAGTGTTCTAGGGTTAACTGAGAGCCATGCTAGGCTCAGGGAGACTCTGCTGACCGTCTGTCCCGCGGTCATGCAGGGACTTCATCAAGCTTGGTTGTCTGTTCTTTGTGTGTTTTGATTAAAGAATGTTAGCTACCGCTCACCGCTCGTCTGCAGGCTTTATTTAAATGGAAAACTTCCACAACAGGCAAAAAAAAAAGCTTTTTGCTAAAAAAAAAAAAAAAAGATTTAGAGCAGAGGTTTTTTGCACTGCATTTTAAAATGAAAACATATTGCATTTATTTACAATTAAAGACACAGAGCAGAAAGTGTGTTACTGTTTTACATCCACAGACACACAAGAAAAGAAGCAGGCAACATGAGGTCAAGTTACGGCAATTTTATTATTTATTATTATTTCATTTCCTGCCTCCTTCTTTGCAGTTTGATATTTATTTTTGGCTTCTTGTGCTGTGCTTTTCTCTTCCTCCAATGCTTTTTGAGCTTCCAACAGTTCTTTCTTCATGTTTTCATTCTCGTTTTCTGCGTGCTGTTTTCCCATTTTCTCTCCTTTAAGTTTGAGACCCACATGCAGTAATTCCTGCAATACTACTTCAGTTTCAAACTTTGAATTTTTAGCTTCTCCTCTTGATTTTTCTGCCTCTTCTTTTAATTTGACATTTTCAGCCT